>NC_140943.1:129967612-130567612 GCF_014529385.1 Adiantum capillus-veneris | reverse complement strand
TTTAAAAGTGTAAATTCCTAGTTATGATGAAATTAGGCCGGGGGTCGGCAACGCTAAAAGCTACAAGATACTGTGAATGGCTTATGTCAATGCGTAGAGCTCTTACCTGCGGTTGCAATGCAACAAACACAATTGCAATGTGACAACCGAGGAGGGAGTAGGAAGTGCGAGAAGGAGAGAAGTGAGCGCCGTTAGTTCACGTTGTGTATTTCTTATCCAAAAACCTTGTAAAAAACTTACAAAAATTGGCTTTTATACCTTAGCCAAGGTTTTGAGTGGTCAAAACTAATAATTTGGAGTTCTACCAAAGCTGGGAATTGACTGGTTGATACAATCTGGAAGGTTGTAGTCCCGGCTCATTAATTACAAAGTTTCCCGATTTATCAAAATAATAATTGTTTTACAAGGGGAACTCCGAAAAATGAAGTCCGCGTTAGCTTGCTGCTAACACTAACCATACATCCCAATATAAGTTTATGGACACCAAACACTTAAAATCAACTCACCAAAACAAACTTTAAATCATACATGGACCAGTCGTCAAAATCACAATGCTATATGGTACTCCGCCTAGGTAGCACCACTATACACATAAGCAATCCTGTACAAAGAACGGTTAATAAATTGCACTCATGAAGTGATACCGTTGATTTAAATACACTTATTAAAAAATTAATCAAGGTTCTTATTTGGTTAAGTGGGTTCATTCATCTGACAAATATATATGGTGGTTCTACAAGGAGACGGGTCCAAAATTTTGACAAGGTGCAGTGGGTAGCAAGCTATATTTTGACCATTACTCTTTTCTTGTGCAAAATTTTGACAAGATGCAGTGGGCAGCAAGCTATATTTTGACCATAACTCTTTTCTTGTGCAAAATTTTCACGTGACACATAGGATAGAAAAATGTTCTTATGTTGAATCTTTGGTTCAAAGTGTTTGACCCAGGAGATACAATCAAAATAGTGTCCCTACCGTCTACATGGTGTGAAACAAAAAGATCCTTTTATATATCTACATGAAAATTAGAATAAATTAGAATGCTAAACACGATGAAACAAGCATTGAATATCCTTGCATACTCTTTGCAAGTCCATACATGCCCTTGTATAGCAAAAAAGAAACCATTGAGAGGATAATTACTCAAGAAACCAATTAGAGAGAGAGAGAGAGAGAGAGAGAGAGAGAGAGAGAGAGAGAGAGAGAGAGAGAGAGAGAGAGAGAGAGAGATGATGGCTATGGAGTTTAGAGCTTCTTACCATGCTTTAGAAGTGATTATCAACTGCCCAAAGGCTTCTTGCTTTGCCGCAAGAGAGCGGTGATGAGAGCTATATAGAGGTTTTTGCAACAAATTCAATGAAGAGCATGTACACCGTGAAAAGAGAAGAGAGAATAGTAACCAAGTAGAGAGAGAGAGAGAGAGAGAGAGAGAGAGAGAGAGAGAGAGAGAGAGAGAGAGAGAGAGAGAGAGAGAGAGAGAGAGAGAGAGAGAGTATTCTTATTTTTATTTCCATGAACGAGAGAGAAGACATTATGGAGATGATGCTGGAGAGCTTGTACCACTCCTTATAATATGTGCATATAGCTGTGCAATAAGAGACGCGATTGTCAGCACATAAAACTAAGTACTAGAGTCCAATTTATAGGTTTTGTGTTAAGCTGGCTTGCTTTCCAAGCAGAAACAGGGCGTCCCCTCTCCAACCAAGAATAACTGCAAGCCTTTGGAGATTTTTCTAAAAACATGACATTGATTTTGGTTGTCAACTCTCACCCTTTCCCTTCAACTTTTGCAGTAAAAATTGATCAATTGGAACAATATCCTGTTACGATATACATGTGGTAGTGATGTGTGTGAAAACACTAGGACTGTCGGGGCATTTTTTCCCTATTTAGGAGGTTTTTTCCCCTGAGCATTGTATATACGCCCATCACTCTAGGGCTATCTATCTTTCCAATGCACACTAAGTAACACACTCTCTATTGTGTGCCTTGAGCTTCCTTTGTCTTCTCCAAGCTGTGTGCGTTTATTTGCAACCCTAATTCCAACAATTGATATCAGAGCAGATTGCATCCTCCCGAGCTTAGTCGACAGCTACTCCAGCACACGCCTACTCACTTTCTCTAATTTCAGTGAGCTTTGGCGAGCGTTCGCTGGTCGACAAATATTTTGGGTAAGCTCGTAGAGCTTGGTCTGCTCAGATTTCTGATTCGGGCTCATTTCGGCCTCCATTTGCACTACAAGCAGTGCTACACTGGCTATTTCGTCATTTTGTACAGAATTTTTGTCAGTGCCGTTTTCTGCATAACAGGTGCCTTATAGTCTTCTACGGTTTGTGCTATATAGCACATGTTGTTTCCACTCCGTTTCTCCTATTTTCGAGTAGTTTTCACATTAAGTAGAGCATTTACCATGGCTGACAACAACACAGATGTCTTCAAGATGTTTGTTGCTGAGGACAGGTTGGATGGGGACAATTACCCTATGTGCGCTTACATGATGCAACATGTTCTTGTGTCAAAGGGTGTCTAGAATATTGTGCATGGCATTGATGTACATCCTGGTTCTGAGGATGCAGGCGATGTTGAGGATGTTGCATGTCTTGCTGCAAGGATTGCTGCTATTAGAGTTGTTTTGCCTACGGCAGAACAAGCTCATTGGGATGTAAAGGATGTGCAGGATCATGCATTGATTGCATTGTTTGTGAAGCACACCATTGTTCCTCACATTCGTTCAAAAAAATCTGCAAAATAGGCTTGGGATATTCTAGAAGGTCTTTATGCAAGCCGCAATGAGGCTAAAACTGCTTTGCTTCGTAAAGAGTTGGAGTCGAAGATTATGCATGAGGAATATGATATGGACACTTTCCTTGCTAGTTTCAAAGATATCAATGAGAAACTTATTTCTACAGGTGAAGTCATTTCAGACAGTTCCCTTGTGCAGACTATCCTTGATGCCTTACCAGATTCTTACCAGACTTTTGCTAGTACTTGGAGACTTATGACCCAAGGAAATCCAGAAGTTGTCAAGTTTGATGCATTATGCACATTGCTGTTGCAAGAGTCACTTTCCAGAAAAAACAGGACTAGACAGTGTGCAATTGAACAGGCTTTTATTGCTTCTCAAAGAAAGGGTGGTAACAGCAATGCAGCCACTTCTTATGGTTTTGCTACGAGTGGCAAAACTTATGTTCCTAATGCTTCTCTTGGTAGCACTTCGTCTGGCAATTCTGGTGATAAGGGAAAAAAGAAGATGCATTGCCATTATTGTAAAGCTAATGATCACTTGATCAAGAAGTGTCCTAAGTTGAAGGCCAAAGAGGCTAAAAAGAAAGAGGGTGGTTCCACTGCAAATGCTGGTCCCACTACAAATGCAACCATTGTTGAGTCTTCTGTGAAAGGAGATTGTGATGTTGATGTCAATGTAGAATGGGATTTTAGCGCAGAGTGTACTTACAATCCTGCTGTCCATGATGCATGCTTGTCAATTGTGTTGCACATTCACATGTGTGGTATTTCAACAGCGGTGCTACAAAGAACATTACCTCACATCGTGAATTGTTCACTTCTCACAAGTCTGCCCCTCATGGGAATTCTATCACTTGTGCCAACAATGCCTCTTATCCAGTTCAAGGAGTTGGAAAGATTGTGCTTATTGTTGCAAATGGAAGTTCCTTCACACTTGTTGATGCACTTTATGTACCTGGGATCAAGAAGAATCTCTTGTCTGTATGTGCACTTGCTAGACTTGGACTTGTGGTCAAATTTGTGGATGACAGATGTACAATTCATGATCTGAGTTTTGGTGATGAAATTGTTGCATCTGGTCTTTTGTGCCATGGGCTATATAAGCGCACTTTGTATGACAAGTGTGGACAAAATTTTGCAAATGCTGTTGCAATTTCAAGGGCTATTTCAGATGCAAAACTTTGGCATGCATATTTTGGTCATCTGAATTTTTCCAGTTTGCTACGTTTGCAGAAATCTGATATGGTTGCTTCTTTGCCACCTCTTGAAGCACCTATCAAACATGTTTGTGAAGGCTGTATTTTGGGTAAGATGCAGCGTTCGAAGTTTCTCTCAGTTAGGGCCACATGCAGGTTGCAGCTTGTGCATAGTGATGTTTGTGGGCCCATGCAAACTCCGTCCTTGGGCAATTACCTATAATTCGTGACTTTCATTGATGATTACTCCAGGCTTGCATGGGTATTTCCGCTTAAAGTGAAGTCCAAAGTTTTTATGTGCTTCAAACAATTTTTGGCTATGGTTGAAAATGTCTCAAAATGTACTAAGGGCACCCTCCGTTCTGATCGAGGGGGGGAGTATATGTCTCATGAATTCAATGCATTTCTGGCTTGTCGTGGGATAAAAAACCAATGTACAATGCCTTATACACCTCAGCAAAATGGTGTTGCTGAGAGGAAAAACAGGTCACTTATGAAAATGGCACGATGTATGGTCAAAAGTTAAGCTTTGCTGCATTCTTTTTGGCTTGCCATCATGTGTGCCACTTATGTACTAAACAGGTGTCCTACGAAAGCTTTGGAGTCTATTATTCCATATGAAGCATGTCATGATAGAAAGCATGCGTGTTTTTGGCTATTTGGCATAAGCTTTGGTGCCACAAACATAGCGCAGAAAATTGGATGATGAGGCTGTCAAATGTGTTTTTGTTGGCTATAGTGATAAAAGCAAATGTATCATCCGCAAACAAAACGTATTCTGGTTTCACGGGATGTAGTGTTTGTGGAAGATTCTGTTCAGCCCTTACTGTCATGTACTAGAGACAATAATGTAAACTCATAGGACATTTATGACACTTTGTTGCCTCTTTTCGTTGGTGGAAATATGAATGTAAGTTCCAATGAGGAAAATGTACAACCTTTGGGGGTTTTTGAAAATGTTATAGATCAGCCTATTACTGATGCAGATGTACATGATGTACTTGATGAGGAAAGGGCTGAAAATGAGCAGGCTAGAGGTATGCCAAAATGGCTGATGCACACTTCGTATGACAAGAAATTGGATGCACCTTTGTCTAGTCGTACTCGTTTAGTCTCTTGCCATGCATCTTATGCATCCAATTGTTATGCTTTGGCTGTGTCTAGCTTACATGATGTTGAGGAGCCTTTGTCTTTTGATGAAGCACAAAATTCAAAAAATTGGATGGCTGCCATGCAATTAGAATATGATGCACTTATAGAAAATGACACATGGAATTTATGTGATTTGCCTCCTGGAAAAAAGGCCATTGATACGAAGCGAGTTTACAAGTTGAAACGCAAGCCGGATGGTGAGATCGATCGCCATAAGTCTCGACTTCTTACAAAGGGTTATGCACAGCAAAAAGGCATAGATTATGAAGAGACTTTTGCTCCCACTTGTCGTATGACTACTGTGAATTTTCTATGTGCATTGGCAACTCATTTTGGTTGGGATGTACATCAATCAGACATTGTTACTGCTTTCTTGAATGGTGACGTATTTGAGGAAGTTTATGTAATGCAGCCTCGAGGTTTTCTCATAAAAGGACAAGAGGACAAAGTGTGCAGATGTAAGAAGGATTTCTATGGGTTGAAGCAATCTCCTCGTGCTTGGTATGAGAAAGCTAACACTCATTTGGTCAAACGAGGCTTTAGTAACAGTCCAACAGAAAGCACATTGTATGTAAAACGTGAGGATGATGTACTTCTCATTTTGGTTCTTTATGTCGATGATTTGTTGATCTCACTGGACCAAATGAGAGACATATTGATGAATTTAAGGCTGATTTGAATGCTACTTTCAAGATGAAATATTTGGGGCTGTTGCATCATTACTTGGGTATACAGTTTAAGCTGTGTGATGGTGGTATTGCCTTGTGTCAGAAAAGTTACATAGAGACATTGCTATGTAAGTTTGGACTTGAGGATTGCAAACCTATTTCCACTCCCATGGAAATAGGTTTGAAGTTGAGTCTACATGATGTTGGCGATCCTGCTGATGTCACTCTTTATCAAACTGCTGTTGGCTGCCTCATTTATGTATACAAGACAAGGTCGGATGTTCAGTTTGCAGTCTCATAGGTCAGCAGATTTATGCATAGCCCAGGGTCTAAGCATTGGCAGGTTGTCAAGAGGATTTTCCACTACCTTAGTGGCAGTTTCATCTTGGCTTGTTTTATCCGAAGGGGGGATCATTGCTGCCAGACTTACATGCTTTTTCAGACTCAGATTGGCCTGGTTGTTTTGACACGCGAGTGTCCACAAGTGGTTTTTGTTTCATGCTTGGCAGTTGTTAACCCTCACGGCTCATGGACACCCTATCACCTACGACGGATGTTGTATTATTTACTTGTAGAGTCAGGTGCCAGGCTTGTCGGTCCAATAGGAAAAGGGTAAGAGTGATCGCCGATGAGAGGCGCACTCTAACTGGAACATTCAAGGGATTAGTTGGCTAAGCATGGGCGCCCAAGTGTGAATGGGGTGAGATCATATAAAAGTCAACTAAACCTAAAATTCACTCATTCTCTCATTTGTGCAATTGAAGAGTGCTCTTGTTCCATCTCCATCTTCTTCTTCTTCATCTCCTTGTGTGTGTGTATGCGTGAGAGAGAGAGAGAGAGAGAGAGAGAGAGAGAGAGAGAGAGAGAGAGAGAGAGAGAGAGAGAGAGAGAGAGAGAGAGAGAGCATTGTGGCGGCACGACGATGGTGAGGCGGTTGAGCGTGGCGTAGCGGCGTCTCCCTCTTCTTCGCGGCGAGGAATCCTCCACGAAGCAAGCGTAGAGCGGTGAGTGACACACCATCGTCATCTTTAAGCTTACTAGTTTAGGCTTGTTGTGTTCTTGGAGCCATTTGTGGCTCGCACACGGTGTATCGGCAAGTTCCTTGCATTGACACGTGCGACATACGCGCACATTTTTGGTTCCGTTGCCGGGGATTTCCATACACTAAGCTTGAATGGCACTCTGTGCTTCTTTTGTGGTGTAATTTCAATTGTAGGATAGGTAAGGAAGGAGGGTGTGTATGTTGAGAAGAGGGATTTGGTGTTATACTATGTGTTTTTTTGTTAATGGAGTTTTCAAAGGTACTGTGTTTATTCTCTGTGTATTAAGGTTGTTAGTTTCTTTGTTAATGGAGTTTTCAAAGGTACCGTGTTTATTCTCTGTGTACTAAGGTTGTTAGTTTTCTGTGTACAGTAAGTAGGAAGTAGATCTGTGAGAGTTAATAGAGTGTGTTAGTGTGTAATAGTAGGTGTATTAGTTAAGAGTAGGTAGATAGAGTGTGTGTGTGTGCTCTCGCGCAGGCCATGGCGACCTTATCCTTATTAAAAAAAAAATTATTTTAAAAAAAAAGTAAAAAAAAAAATTTTAAAAAATTTTTAAAGGTAGGACCGGGATCGGGAATATCTCCCAGACCCAAGCCCAAGCTCATGCTCAGGCCTAGGCCTCAGTCGCCTTTTAAAATTACGAATTTTAGCTTCACACGTAGCTAAAAATCGATTTTTTGAGGACCAACGGAACTTCAGATGCCCGAAAATTGTGCTGTAAAGCACACAGCAACCCTCTAGGTGATACGCTCGTTTCGAGCTATCACACACTTTAATAAAAAAATCAAACATTAAAAAACATAAAAAAAGGTAAAAGACACGAGTGAAAACGGACGCTTAAAAAAGGTAAGCGGTTAACCTTCGAGGTTATTTGTCGTCGCTTGTAGGGTGAAAAAGCACATGCATCTACACTCTGGTCGTGTGCTAGAGACAGAGCAACTAAAGAGAATTTTGACTTACACGAATTCTCAATATCCACCTACTTTAGGTTCCGGGCCCTCGGCGGGGACCCAAGGCAATGCAGACCAAGATCGAACATAACGGCTAGTGACTCTTCCTCAGACTACGACGTCATGGAGGGTTTCCCAATGCCTAATCCCGATAGCTCAAGCCAAGACATGCATGCCATGGACCCGCGGTCCGGGCCGAGCGTGCTTAGCCGCCTGAAGGAAACCTTTAGTAGAGCCACTCGCTCCGAACATGGAGCTAATGATGTAAATGAGGAGGGTGGGGAAGTAAATTCTCCATTCGTGACCAACGTAGACCCTATACCGTTAGAGAATGTGCACGTGAATACTTCATTCACTGCACCTCCTGACTCTTCAGAGTTATTTCCCTCCGAGGTCAAATTACCCGATGGTAGAAGCCTTGCCGAAGTGAAAGAGATTGAGTGATATATCCTTGCAGCGAGGGAAAAGGAAGTCGAGAGCTTACGCAAGGGGGAGCAACGAAGAGAGTTAAAAGAGAAAGCCCCTATGTCAATATCCTTGCTAAGAGAGCAATCAAGTGCTCCTGACTTAGCAACTGCTAAAGGGGAACCTCTAGAAAGCAACATTGCATCTAGCTCAAAGGACACCCCTAGCACCTCAATCCTAGATGTAGTGTTCTTAAATGAGAATTGGGAGTACGAATTACAAACAGAGACTCTGACCGACCTATACACAGGTCACACCTATCACGTGGGTTGGTTAGATGTCCTACAATCCACAATGGGTGCTACTAGTGTGGAGGATCAACAACAAAGAGTTTGTGAGGTCATCCATAGGGTTATCGAGTTAGAGAGACAGAACAAGGGGATCAACATGCCTTTAGCGGGTCTCATGAGATTCTTGGATATAGGGAAGGCTAAACAACCGACCTTATCGCAGATGGAGACTCCCTCGGTAAGTCCGATGGATCCTCCATATGTTGTTTCGCTAGGGGTCTCAGTGCAATCTGAGCCCACAAGTGACAGCTTCACCTTTCCAAGTCTAGCTCATCTTTCCCTTGATGACACCACGGCTACCATGCCTACCCCAATGATGAGCATGCCGAGAAACACGCCATGGACTTCATTTGTTAGTAAAGCACCGCTACATGGTAGCTCAATGCCTGCAATAGTACCTACAAGTGTGTACCAATCGTATGCACCTATGGGTCATCATACTCATTATTTCCATGGGACTGTACCGGCTAGCATTAGCATGTCACATCCGACGTCTGCTATGCCTAAGGCCACACATATGAACTTTGGACCACCACATGGAACAACATCGTACCCAACATGGAACCCAAGGGCTTCCTATGCGCCAAGACCGATGCCAATACCTACTCCACATGTAGTCTCTGGAGCGCCTTCACCCACGGTGCCTGCTCACTTAGGTGACTTGGCAACATTTGCTCAAGATATTGGTCAATCTATTGCTGAGAATATGCATAACATTCCTGATAGAGAGCTTAGAAGTAAGGCAGTACAAATAGCCAAGGTCACACAAAAATTTAGTGGAGACAGAGATGTGAAAAAGAATATCGAAGTGTTTGAACAAATATGCGATTAGGCTAGGAGAACACAATGACCTACATAAGAGTAATGCTTTAAGCCTAACCTTAAGTGGGAAGGCAAGGGATTGGTATAGAACCCTAAGGGTGGAAGACAAAACGAATTTCCCTACTCTTATGAGACTGTTCTTGAAAGAATACATACGAGAGGGAGTGCTTTGGGGTGTAGCCTCTCAGCTCCAGAAAGCCCAACGAGAGGAAGAAGAGTTGGGGAGAGACTTTATAAGTCGCTTGAAGCATTTGAATTCTCAATGTAATCCAAATGAGCTCTTCAACAATAACCAATTGCTTGATAGATTCATTAGGGGATTACGACATGAGGATATCTACAATGGTCTAGTCATTAGAGGTATCACCACTTGGGAAGCAGTCACCACCAATGCGATCCAATTGGAGGATAATTTAATGATTCAAGGAGAAAGAGTGTCTGTTGAGTCTAAATCTATTAGCTCGCAAGCATCAGGGCATCAACCAATGACCCTAAAGCCTATTGCTAAGGAGCCAAAGATATCTGAGATGACTTTAGCAGATCTCACCAAGGCTATTCAAGAGAGTCTTAGAGACAATCGTGCTCCATAAAACAATCATATGTATCCAAGAAGGGAGAAACAATGGTGCTCAGTATGCTATGGACCGCATAGTACTAGTGAATGCCCTACTTTTAGAGTAAAATTCAATGGGAACTGCAATGCATGTGGAAGGTATGGTCATCAAGCTAAGGATTGGATAGTATTTAAGAGCACAATGGCCAATAGACCAACCTTAGCATGGACAGACACACCTCAAGTGCCTACATTGATGCCGGCCCCACCTCTTGAACAAACAGCACAACACATGGTACCTAGGACCCAAAATGTTGTTCAAACAACACCTTTACCACCTTCAGTGCTAGGACCGCAACCACCACATCCGAGAATCACTTCTGTGAATCAAGTGGGTTGTGAGTCATCTATATCTTGTTTGGAAGGACGTGAGGAAGATATAGATCCTAATATCACCTATGGGATGGATGTGCTTGAAGAAAGTCCACAATACTACATGGAGGACTATTGGGGACAAGTCAAACCTGTATATCAAGTAGCTACTCTCGCGAAAAGAGGCCAAAATATCAATTACACTGCTAAGAGACCACTCTTCAATGCTATGAGTGTGGATGTCCACATCGTGTAGCCGAGTTTCCTATTAGGCTACAAAAGAACGCCACACTTATGCAAACCAATCAAGCAAGCATGTCTACAATGCCAATACTCATGTGTAATCGATGTGGCATAGATCATTTGATTGCCTAATGTCCAAATAATCCAAATTCACCGAAGATCATGCCATTAAACTTGATTGAAGTTATCGAGGAGCCATCACAAAGTACACATGTGGTACCAGTAAACGTACTCACACGATCGATGCTCCAAAAATAAAATTATATTCTTGAGGAAAGAGACACGACATCAATTGCCCAATCTCAGAAAAAGAAGAAAACATGAAGAAAGAAATCGCAAAAAGCAGCGAAGTCAGACCCCAGTTCAAAGACCAACATAGGGACTAGTGACGACCCTGTATATATGAATGACACTAAAGAGGATTCGGATTCAGGTGAAACCATGGAGACCAAAACGACCACTAAGATAGAAAACAACAAGGAAGATCTTTATGAGCCACAATGGCCAGGATCCAAGAAGAAGATAGGAACTTATCCAAACCCTACAGAGGAGATTGAGCGAGTCAAGCAATTAAGAAGATCAATCCTGTCGCTCCAAAACAAATTCAAGATCGTGGAAAGGAAAAAATTACGGAATGCTACACACCTGATCCAGAGCTAGTTTGGGTACCAAAGAAAGAACAATTTGCTTCACCTAGCTTAGGAAAGGGGGAGTCCCATGAAGCACACACATCAAAATTGAATCACTGTGAAAAGACTTTGGAGGGTCAAAGAAAAAGTTATCAGTCAGGCGATGATTTCATGAGAAATTCCTTTTATCGTAGCTTAACTACAAGGTCTTCTAGGTATAGCCTCTAGTCAGCCCTCGAACATGAAATACTTGGCTCTTGCGGCACTCTAACTGGAACATTCAAGGGATTAGTTGGCTAAGCATGGGCGCCCAAGTGTGAATGGGGTGAGCTCATATAAAAGTCAACTAAAACTAAAATTCACTCATTCTCTCATTTGTGCAATTGAAGAGTGCTCTTGCTCCATCTGCATCTTATTCTTCTTCATCTCTTTGTGTGTGTGTGTGTATGCGAGAGAGAGAGAGAGAGAGAGAGAGAGAGAGAGAGAGAGAGAGAGAGAGAGAGAGAGAGAGAGAGAGAGAGAGAGAGAGAGAGAGCGATTGTGCATTGCGGTGGCACGACGGCGGCGAGGCGGTTGAGCGCGGCGTAGCGGCGTCTCCCTCTTCTTCGCGGCGAGGAATCCTCCACGAAGCAAGCGTAGAGCGGTGAGTGACACACCATCGTCATCTTTGAGCTACTAGTTTAGGCTTGTGCTTGGAGCCATTTGTGGCTCGCATACGGTGTATCGGCAAGTTCTTTGCATTGACACGTGCAACATACGCGCACAACAGTTCATGTATATCATGGTTGTGAGCAAGAAGCAACCTACCGTGGCCACTTCGAGTTGTGAGGCTGAGTACATGTCAGTCTTCACAGCTACGGTTGAGTGTGTATGGCTCAGACGCCTTATGGCTGATTTGGGTGTTGGACAGGACATTGCCAACACTATCTACACTGACAGTCAGAGCAAATTGGCAGTTGCAAGGAACCCAGTTTTTCATGCTCGCACAAAGCACGTTGAGGTGCATTACCACTATGTCAGGGAGAGGCTCTCAGCAGGAGAGATCATCTTGGCTTATGTGCCAACATAGGACAACCTTGCAGATCTTTTCACAAAGGCATTGTCTCGTGAGAATCTTGAAGCTTTCCGCAAAGCTTTGGCTTTTACTCCCCTTTGTGGACTGATCTGTCCTCAGGGCATGACACGTCCTTTACTCATGTGCCAGCTCTTGTTCACCACATCACTCCAGGGGGGATTTTTTACCATATACATGTGGTAGTGATGTGTGTGAACACACTAGGACCACCGGGGCATTTTTTCCCTCTTTAGGAGGTTTTTTCCCCCGAGCATTGTATATACGCCCATCACTCTAGGGCTATGTATCTTTCCATTGCACACTAAGTAACACACTCTCTATTGTGTCCAAGCAATTCTATCAACTATTAAGATCGTAACTGTTTTTACAAAATTGAAGAATAGCATTGCCGGGACTTGTAAAGTAAGAACCCGGCCCTAATTTTTATTAAAAAGCACTGAAGAGCACAAAAAGCATGAGCAAGCTAAAAAAAGTTTTTTTTTTCCAAAACTGAAGCAAATGTCCTTCTGACCTATTGGAACATGAAAACAACCTTGCTTTTTCTTTTAAAACCTTACAACATTGCCATACGTGTATAGTAGACTAAAATTTTTATGAAGCAAGCATTGAAATATATTTTTCTTATTTTTAAAAGAGACCCAATAATTGAGGATCTTACATCCACACTTGAAAAAATTTGAGATGTCCTCATCTTGACATGAAGTTTGGCTAATTAAGCCTCATCATATCATCATGTTCCCAAGTAATATTCTCCTCAAGATATGTTGATCACTTGACAAGGTGTTTAGTGATGGTCCTTTTGCGAAGAGGTTTTTTCCTACTTTAAGGATATTTTTCTAGTATACTTCAAATGTTCCATCGATAGAAGTAAATAACTAGGAATCATCAAGAATGTGGTTTGGATTAGGTACATATCTCTTGAGTAAGACGACGTGAAAAACATCATGTTTCTCAATATGCAATGGTAACAAAGGTCTGTAAGCTTGATCATTGATTCTCTTTGTGATGACAAAAGATCCACAATATCTTGCACTAAGCTTCTTTCACTTACCCATTGATAAAAACCTACCTTTGGGTTTCACTCTCAAAAATACCATATCCCCTTTTTCAAAGAGTCGAATAGATTGTTTGGGGTCAGCATAAATCTTCTATCTATCCTAAGCAGTCTTTATGTCCTGGTGTATGAGGTCCGTTAGCAATTGCATTTCATCCAACATGTCTTTATGTTCTGGTGTATGAGGTCCGTTAGCAATTGCATTTCATCCAACATGTCTTTGGATGCTTGGACCCTTATGAGAGGGTTTGTCCACTTTAATGAAATAAGACACTCTTGTCCATATAATGCTAAAAAATAAGACATCCCAATTGAACATTTGAATGAAGAATTACATGCAACCTTAACCAAATGTAAATATCTGGTCCACTTATTATGTTCATGCATATAATAAGCTTGTAACATATCCTTAATAATCAGATTGGTTCTCTCCATTTGTCCATACACTTGAGGATGGTAAGCAATACTAAAGACTAATTAGGTTCCTGTGATGATTGAGAATAAAGCTTTCCAAAATTTTAAAGTGAACTTTGCATCAGATCCAAAATTATAGACAAAGTAAACCGTGATACATAAAAACATGTTTCATGAAAACTTGAGCTATATCCTTAGCGGTAAATGTTGTCTTAAAGGGGAATAAATGAGTCATTTTTGTAAGCATATCAACAATCACAAAAATAGAATCATATCCTAGAGATGTAGGAAGTCCTTTGATGAAATCTATGGATATACATTCTTCTTTCATTTGTGGTGCATCATTGGATGAAGCTTAGCCCAAGGTAGAGAACTTGCTTGACCTTAATGTGTTGATATATCAAGCATCTTCTAACATAGCTTAATATATCGTGCTTTAATACTAGGAAAATTAAACTATTCCTTACAGTAGCATAAATTTTAATGTAACCTAAATATCCTGCAATAGGCATATAGTGAGCTTTCTAAGTATTTGAAGTTTAATCCCACCATCATATGGGATACAAAGACAACTATTGAAATAAAGATCATTATCTTCAACATAATATTTGTGAGCTTTCTAAGTATTTGAAGTTTAATCCCACCATCATATGGGATACAAAGACAACTATTGAAATAAAGATCATTATCTTCAACATAATATTTGCCTCTCTTTCTTCTCTGTACAAGTATTCAGGCTCATCAAATATTGAATCTTTGTGTAAAATAGATTTTGGAGTATACCCTCACGAATAAGGTCAATCAGAGAGGTAGTAGAGGTTGTAATGGATGCTGTTGTACTTTTCCTACTAAAACTTCAATTGCTAAGTTTTCTTACCTAGTTTATATTCAATTCCAAAATCATATTCACATAATATTAATTCGATCCACCTCTGTACCATACCAAGATTTTTCAATAAAAACTCTTTCAATTACTTGCAAAAGTATTTGAGGTTTGCATTTTTGTTACATCCGATAGAGTGTTTCAATGAAACAATAGGATAAAAAATCGAACATCAAAACTATTAATTATACCCCTTACTCACTTGAAAAAAATAGGTTCCTATGGGAAATTTAAGCATGAAGACTATGCTTAAAGATAAGAGTTGACCCTTAAGAAATAAAGAGAAACTTTTGACTAAGTTTTAGAAAAGAAAGAGTGTTTTAGATATAGGAAAGGAGGAGTATTTTCATGAAAGATAGAGTGTTTTTAGGAAAGAAGGAGTATTTTTAGCAAAGAACAAGTATTTTTAAAAAATCAGTCAAGATTAGAGCTTCTTTTCTTGTTTTCCTCAATTTAGACAACTTACAAGCTTCTTCTAAAATAAGAGTTCTAAAATCATGCATCAAGACGTGTGCACGTAATTTTTTTCGCAAATGCGTGTGAAATTTTTTATCTACTTTTCACTATTCTTAGCTTTTGCTTTTTCCCTTGAGAGTTTATATAAAGGCCCCTCTTTCCTCAACTTCAAGGCACACACATAAGTTCTCAGAAGCAGAAGCTCTCTCGCCTTGACGTCAGAGGTATCTCAACTTCTCACCCTCCACCTCTCTCCCTCAAGCTCTCACCCTCAACCCATCTCCATCTCCATCTTCAACTCCATCTCTACCACCATCGTATTGTCCCTCTGATTATTGAGTTCTCTTTCTCTCTCTCTTGACATCTTCTTGGCAAGCAAGAAGCGATGACTCTTCTTTTCATGGTGAAGCTTTTCCTCTTCTATTTTGCGAAACGATGGCCCCAAAGTGAGTAACTCAAAGCTCCAAGGATGCTCCTGCCATTCCACCTCCAAGGAAGGTACCAACTACTCCAATCGTAGCTCAAGAAGAGTTATCGGCTACAAAAGAAGTTGAAGTCGCCCAACCTCAACCATAGGAGGTAGTCAAACATGTCACTAATCCAATAAGACAAATTTATAAATCTACATTGTTATACATGATAACCTGGTAAGTCAAGCTTAGGAATTCCCTTAAACCGTCCAAGAAACGTGACTGTATCACAAGAAACAAGCATATGATATCATAGAGTGGTGAAGGGTTTGTTTGATAAATTATCACAGTTTGATAAATTGTTATTATTTGATATTAGGAGTTAGTTTTTTGATATTAAGAGCTGGTTGATCATGTCTAAAGAATAACTTAAAGAGAATAATTACTGAAGGAATATCTTTTGGACCCCATGGTTAGCAAAGAATAAGCTGAAGTTATCAGCTTACTTATGGTTAGAAAGATAGCTTGTAATTAGCGAGATGATCCCACAATTAAAGAGAACAATTATTGAAGGAGAACAATTACTTAAAGAGAAAAATTACTGAAGGAATATTTTTTGGACCCCATGATTAGCGAAGAATAAGTTGAAGTTATCAGCTTACTTATGGTTAGAAAGATAGCTTGTGATTAGCGAGATGATTCCACAGTTAGAAAAGATCAAGTTGAGGTTATCGAATCTCTTTTTGTTCCTTAGGGTTATCAAGATGCCTTGCAATTAGCGAGATGCCTTGCGGCTAGTAGGATGCCTCACAGTTAGCGAGAGGCCCCCTGTGGTTAGCAATTGGGAAAGTATGCACAATTTTCAATTAGCAAATAAATCCTTTGCAAAAGTTGTGTTAATTAGATAGAGGAAGTCCGTGGGTAGATGCAAACTCATAAGAAAATTGAAAATTTTTGGTTGAAATATAAGACTGTTTTCATTAGGCCATGTTTGAGAAAGAATTGTTTTGGTGATGTTTGAAGGGCTGTATGAAATAACCTATGCCCAGAATTAATAAAGGGACCCTATTTGTACATGTAGACCAATGTGGTAGTAATTAAAATACAAGAGGAACGGGTGAGTGTGGTGTGGAAAGTACAAGACTAGTATGCAACCGGAACTATATCTACGGATGGGTGGACCCGGTTAGTTGGATACATTTTAAAAGACTACTAGTTAGTTAAGAATGAGTCTCATATCATATTTAGAGCTTATGAATGGTGGCCGTGCCTCTTCAACATGGGAAAAAAGGTGTTGTTTATGGATTCTAAATATGTCAATGGGATTTTTTTCTTGATGATATAAGAAATAGATCCCGTTAGAATCCTTGAATTTATCAACCTGGCTTGTGGTGTATGACCCTTACAACCAGGATCATGAT
This sequence comes from Adiantum capillus-veneris, assembly GCF_014529385.1. NCBI lineage: Eukaryota > Viridiplantae > Streptophyta > Polypodiopsida > Polypodiales > Pteridaceae > Adiantum > Adiantum capillus-veneris. Next base: position 130,550,771 of record NC_140943.1, on the reverse strand, counting down.
GGATAGAGGACTTCCTCTCTTCTGTTGCTTGTATCCTTGCTTTGTGCAATTGGAGTAAGGTGATGTCAATGGAACTTGAGAATAAAGGAAGGCCATCTATCAAGTCGTCCCAATCTTTTGGGTTGGGGACCTCACAATTGGTATCAAAGTCTTATGTTAAAAGTTTTCATTGGCTACCTAGTGTGTATCATTTTTCTATACCCATTACCCTACCCACCATAATATTACAGCATGCTAACTGATGTGTATCATGGTTATGGTTGAAACCTCTATTATGTTTCCTCATGGAGAGATCTTTTGTAGACCTCTAGATGACTTTTTGATGATTTTATGAATAGAAGATTAAGTTGTTTTCTCTTCAAAAAATTTTGTTTGATTGATTAAGTCATGTGATTGAGTTTTTAGTGAATTGTATAAGTCATGTGATTGAGATAAGTTATGATTGATTAAGTCATGTGATTGAGATAAGTTATTATTGATTAAGTCATGTGATTGCGTTTTAATGGACTAGATAAGTTGTGATTGGTTAAGTCATACGATTAAGCTTTCGGTGGAATGGATAAGTCTAAAGTTTGAAAAATACCTTAGTGTTTTGAGTAATTAGTTCATCCCTGGAAGAGTACTACTCGAATTTTGTAAGGCTTAGATGCTATCCACCAGTAAAGTCCATAGAGCACCAAGTAGCCCATTTTTGTCAAGGTTTAAGAGAACTAATTAGCTCATAGCTAGAAGCCATGAAACATGTCACTGTGCAAGATGCCTTACTAGGAGCTAAGCTGTTAATGAAGGAGCAGGGGATTAGAAGGAGAGCTGAATAGAATTAGAGTCTTAATGGGACTAGACGATCAACAAGACTTCCAAATAATAATGGACAACCCCAAAGAGTCTATGCCACTAATGCACAAAATCCTCCATGCTTTGAATATGGAGAGTTGGGACATTATTAAAAAAAAATCCCATGTCTAACGAGTAGATTAGTAGAAATAACTGAAGTAGGCCAATGTCAACTGGCTGCCAAGCCTCACCATATTGATGCTAGCAAAGCGAGAACCACATACATAAAAATTTTCAATCCGTGGGACGTAGCTCACCGGACTAGTGCATAAAGGCTATAAGAGATAGCTGATCTCTCAAAAAACCCAAGTCTAAGCCGTTCCTACCTATCTCAGTCTCAAATGTGTGTCAAATGTTAATAGCTACTTTCCTTATTGCAAGATTGATCCGATGATTTGGCATAGCTTATGTGTCTCTGAATGCAAAGAAACTTTATGTCTAACATGAGAAGAGTATCCTTAACGCTCTCGTGTACTCAAATGTCATTTTTGACACTCGGGAAAAATTGAACCTAAGATAAAAAACCTATTTTAGGTCAATTAGTTTTGGTGGTCGAAGCACTCTACAACTTCCTCTAGACGTGCTCTACCTATTCCTAAGGGCAAAAGGGCATGTATTGTGCATAGGGAGAAAAGTCAGCTTGTAGATAGCATGACTAAAATCACGCTTTCATCCCAAGAAACTTACTTTGAATCACCTACAAACACCTTGGTATGATCGGAATAGCAATGCAACACCGTACGAGGGAGACACAAAGAATCAAAGAAATAGTAGATTCACGTTGAGCTTTTGCAGCAAACACTTACTTTCATTATCCAAAAATTTAGGTTTTTAATTACAAATGTTGGCCTTTATACCTTAGCCAAGGTTCAAAGAATGGATTCCTAGCTATTTGGGCTCAATACAAAGCTTAAAAACTGCATAGGGTTACAAACTTGGAGACCCTCAACCCCTTTAGACTCATTGGCAATCAATATTATTTCAAATGGCTTTGGACTTTGAGGGATTTTTCAATGATACAAAGGGTTTTTATACAATCAATTGGCTTAAAAAAAAAAGTGGCCTCCCTTTTGATGCTCTTTCTCTAGCTCTTGTTAGCTTAGCGGCTAACATTTTCCCCCTTCTTGCCTGTGTTGTTTGCTACATAGCTACTTAGGGTGCTAAGTAGCGGTTGAGATTCCTTGATGCTATCCTTTGTGCATGCTGCTCAAGACCTTGTTGGTATGGACATAAATTTCATAATTACTTTATTTCTTTGCTCAACTACGGAGTAACTGAAAAATCTTGCCCGCAGATTGGTGATGACGGGGCCAAAGATCTTGGACCGATAAGTGAAAAAGCTCGTGTAGAATTCTTCTTTAAATGTTTGCATATAGTAGGTTGATAGAAACAACACCCTAGCATAGAATCCATGAAGCACTTCTTCCAAGGGATGGCCTGATAAATCATAACATAAACCCTTGGTGCCTTTGAGAAAGGACTTCATGTTGCATCTGTTTGGTCTACATGGTGAAAAGTCTACAAATACGTTAGGATCATTTTTGCAATCTTAACCAGCATGATGCATGCTAAATTCAAAATTTTGCAAAATAGCTGAATGGTCAAAGACAATGTTTACACCATATATGATTATGTGGGTTGGTATTTGAAGGTGATAGAAACCTGGAGTAGTTGGGCCAAGTAGGCCACTTTTGCTGGAGGAAATAATGTTGCTTCCATCTTCGAAATCTTGGTACCGGGCACTGCATAGGATCTTGTTTGATATGACTTGGCACATTTGTATACAAAATAAGATACCTGGGATGCTAGTTTAGCTAGATCTCCCACCATTTGGGATGTTCAAGTGTTGGGTCGGCTTGGAAATCTTTGAGTAACCTCTCTTTGATTTGGAGTACTTCAAATTTGATGAGAGGAAAGGGTAGAGAATGCTGACGCCATGCCTCATTGATATTTGATGGTGTGAGGAGGTTGACATTGATGGATGTTGGGGGTCCCATCGTTGCATAGCTCCAATGACCAATAAAATTATCAATATGGAGGGATGAGCTACCCGGCTAGGGCATGGAAACACTCACACGATTAGTGAGCTAATCATGGCAACATGAATGGTGACTCTATGAGGTGAGCTTCTCGGCCTATGGAGGAGCTAAGCCACAATGATGGGCAATCTCTACATCCACTTCCCTTCACCTCCAATCAACCCAATCACACACACGAATGGTTGCAAGATGCACATAACACTAATTCTATCATGCAACACACTAATTGCAAACACACACACACACATAGATCTATCAAGCACCACACTCCAATCAAACCTACATGCACACACAAGCAAAAGAGGGAAATCAAAAAACATTAGAGAGGGATTAACCACTAATCATTTACGATCTAGCTAATCAAAGCATCATAGACAATCATAAGAAGCATGAGAGAGGCATAGTGAAAGAGAATTAAGCATTGATTAGTGTTAACCAAGTCACATGAGCAAGGAGAAGCTCAAGGACTCCATAGCCACACACCGTAAGAGCTCTCACCAAAGAGTACTCTCAACAAATGAGCTTGAGAACCCTAATTTCTTTTACACACTGCCTTATTTACCTAGGGTAAAAATGTGCAATGTCCAAGTTCCCAAGGCCTTAAGGGCTCCACCACTTACTAAATCTGCTACCTAGGCACACTAACTGAATTGTTGTTTACAGCTTGGAACTCTCATTGAGCCCGTAAACATTAAAATATTACAATGACTTGAAATAAATTGGGAATTTACAATACATGACCATTTTGGAAAAATGTGTAACTTCAATCTTCACTACTTCTTTGTATCATCCTTGATGTGCATTCGTATGTCTTCGGTCTTTAGTAGCTTCTGTTAACTAACGTTGACTCAGTTAACATTCCTCTCTTCCGATTTTAGTGCCCATCCTCGAGCACTGTCGAAAAGTGTCCATGGAGGCTGTGGAAGATTTTTGATTGATTGTTGATGGGCTGATCATCTTCATTTGTCGTTGGATTTGTTGATGAGGTTCAATTTGCTGCAACATCTTCATTGGTCAAATATGTCTTATGTGAGAGATGATGTTGTATTTGTTCGTTGAATAGCATAATGAGGAGGCTACTGTTTATTTATGAAAAGTATGTACAAGAGAAGTAGAATGATGAGGTTTCAAATTAGGGTCTAATACCTAGATGACCAAAGGGAAAAAACCCAGTGGGGAAAAAGTACCTTTGGGATACGTGTATTATTGGAGTACTTATTAGCATGGGAAATATTAATAAAGTGCTAAAGGGATTGTTTGCTGATAGATATAGAAATAAAAAGGCAGCAAATATGAAAGGGTAGCATGATGGAACATTGGTTTTCCTGTTGTAGTCCACTCAAGTTGCATAGGTGGAAGAAAAAAGAGTGTCTAGTGCATATGTCCAATGATGTGACATCCTATTTATGCATACACAAAAATGCATGGGAAAAAATATGCTACGCAAGAAAGATTTTGAGGGGTTATGCAGAAAGATGGTGTAGCTATAAAAGCATTTGACATAGCTTTGGAAGCTGGCACCCCTTTAAGAATGGTTTTTGTTGACAAGGATATGTTCTCTCATCTTACTGTGCACTGTGTGTGAGTGTTGGACTCTACAACACTCCACCATTTGTGAGTTAATAGACTTCGACTCTTATGCTCATCTCATCCAGCATGAGCGACATGACTTAGATATGCTCAACTCTTCCAGCTTGAGCGTAAGCCTAATAACTATGACTCTTAGCAGAGAGTTTAATATGACTTCAAGCTTTGGGACTAATGCTTTGCTCATTTTATGGCTCAACAGCCCGACTCTGACTATGCCAAAGAGTGTTTTTTACACCCTAGCGACTTGATTTTTTACATTCTTGTGCTTACTACAAACATTTCTTCAGGTAAAAGTAAGCTTGAATCCTCAAAAAAAAGATTAGTAAAGGACCAATTTGACATTGAAGGTTTCTTTTGCCATATTTGTTTTATCTTCTTTGAATCTGCATTCACGTGTGTTGGCTTGTCCTTCTTTGACTGTGAAGACTCCATTATCTATTTGATTCTCCAATTAGGACTATTGATAAAAGTCTTTGATGTTGTTGTAAGCCTTTGTTCACTGCCGACATTTGACTTTTGATTCAGAGCATTAGAAGACTTAGGAATCCAAATCTTTTGAGGACCTTTGTAACTCCTTTGTTGAATTTGTTGAGCTCTAGGTCTTGTTGAGCTCTTGAGATCTTCATGCAGGTCTGGTGTAGTTGTAGTTGGCTTGTGGTTGACTAGTAGCCAAATCTTTGTATAACCTGTGTAGAATCCTTGTCCAAGAGGAACATTCTTTGAGATCCATCTTTGTTCTCTATCCTCTTGTGAGCTGTGGTAGACTTTAGCATCTTTCAATGTTTTTTTGTTGTATACCTGCTTCTTAGGTATCCTAGGATATTATCGAATTTGATACCTTGTGGGACTTGATGTTACTTCATATGTCCTAACCTGCGATTTGGTATCCATATCTGTATGTTACCTCTATAGTAATCTTGTTATTTAGCCATAAATAGTGCAGTTTTTACTCATGTTGTGTGTTTTCTGGCCAAAATCATTATGAAAATGGATCAATCCACAAAAATATGGCCAATGATAAAATTAAAAGTGCTTTAGTATTGTAGAGTATAGGATGGAATGTTTTGAGCAGTATGGTTTTTAATTTTCCTTTATTTTTGCTCATAAAATCTAAATAAATAAAAAATAATAACCAGGAATGTCAGAATTGGATTCCGACTTCAAACGCCAAATCTCAAATCTCAATGAGAAAGCCATAAATTTTTTTTGACGCAATGTCGATCAAAAAACTCGGCAACCACTCCAACTCGCTAATCATTTGGCACAGAATGCGACAAAAAGGTCCATGGATGTTAGTTTTTAGAGATTTGCAATCCAAGAATACACTGTAAGGCCTATTAGGCTCACCCAGTAGGCACTGTATAGGGGGTGTCAAAAAATTCCATGTATGTATAGTCCCTTGGGCCATTTTTCCTCTCATTTGCATTCTAGACTTTAGAGAGAGAGCTCCCGGTTGTGGATTTTGGCGACCTTCCATGCTCTGCTATGCCCTGTTTGTTGGCTCTTAATCACTCCATCCATGAGGGGTACGTTCCTAACTATGTATAGAAGCATTTTGAATATCACAATGTCAACCACACGAGCAGTAGGAGTCACAGCAACACAGACCAATCTGGGAACTTTGGGGATTAGAACCACTAACACTGGCCTCACTAGACCTCCATGTTGCACTAAAAGTGAACTAGAGACTCTTCACTAATAGGGCAACACATTGCTAGAGTCAAGGATGCCATATGTGTCAGAAAAATTGACCTAGTATCTTTGGTGCACCGAAGATAGAGGACGCAAGTCTAGACCACATTTCACATAGGTGTTGGGACCATCATGTTAGGGAATTTTGGAGAGTTAGGGGTACATTGGAGGCCCAATCATCAAGGAACAGAAAAATGACCATATCCTTACCGCAAAGTGATATTTTGCACCACAATGAAAAATATTGATATGTTTAACCTCAAACTCAAAGGGAGCACTCTATACCTTACAATGGAGTTTTACCAACCTTCAAGGGGTAGACAACTACTGACTAAAGACTCCAAAGTCAAGTTTGACTCAAAAGAGAACTATCAACCTAATCGGGGACACCAACAAGTGCAAGAAACACAACCAAGAGCTTCACCCTTCATAAATAACCTAGTAGAAGCTAGATGGGGCAAGATTAGGGCCTAAATTGCAACAATTTGTAAAAATTATCTTAGGTGTGCCGAAGATAATCTACTAGGATGGAAGCATATTTTGCACACACTTTCACATTGGCATGATTATCCTACCCCTCATAGAGCCCACATCACATTGGTACACTCATTTCATGCACAACTACTCTCAAATGCACTTTATCGCACCAAATAGACTCAAGTACCCCAAAACTGACTTTTAGCCAATTCAAAACCCAACTTTATGGGGCATCAAGAATCTACCCTCCACCACCAATCAAGGTGCCAGAAGCACAAAAGCTGCCCAAATTAGTCATTTTTATCTTAGGCACTCCTAAGATATAAATTCTACAAGGAGGACCTAACTTGCAATGTAAAGACACAGATATGTCTACAATGGTCAAATAAAGCACCTTGACAAGTTTCATCAAGTTTGGCACAGTATAATCGTGTCAGTCACCAAAAGCCCTAAAAGTAGTAAAGCGGACATAAATTTGTGCATAATTCTCACCACAAGTGTCCAAAATCTTCTCACCACAAGTGTCCAAAAGCTATTAAACTTCTTGCATATCACCAACAAACCATACACTTTCTATGCATTCACTTTGACAACAATTTGCATACACCTGCACCCATGTATATCTTAGGTGCACCTAAGATAAATTTTGCCAAGATTGTGCTTTTTAGAGCTCATTTTTGCCTTATTGGTTTTTCTACTTGATTGGGACTTGCTAACTTGGTATGACCAATGAATTGGATGATGCCCTACCAGGTTCACTCTCATCTACCTTGGGAGCTCCAAAGAAGAAAACCATGAAGGAAAATTTTGCCAAACTTCCACCCTACCAGTTAGAACAAGACTCCCTAAAGGAGGCAAATGTCACCTGGTTGTCAAAAGAATAGCTAGAAAGTCAGCACGTCACTATATACCATGGCTCATTCAAAAGCGCACACGGATCTAAAGTGGAAGTTTAGATGTTCCCAAAGGAAGCTCAAGATCTTGTCAAAGAAGAGGCAGTCGGGCCACTTTTGGAAATAAATGGTCTTAGAGACGACCTTGAACTGGAGCCTTGAGGTGCAGACTATATGAGGGCTTATGAGCTCCTACACAACATCACATAAAAAGGAAGGGCAACCATGCCATGACTCTCCAATAGAGGTGCACATTATAGAGGACCAGGTTGCTAAAGCCCTAAATCTTCAAAGAGGAGGAAAACCCGTGAGAGTCCGAGGGTTTCCCACATCTAGCATTTTCACCAGTCTGTGCAACCTCCTTCTTAGATCTAAAGGAAAGAGGGATAGAGCGGGCACTTTGGCTCTATCATCAACAATTTCATTTCACTATTAAAAGACCTCCCAGATGCACAGTTATAAATCATTTCATGGCATCCACATTCACACAGGCCTCTAAAAGAGAAGGTGTGATAGAAGTAGACCATGCCCGATATATTCACATTGCTCTCACTCATGTGAAAAAGCCAGGAAACATCACCTTCTGGGAGCTCCAAAAGTGTTAACACGGATTTCTTACCGTGCTATAGGCCAAGCAGAGCATCTACCACTTGCCTTGGAGAAAAATCTATGGCTATTGAACAAGACTGATAAAGAAAAAGAAGAAGTATAGTTAAGAGATCCACCAGTGAGGAGGGCAAGACTAGTTGATGTCCCTAGCCATGAAACATCTATTGTGGCAAGAGCTGCAAAAAGCAACAAGGAAGAAGAAGAGACAACGGAGGAAGACACTCCTCTTAAAAGGAAGAAAAGAGAAAAAGGGAAAGCAAAGATAGATGATGCAAAAGCAACAAAGAGACCACAACTTGCAGTAGCAGCAGAAGAACCAGCCCATAAAGCAGCAAGAGTAGAAAGAGAGAAGGCGGGTTTTGAGCTAGAGAGAGGACTCAAATGGGATTTTGAGGAGAAATGGAAACCATCTCCAAGAAGAATCAAAATTCGAACCAAACACCCAATGTTCAATGCAAAAGCGATCCTTGGGCTAGCTTAGAACATCTCTATCACAAAGAAGAATGTCAACGAGAGCACACCAAGGCACAAGAAGAAGATGACACACCACCTAGAGAGGACTCACCTAAAGAACAATTCAACCCTGCTGAAGAGTTTCTACACTTCTCTCGTCTAAGCACACCACCACAGCAGCTGGAGGACAGAACAAAACCACAACCAAAGGAGACCACTCCCATTGCTAGCAATATGGAACCAAAAATAGAACCGCCCAAAGAAACTGCCAATGAGCAAGTGGATGAACCAACTAGCCCAATAGAGACACCAAGTACTCAAGCCAACCAGCTAAATGAGCCAATCACCGAGGCTTATGACACACAAATGGATCAACCTAAAGCGAGCAACACAAGAAGGTTGGAGAATCTAGAAGACATAAATGAATATGCCAAATATGCACATGATGTGGTGGACAAGATGCAAAATGAGATCTATGATCGCCACCAAACAGCTCCAAAGTTTGTATAAGCGACTGTGGCTCTCAAATGAAAGGCTTGACATGGCCAATGTTTGTGTCAAATTGTATAAAGAAGCCATGAATTCAAGGATAAGGAATTGACTGAACTAAATGCAAAGTCAGCAGTGGATTTGGAAGCTCTCCAGATAAGGAATCAGTAGCAAGAGCAACAAGTCACAATGGCCACCTCAGCTCTACAAGAGTATGCTTCAACAATCATTCGGCTACAAATTTAGATCAACATTGCAAATAACCTGTTAACACAGTCAAAAGCTATTTTCCAAGAGCAAAATACATTTCTAAACCAAGTCAAGGACAACCATACAGTATCCACACTACAGGGCATAGATCAGGCATATAAAGCAATGGAGCTGAAAGTTAAATACCTTGAGATGGAGCTGAAGCTAGAGCAAATGTAGAGAAGAGAGGACTCCATTGGGTTTATGCAGCAGGAGGAGAGATATCAACAGTAAATTGACCAGCTAACAACAGAATTGAGCAAAGCTCAAGTAGCTGCCACGCCACATGCCATTGCACAAGAGGAAGAACAGGTAGATTCTGCAATGCAAGGTAAAGATACCCTATAATTTATGGACTTTGAAGAAGCTACCACTGAAGAGGCCAGTCTTCCTGAACCAGATATTTCTCATGATGAAGTTGGACCCTCTACTCAATCAAAAATCTTAGCGACTAAGGAAGAAGCAACATTAAAAAAGCAGGTCAAAGAGGAAACCGAGACCATTGGGAAGGAATCCATGCAATGGAAAGAGCAGATACTGCATTCCATTGTTAACTGAGTCAATGTCAGTTAACAGAAACTGCTAAAAACCAAAGATGTATGAATGCACATTGAGATACAAAGAAGCAGTGAAGATTGGAGTTACACATTTTTCACATTTTCCCAAAATGTTCATGTATTGTAAATTCCCGATTTATTTCAAGCCATTGTAATATTTTAATGTGTTATGGGCTCAATGGGAGTTTCAAGCTGTAAAGAACAATTCAGTTAGTGTGCCTAGGTAGCGGATCCAGTAAGTGGTGGAGCCCTAAAGGCCTTGGCCGCCCGGACATTGCATATTTTTATCCTAGGTATATAAGGCAATGTGTAAAAGAAATTAGGGTTCTCAAGCTCATTTGTTGAGAGCACTCTTTGGTGAGAGCTCTTAAGGTGTGTGGCTATGGAGTCCTTGAGCTTCACCTTGCTCATGTGACTTGGTTAACACTAATCAATGCTTAATTCTCTTTCACTATGCCTTTCTCATGCTTCTTATGATTGCCTATGATAGATCGTAACTAATTAAAGGTTAATCCCTCTCTAATCTTGTGTGAGTGCCCTCTTTTTCTTGTGTGTGCATGTAGGTTTGATTGGAGTGTGGTGCTTGATAGATCTATGTGTGTGTGCTTGCAGTTAGTGTGTTGCATGATAGGATTTGTGTTGTGTGCATCTTGCAATCGTTAGTGTGTGTGATTGGATTGATTGGAAGTGAAGGGAAGTGGATGTGGAGATTGCCCATCATTGTAGCTTAGCTCCTCTACAGGCCGAGAAGCTCACCTCATAGAGTCACCATTCGTGTTGCCATGATTAGCTCACTAATCGTGTGGGTGTTTCCATGCCATAGCCGGGTAGCTCATCCCTCCGGATTGATAATTTTATTGGTCATTGGAGCTATGCAATGATGGGACCCCCAACATTTGGTGCCGTTGCATGGGACGATGGCCTATGCTAATGTAATTGTGACATAATCGATTGTGTTTCCTCACTAATTTTACTTGTGTGTTTCTTGTGGATTATGGATGTGGGCGCATGAAGCAATGTGTTCATAATTTCCTAATTTGTCATCGTATCTTGCCAATTTTGTGTTTACACACTCTAATTTCACACTAACCCCTTGCTAATTTCACTAATTTTGCTAACTTACACACTAATTTTCTATGAAGGATTGGAGCTTTGATTCATTCAATCATCTTCATTGGAAAGGTAATCAAGGTGGTATTCTCAACCTCCCTAGAATCTAAAGATGTTTAGAATTGTGTAGAGACTCCACCATGATGCAATGTGATGTTGATGCTATGTTATTGCAATGCAGTGTTGATGCTGTGATGCTATGAAATTTTTGGATTATTCGTTTTCATGCCGTCGTAATGCCAAAATTTTTCATATTTGGTGGCGTATGAATTTGACAAGCTCAATTGCTGATTGGTGATTGATTGTACATTGCTAATTGGGTGCCTTAATTGCATGCTTGAATGGTCAATTGCAAGTGTGTGTGCACTAAAATCAAATGTGTGTGCATTCTAATTGAGTGTGTATGCCTAATTTTAGGTGTGTGTGCACTATATTGCCCTTGATTGTGCACCTAAAAATCAATGTGTGCTTAATGATGTTTCAATTGTGATGATTGATTTGTGTTGTGATCATGCCCAACTAGAGATTTGTGAAATCACATTGCAATTTTGACAAGATATTGTGCAAAGATTTTGCCCGGTCTAACCATAAAAATGCAATTTTCAAGACTTAAGCAAATCCTATATAGACGACATTTCTCAAAGACGCATTGTACATGTTCAAAATGACTTTATTGTTTGGTGGAGTGCACATAAAGATCATCTATGTATACTTCCAAGAAATTTTACAAATACTCCTTAAAGGCATAGCTCATTAGCCTTTGGAATTTTTTCGGTGCATTGATCAATCCAAATCCAAAAGGCATTACCCGATGAGCAAAAATTCCCCACTCCGTGGAAAAGACCGTTTTATGTTGGTCCTTGGATCGATAGTGAATTGGTTGTATCTAGAGAGCCATCCAAAAAGCTATAGGCTTCCTTGCCAGCTACTTGTTGTAGCACGTGATCGGTGATGGGAAGAGGATAGTTATCGTGTATGGTGGCGGAGTTTACCTTTTTGAGATTTACACTCACTCTAAGTTTTCCATTCTTTTTAGGCACCACTACAATTGGTGATATCCAATCAGTGTATTCTATTTCATAGATAATCTCAATCTCCTTGAGTTTCTCTATCTCTTCCTTGATTTTTCTGGAAAAGGTCTACTCGGCGTAGCATCATCTCTCATAGGGATAGTGTGCATATGGCATGATCCACCCCTTTGAGATCTTTATAATACCATGCAAAAACATCCATGTGTTATTTTAACGTTCTTATGATAATCTCCTCTTCTTCTTGCGATAGATCCTTGGCTATGTATGCGAGTTTTGGCTCTTCTTCAGGCTCTACAAGGTCAATTTGTTTGGCATTTTTGGGCCCTTCATAGGACTTCCCCAGTTCTATTGATTATCACAAGGGTTTCTCTATAATGATCCTGTGATCTTGTAAAGTGTATTTCTTATAATGAGTTGGAACACTGGTTTTTCATGATTTGTCACTATCTGATTCCATTTTTGTGGTCCATACTTCTTTCAAGGTTCCTTTCTATTCTTGGTATTTTGCTTTTCACTTCGTCTTTGTCATCACAGGTTCTTTCCCTTTGATTTTATCTAGCTTAATCAACCTTGGTTTTGTTTGGTTTTGGTTCTTTGCATGCTCTATGTTTGGATATCTTCCAATTATCTTGTATTTTGCAATTTGCTGCGTTCACTTTCATCAAGAATTGAGTCTTGGTTTCCAATGGTCATTTTGTAATTTTATCTCTTAAGTTACGGTCTCGTTTTTTTTGGTATCTTTGTTGGTGACTTTGGTGTTGGTTTGGAAACTGAAAAAATATCTCTTTGCCTCTTTTGAGTAGAAGCTTGACTCTTACCTGCTCCTTCTTGAAGTCCATCGATCCCTCTATTGTAATAGGTTCTTCTTCCCACTTGTTCATAGCATCGTAATAGTGATCAAAGAAGACCTGTTGCTCCTTGATCATCTCAATAGATACCATTTGAATTGGGACTATAACATCGCCCTCTTCATCACAAAAGTGTGTAGGTGTCATTTCATTAATACATACATCCATGGTGGTCAGGATCTGAGTCCATTCAAAGGGTTCAAACAAATGTTCAGGGAATGGTTCATGTATGTAATCTGCATCATTTACCTCTCTTTCCAAATGCAATCTTCCTTTCATAAACTACCCGATTGAGAAACCCCACACATCCAAATTGGAGTGTTTTTATGTACCCATGATGGCAATTCAATTTTTGCACAAGTTTTAGAGTCCAATTCCTGTATTGGTGTCCTCAAGACATCCTTGTATGACTGATCTTTCAAGTTCATCGAGTGACTGTGCCTACTTGTTTCAGGTAGAGATAATCATTGCCCCAATCTTGGATTAATTGTATCTATCTCATGAACAATCTTCCCAAGATGATTTCATAATTGACTTTGTTTCCAAAGTCTTCAATGGCAAAAGTGTGTTGGTAGTGAATTATCGATTCCCCTTTTGATGAACAACTCGGCAACACTTGAACTATATTTAAGGTAGTTTTCCCTTTGTTTATCGGATTCCTAGGGTAGTCCTCAGGAAAGTGTCCACCCTTATGTTCACATGCTCCACAATATGCCTCTATAGGTCTCACATTCTTATTTGGTTCAGGACATTCATTTTTCCAATGGTCATATGCTCCATAGTTGTGAAATTTTCACTTTTTGGTTTGGGCATTGGCTTGACCATAGGTGGTCTCACCCTCTAGTTTGCAATAAATTAAACAGGTGTTGTATCAGTGGTGGGTGCTTGACACACCGTCTTGATAGGGTTGGAGTAGGTTGGTTATACCACTCTTCTTCTATCCCAATTGTTATTGAACTAGTCTCAAGATATGCAGTAGCAGGCACTAGCACCCGTTCCTTCGTTTGTCCTTAGACACCATGTACTTGATCTATATAGATCTATTCCCTAAAAGTGGTGATTACTAACCCAACACCGGTTGTGGTCGCTCAATATTCATGGGTGATCTTTTCAGGGGTGCCATATTGGGTGGGTATCTATACATGGGTTGCCCCTGTGGCCTCGTTGGCACATACTGGACATTTCCATCATATTTAGGCTTATAGTAGCACTTTTTTGTCTCATGATTTGTCCATTTTCCTTCAATGGTGCACCATTTTAATTGCCTTTGTTGTCCCATACATTGTCCCTACACTGGGCCTCACATCGGCATCCTTTACATGTTGATCATCATATCATTCATGAATTTAAGCATGTCCTCTATCGCATTGGTAGGAGTTGCATCTATTGATCCTACTTGTGCTGGCAAAGTGGATATGTTTTGCTACCTTTGTTTATCTTTAGCTTTGCTTTCCTCATTGAAGATCTCACAATTATCACTCAAGTCAATCGTATTGAGACTACACGCTTCCCAAGTCATTTGTTTTTTGTTGTACAAAATACCATGAATCTTTGTTTAATAGCCCCTCTAGAAACAGTGAGACTAGTCTTTCCTCGGTTAGAGTCTACCACTCTGGGCATCTGCCGATGTACTACCTCATTCAACTCACACTATCTCTGATAGTTTCTCTTTGTTTTTGTTTGAAACTATAGATTTGTGTCACAGTACTATGCTTTATTCCCATTTTTGAACAAGTAGCGACAAATATCATGGCCAAAGTTGGCAAGTTGATTATTGATCTAGGAGGTATGGTATGGAACCAAGTCAAGGATTTACCCTCCAAGGTCCTCCCAAATCCCTCAAACTATGTATGGAAATTGGTTATGTGCTTAGCTCTCAAAACCTATCTGAAGTTGGTCAAATGGTCTTATGGGTACCCTCTCCTGCTATATTTTTTAACCCACTTTTGGAAATTTGCTGGTATGAATCTATGTTTGTGTTCATCGCCCACTCTCTCCCTTCTAGCCGGTGTCTCTCCCATTAATTTCTCAAACTAGCTGCTTGGTAAGTGTGACTCATGTGGGCCTCTTCTCATCCTCACGTCACTCATTCCTCCCCTGTTATAGGTGGTTTTTGCCTTTCTTTCTTTGTTGGCATCATTGAGGTGGCTACTCCTTGTTGCACTTCCTCGTTGATTGGCCATGCTATCATAAGTTCTAGCATTTGGATCCACATCTGATCGATTTTCTATACAATTCCCATGATCACCTTAAGGATTGAGTGTCTCTGGTACTTGGTTTGTTCAATCTCTTTTGGAGTCATCATGACAAAATTACTGTTGTAACAATCCCTAAAGATATAAGCAAAAAGTTTTACTAATCCCCTTTCCTTGATTTTGAAAATGTACACAATTTTCAAGGGTGTTCGTTCTCCTAATTTGGCATGAGTATTCCAAACCAAATCCGTAATATTGTTTTCTTCCCAGCAATAAATTCCAAGTCTTGGGTTAACGGTTATCGGTGGGGATGCATTTAAATGTTGTAGCATCTTTTAACTCATACCCTTCTAATTCTAACACCGAAGGTCCCTCCTTTACAGCCTTATATGGTATTAGAGTATCAACCTATAACACCCATTTATCCAATGGATGAAGGTCTTGTATCTTGCAATTTTCTACTCCATTTTGGTCTACGTATAGGCCGTCTTGTTTTTTTGTCCTAACCTCCTCTTTAAAATCAATGGTATGGTTGTCTATTCTCACTGCAAACTCCTCATTTGGGTCCAAATAAATGTGGGCTTTTTACTTGTTGGTCTTGAAGAAAGTCAAGATGTGCTTGAACTTGAGAGAGCTCCGAGTTCCTGATTGTGTCGAAAAAGAAGACAGATCTAAGCTTGAATTGGAGTAAGTGTTTGACAACATACGTACGTGAGTTTTGTATCGTGAAAGATATCTTTTGTCATTACATCCAAAACTACAATGTGTATCAAGTTTCCCAAAACTCTACCAGATCTTAGGTTCATATATGGATTTACACAACTTAATTGAACTAGTACTTCAAACCTAAAAGGTTGTGTTTGGTTTTAAACGCAATGCTTTTGTTGTTCGCTCTCCTGTCCTTCACAAATTTGCAGTTCCTTGCACGACAAAACTAAAAGCTGTATGTTGTCAATCTTGAGTTGCAAAACATAAAAATTTTACTTTTTCCAATGCTTAATAGACACTATATGCAAAAAATGTAAAATTTTGCTCAGTTTTATCTTAGGCATGCCTAAGATGGTTGCACTTGTATGTGGGGTCTACTCCAGCTTTTATCACACAATTGGGGTCTCCACAACTTGCCAAAGTCAAATTGGTGTCAAAATGACAAAACTGATTTTCAAGTGGGAGATTTATTTCCAATGCGCCTAAGATAAATCTTCTCTATTTCAACATATTTTTGGATAATGTGACTTGGAGTGGATTCTACATGCGATTTCAAGCTTCTACAATGAGTTTCACAAAGTTTGGACAATTCACCAATGTCTTTCTCATTGTTTCTGATCCCGTAGCTTGGTTTTCCAATTTATTTGGTTTTTGCACCCTTACACAACTCCAAATTTGATGAAACTTGCTCAGGAGTTGTCTTACAGTCTACATAGACTCTATGAGTTGAAATTTTGTTAAAATACCCCCTCTGGAGAGATTTCTATCTTTGGCGCGCCTAAGATAATACTTTGCCAAATTTTGAAATTTTTTCTCCAAAGAGTGCTTTTCCCACAAGTTTAAGGATTTATCTACACCCTGGCTTCAAGTTTTAGGATGATTTGGGTGTTCCATGTGAATTTTTTCTGAAGTCTACATTTTTTCCCCAATTTTGGGCTCGACCAAGTGTTTTAGTGATCCAAATGTTTTCAAAATCAAAGGAGTAGTCTAATCAAGTTGGTCTACCACCTTGCAAGTTCAATTGTACCATGTCAGTCCCAAAATCCCCCTGTCTATCTTTGCGACTAAGATAGATTTGATTTTTTTGGTTTTCTTCAATGCACCTTACATCAGATGAAATTTTGATGGTTTTCTACTTACCCTACTCTTAGTGAACATGAAAAAACAGTACAAAAGGTACAAAGTTAAACCTTCATTTTAAAATCCCTACTCTCTACTTAGGTGATGCCCTTACTGACCACTAGCTTTGGGATTTATTGTTTTGCATGAAGGAATCTAAAGGGACCTTTCTAAAGTTCAAGAAATTGTTGAATGGCCTCAGCCATCTACTACAAGTGAGCTTAGAGGATTCTTGGGAATCAGAGGCTGGTATAGAATCTTTTTAAAAGATTATGCAGTGATTCACCCTTGACCGACCTTTTGAAGAAAGGAACAAAGATAAGTTGGGAAACATTACACCAACAAAGGTTTGACCAACTTAAGCAATATGTAAATAAAACACCGTGCCTAAAGCTACTAAACTTCAATCAGGCCTTTGAAGTCATCACTGATGCTAGTGGAATAGCTTTTGGAGGAGTATTAGTTGAAGAAGGCAGACCAATAGATTTCACCTCATGTAAGCTTAAGACTTATGAAAAGAACTACCCCACCCATGACCTTGAACTATTTGCAATCATTCCCGCTCTGAAGCTATGGAGACACTACTTATTGGGAAGGAAGTTTTGACTTATAACTGACCATAAGAGCTTAAAGAGGATCTTCACCCAAGAAACCTTGAATATGCAACAAAGGCGATGGGTAGAACGTTTTCAAGAGTAATAATTTGACTCTATTGTCCTAGAAAGGAACACATGGTTGTAGATTTACTCTGTTGAAACCCTTTTTTGAGCCTCATATTTATATCCAACAACCTAATCATTGAGAGGATTAAGGAAGTTGTATTATCTGATCCAAAGTACCAAAGGTAGCTTAGCCTTGTGCGATCTGGAAAATCAAAGAATATACCTTCAATGCTACACTTCTCATATGATGGAACTTTTATCTATCACAGAGATAGGTTATGTGTACCAAAGGACCCTAACTTGAAGAACACTATCTTATTTGAGGCCCATGATAGCCCTACTTTAGGACACCCAGGGTATGCACTTGATTGACTAGTGCTCCTGTATATAGCTCAGACTTCTCCTCTAAGTCAAACTTCATGGACTCAAGCAAGCTTTGCAAATCGTCCATATTCAGGGTCAAGTTGCCCTCAGAATCGGTGATATCTATCAGAGACTAATAGATGTATTTTTTAGTTATAGCTTGCCAAAGAATGTGATGGTTTTCCATTAGTGACTTCATTGCAGCTTTCTTCTCCTGTAGCCCACCTCCTCTTTCTCTTCTTCAAAAAATTGTTTTTCATTCATAAAAAACCGTTGGTTTTCATTCTTGAGTGTTATATATTTTTGATGAGAAGCCATGATCTTGACATCATTGTTGTGCTCAATGAATATCTCCAACATCTTATATCTGAGTTCAGCCATTTCACTCTTAGCCTACTCGAGCTCAAGCTTAGTGTCTTAGAGTTAAATTTGAACTTGTTGATCCAGGAGTCTTCTACTAAGATTCAACCAGCTGCCCCATTGCATTGACTACTGTGTTCCACCCAAACATCATGGTAGCTACACAACCATCAATCTTGGCATCCATGTCTGTTTGTGGAGTTTCATAAGCAAAGAAAGGGGTAGGGTAAGGCATAAGTGACTTATTTTCTGGCTACACCAGGATCCTTCCATGTAGCAGCTTCTTCTGAAGGCGTTGGAGACAATCCAGTTGCCTTTGCTGAACTAAAGGCACTGGTAGAGCTAAGTGGGTCTTATAGGCATCTTTGCCCCTTGTGCCCGTTGGGACTTGATGTGTTTTAGTGCTCTACTGTTGAGTATTTGGTGGAGTTTGGGGCATAGCAATAGGATTATCTGCTGATGCCCCTTGTCCTTGTCCCTCCACAGGCTTTGCTGAAGGTGTTTGTTTTGATTGGAATTGATTCAGCAGGGCCACTGTCTTTCGCTTCTTCTTAGGGGGTTCAACGTTGGGCCTGATAGGCATCTTTACCCCTTGTGTCCATTGGGGCATGATGTGTTTCAGTGGTCTTTTGTTGAGTATTTGGTGGAGTCTGGGGCATATCAATGGGCTTATTTGATAATGCCCCTTGGCCTTGTCCCTCCACAGGCTTTGTTGGAGGTGTTTGTTTCCATAGAAATTGATTCAATTGGGCTACTGTCTTTTGCTTCTTCTTAGGGGGTTCAATGCTTCCATAGGTACTAGCTCGTGTTGTCCCCATTTCAGCCTATATTTCTATTCTCTTTGCATCGGTTGTGACAAGAGCTAAATCAGTACCCTCATTGGTGGTGTCTTGTTCAATTTGATGGCCAACAGAATCCTGTTTGGCAATAGCTCGAATGGTGCAACCCTAGTGCACGCTGCTTTGTCCACACCTTGTTGGCATGAGGATGAGGTGGAAGAAAAGTTGCCCACCAATAGAGGAAACGATAGGCATACTTGGCCTCAAAGACATGTTGGTTATGAGTTTTGACCTTGGCAGTTTGTTGAATGAGACTACTGTGTAGAAATGTTGATAGATTGATTTTAGCTTTGGAGTCCTTCGGTCTCTTTTACAACATGCCAAAGAGCATCTCAGCAACATACATGGGGTTTTACTTCAAACGTATGACTTCAGCAATGAGTTTGTACACTGGGCCATATTGCAGAGCAGCTACTGGAACTCCTTGAGCTCCATGTTTTTGCTTCTCTAATGTAAGATTTCTAGCTTTTGCAATTAACAAAAAAAGGTACAAAGCTTATTTAAAGAGGATCGATTTTGAAAATCAATGAGAACTTGCTCAATGGTAGCAAAGATTGGTATTTTGAAATCTTAAGCCCGACAATACTATAGCTAGAAATTTCAGAACTGAATTCGGGCACAAACCAACCCCGCTATTCCCTCTGGTATTTTTCATAGTTACTTCAATTTACAAAGATAATTGAAAGCTTTTAGTAATCATTAAAGCACAATACTTTTATCATAACCTACTAGATATTTTCCATATATTTACCGTTAAAGAAAAAAATGGGCTTGAAAATTAGCAGATTTGGAAATTAAAGTGGGCAAGTTGTAGGAGGGAAATCATGGACCTACCACAACTAGTAATAGCAACAAGGGGTGCTATCTGGAGCTGGGGGTTGCTTGGGCTGTAAGAAATCTTTGTGTGCCAAGAAAAACTATAAATAGGCCCCTTAGGCTTCACAATTGCTCTCAGACTCGGAGACCTTGGCCAATAATCTCTCGTGCTTAGAGAGATTCTTTCCAAAAATCACAAAGAGAGCAAACCTCTTGTGATTGATTAAGGTAATCGGTGCTAATTCTAGTTGATTAGTAAAAGATATATTAATCTATGTTTATTTTTCTTAGTTACCTAATTAATTAGAAAAGATTAAATCTCTCTTATTATCAATTACATTCTTATATGCTACTAGATTTTTGATTACTTAAATTTTAATTATGATTAGTAATCAAAGTAATTATTAACTTATATTAGAATTGAGATTGATAAATTTTGATCTTAATCTAGGAAAAATATATCAATAAATCTTAATTAAGTATAATATAATTTTCAAAGCTAGTGCATAATGTTAAGAATCTGTGCAAATTATGTCATAATTTTCTAATTAATTTTAGTATTTAATTAAGAAAAGTTTGTCTAATTTGTAGCCTAAAATTAAAAGTAAAATTAGAAATTGAGTGTAATTAAGAATGAGTAAGTATCAAAGAAAGATCTTAGGGTTATATACCCATGATAATTAGCTCATAATTAATTAATTAATTATAGTTATTATCTTGGCTTAAGAATCCTATTTTTGGTTGAAAATTAATCAAGATGGCCAATATAATTACTAAAATTAATTAACTAATTATCATAGGTTTTAAACACTTAGATTTTTCTTTGATAATTACCTCACTAACCTTTAAACATATTTGCTAATTAAAAACCCTATTTTTGATTGAAAATTAATGAAGGTAATTAGCAAACATGTTTAAAAGTTAGTGAGATAATTATCATAAAAATATTTTTGTTTAAAACCTGCAATAATTATCTCATAATTAGTTAATTAGTTTTATTGATTATCTTGATTTAAAAACCCTTTTTGGCTAAAAATTAATCATTATAATTAGCAAACCTATATAAATATTAGTGAGGTAATTTATCAAAGGAATATCTAAGTATAAAAAACTTGTGATAATGGGCTTATAATTAGTTAAATAGTTTTAGTAATTATCTTAGCCTAAAAACTCTATTTTTGACTAAAAAATAATTGAGATAATCAACAAAGAAATATCTACGTGTGATAATTATCTCATAATTAGTTAGTTAGTTTTACTAATTATATTAGCTTAAAAAGACTATTTTTAAAAGAAAATTAATGGGGATAATTAGTAAATTTATTGAAATTTTTTAAAAATAATTACTTGTTATTAAAAGGTATTCCTAATTCAAAGATTTCCTCAAGAACAACAAAAATGGTGCATATAGCACGTAGCAACGGGCAATGATGAAGCATGTAGATTTGCAACATTATTAGCTGGGGAGGACAGATACAACATTGTGTGTGTGTGTGTGTGTGTGTGTGTGTGTGTGTGTGAGAGAGAGAGAGAGAGAGAGAGAGAGAGTGCAAGGACACTTTAAGAGAAGAAAATGCTAAAAAAATAAAAGATAAGAAAAACACCTCTTTATATGGACACAAAAGGTCTTTTGTATGTCTTTTGACTTTCCACCTTTGTTTGTCTTTTTATTTCACTTCACTTAAGCACTCAATATGTTTTGAAAGAACTTTTATTTTTCTGAGATTGAGGAGAGCTAATAGAGGTATAATACCCTGTTAGAAATTAGAAAAGCGACTCAAACATTATAAGATAATTAGTGGAGCCTAAAAATCCTATAAGAAAGCTAGGATAAAAATATCTTACTTATATAAATAATTAGAAAAGGATACCTTAGCCCATTTGCAAAAGTTATAGGGCCAAAAGGTTTTTGAGCTTTTAGATTTTGTCCCGTTTTCGTTTGCAAAACAGGACTAGGTCTTTTTCGAAGGCTATAGTCCTAAGCCATTGCGAATGGCAAAGTTCTATTCCTCAAATTTTTCTTACTCAAATATTTTAGTTTCTATTGGACCTAGAGACCTTTCAAGGACCCCATTTTGACCTTGGTGTCGACGGGTTGAGGAACTCTCATTTAAGGCCTCAACATCCTCATTCAAATGCTTGCTGACTTCGTCAGCTATACGTGACTTGGCCTTGGGGTTGTACAGTATTCTGAGAACATGTTCCAGAGCTGCTGTTGTAACCTAAACTTCCCTAGTATTGATATCTGTAGACCCATGTTCAACATCAGAAGTATCTATCACCTGCTTGACAAGGTTTGTGTCAAAATTCATTCTGGTGGCCTCGAACACCACCTAAAAATCCCAAAATTTTGATAACGTGCGTTCATTCAAATGAAATGCATACTTTCCAATGTTGGTACGGGATACATAACCATCTTATTATGTGTGTTCTACTTGCTCTTCCATAAACTCTGTGGCCTAGTCTACACTTTTCTACATTTGCTCAGTGGGGGGGGAGGGCACTTGGAACCCTAGGTTTCCCTCCTTTTTGACCCGGTTATGAAAAGAAGAGATTTTTAGAAATTTTATAAATTCAAAGGTTATCTTCTTAAAACCCCTCTTAACCTATTTTATGGTTAAAAAAGTAAATTTTTGACCTCTAAAAGTTAGAACGTGCACAAAAACCCTAAAATTCAACTCTCCAAAGCCCCCCCAAAAATTATCCCACACCTAAAAATTAACTTTCTCTCTCTAGAACCCATTTTCCAAGCCCTCCTTGGCTGCAACCATCACACTCACCCTCTACTCCAACACTGTCTCTCTACTACCACCTCCATTGCATTAACAAGGAAGCTCCTCGCTCTTCCCCTCCCACCTCCCATTTCCACACCAAGCAAGGGTATTCCATCTTCTCCTATCTCCCTTGCTGCACCAACCACACTCCTTCCCTTCTTTGCCACTCCCACCTCCCATTGACACACCAAGAAAACTTAATCCCTTCTTCCACTTGCATTGTAGCAACAAGCAAGGTCCTCCTCCTAATCTCCTTTACTAACCCATGGCAAGCTCTACTATGCAAAGGTGGCCAAATGATGAGGTCAATGGACTCGCATGACACAACATAAGAGGTATAAATGGTGAGTGGGTGCATCAAGAGTTCACCAACACTAGTGCTAGCCACAATGATGGGTTTCTCAACCACTTCTTTGAGCCGCCTAGGGTACTCAAGTTGAAGTTTCTAGCCTTCATCTAAAGGGTTCATGGGGACACCCTACTGCTCCTTGGCACCCTTGATGATGGAGCCAACCTGAAGGTGTGGCAGTCACACCTCCTCCAAATTGGGTTCCTATCTGACAAGGAAGATGAGAGTAGCCAAGAGAAAAAGGTACTCCACCCCCAATTTGCACTTCTTTGGCAGTAGTACCCCCGGGGCTTGTTCATTTAATAAATGGCCTGCATTAACGGCAATTTCTTAGAACCATTTCAACCGCTTAGAGAATGAGCGATCATGATCTCCTTTTTGGATTTAGCACACGCGATCACAAGGCATCAAGACCCCTGCATGTGGGTAGATATTTATGTCATATTTGATGATGTGCTCCTCCATGAATGCTGAAATCTCTGTAATTGTATCTATGTAGAGGCAACTGTTGCATCAAGGATTGGTTTATGATAGGATGTCCTGGTGTCCTCAAGGAAGAGGGTGAAGCATGAAAAAGGGGTGGATGTGGGCATAGAATCAGAGATTGTGGATGCATCCATATTTGGTTTAGCTTTTCTTTCCAATGATGATCCAAGTTTGCACGGTTTTGAACTCGGTGAGGGACAAGAGCAGATTGGCTATATGTATAACTAAGGACCTTCACTCCTTAGTGGTAGTGGATGGGGAGGAGTTTCTTTATTTTGCATGACTTGGAGAAAGCATTCGGCCTATGCATGGATGAGTGCCTAAGTGTGCTATGCACTAGCGTCCACTTCCCCCTTTGACTCCATGCTGAATGCCCTTGAAAGCAAGCTCCTGCCACTTAATGACTTTATCACTAACACTATCGCACTTGTATGTGTGGAGGTTCTGGAAGTAGAGCACTTGCACATGGTAGAGGAATATTTCCAAGCCATGCAAGCCAAGATTATAGCTACAAGGATGCCTATTCTAGTGAACCCCCCCCCCCCGCCCCCCCCCCCCCCCCCCCCTCTCTAATGAGCCAAAGTTTGTGGATGCGATGAAGTCATGCATTGACTTGGATGCCAAGGGAAATAGAGAGGAGGAAAAGGAGTAGGAGGTAAATTCTATACTACTTTCAAAGTTGTTTGTTCTCACCTTAATTATCTTTTTATTACCCTTGATTGGTTTATGATAGGATGTCCTGGAGCTTGATGAGTTTGTAGTGCGTACAGGCGGCAAGGGAACACACTTTGGCATATGTAAACTTCCTCCTAGCAATGTTTTCATTGTACACAAAGAGTTCACTTCCCAAGGTCATTTCATGACGTGGTCTTTGAAAGCCTTGAGCAGTTTTGTGCTTAAGCACCATGGCCCAAACAACTCATCTTCTATTCCTAGTGTGTAGATCCCTTGTATGCACTGCATTTGGCACTGGCTTCCATGGCAAGGTGCTCGACTAACCTTGAGGCAATAGCACACTCCCTTAATGCCAAGAAATGGCTAAGAAAATTATGGGCACCTCAAATGAATGATGTAACATCGTTCATTCAAAGTACTAATGAAACATATGTAGCTGCTTCTATATCTTGTACATTATTTTCAATTACGTTTCAAAGTTTTATAAAAATCCTAAACTTGGTGTTGTCATTTTCTAAGGGGAGTCTTTTTGCTTTGCAAAAAAACTCTTTGTAACTAATGCCGTAGTTATGGGGAAGGAAAAGAATGGATGGATGGACACTGGAATTTCAGATGGATTTGAGACTTTCTGGTGTCTTGGGATGCACACAAGTCCAAAAAAGAAAAAAAGGGGGTGGCTACAAGGGCATGTAGATTAGTTAAATGGGGAGAGGTCCTTGCCCTTGGGGTAGTGTCTTACCCGCCACAGGCACTTGAGGTGTGCATGGTATCTCAACAAACTGCCATGGTGGATTTGTCTCTAACTCATTATTTGTATGCATCACTCAAGCTTGAGTCAGTCTTGCTTGCGCTTGTTGGCGTGGCGACTATTTTGTGTCACTTGATGATGACGATTTCTCTTCTTCTTCTCACCATTGTTTGTCACATTTCTTGAATCTTTGATATGGTGTCTATTGTGCTTACTGCTGCTGCAATTGCTGCTCCTGTGTCTGTCGCTCATGATCATGTGATGAGTCCACTCCCCATACACCTTGTCCCAGAGCTTCAGGTTCACCAAGAATGGCCACGTGTTCGCGAGCATTTTCTTGTGTTTTTAAGCCATGCCGACTTCTCACAACCTTGGAGAGTGTTTTGTCAGCAGGAAAATGCTCGTTGGCGGTTTGTTTGGTGCACACCATGGGGTATGGTGGGATCTTACCTATAGAGAAGAATCAAGTGAGAGTGAGTGGATCTTATATTTATAAGGGCCCATTTTAGAAGGGCTCTTTCACACTATAATTTTATTTAAAAAGCTATTATTTTTTAAAAGAGTGCCCCCAAATTTTAACAAAAGTAAATGTACAAAAGAATAGTTATTAGCGTTGAACCCACCTCAACCCTTGCCAGATCATGTGTTGGCGTGGAGTAGTTATTGGCACTGAATCCACCGCGACCCTTGTTGGACCCTGCATGGATGCTATGCAACATGCTTAGTGGGGCCTTGACATTTGCCACTTGTTGTTGTGCTCTTCAAACGCGACTCAATTTGTACACTTTCCTTGCAATGTTGGATTGTTGCACACACTCCATGGTGAGCTTACAAGCAAATGTTGTTTGAAAGAACCAATTGAAAATCTCTTCCAAATAATTAGATTATACAACACCACCACCATGTTGAATCTTTTTCAAGTATAGTCCATAGCTTGATAATGGGACTTCTCCATGCCCTGAGTGCTGAAAATCTCAAGCGAACCATATTTGTGCATGAAAAAATGCTCCATGTGTAAATAAGATATGTTGTTCACATGAGAAAATGATGCTTTCACTATGTGATATGATGCACCATGTAATTTGTGATGTTGTTCTCACCCCAAGAAAGGGTAAAAACCTTAGTGAAATCCACCAACACAACTTGAAATGATTGGCATTGCTCCTTTGCTATGCTAGTAAGACCCAAAAGCTTGACAATTCTATCAGAAGCTGCCCAAACTTCCTTGCGCTTGTTTGCAAGCTTTCCATTTGAGTCATTTTTAGTAGTAGCTTTGTATAATTCGTTGTAGAGATCCCAAAGGTTAGCTGCCTTGTGGCTGGAGCTATTTTGAGCATCATCTTGGCATGCTTTTCTTTGTGTTTCTTTCTTCAAGAAGTTTTTGGATTTTTGTCCATTTATTGACACTTGTTGGTCAATCTCATAGGCCTCCCCTGCGTTCTTTGTAGCAGCAATCGACACATTTACACCATGAAAGCCAATGGAATTGAGAAGTGCCTCCACCCTAATGATCACCTCCTAGGACTTTTGCAATGGCTTCATTGTGAAAGCATAGTCAATGTGGAGCTTCAATATTGAAAATGTGCATGAATGCATGTAATGTACAAAAATGTACATTACATAGAGAAAGTGGAAAGATGGCAGTCCAAGCCTTGTCCTCTAGTACACGATTTGGGGCATTGAGCATGGGGCATCTCAAAACAGACGCTTCCCATTCCTTGCCTTCATCTTTGACATCAAAATTATCCAATGCTTTGTGTCCTCGTCTTGCCATGGAAGCATTGAACCACCCTTTGTAGAGTTCTTTTCTGCCTTTTTCTTATTAGGTTTGTACCCCCGAGTGAAAATTGGACAAGGATAGACTAAAAAAGCTCTTTGTTTGCAGCCAAGAAAACACTTTATGGTCTTTAAGTCCCCACCCAGGTGCCACTCCACATCAAAGCTACCCAAAACCTCAACCTCCAAATTCTCACTCACAAATTTGGAGTGTATTACTTCTTTTATCCATGGAGTTCTGTAAAAAATACATGAAAGTACTCTATTGATCTCTTTGGCCACCTCGATAGCACCCAACCACCAAATGTCTTTCACTGATTGCATACTAAAAGATGGGAGATGACTTGATTGAATCCCTTTGCTTTGTTTGCAATAGGGCTTCATTCATTGAAGTGATGCTTAACATGTCTAACCTTTGACCTTTCCCTATTTGACACTCATCAAGTTTTAGCACAAAAGTGACCGTTCTGCCAAGCACTACAAAATAGTAGAGGCAAGACTTTAGACATCACATTCTATGATAGCAAGAATACAACCAAAAGTAAGAAGCATATTGTGTCACTTTCTTGAGGTAACTCATAGAATCTAAGCATAACTTGTTGAAGCCTTCTGAGGTCCACAAACATATTGTTTCACATTGTGTAAGGGAAGTCCTCCGAACTCCGAAGATCTTATGGAGTTTTTCCTAGTTTTTCCCCTTGTCTTTGGCATGCATGAAGCATAAAGTGAAGTAGATATTGTTTCATCAACGTGTAGGTATGTCTCAATGCAAGAGAACACATCTTTGTTTGTGGACTTCTTTGCAAGGTTGATCTTGTGCAAAACGGAAAACATGTTCTCCACAATGCCATGCTCCAGGCATCCTTTAGGAGTTGAAAAATAACCTTGTAGGCTTTAGTGCTGATTCAAGCTTCCTCACAAGCTTGTTTCACATAATCTTCATTAACCACATTTTCCAGTTTGTGCATAAGCTCCTTGGTGACTGCATCACTAATGCGCTCCCCCCCAGGTGAATGTAAGATAGAAATCACATCACGGGTATCGAGACAACTAGTGAGAAGGTTGACTTGATTATCTTGTCTGTTCCACCACATGCCTCCTGAATAAAGTTTTTGGCAACTGTCAGTTATGACAACGGGGTTGCAGCTCAAGAATTTTTTGTCATGCGTATTGGAAATATGGAGGGCAATACAAACCTAGGATGCATGTGGATGATAGCAACCAAATGCACTATTGATTAGGAGACTGGGAGTGTCAGAACACAAAAACCAACTCTTAGCCCTGCCACTCAAGCGATAGTCCTTGAGATATCACCTCCCAAGAAAATACAACCCAAAACAATGCATGTCCAAGAGGTTGAACCATCCGTAACTATAGCCCAACCCTCTAGAGCTTCAACTTCTGTAGCTGAAACAAAGCTTGAAACACACAAGACCCCATCATAATATAATATAGAAAACATACACATGGGTCCCTAAAGCTTCTTTAGAGACCATTGCTGATGCTAAAAAAACTGGAGCCTTGTAAGAGACACCCCACTCGCTCCCAAAAATGTAAGAAAATGTTGCGTTGGATTTCTAAATGACTATTGGAAGCCCAAGGCTACTATGAAGGAAATGATCAAATCTGGGTGCCAAAACGTAGATTGTGTTCTTACCTGTCACCTATAGACCCATGTGAGTCAAATCCTACAGAGATAAAGTCGATTGAAGATCGTGGGAAGGGAAAAATCATAGAACATTATACACCTAGTCCGGAGCTAGTTTGGCTACCCAAATGAGAAAGGCTTGTTTCGCTTAGCTCAAACATTTAAAAAAAATGAAGCTTCTTGCTTCATGTAGTTCATATATGGAAATACAAGCTTTGACACAACCTCCACCTACCATTGTACATATCCATACAAACAAGAAAGAATTTGCACCTCACGTTGTTGGAGTGCACGTCTCTCCAAGATCGACCAAGAAAGCACTTCTGGCTGTAGATGGAGAAACAATCAAGATGCAAACCAAGGAAAACCAGTGCGGTTGAGGTAGATTTAGTGTTAATAAGAAAAAAAGAGACGCTTTGAGAAAATTTCAAGAGATCACTAATCAAAATATAATCAATGGGTAGAATCCAACTTGGAATAGATATTAACATATAATTGAACCTGGCAATCTGAAGATGTTTCCATTAAATGGATATCTGGAACCTTTGATACATAATTGCTGCATACTCCAATGTCAGTCTGCCTATTGATTTGAAATCCTTTCTTTAGATAACCCAAATCGGATGGAAACAATCCACAGCTTGCCAGATAAACCTCGACCTCCAAAGCCTGCTCGCCGAAAATTCTTCTCCTCCCCCAAAACTGTCCCCCAAAAAAACCTATATTCAACTGTCCCTAAAAGCTACCTTTTAGGGCGCATCCAACCTCCTATTTTTAGCCCCCCCATCTTTATTTAGCTTCTACATGGCATGTGTAATCCTCGCTTTTCCCTAATTTTTGCCCCTCTAAATTCTATTCTTAGTTTTCCTTAAGCTCCACGGCTCAATACTTGAATACTGGTACTGGCCTCAGATTTTGAGTGTTGTACAGGTAATACTAGTCTTGTTGGTACTGGTGCAACTATAATGTTATAACTATATTGACGGCTAACCCAGCACAAAACTGGTCCGGCAAAACTTCAACAGCTGATAACTTGATAACTTGGCATTTGATACTGGCCTCACTAGTGACCGGGAACAAAGCCCATCGGCTCGACCACCCCACTGGTCTCACTGTGGTACTAGCCTCACTAGTGACCGGGAACAAATTCCATCGGCTTGGCCACCCCACTGGTCTCACTGGTACTGGTTGGCGGCTAACCCAACACAAACCTGGCTCTAGCAAACCTACAATTGCTGATAACTTGGAATTCAAAACTCCAATTTTGCTGATATTTCAACCTGTGTGGCCCTATTGAAGCCCATTCGTAGGCTAAATAATTGTATGCCGGTATTGGCAGCACTGGTACTGGTACGTCAGGAACTCGTAGTATTGGCTTGGCCTTGGAAAAACTTCAACTGCTGATAACCTGACATCTTGGTACTAGTCTCACTGGTGACTGGGAATGCTGCCTCCAATTGCACCCAAAGTCCTTTGAAGTGTTGCAAAAAATCTTGAAAGTCAGCATGAACATCTTGTTGCAAATCTCTCAATTTTTTCGTTGCTTCTATTGTGGTTAGTTTCTTTCCAAACCTACCAAAAATTGCCTACTTCACCTGCTCCCATGTTTGCTTTTTTTTTTCCTCTAAACCTTCAACCCACTTGCGAGATTCTCCTTTGAGTGCAATAGGAAATACATGAAGCTTTTCTTAATCATTCACAATGTGCATACCAAGCCTTTGCCACTCGAAGTCCGCAATCTAGTCCTTCACATCCTCCTTCCCTGTGAACACTGGCCGACTATATGCCATCCCTTTGAAGTCGCTTCTCCCTTGCGAGAGTAACTCCACAAAAGTTGAATTCTTGCACCTCAACCAAACCACCACTTTTCTTCAATGATGTTCGAACTCCATAGAAAAACCTCTTCACCTAGGTGCAGAACCGGAAAATTTCCGCTCCCCAGCATGATCTCCAAAGGATGATGGAGAAAAAGATGTCCTGCGCACACTCACACACCCAGACAACTCAACACCACATAAGGAGTTTACTTAAATTCCAATCCACACTCACCACCACTCAAGAGCTCAATAAAAATACTACCCACAAGCTCAATTCAAACTCCAAATACAAGCCATTGCCTGCCCGGCAGACACTACAAGGTGAGTCGAGTTGATCAACACTTGAAATTACACTTGATGGTAACAAAAATATACAAGAAAAACCATCCAAAACTCAAAAAATCCATCCACAAAAGTCCTCTCTCAAACCATTGCAAAGACTTCCCCAAACTCCACTCTGTTGGACTCTTTGGAGTAGCGCCAACCCTAATGGCACCGATACTGGGCCCCATAGTCTTGCAGAAATCCGCACGTTCTTCCCTCAATTCCTCACACACACACATCCATGGAAATCTCAGATCTTTCATAGACTCTCCCAAGTGCAAAATTGAAGAGAGAAAGATCTCATTCACTCCTCCACACACTCGAAATCAGGATGCAAACGCGACGGGACTGCATTCGACCATCTGTAGGAACCCTACTTTCTCCCACACACAAAGAGGTGAAAGTGCCAAGACTTGGATTCAAAAATTATCCCTCATCTTGAACACTCACACCACCATGAGCGATGTGGCAATTTGAAGCATTTTCACACCATTTTTGGCCATTTTTTACCTTTTTAGGCCCAGTTTTGGACCTCGACGAGCATTTTTTGCGGGAAAAATCCCAAACGGACTCCAAAATTCAACCACTTGATCTTTGATACCCAAAGCACTTTTCCACATCCCCACATTACATTTTTGACCACTTTTAGGGTGGTGCACGTATCACCGCAGACCAGGCACCGTAAATAGACAGTTACTTCATATGCCAAACTTCTCGGGTGAGATGAGAGTGTCTACACTTGTTGATTGCATTATTTACATTCTAGAAAGCTCAAACACATTCTCTAGAGCCAAAAGAGGCCACGAAAAACCATATCCAAGGCCCCGATTCCCTATCCAAACATGTCTGCATGCCTGACTACTGGCACACGAACCTGACTATTCACAATGTGTACACACTGCATCTTTTTTAAAACGTGAACCACTTTGCAAAGCTCCCAATGCATGTATTTACATCTTTTTGTACATATAACCATGCATATACACTCTACTTTTTGTACACGCCGAAAGAGGTCTATCAACACTATTAGAGCCACATCGTGCTCTCGAATCGGATTGGTGATCTGTGCGAGTTTTTGGTGCTAAATTTTCACCAAAAAAAGAGACCGTTTTGTTTTTTTTTTAGTATTTTCACTCAATTGGGCCTGATTTTGGTTGTAGTGTGAAAATTTGAAGGTTTCCCTCCTTATACCTTGAGAGACACTTGTCACATGCTCAAGTTCTCTCCCACGATAAAGAGGAGTAATGATTCTAACATGAACTCAATCCGTGATGAAGTACATTCCGAGGTTGCTACGGGCGGTGATGGTGAACCGCCCATCAATGCGGACTGGCAAGATTGGTAAAGTTCTACTCCGGCATAGTTGATCAACCAGTCAAGCTACCAGCCATTTGGAAAGTGACCATGATGGTGATCTTTGACTCTTACGAGTATGGAGGCTTTGTTACAAGCAATTTTCAAATTCCAAAAAATCATATAGGAGCATGTGAATTGCTCAAATCCGGTCTTTCATAATCCTCAACAGTATACCATCAGTCTTCATTCACATAAGGACACAAAGTTGATTTGGGACCAGCTTTCTTCATTATATGATCAATTTCCATTATGTGAACTCTCTTGGAATTAGTGTTTGTATTAATCATAAAATTCATTTCCAACAAAGAATTGTGTTTCTCTTTGGACCAAAAAGATTACAAAACATTCTGCTCTTAGTGCTTCCCTTTATTCTCTCAATCTAAGATTACTCTCATTCTTTTTATCTGCATATATTTTATTCTACTATGGTGGTTGAGTTTATGCTTGATTTTGTTATGAACCAAGAAGACTTAAATACACAATTCACTGCAATTTACTAGGTAGAACATATACATCTTTGTGAGCATAAAGTACAATTTCAAAGAACAATTTGTAGTTTGTTTGGGTGACAAAGGCTAGTCACTAGCAATAAACCTTTTTTTATCTTACCTCTATGACTAGATATGATCAAAGCCTTGACGTGTGTGTGTGTACATGTGTGTGAGAGTGAGACTTCCATGGCTACACTTAAGTGTTCATCATCAATTAATAAGCTTCAAAAATTCAAATTCCCTTTCACACACTCTCATAGCCAGAAGCATGGTGTCTTCTTGGCAAGAACCTCAAGGGGATCACTATATATAAATTGTGTATATCGCATGCGTTCAAGGACTATCTCTAAAACTTCTTATGTGTGAAGTTTGACAAGTCTCATACACAATTTTTACTTTTTTTTTTCAATTCCACTTTATGATACCCATTTGTATGTAAAAATGTGAGAAAAAAAGGAAATTTAATAACCTCTTTTGTTGCACTCAAGTTGTCGAAATGTGTGTGGTTTAGCTGGGAAGGTGCGGAACCTATGGCCGTGAGAGTTTGTGATGAGAATCATTAACACTATGTAAAAAAGTGTTTATGGGAGAATCACAAACCCTCTTCCTAAAGATGGTTTAAATTCTGAGAGCGTTCATGGGACAGAAAAGTCACAAACCCTCTTTCCTATTGTGCATGAAATTTTCTTGTTTTGGTAGTCGAGATTATGATGAGAGGATCACCAAACCACATTCAACACTTAAAAAGACCAATTTAAAACATTAAAGTTTCAACCATGAAACCTCACCGCTCTGCTCATACAAGCACAATCCCCAATCAAAACCTTTCACGAATTTAAAAAATTTACATTTTGCATTACATCTATCTTGTTTATGGTGAGCTTGTGATGGGTTAGCAACTACTCAAGATCGTGTTTATGAGTCCAAGTTAATTGATTTTGGAACCTAATTTTCTTGAGTGATAATCTAGCCTACACACACTCACTTGTGTGCACCATGTTTGTCTTCATCCACCCTAGCTAATGCAATCCCATTCCCATCGAGTGGTATCAGAGAATTAGGTTATGCTAGCTAAGTTTGTTATTATGATTAAGTGTTCATTAATTATCATTAGCAAGATCCTTGATTATTGGCCCTCTCTCTCTCTCTCTCTCTCTCTCTCCCCCCCCCCCCACCTAATTAGAGCTCTAATGGTTATCTTGAGCATGTCCTCAAGTTTTGGAACTCTTGGGCTACTACTCTTTGATCATTAGTAGCCTAATTAGTACTAGGCTTTGTTAATTATTAATTGAGACCCTTAATCAATACTTTTTTTGTGTCATTTTTCTAGTTGTTTGCATCTTCAATTAATCCTCCTCAATTTCAAAATTAACGTGCATTTCTCTCCTCATTCTAAAGTGCTACTTGCAAGGTTCCCATAGAGCCTTTAAGCTCTGCAATCTGAGCCCAAGAGCTCCATCAATCCTATCCTCAACTTTTACCTATTATTAGGTGTGTGTGTGTGTGTGTGTATGGAGCCCTGTTAACTCGGGTTTAACATCCTATTTTAAGGACCTTCTTACAATCAAACATGCTTTCTTTGTTGGCTAATGCACTAAATATAGTGTGTAAATTTCATTGGAGGGGGTTCAAGTTGACATTGCTTACTTTGGAAAGTGAGCAACATGGGCGGATGCGAAAGCATCCACTCAATTGGGCTCATAGGCCAAGCGAGTCCACAAGTGGTGTTTCCTGTGCCAAGTTCTTTTGCCTACAATCGGACGCGATGCCGCCTTAGTAGGGCATATTGGGTTTTATTTTTGGGTCCACAAGAGGACACTCCCATGCACCCATGTGCTGTTTGTCTTGACCCCGCCTACTAGGCTCTTGAAGCCCATGATCCCACAACGCAACATGGCTTAAGAGGCACCCATGTTAAGGCTACCTTTTGACCGCCATCAACCTCTTCCCAAGAGTCAGAACTCCCCAAACCTTAGGCAATTTAAGGGCCCTTTCCTAGCCAGCAAACAGGTAAAAAAGACAAAGTAGGCACGTTTCCTTTGGTCCATAAGAAACTTCTTCCCTCGAGCTTCAAGGGAACTTCTTTTCGGTGTCAAATAAGCATTTCAAGCATTGCAAAAGGATTGCAAGGTGTTCAACAAAGACATTCAAAGAAAGACCATCATTTATGAAGAATGACTTAACCTCGAGTGAAGTGGTACTTCACATTGAAGGGAAATTTTAAAGAACACATTAAAATTGAAAAGCTTGTAGCCAAGCACAATTTCCTACAATGTATGTCACTAAATCCATTATTAAGGAGGATAACTTCATTGTGTTGTTTCATGGAGATTACACACTGGCCTTGGAGAGTCTCCAAGTGCAAAGACAGCTCCAAGGCACCATGAGGACATTCAAAAATTCAGTTCCAGGGGAGGGAAAACCGACAATAGCATCATTAGCATTCACATTAGCAATTCTTTTACATTAGTATTTTTTCATTGCACTTGTTTTCAATAAAGCCTCATTGCACAACAAAAGGGGGGAAACAAGCACTTGTTCCAGGGGAGGATATGAAGACAAATACCATGAAGCAGTTGAAGACAAATCATTGAAGAAGATGAAGGTGCTCTTGGATTAAAGCAAAGGAGACATTTTTTAGAATTTTGCTCTTGGATTAGAGCATTGCTAATTTCATGAATACAAAAATTCATTCCATTTTTCATTACATCTCTCTTGTTTATGGTGAGCTTGTGATGGGTTAGCAACTAATCAAGATCATCTTTATGAGTCCAAGTTAATTGAACCTGGAACCTAATTTGCTTGAGTGATAATCTAGCCTACACACACTCACTTGTGTGCACCATGTTTGTCTTTTGTCCACCCTAGCTAGCACAATCTTATTCCCATCATTGTGTGTGTGTGTGTGTGTGTGTGTGTGTTTTTTTTTTTATATTGATTATCCAACAATAGATTAAACGTTTCAATCTATTGAATCATACAATGGAGAAAGCAGACTATGTATAAAATAGTATTTTACCATAGAATACAACTACAAAAACATTTTGAAATTACATGTTTTTTGAGTAAGTACAATTCATTCCCATGACCATAGAATAGATTCACAATGTGCTATCATTAGAAACCATAACCAATGTAAATTTTCTCGAGCCAATTTGGCTACTACCTCTACATTCCTTGAAGCGATCCCAAAGAAGGAACCTCTTAAATATCACCATCCAAAATAATACAACAAGCGTCAATATTGTGGTTACCATATTCTTGAGAAGATAGGCGTCAACGACCCCCTTCTCCTTGTTATCGGTGTCAAACATTACTACTAAAATAACATCATGTAAACAATAGATAAACTTATACTATGTGGGTCCGTATTAGATACTCCTTGCTGGGTCATATGCATGACCAATATGTTCTATAGATAAGAAACGTGTGAAAAATACTATTTCCTTTTTTGTCAAACTCACAATTGTGAGAGGAAGGTGTAAACAATATTATTTTTTATTTAAAAATTCTCATATGAGCTTGAATTGCATTGAATCAAGAAAACATCAAACTCTGGCATAGCCTTTTTACATGGGTCATCCAACATATACAAAGAGGTCAAGTAATGGGCACAAATCCCCAAGGTATTTGACATATACACTTACTCCATGTTATAACCGCCCTAGATATCCATGGAGGTCATATCTTTTTACTTTCAACAAGTTGCTTCCTCTTGCTTGAGATAAACCAACCACACGTTTCTAACACTCATTCTATATGCATCACTTTCTTCTTTTTTTGGAATAATTTTTCATTCCCAGAAGCCCATATGGCTTTTAGTCTTTAGTACAACAGCTCTAATGATACAAACTTTTGTCATTAAATTTTCATTGACTAAGCATCTCAATCCTAGTGCTAGGTCTCTTCTAAAGAAGGGGGTGCCTAGCTGAAAGAAGACCCATCTATAGACTCTTCTAGTGAAGCTCTTGATCACTAGACATCCCCAAATGAGGTGGGATATGGTCTCCTCAGGTTTTTGGTTACATCTGATGCAAGTTCCATTGCCAAGACCTCTCACCTTGACCGGAAAAAAACCAAATAGTCTTCTCCACAGGAAGACCTTTTGATCATCTTCGCATTTAGAGTGCCAAATGTTATCTAGGACTTGGCTTCATTTGATCCCACTCCTCCTTTTTGGACCAAATTTTGTTGAGATGTCCAACCCACTGCTCAGAGAAAGCCAATTTCTCGTAAATGCTCTTTTTCAAGGGTGAAGCAAATGACCTTCACCTCCCCACTTCCATGCTTTCCACTCAGTTGTCAAAGAACACAGTGGGAGGAAAACATGCAAGAGTGCATCCAAGAGTCTACCCACAAGGACCTCCTCTTGAAGGGAAAGGTTATTGACCTCTTTAATACTGCCATCCTCCTTCATGATGATTCCATAAAGAGCTCAGAGTGTCAAATCCTTTTTTGTTTAGTTGTCTTGCAATCTCGGTCCAATTGGTATCACGAACTATCCCTTGTACAATGGGGCCCCAAGAAGACCAGTGTAAAGCTATGTTTCTCCAATATCTAGTCCCTTCATTCCAGAAGAGAGTGAGGAAGCTTTGCAACATTTGCCTATGAATTTACCAATGAAGCCTTCTATCTCAATTTGCACTCCTTTTGGGGAAATAAATTGTTTTGTAAACTAAGACTCAACCACTTGCCCCTTTAGATTTCAAATTAGCATTAAGCACCATTCTCTAGCCATACAAGCCTAGCTCTCATCCGATTTTGTTAATTTCCTAATCAATTTTGCAAATAAGGCCTCACCGTGGATGAGAGGGTCCAAGATGCCCCAACCACTTTATTCTTGGGATTGGCCATAGCATCCCACATACCCCAGTGCAACGGTCTACTTCTAGTTTTTTTGTTTCTCCATATAAACTCCTTGATGGGCTTGAGGAATGTCTTCTAGTTCTTGTAAGATAGATGTAGGAAAGGAGAGACAAAGGTTATGTATGGTATCAAGAAGCTATTGATAATCTTTTCCCTGAAATGAAACGGAATCAGGATGAATTCCCATCTCTTCATTTTTTGTTTAAGCCTGTCTCAAAACCAATCAAAGGCTTGTTTGAAGGTCGTCCCCTCCCTTATAGGTAGGTATTGTAAATACCTGAAAGTGTTGCCCCTCTTGACAATCTCTCCAATTCATCCAGCAAAGTCAAAATTTTCTCCTTCTAAGAGAGAAATTAATCTCAACTTCTCAATACTACATTGAGAGCCAAAAGCAACAACAAAAATTTGAACCAAATCCAGTGCCGTTCTGAGATTGTTTTATGTTCAGCTTGTAGAAATAGCAATGAGTTGTTTGCAAACATCTTAATTAATAATTGTTTGCTATTTTTAATTTTCAATTCTTGGATTGTTCCCCTTGCAGCTACCTGCTCCAACAAATCCATTAAGGGTGGGTGCATGCAGCAAAACAAAGAGGGGCTAAAGGGCAACCTTGATGGCTGGATCTCTTGACATCAAATGAGCCAACTAATCTTGAGTTGAAGAGTAGTTGAGATGAGCTACCTTCCCCAAGAGTGAGCACAATTTGACAAATTCATGGTCTGAACCCCAAGTGGTGTAACATTTCTTACACAAAGGACCACGTTCTTATATCATAAGCCTTATCTAGGTTTAATTGCATTAGTATACATTCTTGCTTAGAGAATTGGGCATATTCCATTCCAACCAAGGCTAGTAATATGTTGTCATAGATTGATCTTTTCTTGATAAAACCATGCTGATGTGGGGGGCGATGATTTTCGCCAAGATAGAAGACATTCTTTCACATTAGGGCCAAAATCGTCTAAAAAAGGGCTATTTGGTAATCCACGGATTAAGAAATAGGCCAATACTCACTTGTTGACACGTATACAGAAGTATGGCATTTTTGTCTCCTCTAGCTTGAGCTTTTGTGCTCCTACTTTAGTGGAAAACGTCTAAATGTCGCTTTCATTTGGCTAAATTGCCTATATTTGATGGCGTTCCTGTTGTTTTTGATGGATAACATCATATTCTAGGCTTAATGTACAAGTTCTCTTTTCTATTTAATATTGTACAATATTAAACTAGAAGATACAAAATCTTTCTTTTCAAACAGTGATGATGACACCTATCAATGACTGATCTGTATTTTTTTTAATGTCTACTTTTCACTTATCCTCTACTTCTAAGCACCGCATCAAGAGCTTGCACTCATCACATGCATACATAATATCTACATCAACATAGGACCACACCTGAAGACATCCTTTCTCACATTGTTTTGGATCAATGACCACACTGTGCGATTGTGGCTTGATTGATCTAGTCACTCTACCCCCACTCGCCCCGTTTCGGCAGTGTATCCACATTGTGCAAAAAATTCTCGAGTGACCTTCTTATTTGGGTTCCTATGGTTTTTCTCATACGTACAAGATATTAGCAGAAGGCCTATTTGGTGCCACACTATGCCTTGTTTGCACAATGGGATAGGGGGTATTTTTAGAATCTCACTACCCCAACCCTCGTGTTGTGTGGGTCATTTTTGGAACACCAGTTTGGCACCAACATTATGCCCTTCTTGCACTGCAGGATAGGGGGTTAGTTTTAGAATCTCATTACCCAAATCGTGACATGTGGGTTATTTGCATTCATAGATTCACCTTTCTTGCCTACTATTGGTCTCTTTTTATATACAGATCGATTAAGCATATTGGACCCAAGCATATAGTCACAAAATTACTCAATTGTATTTTACAATATATAATACTTGAAACTTTTAAAATCTATATTATTTGAAGCTTTTGAAATCACAAATGAGTCTGAAATGCCCAAAAATCCCGAAAATGATTGGCTACATGCCTTGTTCTGACACCCCGAGAGGTCGGTATGGCCAAAAAAGGCCTCCGGAGGCACTATCCCATACGGTGTGAGGAGAGGGGTAGGTAGAATCTGCATACCCCTCTCCTCGCATCGTATGGGATAGTGCCTCCGGAGGCTTTTTTTGGCCATACCGACCTCTCGGGGTGTATTTTGCCGACCCCTCATTTTGCACCGTATGGGATAGTGCCTCCAAAGGCCTTTTTTGGCCATACCGACCTCTCGGGGTGTCAGGACAAAGCATATAGCCAGACGTTTTTGGGGTTTTTGGGCATTTCGGACTCGAATGTGATGTTAAAATTTTGCCATTTTTCTCTATTTGAAAGTTATAATTTTAAGTTGAGTCAAAAGAGCTGAAGCAACAAAGTTTTATTAACATGGCTTAAAGGCAAAGGGGCTCAAGGATGATGAAGATTCTAATAATGATGGTCCATGCCAATGGTTTCTAGATGCTTTGTTATAGGATCATGGTCACATGGAAGTCTACCTAGAAGAGTGAAAAAATTTCAAGCTCAAGAATAGTTAAAAGGAAACTTGTCTTGGGAGTTACAGATGAGTAAAATGATTGTGTGGCAAATGGGAAATAAAGTGTTAATTGTGATGTTGCAATGTCTAGAGGAACAAATGTTGTAACTTTACAAGGTATTATATTGTGAAAATGATGTTTTGCAAGGAGATTGAAAGTAAATTTACAAAAAGAATTAAAATAAATTTACAAGGAACTATATTGTTAAAATGAAGTCTTTTGCAAGGAATAATATTGTAACTTTGCATCTAAATAGTCTCCTCCTTGGAATGATTGTGATGTTCACAACAAGGTGGTTGTTTTTGGTTCTTTGATCTTATCCTTTATAATTGCCTCCCTTGGTACCGACTGAGTAGTTATTTT
The DNA here is from genome assembly GCF_014529385.1 of Adiantum capillus-veneris. Classification (NCBI taxonomy): domain Eukaryota; kingdom Viridiplantae; phylum Streptophyta; class Polypodiopsida; order Polypodiales; family Pteridaceae; genus Adiantum; species Adiantum capillus-veneris. The sequence continues at coordinate 130,510,623 of NC_140943.1, read as the reverse complement.
AGTGCATTGCTTCTTCTTTTTCATCCTCCCTTTCTTGTTCCCTTTGTTTGTGCTTGATAATGTGACTTCTATGTGTTGCAATGGGCCCTTGTTTTGCAAAATATGGTCCATGTAGATAAAGCATATGCTGCAGGATATCATGAGATCCAATTCAACAGAGAAAACTAAGTGAATCTTTTGGCTTTTAAACCTCCTATTGAAGCATCTTGCAAAACATTTCCTGTCCTTTTAGAAATAGTTGGATCCTTCTCCAAATGTATGTGTCCACCATGGAAATCTATTTATGAGAGTAAGGCTTCAAGTTTTTCTATTTACCTTCTAGTTTGTGGATCAACAGAATACAAGCTGACTTCTGTCCATATCCATTTTCTTGCTCTATTGGCTTTGTAATGCTTGAGCTCAGACACCTGCAGCCTTTGAGACACAACCCTCGCGGTTTCTTACACTTGGTTGAGTTTCATTTCCATATGGAACAACTTAATGAGTTTCTAGGCAGAGTGGAAATGGTGAAAAAGCTTACGAGGCTGAAGGAGCTTCTAACCAGAGCAAAACTAGTGAGAAAGTTTGGAAAACTCTTGTGAGGCTGAAGTGAGCTTCTAGGAAGAGCAAAACTAGTGAGAAAATTTGGAAATCTCGTGAGGGTAAGGAGAGGTAAATGATTTCCATGTAGAGTAGAAATGATGGGAAAACTTGTGAGGGTTGAAGTGAGCTTGTAGCCAAGCTCACTTCAAGCAAAACTAGTGAGAAAAATTGGAAAGCTTGTGAGGATGAAGAGAACAAAATGGTGGTTCTCTTGCAATGGTGAAAAGAGAAAAACCGCGGTGGTCCTTCTAGCTGGACCAGAAATGGCAGTCCTCTTATGAAGGTAGAGAGAGCTTGGAAAGCTTGTGAGGGTGAAGAGAGCCTAATGAAATGGCTTGAGAGAAAGAGTAGTGAGGAAAACCATCATTCAAAAGTGAAAATTTTGTATTTGCCGCCAAGCCAACAAAATATGCCTATTAGGGGAGAAAATAATGTGAAAATGACATCTTTTGTTCATACTGAAAGATCTGTATTGGGATACTCTTTAAATGCTCTAGGTATGCTTCGAATACCCAAAACCAAATTTGGAGCCGTTTTGATCGTCAAATGCTCCGCTAATTAGCAAGCTGACCAATTCCTTACATAGCCCTTTTTGAGGGCCTTTTGGCCCTAATGGCTATCATTTTTGCCAAAATCTTATATATCATAGTCAACATAGTGGTTGGTGTCCTGTGTTTAAGCTAATAATAGGTAGTTTGTTTAGGGATGGATTTGATTAGTCCCAATCAAAAGGCCAAGAAAATAAAACACATGCTAAATTCTTCTAATCGTAAAAAAAAACCATATAGCAAAGTAAGAAAAAGCTATGTTCTAACTCCATTTGGAGTGAAGTTACAAAATGAATCTACACTAGCAAGCATATGTAAATATGCCCTGGTCGTTATATATGAGAGTGTAAATATGTATATTCTTAAAAGCTATCATTTCCAACCCCAATGGGAGTGAAGATTCATACCAAAATAAGGCAACAGAGCATGTTTGTTGGAGAGAGAGAGAGAGAGAGAGAGAGAGAGTGGAAATAAGTTTGTAAGTGTGAGTATGCATGTGTAAATTAGTATGCACGAGTGCAATCGTATTAAGACTATGGCCATGATGATGATACAAGAGCAAAGAAATCCATACCCGATACAAGAAGGCCATGCATTCCAAATTTACTTAAAACATGTATGTATAGACGAGAACAACACCCAATTTGTGAGTGATAATGTGTGCCCAATGTGCTAGAAATCTAGATTGTTAGAGGTCTATCTATATCTATACTATTTATAAAGGGGGAAGAGATTCCACCCTCCCCCTTGCTACCACATGGCACTCTCTCCTTGCTCTGTCCAATGCGCTCTATAGCCCGACGACACACACACACACACACACACACACACACACACACACACACACACACAGAGGTTTTGTTGCCAGAGGTAGTGCCTCCACACTCGTAGGTAAGCAATACGTGGATAGTAATTTCTTAGAACCGTAATAAAAAGATTGTACCAATTAACAACCTGACACCAAGCAGATGAAACACATGCTAAACTCCTAAAATCGTAAAAACCCCATATAGCAAAGTAAGTAGACGCTATGACTAACTCCATTTTGTTAACACCATGTGTGGTTACAAATGCGTGTAAGTATGTGTATCCTCAAAAATTATCATTCTTATTTTCAGAACTCGCATATCATGAGTGTTATATTAAAAATTAGCATTTTTTTTATTTTGCAAAACTCACAATATGTGAGTAGATGATGTACTATTGATCCTTCTTTTGTTCATGATAAAAATTATCATTCTTAAACCCCCAACGTGAGTGAAGAGAGTAGGGAAGTGATTATTGCAAAGAATGATTATTGGCCATTGGAAGAAGAAAGAACTCAAACGATTGGAATTGGGCCATCCTCATTGTCATGACTGCAACTAGCCAACGATGTGTAAACAATAAAAAAATAATGGCTCGCCTCTATCTTGGGCCAAGTAGATTATTGATGTATTGCTGAATCCCTCAAGGCTCAACACGAGCTTGAGGTTACTTTGTACGCTTCTTATGGATAATTTAATACTTCCATTCACAATTGTGAGTTTGGCAAAAACAATAGGATTCACATCAAAACTGTTTCACCTCAATGAAACTGAAAGTTTGCTAATTAATAGAGTTGTCAAAGATCTAGACAATGTTTTGATGTCCATTTGGAAGGCTAGTGTGGAAAGCCTTTGGTTATGGCCAATGAACATAAAATTCTCTAAACCTCAAGCCAATGAAATCTACTACAACCCAATTCCTAAAACAAATTGGTTTTCCCCCCTCAATAAATAATGGCATAATCAATGGCTAGAATCTAGGTGGGGAATGATAGCCAATCACATATGGACCATCAATGGATAATGTGCTTTAATGGAAAGCTCATCATCTACTCTAAGCTTGTAAAAAGGTAGGCCTACACCAACAACTCTTGGCTTTGTGATGAAAATCCAACCACGATCCAAGCTCCAAAGCATGCTCATCTCCTCTACCATGCTAATTACTAAGCTATGCTAAGCTATTAAGAGTGATATGTGAGGAGTCTTTCTTGTAAGAATACTTCTTCTTCCTCTAGGTCTACTCTCATACCCCGCTAGCTCTCACCATCTTCAAAGGTGTGTGAGCTCTTGGGTCTGAAACCGTGAGGGAATTGATGTTATGTTTTTCAAGTGTAAGCTTGGTGCTTGAAGCTTACATCTTCATTGCACCAGCAAGTTATTGAAGGAACACAAAGTATTGTATTGTAAAATGTCTCCCTTGATGGAGGAAACCTATAATACAAAGCCTTTTCGAGGGGGACCGGCTCCATGAAATCCGGTCCTCAACTGGTGTCAATTGCTCTATTTCTCTCTCTTTTCAAGTATTGTCAATGCCAAATTAGCTAGGTGTAAATTGCTATGTTTCTTTCTCCATTAAGTACTCTCTCTATGCTCATTAGGAACTTGTTCTTAATGAAATGCTCACTATGTTATCCATTTCCGCTACACACAAGTTACTAGTGCATTAAATGTTACATAGGCAAAATCGGCAAATGGATTCAAAAGACATGGAGGATTATGTTCCTCAAGATATGGGGAGATTTTTGAAGAACCAAGCTCTTCTAAGCTACATGCAAAGTGTGAGCTTTTGGTATGTTAGACATGTATAAAGGACTAGGATCCGGCGCTAGAAATGACCTCTCAATTACTGGCTTCAACAAGGTTATCCAAGAAAGGAGGGAAGTGATAGTATCAATTGGAAAAAGGAGGAGCTCTGGTGAGTGGAATCAAGTAGTACAATCCATCACACTCACTTCTAGATAACACCACAAAAGGTACTACAATGTCAAGATGCAACCCCAACCTGGCCCCCTTCTGCACCCAAATTGTCTATTTCTACTACTATAGACAAATTTGGAAGGCTACGAGCCATCACATCTTTGAAAAATACCTCTCAAGAGCTAGCTTCACATAGATTGTACAAGAAAGTAGGTAAGTGTCTTCCCAATTGGAAAACACAAGAACTCTAAAGTTTGGAATCAAGATATCAAATCCATCTTGGTTTCATTGTCCTCTGACCCTCCAATGTAACTATCTTAGTAATTCTCGTATTTTTGTAACCAATAGCTTCTCTTTGGTAATGTTGTCCCCTCGTACAAGCTGTGCTTGCAGTTCCTTGTACATTTTTTGTAGAGTTACTTTAACATCTTCACTCACAATTGTGAGTATGGACAAAAGGAAAAAAGATTCACATCAGAACAAGACCACCTAGCATGTTTGCTAGAGATTGTGTGTGTGTGTGTGTGTGTGTGTGTGTGTGTGTGTGTGTGTGTGTGTGTGCAATTTGATCTACACCAAGAATGGCAAGCTACCTCATGATGCATTCAATGTTCCAAAGTTAAACTTGCTTTCTTGTGAAATACATGTGATGAAGACGAGACCAATACCATCACCATTGAGTATTTGTGTTTGAAGTATGGCATCACAAACCTACTCTAATATGGTCCTCATAGAATCACACACATTCATTCACCATTGCTTCTTATGCATAGGTGTGCTATGCTAACAAGGGTATGGTGGTAGGCAACTTTGTAGTAAGATAGCACAAAAATCTACGAAGGCCTTGTAGGAAATCTTGCATACGCTCATAATTGTGTAGGAAGCAAGTGTGGAGGAGCTTGAGGGAGTCATGGCTCGTAAGAAAGTACGATCAATGTTATGGCTAAAAAAAGCCACCCCCTAGGAAGTAGGTATGAAACAAGTTCGTCACATGAAGGCCAAGCATGTCCATGCAATAGAGTCTAAAGCATTGAACATAAAATGACAAGAGATGTTAGAAATAGTAAGAGAAAGGGGGAGCTACTACTTCTACTACCCACACTTTAACTTGCGAAAAGTTGGAGTATAAGTCACCAACTACCACCAGCTAAGAAGAGAAACCTCCAGCGAGCTTGGTTGGTTGAGCACTTGTTGACCATCGTGACCTGGGTCATGGGTTCAGCCAAGCCACCTTGGTAGCGCTCATGGACGTGTTTGTTGTTTCGCACAAGATTTGTGCGATCTGCCAAAAAAGAAGAGAAAACTCTAGCTAATAAGGCTTTGAAGAACTTTACACTTGTGCAAGTTATTTGTACCCTACCCATTCTTATCTGACAAAAAGTACACGCCAAAGATAAGTCAAAAAATCCCAAAATTTACAAGTGTGCGCAAAAGGAGTGTGTGTGTGTGTGTGTGTGCGCGCGCGCACGCGTGTGTGTGCATGTGTGTATGTGTGAGGTATACAAAGAAAGTGAGAATGTGTGTGTGTGTGTGTGTGTGTGCATGCGCGTGTGTGTGTGTGTGTGTGTGTGTGTGTGTGTGTGTGTGTGTGTGTGTGTGAAGAAAGGTCTTATAAATACTTCTTAATGCACGTGCTATAGGCATTTTAGAAAGGTGGAGCCCTTGGAAAAATAGGGCTAAACAACCCCTTCTATTGAACTCACATGCTATGTCTACATATTCATGAGTGAGCGCATGCGTGCGCGCGCAAACACACACACCAAAAGAACAAGGAAAAAGTTTGACTTTAGCCTTGTGCACTCTGTCATGTGTTCGGGCTTGCTCTCTTGCTTTATTGGTGCACCCTTCTACATGACCATACATGAAGGGGTTATTCTAGTCAAGGATATGTCTTTTAAGGGTTGAGAATCGTGACCCATTTTGATTTAGCAACTTTTATGGATTATAGCCAATAGGTGGCCTTCGGTATGTATTTGATATGTCCTCCAATAGAAGGACAAAAGGCCTTTGTAGCTTTGTGCAAATATATTATTTGTGAGAGGGGACATGCGCGTGCATGCACACGCATCCACACTCAGAAATAGTTTCAAAACATTCATAATGCGAGCAGTGTTCAACACATCTCATCACACCGACATGAGGATGTCTCCCAACAAGTTACCTCCATCTAACTTTATCCAATCAATAAAACTATCATTATTTTTAGCTATTTTTAATCCTAGTAAGAAATTAACTAATGAAAGTATCAATCTTGTCAAACAGAGAACAAATTAAAGAGTAGAGCAACAATGAATCAAGACCATTTCCTGTAACCCCATAATGATGCCCCTCAAGAGAGTCTAGTTAATCTCTATTTTTAAGAACATGGTCATATTTGTCAGATCACATCTTCAATGAAAGCACTAGTTGTTCATAAGGCTCCACATGATATCATCACTTGAAGTACCTCTTCTCTAGGAGAGCTTTTACTTTGTGCTTAGAATGTAAAACAAGGTTGAAGAAGACCTCGAAGGCGAGCCAAGAGAAGGGAGAAAAAGCATAGCTCCTGTACATTTGTAGTACATCCTTTCTACGAGAGTTAGTACTTTGGGCTTAGATTGAAGGTGGAAGAAGAGCTTGAAGGAAAGCCAGAGGAGAACAAAGAAGAAGCATAGCTTTTGTAACTACCTCCACTGTTTGAGGAGGAAGAGCTGTTGCTACCACCACTTGGTGATGACGATATTTTTGTGGCTTTAAAGCACACTAAGGAGGAAGAAACCTTGTTGACAACCTTGATTGCAATATCTTTCTTCACTTGGCCCCTTTTTGGTGAGGGCTTGCACCTCTTTACTTTTGAATCACTAAAGTCCATGTTTTGCATATGGTGCTATCAACCAAGAGTTGAGTATGGTGCTAACTAAAGTGTGTGGTGCCCTTTTATAGCAAATCACTTGTGTATGTACTGTTACAGTGCAAATCAATTGTGTCGATATCTTGGAGTGTGACTGCATAATAATTCTGCAATAGCAAATCAAATTGTGTCGTATTATTGAGAGCGACCGGATAAATTTTTGGTGCTTCAAAATTAACCGCAATTCTTGGCTGAAAAATTTGCATATGCATGAAGCAACAGTTTTCTTCATAAACTCCTCTATAATTTTGAAATTATCATACTACATTTGCATACACATGAAGCAACAATTTTCTTCATAAACTCCTCTTAAATTTAGAAATTATCATACTAAATTTACACACACATGAAGCAACATTTTTCTTCGTAAACTCCTTTTCAATTTTGAAATTATCATACTAAACATAAAGAGTTAGAGATTCTCCTAATTTTATCTCTTTGTGGTATCAATTCAAGTAAGTGAAGCAAAAGTCATACAAAGTAAGAACCTCACTTTATGGCTAACATGACAATACATGTGTGCAAATGCTAGAAAGCAAGAGGAAAATGTGGTGCTTTTGAATAGGCAGCTTAATGCCCACAAGGAAATAGCCATTACTTGCCTCTCAAACACAGCTTTTACAAGGCACTTTTTAGCATAGGCCAAAGGCTCATAATAATGAAAAAGGTATCTTAGCATTCAACAGGTTTCAAGATTCAAAAGAGAGTAGCCTAGTATGGTATCACAACTTGCTAAGCTGCCATACAATAAAAGTTCAAAAGAACACTTGACTTTGAGATATTATATTGCATTTGTGATGAACTTTCATGTTGCACATTCATGCATGCATCCAATAACTTGTCACAGTAGTGCTTACGCACGCATGTGTGCGGTGGAATTTTTCCAACCAATGTTCCCAAAGTGCTTTTTTTTCTATGCAGGCAGTAAAACATTGGGTTGTTGAAGTTCACAGATGTTTTTTCAAAACTTTACAGATCTTTTGTTTTTTTTTAAAATCCCATTTTCCAAAATGCAAATTTTGAAGTCACATGGAGTGTTCAGGAAAGGTTTGCCTCAGCTTAGCCTTGAGCCGGTTGAAAATTGAGATTAGCCAGTTGCAGCCCAAGGTAAAGGGAAGAAAAATTAGTAAAATTTACATGAAAATATTTTAAGTGTCCTACAAATTCAACAAAAATTTCTACTGGTTTTTCCGGTTTGCATCTTTAAGAGGAGGAAACCCGGCCGCTTAGGAAAAAAGACATTCCCTAAACACACTGGTCACATGTGAAAACCAAAGCCTAGCATTTACATTGTAATTCTTTACAAGTTTTCTGCAAATATTGATTCCAATGACCCATAATTATAAATATAATTAGGGAAAATTACCAAAATACCCCTCTGATTTGTGGAAATTCCCAAAATACCCTTCAAATTTCAAAAATTCCCAATATACCCCTCATGTTTTGTCAAAAATTCCCAAAATGCCCTTCAAATTTTCCAAAATTCCCAAAACACCCCTGGTTGTGAGAGTAAATTTATCCAAAAATTAAAAAAATTGTAGCTTTTCATAAGAAGACTGATTCTCTATGAATACAATATACTAAAACTAGAATTTGAGCTGGTTTTGTAGGCTTTGGTGATGAATTGCTTCATTATTTTTAGACATAATTGTCTTTTTTTGGGAGGTAATTTGTGACAAATTACATGCTAAGCACTAAAAAACGGATATACATTGTCAAAAAAGAATAAAGATTAGGAAATTATGAACAATCCAGCTACAATAGATACAAGGGTATTTTGGGAATTTTTGAAATTTGAGGGGTATTTTGGGAATTTCCACAAATTAGAGGGGTATTTTGGTAACTTTCCCATATAACTATGTTGTCAATGCATAGATCACGCAATGCTTTCAAAACTTCAAGCATACTTTGGAACCATTGAATCAACCCAATAAGAATTTTAGAATCAAACACAACTTGAAATTGACCTTCAAACATCATTTCCAAGACCATAGCACTAGGGTCCATCAAAGCTTTTCCATGACTTATGAAAGGTTACAAAATGATTCCGTCAAGAAAATGTGCATTTTATGCCCCTAAGAGACTAAGAGAGAGGCCCTCTTTTTAGGCATGTGAATGCCTATTTTCGAAACGATTCATTGGTGAGCTAGCAGGGCATCGTTTGACTGTTCAGTTGACATGGGCAGCTGAAACATCGCACCTTTTCAATCAAATTTTTGGGAATTAATAGATTTGGATCCATACTTTTATACTTTTTCATATTATATTCTCATAAATTTTTCGAAACACTTAGGTGAGTTTAGAAACAAACTTAGCTTGTTTCTCCATGCATCACATATACATTCGGTTTCTTTCTCACCAAGGAGCTCCCTATTGCACCACTGGTGCATGTGAGGTGCAAGTGGGCGGGGAGGCCCGTTTTGGGGGAAGACGGTGTTGCAAGTTGGGCAAAAGAAAAAATGAGACACCTCTATAGCTATATAGCCCAAGAGCGTTCAAACTTCAACCTCAGCACCAAAAAGTATACCCCAACAACTCTTAGTAAATCCTAACCAAAAAGACTATGCTCCCCTTGGGAATTCACAGCACACGCACACCCAAAGGACCATAGCACATAGGAGAAAAACCCTGTCAAAGCACGGATTTTCAGCACACGTCGACCAATGCATATGAAGACAAGGGCCTTCCTTTTCACACGTGAACATCACAAACCCATAACTTCAACATCAATTCCACAATTCATAGATACATGTCCTCCCAATCTGTCTGCACACAATTTGCCACTACGTTGTCATAGCCATAACCCTGTAGAGAATTAGTTGTAACTTGAAGAGCACAGGTCCAATTGGGGCACTTTAAAGCTTGGAAAAAATCTTGAAAAATTACTCGCAAGAAAGCTGAAGATGAAAAAAATTGAATCTATACTCGGCTACATGAAAAATTGCCGCGAACAGAGGGCTGTCCAGCTATGACTACACGTAGAGAAGGCGAGGCGAGGCAAAAAACTGCATTAGAAACCATCAAGGAGGCACAACGAGCTAAAACCTAAAAAAATTTAGAGTTTGGCTGAAATTTTTTAAGTTTGTATTTGACTTTTAGTTATATACAAGTTTCACTTGAAAAAACTCACTCACGGGCACTTACAGTAACCCAACACCTGGCGCTATGCTAGTGACTTGCTCTGGATGTACATGTGCTTGTTAAAGCAAGCTAAAAATCCCACAAAAATAAATCCCACACACTCTTTTGACATTGGGCATCATGTCCATATTTACAAATTTACATAAAACGGGGTGTCCAAAATGCGCCCAACATAGTTTGCCACACCCCAGTCTGCTAGGTCATTCATGATCAACAACACAAAAGAGATCCTCTAAAATGCATGAGGGAGTCTCCATTTCATATTCATCATTAGCCACATGATCAGAAAATTCCTCAAAAGAAGGCTCATCCTCAATTACAGTCATCAACCTTGACTTATACTTCTTCAACATGTAGCCATTCACACGTGCTTTATGTGGGGTACCATCCAAGTCAGCAAGTTGATATGTGCCATTTGGAAACATGTTTAAGACCAACAAAGGACCTTTCCCCTTTATTTGAATTTTTTTTTAAAGTGCTATCAAGCTTACTGTTGTAACAAAGCACCATGTCAACCTTCTTGATGTCTTTTTCCTTCACATTCTCATTTGCCTTTGCTTGATTGTTCCTCAAGACCTGCTCAAAAGCCAGTCACCTATCCAATTGTACACATTGAAAATATAGAAGCCTCTCCTTGAATGCATCATTAGGCTCTTCTTCAAGATTTAGCATCAGCTTCAAAGCTAGTATCTCCACCTCAATAGGAAGTAAAGCCTCTTTGCCAAAAACTAGATGGAAGGGAGAGAAATCAATACCTGATTTGATGGCAGTTCTGTAAGCCCATAGAGTACAAGGTAGCTCTAAATCCCAAGTCTTCATATTATTTATTGTCATCTTTGTAAGCATCCTTATAAGTTCTCCATTAAACCTTTCATTCATTCCATTGTATTGGGGATAATATGGAGTAGTAAACCTGCGATGCACATGAAGCTTCTCATATAGATAATCCACCAGCTCTTTCCTGAAACTTGGACCCTTGTCAGAAAGTAACTCCAATGGCATGCCAAATTTTCAGCAATTATATTCATACACAAATAAGGAAACATCTTTACTCGTGATGTGCTTAACAGATTTGGCTTTGGCCCACCTAGATAGATAGCCTAACCAAAAGGCCTATGCTCCCTTGGTAATTTACCAGCACACGCCCTCCCAAAGGACCATAGCACATTGAGAAAAACCTTGTCAAAGCACGAATTTCCAGCACACACCGACCAATGCATATGAAGAAAAGGGCCTTCCCTTTCACAATTGAACATCACAAAACCACAAATTCAACATCAATTCCACAATTCATAGATACATGCCCTCCCAATCTGTCTGCACACAATTTGCCACACTAGGCTACCATAGCCATAACCCCGCAAAGAACTAGTCTCGTAACTTGAAGAGCACAGCTCCAATTGGGGCACTTTAGGGCTTGAAAGAAATCTTGAAAAATGAGTATCAAGAAAGTTGAAGATGACCAAAATTGAATCTACACGCCACTACATGAAAAATTGACACGAACAGAGAGTTGTCCCGCTATGACTACACGTAGAGAAGCCAAGGCAAAGCAAAAAACTGCATCAAAAACTATTAAGGAGGCACAACAAGCTAAAACTTGCAAATGTTTGGAGTTTTCCTCACTTCAAAAAACTCACTCACGGGCACTTACAGTAATTCGATAGCTGGTGATATGCTAGTGACTTGTTGTGCATGTACATGGGCTTGCTAAAGCAATCTAAAAATTCCACAAAAACAAATCCAACATACCCTTTTAACATTGGGTGTCATGTCAATATGCACAAATTTACATAAAACGGGGTGTCAAAAATGCGCCCAACAATGGGTGCGTAGCTTGCAATGTTGGTGTTGCTGCTCTTCATGGTGGTGATACCTATGCAACACAGGGTGTCCCTTGGGGCAAAGGGCCTATAGCTCCTTCCAGAGAGATTGAAACACCACACCTAAGCCCTTCCCCTTCTCTGTGGACCTAGTGGAGGCTGTCCCTCCAAGCCTTGAGTGATGCAAAAGTGGCGGCCAAGATTGGTTGTTGTTGGCAAGGTAGTGATGCCTACGAAGGGGTGGGATGATGGTGGCAACAACACTCTTCATTGTGGCTTTCATGGACAGCTTTTCTTCAAAGATCGAGGATACTTGGCTGGCCCCAACAACTACGGTTATGATTCTTCGTTTGGGTGCTTTATGATCTTTCTCGGCATGTTGCATTCTTTGATCCTTTTTTGTCATGTTATTTGAATGGAGGTTCAGGTCAATGATGTCATAATTCTAAAGTTGGGCAAATACAAGATTCCGATTCTCCCAAGGAAGCATAGAAGAATTTAGTTTCATTAGATGTGACCAACACCAAGGTAAGAAAGCTTCTATCTCAAAGCTCAACACTATGAACAAAATGAGTCTATCAGTTAATGATTGTGTTTTGAAGATGAAGGAAATCTATGAATCTCTTGCATCTATTGGTGTAATTCTTAATGATGATGATGACACGGTGGAACCATGCTTGTATGGTTTAGGACGAGCATACAAGCAGTTCATTACCTCTTTTCATACTCTCCAAAACATTCCAAGATTTAGAGATCTTGTGTCATTGTTGATCATGAAAGATAAGAGTAATTAGTAAAGATTTATCTCCACAAGGTGCAGGTGTGCTGAATAGGTGTCCTACAATAACAATAGAGGTAGAGGTAGAGGAATGGTGATGTTCAAGGATGGGACTACGGTTGTGGAGATCAAAATCAAGGCATTTATGGTTGGCAATCAAAGGTAGAATAAAGGTGGTGAAGGAAACCCCCAAGGCATGGGGAGCCAAAGAGGTCATGGAAACTTTCATAGAAACAATCTGTTGAATAATGAAAAGGGATGTTAGTAGGTAAGACAACTTTGAGCTTGACTATCCATAAAGAAGGTATCAAAACAATTATGAAGGTGTTATCAAAGATATGGTCAAGCTAGAGACATTTCTTGTTATGTAGCATATGGTGAATATTAGGGGCTAACCACCCTAACAATATATCAATACAGGTACACAATAATACTATATACTACATTAATCTAATCCATTTGAGAATATAGAATAAAATCATGGAAACAAAGAGAAGGTACTGTATTACTGCATAATCATCATACACACAACTGCTTACAAGTAGTACCGAGAGCAGTACGACTGCCAAAGACAAAATACTAACTGCTGAATTGCAAGACAGCGTCAAGAACTAAACTGCTCGCCTAAAACTAACCCACTTAAAACATCAAACATTGGTGTAAAACCAACCTTAAGGTTCAAAGGTTCCATCCTTAGTTACAAACAAAAGTAAATAGAGTGACACTCATGTGGGAAAAACTTAAAAACCAAAATGAAGTCTTGCTTGAAGTTACTACTTGTGACCACCTGTATCTTCAATGAGCTATTCCTCCTAACTATGCATCCACATCATCTCCAACTTCCACCAATGTAACCTCAGTAAGTGGATCTTCTGGCATTGCCTCAGCAATTTTCATCAATGGGTCTTCAAGTTGTTGCTGATCACCTGTGTGTGTAAATTCAACTAAAACTGCTCCCTGAACTTCATGTTGAACTACATCTTGAACTGTATTTTGAACTACATCTTGAATTGTATTTTGAACTCAACTTCAACTGTAGTCTAAAATGCATCACCTATTGCAGTACCTGCTACTACAACTGCGCATACTGCTCCTTTGATTCCACATATTGTCTTTGCAAGATCATAATTTCCTCCTTTGTCTCCTCCTCTGCAAAAGCTTGATAAGGTTTACTCACAACATCATGCATTTTTATCTTGATCTATTCCCACACCCCTTTCATATATTCCATGACTTCATTTTTCATTTTGTCTATATCCCTTGAGCTGACATACCAACCATCTACACCTAGCTCTTCATCGGACATGTCTCTAATCTTTTCTTAAACTTTCTTGCAAGCTGCAACCCTGCTTAACAACACCCTGTTGCTACTTTCCAAGGTAGCATTGACAGTAGACATTTCAGTTAATTGTGATTGCAATACCTGAAACCACTCCTCCGTCCATTGAGACATTTTGACTGGAGTCTTTTCCCTGAATGACACCACCTATTCATAAGAGTTCAACTCCTATTGCGTGAGTTCTTGAGTCCTAGTCAACTCTTGAACAATCTTGTGAAAAAGTTTTATTTCAGTTTGTGCCTTTTGGTCCTTTAAAGCTCCTTCTTTAATATGTTTCAGTTCAGTATGCAGACCATAATTCTCTCTACTCAAGAATGTAAGGTCCAGATATTGTTGCTCAACATATTCCTTAACCAGCTTTAGTGCAGTTTTCACTTCATCCAATGACACGTTAGAAAATTGAGCCTTAGAAATTGTAGGCCTCTCTAGAATAGGATCCCCAAACACTGTTACAGGTTCCTCCCTTGCCAATTTGTCCTTGAATCTTTTGATCTTGAAACCTGTTTTAGCAGTTTTAGACTTAGCAAGTTTTTCAGTCAAATGCACTGCAGTGTCAGTAAACAAGTCCCCAAACTCTTTATCCATTTTATCCTTCACTGCATCCAAAGACTCTTGCTTTGCATAATCTGCAGATAAAAGATCTTGAATATATGTAGTCATTTGCAAAGACCTGTGATCAAATTGCAGTTTTTGTCTTTTCTCCCTTCTCATTGTAGATCTTACATCTTCAATCATCTGTGATGGAATATGGGACTGTCTCCCTTGCATAATACTTTTGTTATTGACATACTGAAAGATAGCAGCTAGATAAGGCCCAACCTTTGTAGTCCTATCCTTCCTTCTCTGCTTTGTGTAGGCCTCAAACTTGATTCTATCAAATAAGATATTGGCCCATCCCATTTGTCTACCACTCTCAGCTGCCAACAAAACTCCATAGTTTTCCCTACTAATGTATTTTGATTTCACCAACAAAAAGACTCTCTCTATATACCATCTCACATGTTGTAATTTGACTGAATTTTTCATGCTTGACAGTTGATAATAATGCCTTTCTCCCTGAGACTGACCAAAGGTCTTGGTCATATCCTTTTTAGTTGCCTTACTAACTTCATTGTCATCTGCAGTAGAAAGATCAAACACCTTGGCAACTAACTCTTCAGTCAAGTACTCTTCTTTGAAAACATGTCCATCATATGTCTGCAAGTGCTTCAGGTAGACTATGGCCATCTGGTTATTTCTCCAACTTACCCAAGGTAATCTTGAAAAATCAAGCAAGCCAATCCTTCTAAGCCATGTAGTATTTGCTTCAGTATGCTCTAAACCATACCTAAAGTCGAGAAAAGTGTAATAAAAAAATAGTTCCTCCCTTGCAGGCTGTACCATGCAGGTAGGAGTAACCATTTTTGTCTCATCATCCGAACTCGGGTCTGGCACCATTGGACCTTGATAGCGAGTCTTCCTTGTAGAACGTATTAGTGCAGGTGTAACTTCCTCCTCTTCTCTTGTATATAACCAACACTCGCAGATGAATTACGGACTATCGACATGTTCACCCCCGTTGTAAAACACAAAGGCTGGTTGTACACAAGGTGGTGATTACACATTGGCCCTTCGCATGCATAACTAGTCACTATCCAAATTCATCATTAATAGGATGTTCCTCTTGATTCCAACGATTTGTCCAAAAAATGGCTTGAGTCAGAATCCATTAATGGGTTTCTCAATTATTTTACCTTCGTGATGTGGCAGTATGAAAGTATTTGGTCCCACTGGCCTAACTATTTGAAATGGCCCCACATACCTGAGTTTGAGTTTGCCTAGCCTCAATCCCAATTTGCTGTTATAGACCAACACCTAATCACCTAAAGAAAAATATTTGAACTTGATATTTCTGCTAATCCAAGATTGTCTTCTTTGTTGGATAATATCTACAATATATTGGCTATGGATTCTGTCCTCTTCCAATCTGAGTAAAGCCTCCTTCCTGTAGAGCTGACTGACTCTTCAGGGGATAATTTTTCTTGAACTGCAACCTTGAGGCTTGGCACTATAAATTCCATGGGAACCACTTCAAGCCAATTGCAAACATGATGACAATCAATTAGTCAAGGTGTTATACTGGAAGTTATAGCAAATGGACGTAAAAAAATATTACTTGAATGGTGACTTCGAAGAAGAAGATATTATATAATGCAGGTAGAGGGTTACAAGCATCCATCCAAACTTTCTAGATTAAGTGTGTAGATTGAAGAAGGCATTATATGTCTTAAAGTAGGCACCTATAGCATGGTGTGAAAATACATGGAACGAGCATTGGTATTGTCATTTATGTTGACAAATTCCTTCATAGTAAGTCACTATGAGAAGATTATCACTATGAAGAACAATTGGTTGTAAAGATTTGATATGAAAGACCCTCGTGTGAATTGCGATACTTTTTGGGATTTAAATTATTGACATCATGTTTTGAGTTCTCAACATAATAGCATCCTACTCCTAATATTAGATTCTTCTAAATCATGATGTGTACCCTCTAATCATGTCTACATATCTTACGCTCTCTTACACTCTGTCCTTGTCAAATCTATTCTCTTTATGTGTGTCTATGTTTTCCTAGTCTGGGTTGTAGAAGGCAAAGATGGCTCCAGCAGGCGAGAACTATCTCCTGGAAGCCGGACAGTGGATTGGTCACACAACAATAATTACCACGGAAGTTACTACAGTAACTCTA
The DNA here is from genome assembly GCF_014529385.1 of Adiantum capillus-veneris. Lineage (NCBI taxonomy): Eukaryota > Viridiplantae > Streptophyta > Polypodiopsida > Polypodiales > Pteridaceae > Adiantum > Adiantum capillus-veneris. The sequence goes on along the minus strand of NC_140943.1, from coordinate 130,494,068 downwards.
GAGGCTATAAATAGACCCATTACTTTGTAATTGGGATGCTTGTCTTTTTTACTTCTTACTCCTTAGTTCTCTTGGTTTAGCCTCCTAAGCAGTTTTTACTGAGTTACAATCTTTCGCCTGTAAATCCACTTTGTAATCATAACTACTGTAGTCAATTGAGCTTCATTCTGATATACCTTGTACTGGTTACTCATGAACTATGAATCTAAATCTGAACTGTGAACATTTTCTAGTGATCCTGCCTATTTTTCAGTCCAGTTTTCACCTTCTATCCCAGTTTCTCTGAATGATCTGACGACTTACCAGTAGATGTAAGTTCTAACACTGGAATCAGCTATCTGAAAGAGATCAGCTCCGATTCCATTTTGGCAATCATGGTGATTAGATCTATTTGCTCGTTGACTAGAAAACTCTTCTCCCAGTTAGAATTTTCAGCTGAAGTGATGGCACCAAAAACCAGTCGTGGTTGTAAACCATCCTACCGCGTTGACCCTATCCCTGAGGAGTCAGAAAGAGATTTTGATCCTAAGAATGAATCGATCACTGATATTGAGGCTCTAGAGGAGCACAGTCATGCTAATGAAGCCAAGGATTCTCAGCACTCCAGTCAGTCCAGAAGAAGAAGGGCTGAGAGGGAAGAACGCAAGGCCAGGAGTTCTCAGACCATACAGAGGGATGAAGGAGCCAGAGGCAGTAAAGTTACTCGCCACAGTTCCAGCAGAAAAGCCAGGGAGGAGACAGAAACTGAGACTGATGAAGCAATTAATTGGGACACTGATACGCCCATTACAAGAAATCTTCAAGAAAGAGTCAGGTTCCTAAGGTCAGAAGATGCAGAAACGATGTTGATCGACATGATTATACCTCTTCATTGAAAAATTCCTTTCCAGTGTTCAAAGGTGGGAAGAAAGATGATCTGGATGTTCATATTCAATCCTTTGAATAGTATGCTGAGTTAAAGAGTATCGATGAAGCTGACTCGGGAGAATACTTTCCTCAGACATTGAAGAATGCAGTAAGGAAATGGTACTACCATTATCCAGCTTGCCAACTCAGATCATATAGCAAACTACTCAAAGCTTTTCGACTGGAATATTCAGACAACACAGGAGATGAGGATATCCTCTGTAAATTGGATAAGATAAAGCAAGGAAAATTATCAGTTAGAAGTTATGTTGAGAAAATCAAGGAGCTCACCAAGCAGCCTGCAGGAACCACAATCAAAGAAGAGGCTGTGAGCATGATTTTTAAATGGTTTCCGTAGTAAAAAGCTTAGGGAACAGGAGGTGCCTGCACCCACAAAGAAATTCAATGACTTGTTGCAGCACGCCCTGAAGCTCGAACAGCAGGCAAAGAAGGAGAAGAATCACAAGAAAAGGAGGCCCAGTGGTAGTAGCTCTTCCACTAAGAATTCTGATTCCAGTAACACCTCCAGTAGCTTGGAAAGTGGCTCAGATGAAAAGAGCAAAGACAAGGCCAAGAAGGGATCTTGGTCTAGAAAAATTGATAAGACGGCCTGGTAGATTGTTGAAATCAACCAGACTAGACAACCCGTGAGAAGGATGGAAACCTGGTGCTCAAAGTGTAAATCCAAAGATCATGTTTCCAATGAGTGTCCACAGTGTACTTACTGCAAAGCCTATGGCCATTTATGAAACAATTGTGGCATTCGTATTCATCATTTTAAGAAGGGAAAATAGTGTCCAGAAACAGCTACTACTGCGGCTACTGAGGCGAAGGCCACAGAGCCAGTTCCTGTAAGGGTAGCTACACGCAGTAAAGGGGTGGTTATTGAGGAAATTCCAGATGAACCGGTAAAACCAGTCAGTCCTGAACGTAGAAAATGGGCTCAGCAGAGAGAGGTGTGGAAGGCAAAGGGTAAAGAAAAGGTAGTTGATGACTGGCAGGATCAGAGCGAATTGGCTGCAAAAATCACGGAGGATTTAGCCAAGAAGCTGCCAGAGTAGCCAGAGAGTTCTGATGCTTGGGTCATTCAAAAGATACCAACCCAGTCTTTTGAAAAAGCACAACCAGATCAATCAGGATCCGGGATTCCTGAGACCATGTTGGCCGCAGTTCAGGGACTGATAAAGGAATTGGGGACTGATAGAAGCGCTGAAGGCACTAGAACAAAGGAATGGTACTGTGCAAAAACTTTCAATTCTTCAAGTTCTGATCATGAGAGGAAGGAAGTTCATGTCAAGATTTATGACAGAATTCAGAAACTCACAATTGAGCTAGATGACATTAGGAAAACTTTTCCTGAAGCAGCAAAGTTCATCAGACAACACAAGAAGGCCGAGGCAGAAGCAAGAGCAGTTGAATTGGCTTGTCAAAGCTGATGAAGTGCCAATGATCCAGGTAGATTATAAGGTTAGAAAACAGTGGGAGCCACTAGCTGGTGTCATACTGGATGGAAGAGCAGGAGTAAATATCCTGGGGGCACATCTTCAGCAAAGCATGGGTATTACAAACCTGAAACCAACACCTTTCAAATTTTGAATGGCAGATCATCGCGTGGTGCAGGCAACTGGTATGATAGAGAGTTTGCAGATAAGAGTAGGCAGAGAAAGTTCAAAACTAGTTTCCTAGTACTGGACGTGCAAGGTACATATGGAATGTTACTAGGGTGCCCATGCGGCACAAGCTGTTCCCGGCTATGCTAATCAGACTCTGACAATACAAGGTGCCAGTAGCAAAATTCAGATTCAGACAAACAACACTAGGAGCTGGCGGAAGGAGCTACGACCAGAAGAGCTATGCCAAAAGTATAAAGTGAAGAAAATTGAGAGGATGCTGGCGGCAATGAATATTTTTCCATTAACCGAAATAGATCTCAATGGAGTGTTAGTGGACAAGGATAATGCTGAAAATCAAAAGAAGCAATTTCTAGACCATTTCACTCAACTGAACTCTGGAGAACACCCACTTCAGCTAACTGGAAGGCCAGAAGAACCAGTTGATTCTAGTACACTAGTGGTTTCTGAATAGGAATATTTTGTAGATGTCACTAAAAATCAGAATAGTGGACCGTCTTGAAATTATACTAAGGAGTCAACCTAAAATAGAGGAATGGAATTTGGGTTCGGAGGAAAATACTAAAATGATCAAAGTCAACAAACACTTGAATCCAATGAATGAAAGAAAAGGCCCAACACATGTTTCAACACTATAAAGATGTGTTTGCATGGGAACACACTGATCTCAAGGGAGTAGATCCAGAGGTATGTCAACATTGAATACCATTAAAACCAGATGCCAGACCAGTAAGGTTGCAAAGGTATAGAATGAATCCTAATTATGCTACGAAGGTCAAGGAAGAGATTGATAACCTTTTGAAGGCTAGATTCATAACTGAAGTAGCCAGTAGTGATTGGTTATTTCCCATTGTGGTGGAACCTAAGAAGAATGGAAAGCTTTGAGTCTGTGTGGATTATCGGAAGCTGAATGCTCAGACCATCAACACTTTACGGACATGCTGCTTGATGAAATTGCAGGTTATGATATGTATAGCTTCATGGATGGCTATAGTGGTTATAACCAATTACAGATTGCTCCTAAGGACCGGAGTAAAACGACCTTTATTACTGAGTGGGGAGAATTCATGTATCTGGTAATGTTGTTTGGTCTTTGCAACGCTCCAGCGACTTTTCAACCTTGTATGATGGAAATATTCAATGAATTTCTTCACCGTTTCCTTGCCATATTTATGGATGACTTCACTGTATATTCAACAAAGGAGAAGCATTTACTTTTTCTCGAAATGGGTTTCCAGCACTGTCAGGAAAAGCGGATTTGTTTGAACCCATTTAAATCTTTTTTCTTGGTCTGGAAAGGACAACTATTGGGACATGTAGTGTCCAGGAATGGTATAGAAATGGCTAGTAACAAAATTCAGTGTGTCCAACACACCAAGGCACCTCGCAATGCATCAGAGTTAAGTTCTTTCTTGGGATATATCAATTTTTATAGAAGATTTGTCCACAAGTTTGCTTCCCGGGCATTACCTTTGTATGAACTCACAAAAAATACTAGCAAGCTCAGTTGGACTACTGAATGTGAGGAATGTTTTTAGAGTTTAAAGAATGCTATTATCAGCAAGCTAGTAATTTGGCAACCAAATTGGGATGTCATTTTTCATGTACATGTTGATGCTTCAAGACTGGCGATGGGAGCAATATTGGCTCACCCAGAAGGCAGAACTGATTATCCAGTATATTTTGCCAGTCTCGCAGATTTAGTCAGGCTGAACAAGGGTATACCACTATTGAAAGAGAAGCCTTAGGAATGGTTTTCAGCGCTAGCAAATTTTGACACTATTTCCTGGGCAAAGTATTTTATTTTTATCTAGATCATCAGGCATTATTATTTTTTATCAACAAAGTCGTTATTCAAGGCCGACTGATAAGATGGATGGTGTTCCTGATGGAATTTGAATTTTGTATTTTCCATAAGCCCAATAAAACAATTGTGGTGTTGATTTCTTATCTAGAAGTGCGGATGGATACTCTGAGGTATCTTTGAGAGACGAGCTAGTGGACGCAAAACTATTTCAGATAACAGCTAAAGAAACAACTGATCTAGAGTTGTATGATGTATAAGAGTTTCTTTCTAAAGGAGAATTCCCAGACAACTGGACTCAGAACCAGAAAAAGGCTTTGATTATCAAGAGTCTGAAGTTCACCATCATTGGTAGATCACTTTACAGAATGGGAATAGATGGAGTTCTTAGAAGATGTGTACCTATGGAAGGCAGAATGCAAGTAATTTCAGAGGCACATAATGGGGATTCTGGAGGACATTTCTCTACTGATATCACTTACAAGAAAACTTTTTAGGCAAGTTTGTGGTGGCAAACTTTAATAGATGATGTCAGAAGCTTTTGTAAAACGTGTGATATATGCCAGAGAAGGGGCAGACCCATAACAGCAGATATGACTCCTCTGACTCCAGTTTAGCCGCTAGGTGTATTTATGAAATGGGGTCTGGATTTCCCTTCAAGAAAATTACTCCCAAAAAGAATAGGTATATATTAATGGCTACTTGCTATGTCACCAAATGGGTGGAAGCTGAATCTCTTCCCGACAACACTGCAAAGTCAATAGCTATGTTCTTATTTGAAAATATTGTTTGCTGATATGGATGTCCTGTGGAAATTGTGTCTGACCAGGGAACAAACTTTATAAATGACACTATGGAAATTCTCATGGAAATGCTTTCAGTCAAGCATCAAAAATCAACACCATATTATCCTAGATGCAATGGGCAAGCCGAAAGCAGCAACAAGAGTGTCAAGACTATTCTCACTAAGATTGTGCAGAAAGAGCCACATCAGTGGGATTTGAAACTTCAAACTGCTCTCTGGGCATATCGGACAATCTATAAGGTCACTATTGGACTAACACCATTTAGACTTTTATATGGCATTGAGGTTGTTGTACCTATGGAGTTTGTGATTCCCAGTCTCAGAATGGCAGTGGAGTATGGACTGGACTTTAATCACAATCTGAAACAGAGACTGGAGGAGTTAACACAGCTGGACGAGTTGAGACAGCGTGCTATGCTGGAACAGGAAATTGTTCAGCAAAGACAAAAACACTGGCATGATAGATGAATTAAAGTCAGGGAGTTCCAGAAAGGAGATGCTATATCAATCAAAATTGGGTCCTAAGAAACCGAACTTAAAGATAGCTTGGGTTGGTCCATATGAAGTTGATTGGGTGTTTTCCAATGGCATCGTAAGATTGAAATATTTCTCTGGATTAGGCGTTTATAATGGGGCCAAAATCAAGCTATACCATTCCAATGACAAAGAGATTTCCAAGGATGAGGATACTGGTATTCTGGGAGCTTAAAACCGGGAAAATTCAGAATCAGTTATTCTAAGCTTGTTTCATGTACATCCAGAACCAAATCCAGTCAAAGAGGTAGCTCAAGGGTCAGAAAAGTTCCAGTACAAAGAAACTGTGTCAGTAGCAGAATCTGTAAAGTGTCAGAACCAGTATCAGTTTTTATGGGAAAAAGGGCCAGTTGGACCATCAGTAGTAATCATTTCAAGGAACATGGAGAGTATTAGCCGATGCATGTATGCCACATCATTTGTGGTGCACAGGACGCTAGGAACGGTAAGTAGTGGAGCTTTTATGGTGCCAACGCGTATAACAGTAAGGCGAGTAAGCATTTTTCCTCATAAATCTCCTGCACGACAATTGCCTATTGTCACACATTTGCCATTGCCGAGCTCCAAAGCCTTGTCACTGCAACCACAGACTTCTTCTTCAGAAGCAATCGTCGATTGTTGTTTTTCTTTGCCCGAACACCTGGATACAAATTTGCATATTCGAGTAAGTCTTCTTCTTCTTCTGACACAGAGGCATCATCTTCCTCTTGTATGGGCCGACGAAAACTTTCGGATAAGATGCAGGACACTATAGAAGAGACCAAGTGCTTATCACCTCTATCAAAGCTTCCCTACCACTCATTCCCCATAGCAAGATACAGTGGTATGTGTTTACTGAGCAAGCAGAAGCGTTGCTACGACTGTGGGATTTGCATGTGGTGGTGCAAGCTATAAGAATAGAGTTCAACACATCCATCATTAGGCAGGTTCTTGATTCCTTCAATGCTGATGAAGGCAGTGCTATGGTGTATGGAATGAAAGTGTCAGCAACTCCGGATAACATTGCTTATGCTTTCAAGATGCCGAATGAGCCAAAGCCGGCTGTGGCAACCGCAAAGCAGATAAGTGAAGCCTTGAAGCAAGATGACGGAGCCAAGAAAAAACGTAAGGCCAGTGCGCAAGGGGTTCCGGTAGAAATTTTGGACGTTCACATTGGCCAAGAGTAGTGCTCTATTAAAGCAGCTAGAAAGTCAGGTCAAAACTGTGTCTACTGAAAATTCTCCAGCAGACCACACTTCAGTCGGCCAGAGACAAACCAGCCTCCAGCAAAGACTACTGTTGAGACTAGCCAACAAACTGAGCAAAGTTCAACAACCACCAATACTGGAAAAGACCAGCCTAAAAAGACCAGTGCTCAATAGCTGGCAGCCCACACTAATAAGTGGACGCTTCTAGCCCACTTGGTAATTCTACTATCCCTTTCAATGACATGGCTTTATCCTTAACCAAGAAGGACAGATTACAACAGCTGCACACTCATCCTCTCAAAGGACAATTAATCTTGCATAAAACTTGATTATGCTACATTACCATATATGGCTCCTGTTATAGTTTATGAGCCAGTAGTCTGTGACCCAGCAACGGTCAATGATGGTTGCTCAATGCTAATTCAGTCATCATGGAATATGATTGTCCATGCCTTGGGACAAATGATGGATGCCTCAGCATCCACTGATGAAGTGACCAAGTTACAACTTGAACTGAGGAACAGTGAGCAGCAAGTTGAGAAGTCAAAATAAGATATGGGGCACCAGTCCTTGGGGCATAGCGTTCTTGAAAATCATTCAGCCATGACAATTTAGATGCTGGAAAGTAAGCTGACAAAGATGGAGGTTGAGATGAGTCAGTTGAGAGAAGAAAAGGTAGAGGCTGAGAGAGTTGCTGACAGATTTGAAACTATGTTAAGAATGAAGAGAGTTGAATTCAACTCATTACTAACCAGCCACACTACATTGAAAGCCTCTTTAACAGAAAGATATATATATAATAATTTGCCTAATATTTTGAATCCAGACGGCAATGCAGTCTTCAATATGGATAATCTAAGGGCGCTTATGGAGACCATGCAAAGTGATTTGCAAGATAAACTTTATGAGTATAACAGTGCTTTGGAAAATCAAGCCATTATGGACTATATAGAAAAGCAGAATGATCTCGAGGAGGATTCTGAGAAAGAAGCAGAGAAGGATGAAGAAAGGGAGGAGGAACCAATAGATAAACATGATCATGATGATGATTCTCCTCCATCTCTGCCTTCAGGATCTGGTGCTGGTGGATCAGCTGCTGACGGGAGCAAAGCGAACCCCGAACAACGACGGCCTCTAAAACACCGGGGACCAAATGGCGCGCTTCAAGCCTGTCATGGTAAAGCAAACAAGGGGCACAACCTAGCTTCAGCGGCTAGGACGCAAACAACACACCACCATAACAAAGTTTTCATCCAAGAGAGATGGATGCTTGGGAGTAATGATGAAGAGGAAAGGGAATGAGATCGAGAGAGAGAGAGAGAGAGAGAGAGAGAGAGAGAGAGTGAGGAAGGGGGTATAGCGGCTTAGTACTTAGGCAACACAAAAGGATGGAGAATCCGCACACCCTTCACACATACACAAGCTCACTCCAAACACAAGACTAGGTGGCGATTCCGCACACCTCACATGGGCAAAACATTGCAAGAAAACATACTCACAAAACCTCAAGCTTTATTTAGAGAATAAGGCGATGAAATGGGGAGCATAGGGTAGGGGAATGAGAAGGGAGAGCGTGGTAGAGCACATGGCGGATAGGTGGGAGTTGATGGCGAAGACTCGCACGAGGGTTATGGCCATCATCCTTCATTTAGCTGCCCTTCATCTTCCATAGCCCAAGGGTGTAGAGGTCATGCTCAAGACGAGCATGGTGATTGCGGTGATGGTGATGGTGTGGGTGTGTGTGTGTGTGCACTAGGCACACACAATGCATAGTGTATTCTTTGGTGATGTTGTGTGTCCTTAGTGTGATGGTGACCCCTCTTTATATAGGGGAGGAGGGGGGAGAAATTCTAGAATTTAGAAATGAAGAAATCATTATCTACATAGGCCATGTGATTGTGGGACCCACTTGTCTGGCTGTGTGTATATGTGCCAGAACAGCAGTCTCATGAGAGAGAGACTAAGAGAGAGAGATGGGTTGATGAAAAAAAGTGAGAGGTGACATGGAGAATAAAGTAATTACAAGAGGGGAGAGAGGGGAGTGTGTTCAGAGGTGAATCTGTGTGCAGATGTGTGTGAACACAAGAAAAATCAGGTAACCACCGGGTGGGGATGGGTCTGTGGGCACCTTTTTCAGTGAAACTGAGTGTGTGTGAGTGTGGGGGAGGTTATTTAGCTACAAAACAAGAGACATGGCACCCTTTAGAGAGAGAGGGGGGTATTTGGGTCATGGGATATGATAGGAGAGAGAAAGAGGGGGTGGGGTATACTATTTTGGAAGATAGGGTAAGTTGCATGTGAGTTAGGGTGCATTATTGGTGAGTTATAATGCATTATTGGTGAGAGGTGGGGTAGCTTGAGGGGAGAGAGAAAGGAGAAAGGACAAGGGGAAGAGAGAGGGGGTTCACCTTTTGAGTGGAGGAGAGGAAAAGGGACACCCGACGGGGCAACAGTGAAGAAAAAGGAGGCAAGGTGGGGATGGGCTACCCCGCAGGCATGAGGTGGCCTATTTTACCTTTCTTATATATTTACATAATCATACTTTATTTTTTTCTTACTTTTTTCCAATGCCTTTTATCACTCCCTCCCTAAGAGGGGGTTTTCATGGGGTGGGGACGAGAGAAGAGGGGTATGGGAGCTTGGCTTGTGAAAAGCCCCCATCATTGCCACAGGGGGGAGTTAGCCCAACACGGACCAGCCAGGCCAGTATAAGGATCAGCAGTCGGGAGATCAAGGAACTGAAACCCAGCAAACAGACAACACTGAAGACACCCCAACACACCAACCATATCACTGTACAAATGAGAAAGGGAAAGCTAAGGTTGTGACTGAAACTCTGGAAGGTGATGAGCAACATTCATTACAGCTCATCACAATGAACAAAAGGTTAAGACATCAGCAAGCTCCAATAACCAGGATGTATTTGGAGGATGATGCTCTTCTTTTTTATTTGGAACAGTTTCAGAGGTTATACATTGGTGCAAGAGAAATGGTCCAGCATTGAAAATCTGTCGCCTTCTATGATCAGGAAGTGTCCCAACTACCGGAGCATCCTAGCCGAATTCAGTTTCTACAGAGAGTACCTAAATGGGTACTAACCTCTAATGATAGGCAGGTCAATGTACACTGGTAGTGGAAGTCTACTGCAGACTGTCATTCCTTAGCCATTGAATTAGAGCTCCTACTTGGGAATAGGCCCACATACAAGTGTATGAGAGCGGTCAGAAATCAACTGAAAGAAGTTCTACTACAAATGCAAATTTCCAGAGGAGTTCTAGACCAGAGGGTACAAGCTATGATTGAAGATCAAGCTTCCATCAGTAAGAGACCACAAACTCAAATGACAGTAGGGGCACAGGCGATGGCTCTTCGAAGTTTGTTCCAGTTGGTTAGAGTCACTAGGAAGATAATGCAGTAAGAGAACCAGACTGTTCTAAATTTTTTAAAATTTGTACCTGATTTCCCAGTTCTCCTGTATGCCTTGCTTGCTAGGGAAACTGAGTTGCCTAGGTTTTTCCCAGCCTTGTATCTTCAGTATCCAAAACCAGTGGATCGGCTTACATACTATAACATCATTAATGATCTTCAGGATTGGTATGAGCGATCCACTGTCGAATGGAAAACCTGCTAGTCATTGATAAATGATTCTCTCTAGTTAAATGATGTTCTAGAATTGAAAGATGAAATGCAGAGGATCAAGATCTATATGGGTCAATGGAAAATCTAGCTCAAAGGGCTGACCAAGATCAAAAATCATCTATTGCAACTTATTGTGGAGTCCTCTTAGAAACCTGAAAAGGATATTACAGCTAAGCCAGGTTTGGGACCACAATACAGAGAAATGGCTAGGGTTAAAACAAATCAAACTCTTCCAGAAGGATGGATCCATATAGCTTCACATTGTCATAAATTGGCCAAAGCTTGTCTGACAAAGGGTTAACGCACGCTCTATGATCCTGACACCAAAACCTATCATCCTCTCACGCCTTATGAAATTGAGATGACCACAGAAAGGTGGGATTAGCTTGAGGAGGAGTCCATTTACAGACTTATTCAGAAGGACAATGCTAGCAATGGGACTTCTGAGACACCAACACGAACAAAGGGCAAGAGGAAGCGGGTTTAGTGGAAGGATACTAGGTAGTTCCATCTCATAATCAGACGGTGGATTTTACCAGTGAGGCGTTGGAATTTCTTTGGCTAGACACCCTTGGAATTACAATTATAAGGGTGTCAAGCACTTAGTAAGCATGAAATATGGTATAAAGCTAGTAATACCAGAAGAGCTAGCAACTACAAGGGAGTACTATCATGAGGAACATCAGCGACTCAACAAATGGGCAAAGGGGTTCCTCAACATCATTTCAGGATCAAGCTCTGGATTTTTTCAAAAATTTTGGAGTTATACCAAAATTCAAGAAAGGAGGGAAGGATGTAGAAGGCGAAGACAGCTCTAGTAGGCGAGAATTATCTCTTAGAAGCCAGACAATGGATTGGTCACGCAGCAGTAATTACCACGGTAGCTACTACAGTAACTCTAGAGGCTATAAATAGACCCATCACTTTGTAATCGGGCTGCTTGTTTTTTTGACTTCTTACTCCTTAGTTCTCTTGGTTTAGCTTCCTAAGCAGTTCCTGAGATACAATCTTTTGCCTGTAAATCCACTTTTTAATCATAACTACTGTAGTCAATTGAGCTTCAATCTGATATACCTTGTACTGGTTACTCATGAACTATGAATCTGAATCTGAACTGTGAACACTTTTCCAGTCATACTATCTATTTCTTAGTCCAGTGTACTATTTCAGTTCAACTAACTATTTCAATCCAATTTTCACCTTTTATCCTAGTTTCTCTGAATGATCTGAAGACTTACCAGTAGTTGTAAGTTCTAACACTGGACTCAGCTATTTGAAAGAGATCAGCTCGAATTTCATGGGTGTGTGTGTACTAGTTGGATTTGATAGAGAAGGTGACAAGTCGATGGTGATGTTTGTGAGGAATTGTTGGAACTATCCAAGCATCCAGTCTCCCCTTCTCCCAACAGTGGTATCAGAGCTTTTGGTTCGAGAGAAATTGGCAACCGAATTCAAATTTTAAGGAAAAATTACAAATTTGTTGCATCGAGTTTGCACAATCAAGGCTTGAATGACAATTAATTGGCAAATCAATCGATTAATTCCACTTAGGGACCATTGAGAATCGGTATGTCAAATTTTAAAATTCAATTTAATGGCTAACTCCTATGGATTGTGAAGGCAAGAGAGAGTCAAAGAAACAAGAGAAGTGAGAATTAAGGAATTCGGCATCGGAACGCCTTCAAGGAGATTTTGAAGGGAGAATCTAGCATAAGTAAAGAGAAAAATCAAGAAGTGGCTTCGGCTTGAGCAAGTTGTTGATGAGGGAATTATGAGGTCACAGTTTGAGATAAGAAGAAGAATTAACCAGATGACAGTTTGTGAGAGCTTTCAAGGATTTCTAGGAAAAGGAATTGAATTTCGAGTTTGTTCGGAGGTGAAGCCGACGGCCTTTGATCACACTAGAAAAAATTTGGGTTGCTTCGATACTCCAAGTTGAAGTTGCAACCCTTGGCATCCAAACCAAGAAGTATTACATTAAGATTACCCACTATACCATCCGAATAGTTGGTCAACTAAGGATTATCGTGGGAGACCTCCCTTGCGTGAGAAGAAACCCCAAATTTTACCTCTATAGAACGCTATAGAACCGCCCTCAATGTGGTCACCCGGGGAATTTATGCACCCTTCCCTTCATGCGCGAGGGCCAAGACACCATTTGCAGGTCATGAGCTTGCCAGCAAACTCTACACATTGTCTCGAGTCTCTGTCTGATGCTACCTCCCATGCTTTTAGCCTATGACCACACCCCTTAATAAAAGGTATTGCCATTAACCTTTTGCGAACACCCATTGATTACCTAGTGGTCAAAAGACCCCGGTGCCCTTCGACCGCCCAAACAGTCTCAAGGACTTTTAATCCTTAAAGGTGCAATCACCCCTTTTATTCAACATTTTTATCGATCACCAAACGCAAGAAGAAAAATAAGGCCTCGTCGTCCAATCTCCACCAATTTCAGCCACTTCCCCCTTAACCACAATTAGCATCGCCCAAAATTCTTAAATTTTAGCCGCTCATTTTTTTGAGCCTTCACCGAGAGCTTGGCGTGGACATCAATTAACTATCAACCATCAAAAGGCGAACTCCATTGACGATTGCCATCTACGGAGGAAGGAAGCTCGGAAGTGACATTTTTTAATTTCTTGCACACAATTTATTCAATCGAATGCCAACTCTCAACATGCCTCGGTACTCCACATTTGGACTAGACATTGTCATCAATAGTTAAGCTAAGTACCAGTTATTTTATTATTTACTTTATTTTATCATTCTTATCGATCATATATATATATGTATATATATATATATATATATATATATATATATATATATATATATATATATATATAGCCATTTTCTTTTATTTGAAAAAAACATCAAAAAAAGAAGGAAAAAAAGAGAGAAAATCACTCAATCATAGCACATCTTCCACAGTCACCCACGAGCTGGGTAGCTTGCAAATTTGCAACAATCTCTCACTTATGAATGCATGTAAAGGTAAGAACTTGAGGATAAATTACAACACCCTGCACATGTTGAATCTGCATCGACACCAAAACCAAACAAAATTTGCAAAAATGCTTTTACTTTCAACAATTGTGATGGTACTAAGGATGCTAGCACGGTTCTAGCATGGTTTAGTCAGTTAGATGACTATTTTCATGATGAATATTTTCCCAAACGTGAAATGGTAAAGTGTGCATCAAATCTCCTCACCAGTAGCGTTGCATTGTGGTGGAATGCCACCAAATAGCATGTTAGAAGACCACGTACCTGGCATGCATTCAAAAATTTGTTTTTACCTCAATTTTTAACCACATAGTATAAATCTAAAGCATGATGCCAGTGGGTCAAAATGAAGATGTACAGGGCTACACTGATAATTTTTGGAACTATTTAATTCAATTGCAAGCTATTGAGCATGTCAGTCATAGAAAATTGAAGCGTAAGTATATATCTAGCTTAGCACTACAAATTGGTGTTGAGGTAGATGTGTTTGAACCAGATTCACTGTCAAAGGCTATTAAGTTGGCCCTTAATGCAGAGAAGAAGAAAGGTGGACAACCTTCTCACACTAAACAAACTACTAACACTAACCATAACAAGAGAGATCCTTTCTCTACTAACCTTGACAGGAACAAACATCAAAGCCGTACCTTTTTCAAAATTTGCAGGTTTGACAACTCTGCTACAACTTCTCAATCCTATGGCAACAACAACATCAACACACAGCAGCGAGACAACCAAAATTCTTCCAACCAACTTCCTGCTCAAAACTCTAATGGTAACAAAAAGGTAAAGTGTTTTAAATATTTTCAGTTTGGTCACTATGCAAATAAGTTCCCAAATGGTCTTGCTAAGACCCTGCTAAGAGCAATGGCCAATCCAATTGTAAGTCCAATGGAGTCACCCAAAATCCAAACCAAAGACCTTTCAACAACAACCGCCCCAACGGTGCTACAGTTAATTTCATCAAAGATGCTAATCCCAACGACAATAAAGTGGAAGCCAACGACGGTGAGGGATATAATCTTGAGTATGATCACAATGGCAATCCACCTTTAGGTGCTCCTATATCTCCTCATGCTTTGTTTAAAGTGCAAGGATCAGTCAAGGGTGAAAGTGTCACCATTCTTTTAGATGCTAGTAGTAGCCATGATTTTATTTCTACACGATTGACACAACAACTCTCTCTCTCTCTCTCTCTCTCAAATTTCTTCACCTCACAAAGTCAAAATTGTTTTTAATAATCGATGTTTTAATTGCAAGACCCAAGTCACTATTGAAGTTTGTATTGGTGAATTTACACAAGCACGTACATTTTTGATAGATTGACATGATTTTGGGAATATCATTCCGTCATGAATTTAATCCGTTGATTAATTATAAAACATGTACTATGTTCCTCAGTCATAATAATAAAAATTTCTCCATCCAAGCAACACTAGCATATAAAAAAATTCCACTTCTCTCTCTCAGTCAAACCAAAAGATCAATTTGAAAACAAGAGAACATATTTGGTGCTGGTAAATTAAATCTTCATTGAAACTGAAACTTCACATAACTCCTTCACATGATGATTTTCTCTCTCAATTTAAGGGTTGTTTCATGCATGATGTGCCACCTAGAATTCCACCTTCATGCCCAGAAGACTACAAAATAGATATTATACCGGGTAGTGAACTATTACCACCAAGCGACCACCTTTTATGTAGCCATGGGACAAGCTTGTCGGACCCGCTAGTAGTGTATTATATTATTGGCCGGGCTTGCCGGTCAAGTAGGAATGGTTAAGAGTGATCGCCGATGAGAGGCACACTCTAAAACTAGGACATATAATCTTTGGGTAAGATTGGCTAAGTGTGAGCGCCCAAATGTGAACGGGAAAGCCCATATAAAAGACAATCTAAACCTAAAATACCTCATTCTCTCATTTGTGCAATGCAAGAAGAGTGCTCTTGCTCCATCTCCTTATCCGTCTCCTTTGTGTATTAGTGTGTGTGTCTGTGTGTGCTTGAGAGAGAGAGAGAGAGAGAGAGAGAGAGAGAGAGAGGGAGTCTGTGTGATCGAGCATTGTGGTGGCACGACGACGGCGAGGCGGTTGAGCACGGCGCAACGGTGGCTCCTTCTTCTTCGTGGTGAGGAATCCTCAATGACATCAAGCGTAGAGCACTGACACACCATCGTCATCTTTGAGCTTACTAGTTTAGGCTAGTTGCATGCTTGTAGCCATCCGTGTCTTGCACACAGTGTTAGGAAAGGCCCTTGCTTCGATACGTACGGTAGAAGCCCACATTTTTGGCACCGTTGCCGGGGAATCTCCCTACACTAAGCTCAAGAGGCACTCTTTGCTTCTTCTGTGAGTGTTTGTGTTAGGAAGGAAGAGGAAGAAGAAGATGTTAGTTTTTGCAAGTTTTCATTTCCTACATAATCTTTGTTTTTTGCCAATGTCTACTTTTACACAGTTTTTTTAAATTTGCACAGTTAGTAGTTAGTGTATTAGTAGTGAATGAGTGTTTTCTGCCAATGTCTGCTTGCACACAATCTTTACATAGTTAGTGAATGGCTTGTTTTCTGCCAATGTCTACTTTTACACAGTTTTTTATTTGCACAGTTAGTAGTTAGCATGTTAGGTAGTGAATGAGTAAGCAATTAGCAGAGTAGGAAGCTTCACTGTGAGTTAGTAGTTAGCAGAGTAGTTAAGCTTAGCTAGCAGAGTAGTTAGCTGTGGAGATAAGGTTAGGTTAGTTAGGAGAGTAGATAAAGGTGTAGTGTGTGTGTGGTCCAAAAAGGCCACTGAAACCGTACACAGGGCAGTTGTCCGAAAAAAAACTAAAAATATTTAAGTGTGAGGCGTGAGTGTGTTCTACAAAATTTTTGGATCAGGATCAGGATCGGGATCGGGATCCCAGGCCCAGGCCCAGGCCCAGGCCCAGGCCCAGTCCTCAGTCTTATGATATATACTAAACTCACTCTTATATATATAGCCTATCCCCACAAGAGGGAATGAGGGCATGTGGGACAAGTTCCTCAAGTCCTCCACCATCCCCTTCACACTCACCCTTTGGAGTTACTAATTCTAAGCCTCTCCCCACCTAAGAAAAGACTAGTTTTAGGATTACAAGGGTTGTACGTAACCGAATCGGGGGTTGTAAATCACGGCACGTCCTCTAGCCAAGATGCTCATTTTGAGCTATCGCACACCATATTCTGTGGCTTGGGTAAAAAAAGGGTTCAAAAATACCAAAAAATTGGGCTGGAAACACCTAAAATACTAGGTGAGCGGACTCCACCGGCATTCACCAACACCTCTAGAGTGTTGAGGTCACATGCACCTACGCTCTGGTTGTGTGCTAGAGGACGAGCACATTGAGAGTGTTTTTGTTTACGCGGGCACTCATTATTCCTTTACCTTAGGCTCTAGGCCCTCAGCGGGAACCCATGGTAGTACCACTCAGGACCCGCATATAGCATCTAGTGACTCTTCCTCTGACTACGACATCATAGAGGGTTACCTAATGCCTAATCCTGATAGCTCAAGCCAAGACATGCATGCCATGGGCCCACGGTCTGGGCCGAGCATGCTTAGCCACTTGAAGGAAACCTTTAGTAGAGCCACTCGCTCTGAATACTCCATTCACTGCACCCCCTGACTCTTTAGAGCTATTTCCCTCCGAGGTTATATTACCTGATGGTTGACGCCTTGCCGAAGTGCAAGAGGTTGAGCGATATATCATTGCAACTATGGAAAATAAAATCAAGAGCTTATGCAAGGTGGAGCAATGAAGAGAGTAAAACGCAAAAGCTCCTATGTCAATATCATTGCTAGGAGAGCAATTGAGTGCTCCTAAATTAGCGACCACTAAGGGTCAACCCATAGAGAGCCACATTGCATCTAGTTCAAAGGACATCCCTAGCACCTCAAGCCTAGATGGAGCGTTTCTAAATGAGAACTGGGAGTACAAACTACAAATGAAAACTCTAACCGCCCCATACACAGGTCACACCTATCACGTGGGTTGGTTAGATGTCCTACAATCCGGTGCTACTAGTGTGGAGGATCAACAACAAAGAGTTTGTGAGGTCATCCATAGGGTTATTTAGCTAGAGAGACAGAACAAGGGGATCCACATGCCTTCAACGGGTCTCATGAGATTCTTGGATACAGGGAAGGCTAAACAACCAACCTTATCGCAAATGGAGACTCCCTCGATAAGTCCGATGGATCCTCCATATGTTGTTTCGCCAGGGGTGTCAGTGCAATCAGAGCCCACAAGTGATAGCTTTACTTTTCCAAGTCTAGCTCGTCTTTCCCTTGATGAAACCATGGCTACCATGCCTACCCCAATGATGGGCATGCCAAGAAACACGCCATGGACCTCATTTATTAGTAAAGCACCGCTACATGGTAGCTCAATGCCGACAACAGTACCTACAAGTGTGTACCAACTGTATTCACCTTTGGTTCCTCGGACTCATGTAGCCCCTACCCCTCCCATTGTTTCAACAACCTATGCCCCACAACCACAACACCCAAGCTCTTATTTCCATGGGCCCATACCAGCTAGCATTAGCATATCACATCTGATGTTTGCTATGACTAGGGCCACACATATGAACTTTGGGCCACCACATGGCACAACATCGTACCAAACGTGGAACCAAAGGGCTTCCTATGCACCAAGCCCAATGCCAATACCTACTCCACATGTACTCTCCGGAGTGCCTTCACCAGCGGTGCCTGCTCACTTAGGTGACTTGGCAACATTTTCTCAGGCTATTGGTCGATCTATTGTTGAGAATATGCGTAACACGCCTGATAGAGAACCTAGAATTAAGGCAGTACAAATAGCCAAGCTCGCACAAAAATTTAGTGGAGACGGGGATGTGAGAAAGCATATCAAATTGTTTGAACAAATATGTGATTCTCTATGAGAACACAATGACATGCATAAGAGTAATTCTTTAAGCCTAACCTTAAGTGGCCATTAGAGGTATCACCACTTGGGAAGCGGTCACCACCAATGCGATCCAATTGGAGGATAATTTAATGATTCAAGGAGAAAGAGTGTCTGTTGAGCCTAAATCTATTAGCTCGCAAGCATTGGAGCATCAGCCAATGACCCTAAAGCCTATTGATAAGGAGCCAAAGATATCTGAGATGACTTTAGCAGATCTCACCAAGGCCATTCAAGAGAGTTTTAGAGACAATCGTGCTCCACAAAACAATCATATGTATCCAAGATGGGAGAAAAAATGGTGCTCAGTATGCTATGCTCCGCATAGTACCAGTGAATGCCATACTTTTAGAGTTAAATTCAATGGAGATTGCAATGCTTGTGGGAGGTATGGTCATCAAGCTAAGGATTTCATAGTATCTAAGTGCGCAATGGCCAATAGACCAACCTTAGCATGTACAGACACACCTCGAGTGCCTGCATTGATGATGGCCCCACCTCTTGAACAAACGTCACAACACATGGTCCCTAGGGCCCAAAATGTTGTTCAAACAACACCCTTACCACCTCCACTTCTAGGACCACAACCACCACATCCGAGAGTCACTTTTGTGAATCAAGTGGGTTGTGAATCATCGATTGCTTGTTTGGAAGGCTGTGAGGAAGATATAGACCCTAATATAGCCTATGGGATTGGTGTACTTGAAGAGAAAGTCCACTACTACATGGAGGACTATTGGTGACAAGTCAAACCTATTTATCAAGTAGTTGTTCTTGCTGCAAGAGGCCAAAATATCAATTACGCTGCTAAGAGACCCCCTCTTCAATGCTATGAGTGTGGAGGTCCACATCGTGTGGCCAAGTGTCCTATTAGGCTACAAAAGAACGCCACACTAATGCAAACCAATCAAGCAAGCACGTCTACAATGCCAATACTCATGTGTAATTGATGTGTCAGAGATCATTTGACTGCCCAATGTCCAAATAATCCAAATGCACCGAAGATCACACCATTAAACTTGATTGAGGTTACTGAGGAGCCATCACAAAGTTTACATGTGGTACCAGTAAACGTACTCACACAATCGATGCTCCAAAAACAAGATTATATTCTGGAAGAAAGAGACACGGCATCAATTGCCCAATCTCAAAAGAAGAAGAAAACACGAAGGAAGAGATCGCAAAAAACAGTGAAGTCAGACCTCAGTTTAAAGACCAACATAGGGACTGGTGACGATCCCGTATATATGAACGATGTTGAAGAGGATTCTGATTCAGGTGAGACCATGGAGACCAAGATGACCACTAGGAAAGAAACCAACAAGGAAGATCATCATGAGCTGCAATGGCCAGGATCCAAGAAGAAGATAAGAACTTATCCAAACCCTACAGAGGAGATCAAGCGGGTCAAGCAATTAAGGAGTTTGGTAGAAGATACCCAAAGGGATCTAGAGCCAGCACCTAGGCAGATCCAGATTACACACACAGTGTTCCCTATGCAACAACAATCTCAAAGAGTCCATAGACCCCTAGCCATACCTAGTGTCATCCAAGAAGAAAGTGACTTAAAGTCATGGGAAAGTGGGCATACTCACTTCTTGTAGAAAAGAATGTTTACAGAGGGACTACCTGACCCTATCAAAGAAATGGAGATCCCATCTTTCCCACGTCAAGGGACTGAAGCCCAAAAGGTACCATTAAATATTGCCAAATTGATGGATTTCATGGCTTCCAAAGTAAGAACCACCATCATGTCCGAACTATATGGAGACCCTGAGCTATTCTTAGCTCTTCGTGCTTTCCTCAATGGAGAACTGAAGGTCCGGCTACCACAATTTGCACAGATGGATGGAGTTAGGGAGATGCCAATAGAGGAGGAACACTTAGATCCACAACCCAACCTAGATGAGAACCCTATTGTAGAAATACATGTTAACAATCTGGGACAATACTTTGAGGAAGATGAATCCAATGCAACCATACCAATCACTACCAAGGGACTAACTATGAAGGGAATCCTTGATGGTGGCGCTGGGGTTAGCATTGTGACTAAAAATTACTGGGAAACTATGGGAATACATCACCTTGCGACCACAACCATAGTAGTAAAGATAGCCAATGGGTCTATTGTTAAACCTATTGGGATGCTAGAAGATCTCAAGATCAAGGTATTTGGACATAAAATAAGAATTACCTTCATTGTTATGGATATCTCCAAGCACACTATGGCATCTGAGATGATCTTAGGACATCCTTTCATGAGGGAAGCAAAAATGGTGCATGACTAGTCTAAACACCATGTCTACTTGTAGTTCCAAGATTCTGTCATTCAAGTGGATTTTGTAACTAGTCGAGCACATCCTCTAGGAAACAGGTTTATAATTAATCATAGATCTGACACCACAGTTCACTCAGTCCCATTGCAGTATTGTTACACATGTAAAGCGAACACTGATGTTGGGGAAGATTCTCCTTATATGGATGTACTACGTGGGATGACTGAGTCAGACAATGTGGATTGGGTCAACCTAGTAGCGACCATAGACACTTCGGGAAATAGGGGGACAACCTTAGTAACACCTGAGGGGGATGAAATTCCACCACTCGTACCGTTAAATATGCTAGAAGCAATGCATATAGCTTCTGATGACCTACAAGATGAAGGTTTGACTGGCATTGGAACCAATAGCATCTCACAAGACTATAGCCCACACAATTTGGGGTCAGAATCATCAATTGAAATTGACTCTGACGACAAATAATCTGAGTTAAATCTTAGTGCAAATGTGGGGACAAACCATTCAGGGCCCAGTGGTACCCTAGTTGACAATCTATCCGAGGGAGCAAAAGGCACAAGTAGCAATTCATCTAGTGACTCTTCACTAGAGATTGGCCATAATCAAAAGTTAGACAAGAAGAGTAAGAGATATAAGAGGCGACAATATTGAGCAAATGTGCGTGCTAGAATAAATGAAAAGATATCTACCGCAGAATGGCTTAATTATATAGGGGCATGTGATGCTCATTGGAAGTTGGTAGATAACTAGGGTGAATACCTTTAAAGCGTTATGTGGTGTAGTCCACAACCCATTGACATTGCACAACTAGAGGCTACAGAGAAGCCAAAGTTGAGCCATACCATAAGAAGACGACAAAATCGAGAGTTAGCTCAACAACAAAAGGAATCGGAAGTAAAATCGCAGTCCATTGAACAACACGACCCCACAGACTTACACCATGCACCTGAACATTTCAAATCCTACACCACGGAGGAACGTAAGGTTGTGTATACAAAGTCTCAAAGAAAACCTATTGATGGAAGCAACGGAGTCTATGGCGGTCTAGTGATAGTTAAGGAAATAGAGTTAGCAGGCCCAGGAGAAGAGTCCAAACCTTTTTTCCTTGCCCAAGATCTCATAGAGACTGAGGAGTGTGTACTTAAAGAACTTCTCAAGGAATTCAGGGATATATTTTCTTGGACATATCATGATATGAAAGGTGTTCCACCTTCCGTAGTGCAATACAAAATCCCCATGAATAGCATGGCTAAACCAGTTCAGCAATGACCCTACCCAGTGAATCCTAAATATGCAAAGATCATTCAGGAAGAGATTGAAAAGCTTGTGAAATGCGAATTCATATACCCTATTGAGCACTCAGAATGGGTGTCTCCAACAGTGATTGTGACAAAAAAGAATGGGAAACTCAGGGTGTGCGTGGATCTCAAGAAGGTCAATGCTGCCACTAGGAGGGACCATTACCCCTTGCCATATTGAGAACATGTGCTTGAAAGAGTTGCAGGGAAGGAAGATTATAGCTTTTTAGATGGGTACTCTAGCTACAATCAAATCACAATTGCACTAGAGGACCAAGCTAAAACAGCCTTTATAACCGAATTTGGAGTGTTCGCATTCGTGTTATGGCTTTTTCTTTAACCAATGCCCCTGCTACCTTTCAAAGATTAATAAACATTGTTTTTAGAGAATATTTGAGGGAGTTTTGCAAAATTTCTTAGATGACCTTTGTGTTTATTCCTCTTGGAAAGAACATCTATCATGCTTACAAAAAGTGTTTGAGAAGTGTAGATTGTGTCGCATCTCCTTAAACCCTTTCAAATGCCAATTTTGGGTTAAACATGGAGTCATTTTAGGGCATATAGTGTCCAAAAATGGGATTTCCACATATGAGAGAAAAATTAAAGCCATTGTTGAATTGCAACCACCTACAAACTATAAAGGAGTACAAAGGTTCATGGGCCACGTTGGTTATTACTGACGGTTTATCTTAAACTTTGCCAAGATAGCTCGTCCTTTGTACAAGCTTCTTATTGAGTTTCACTGGACCGCAGAGTGTGACCATTCTTATGAGTCATTGAAAAATACCTTGACTAGTGCTCCTATTCTATGAGCGCCCGATTGGAATGCAATTTTCCGTGTGCATATTGATGCATCACACTTTGCTATTGGGTGTATTCTAGCTCAACCAGAAGAACATAAATTGGACTACCCCATTAGCTTTGCAAGTCGTCAATTGAATGATGCCAAGTGAAACTACACCACTACAGAGCGAGAAGGTTTAGCTATGGTTTATGCAGTAAAGAAATTCCGCTACTACCTTCTTTCCAACAAGTTTGTTTTCTATGTGGATCATCAAGCCTTGTTGTATCTAGTAAATAAATCTTGTTCCACGGAAAGAATTACACGATGGTTGTTAATTCTCCTTGAGTTTGATTTTACTGTTGTAGTGAGACCTGGTAAAAGCATGTCATGGCGGATCATTTGTCTCGCATACCCAATGGTGAAGCCCCTAGTGGAGTGGATGATGAATTACCTGATACTTCTCTATTCCTAGTCAAGACCATACCTGAATGAAGTGAGAAGATTGTGAACTTTCTAGTTAATGGTTTTCCACCCAAAGAGCTTCGTAAGGACATAGCTCGAAAATGTTAAAAGAATGTGAACCTTATCCTCTCATTGCAGGAACTCTCTACAGGGTAGGGAAGGACGATACTCTTAGACGTTGTGCCCGTGAGGATGAGTATTTATACATACTGCAAGAAGCCCACATGGGTATAGCCGGAGGACATTTCTCAGGGAAACTAACATCTAGAAAGGTGTTGCAATCAGGCTATTGGTGGCCTACCTTATTCAAGGATGCATCACTTTTTGCAAAAGGATATGATGAATGCCAACTTTACAAGATCACAAATGAAAGGATAAGATGCCCTTACATCCTGTTGAAGTGACTCAACCATTTGAAAAATGGGGTTTGGACTTTGTAGGCCCAATTAGTTTGGCAGCTCATAGCACTCAATCTTGATATATTATCATTGTCACTGACTATGTGACAAAGTGGGCGGAAACCAAGGCGACACGTAAGGCTGATGCGAGGTCAACTGCCAAGTTCTCTTTGAGAACATTATTATAAGATTTGGTTGTCCCTTTGAGATTGTGAGTGACAATGGTACTCATTTTATAAATGGAGTGATAAAAGAACTCACTACCAACTTCATGATAGCTCACCATAAGTCCACACCTTATTATCCACAAGAAAATGACCAAGCTAAGAGCACCAACAAGACCTTAATCTCTATCTTGATCAAAACGGTGGAAGCTCATTGCAAAGATTGGGATTTAAAGCTGACTTCATTTTTATGGGCTTATCGTACTACGTACAAAGTTGCCATTAATTGCACACCGTTTAAGATGGTGTATGGCCAAGAAGCGGTTATGCCGTTGGAAGTTTGTCATTCCTAGTCTTTGAGTAGCTTCTCAAGAAGGTTGGGATGGTAAGCCCTTAGTTGAGAGATTATATATCCTTGAAAGGTTAGATAAAGAGAGGCAATTAGCTGTGCAAAATGCACTTGTGGAGAAAGATAGAAGGAAGAAATGGTTTGATCATCATCTAAAGAACAAAGATATCAACGTTAGTGATAAAGTCCTTATGTATGGAGTGCGTAACGAAAGAAAAAGTTGAAATATGCGGAAAAAGGACCATATAGAGTATGTGAAATCACCCCACAAGGAACCATTCGTGTGGAGACTCTAGATGGAGTTAAAATCATTGGATTCCTCAATGGGAGTAAATTCAAAAGGTACTATGATCCTCTAAGCCAGGAAGAGCTACGTGCCATCCATCAAAAAAGGGCAGCCAAGGCACAAACAAAATTGAAGAAGATAAAAGCTCAAGCTGAGGCTAAAGAGCAACAACAACAACGCATACGACGCCAACGAGAGGCCAACCTTGGAGTTACACATGCATTCCATGTTGAAACAGAGGATGATTGGTTGGACTCGGACACACCTCTACGATACCCTATTGAGCTAAATACCCCCTATGGAAAATTTCTATATAACACCTTATTGGACACGGGTGCTAAATATAATCTGTTGTCATATGGAGTTTGTTGTCAGTTAGGGAAGCCACCTCTATCTGAGAGTATTATCCAAGTCAAGGATGTCAACAAGAAAAAAACTGCAATTTTTGGTATCTGGCACACTTCTTATGACAATGGGGTTGTAGCTCAAGACTTTTTGGTCATGCCTGCTAGAACTATGGAGGGCAACATAAACCTTGGATGCATGTGGATGTTGGCAACCAAATGCACTATTGATTGGGGTACTGGTAGTGTCACGACGCGACCACCGACTCTTACCCCTATCCTTGAAGCAAAGTCACCTACGTTGCAGACTCTAGCGAAGTTGCAGGATAGCCAAGATTCAAAAGTGGTTAACTCGTCCTTGTCGGCTACCCATGAACCTAGCACGTCAACCCTTGTAGTTGCAGCAAGCAGTAACATTGCAAGTACTCAACCTGCACGACCTAAGAGTACATATCAATGGGTCCCCAAGGCCTTACTTCCAGATACCTCAACCCTTCCATCCATTTCAAGAAAAACTTATCATGGAAAACCAAGAGCACACTCTAGGAGAGTCAATACCAAATCATGGATTCCAAAATGACTATTAGGCTACTATGATGGAAATGATTAAATTTGGGTACCTAAACATAAAATGTGTCTTTCCCTATCACCTACAAAACCATGTGAGTCAATCAGTGTAACTCCAAAGCCAATGGCAGACCGTGGAAAGGGAGAGATCATAGAATGCTACACACCTATTCTAGAGCTAGTTTGGGTTCCAATGCAAAACCAAATTATTCCACCTAGCTCAGGAAGGGGGGAGTCCCATGAAGCTTCTAGCTCCTCATGTAATGCATCCATAGAGGTAAAAGATTCTCCACAGCCTCCACCTACAATAGTGGACCTCCATGAAGCTATAAAGGAATCCACACCTCCCACTATTCAAGAATCACCTGATAAACCACTTCAAGTTCGATCCTGGGAGAGTACCTTACCGCCCTTGCAACTCGATGAGTCACCTAAGGTAATAGAAAACTACTGGCAAATATCCTCACCTATTACCAACTGGAACAATTGGTTTCAAAGGGTGACGAGTACATTTCAACCAGTACCTACCCAAGGAAGGGGGGAGGTGACGAGCACATTTCAACCAGTGCCTACCCAAGGAACGGGGGAGTCCTCACTCACGTCAAT
This sequence comes from Adiantum capillus-veneris, assembly GCF_014529385.1. Taxonomy (NCBI): domain Eukaryota; kingdom Viridiplantae; phylum Streptophyta; class Polypodiopsida; order Polypodiales; family Pteridaceae; genus Adiantum; species Adiantum capillus-veneris. The sequence continues at coordinate 130,468,049 of NC_140943.1, read as the reverse complement.
ATTTGCCATCCTCTTAAATTTTATTCCCTGACATCTGAACTTTGCAATTGGGGACTGTATATACATAGCCTTATACTAGTTCTAGCAAACAAACAAAAAAACAAAACAAATAGTAAAAGATCAAGAGTGGCTAGCATCAAGAGAGCACCCTATCAGATCCTACACATAAGTCCAAATTCACCTTGTCATATTAAGCAACACACAAAAACAACTCTTATGTTTTAAAGACCTAACCAAATCTATATGTATTCTCAGAGATGGCTAGTTCACCAGAGGCATGCGCTTCTATTTTTTATGAAAGGTACCCTTTTTATTTTTTTCAAGTGTTTCACATCTGCTACCCTGTACTTTCTTGCGAATAGGATTTGGTAGAGAGACTTGCGCGTGAGAGAAATTTTAAGGAGTTAGAATGGCTGATACGTCTATGGATAACTAGTGATCTAAAAGGGATGACAAATAGGTCGGTTAGGGGTCTGGATTGTGTTTTGAGTTTGTTTTCTAGGAGTTTTAATTTTTTCACACTGACATGCCTCCTCGAGGTATAGTGCCTTGTTGTTTGATATTGTTATATAGGACTTATATGGATTTCCATCCACATGGATGAGGACATCTGCTTCGACGAAATGAGCAACTCCATACCTCCAAGTGTACTACTTTCCATGATTCATGCTGGTGGATATGTATAATTGCTAATTATGGTTTTTCATGATTTGTTTGAATGCAATAGTTATGTTTGTTATTTGCCATTATAGATGTATAAATTTATCTTTGCTTGAGTTGATTGAACTAGAGTTTAATATTATAGATGAGCCTTGAGATTAGGAGACCGTAACTTTAGGTTAACTCATTTACTTGACCACTAGTTCTAGTTGATAAAATTATCTGAGTGTTTGAGACCTTAGGAATGTTTTAGGCATAGAGAATTTTTCTCACTTAAACAACAAAAGACACTAGTGAGAATACCAAGGAAATGGAAGCAAAAAATATAAGTGCCACAAATGAAAAATCTTACGTTGGAAGAGAAATCCTGGCTTGATTTGGTACTTCACTCACATGTATTGTCTATGGTACTAGAGCCCTAGAGGTTCCCAGTGTGGGCGCTTTTCCTTGAGAAGCAAAAAGCCCCGGACATACAAAATAAGCACACACGTCAAATGATTGTGAATCAAAGTATTGAAAAAAAATAACATATAGAAGACATCCATGGAGCTTACAGTCAAAATTTCAAGATTTTTTTTGGAGTTGTGAGAGCTAGTTGGCTAATCAAAGCTGAAAAGCACAATTAAGGAATCTTGCATTTAGATAATCTTCTTAGCTTAGCTAGTACTAGAGTAGTTGTTTTAACCTTAGTCATAGCTAACTAATTGATAAACTCGTCCATAAGCCCAAAACCCTTGATTAATTAATTTCATCAAAGTGCAATTTATTTGTCCTTAATGGTTGTCTATCATTTCATAAATCTTGCATTTACTCATTTCCACATGTACTTTACATTCCTCTTATGATTTATTGCCATATAATTCCGCTTGCATAAAACAGTGACTTTGCCTTGCAGATTCAAATCCAGATGCTCTACAACATGGACCAAACGGGATTTCTCTCACTAGCTTTCGAGGACAGAATCTACATCAGGAAGGGGGGCATGTTACCACCAAGCGATCACCACCACCAAGCGACCACCTTTTATGTAGCCATGGGCTGGGCTTGTCGGACCCGCTAGTAGTGTATTATGTTATTGGTCGGGCTTGTCGGTCAAGGAGGAATGGTTAAGAGTGATCATCGATGAGGTGTACTTTAAAAATGGAACCTATAATGCTTGGGAAAGATTGGCTAAGTGTAGCCGCCCAAATGTGAATGGGCAAGCCCATATGAAAGTCAATCTAAACCTAAAATACCTCATTCTCTCATTTGTGCAATGCAAGAAGAGTGCTCTTGCTCCATCTGCTTCTCTGTCTCCTTTGTGTACTAGTATGTGTGTGTGTGTGTGTGTGTGTGTGTGTGTGTGTGTGTGTGTGTGTGTGTGTGTGTGTGTGTGTGTGTGTGTGTGTCTGTGTGTGTGTGTGTGTGTGTGCTTGAGAGAGAGAGAGAGAGAGAGAGAGGGAATGTGTGTGATCGAGCATTGCGGCGGCGAGGCAGTTGAGCATGATGCAACGGCAGCTCCTTCTTCTTCACGGCGAGGAATTCTCCATGACATCAAGCGTAGAGCGGTGAGTGACACACCATCGTCATCTTTGTGCTTACTAGTTTAGGCTAGTTGCGTGCTTGGAGCCATCTATGGCTCACACACAGTGTTAGGCAAGGCTCTTGCTTCAATAACGTGCGGCAGAAGCCCACATGAACCTCCTTGTAGAGCACCTTACCATGTAAATCCGACTGCAAATAGGGAGATACAAACTCAAATCACTGACTTGCTTGATCGAGGACTTATAAGACCTAGTAGTTCACCATATGGAGCTCCCGTACTTCTTGTTAAGAAGAAAAATAGAACCTTTTGTATGTGTATCGACTACAGGACTTTAAACAAGGTCACCATCAAAAATAGGTTCCCTATTCCTAGAGTGGATGATCTATTAAACAAACTGAAAGGGGCAAACATTTTCAGAAAAATTGACCTCAAACCGAGGTCTCGTCAAGTCAAATTGTTTGACCAAGATGTCTACAAAATTGCTTTCAGAACACAAACAGGACATTATGAATTTCTTGTCATGCCATTTTTTTCTAACAAATACACCAGTCACATTCACACGCATGATGAACAAAATTTTCATTGACCATCAAGATTTTATGATTGTATTCTTTGACAATATTCTTGTATTCATTATATCTAAACAAGAGCATAAAGAGCACTTAACACGTGTAATTGATTTGCTTGCACACAAATACTTGTATTTGAATCTTGAGAAGAGTTCATTTTTTCAATCTCAGATTGAATATTTGGGACACATTGTATCGGGCAAGGGAATACATGGAAAATTGAAGCCATTCAGTCGACCCAAAAATTTGCATGAACTTTGTTTTTTTATTGGTCTATGCAGTTATTACAAGAAGTTTGTACGTAACTTTTCTTACAAATCTCATTACCTCACTCTCCTGTTAAAGAAAAATTCTCCTTATGCATGGTGTGACTCGCAAGAAAGTTACTTTAATGCACTCAAGAATGCTTTGACTAAACCTGTGTTACAATTGCTTGATTTTGACCGACCATTCTTTGTGGTAGTCACTGATGCTAGTGGAAAAGGTATCGATGCAGTTCTTATGTAAGATAACCATCCATTCGCTTTTGAAAGTATTAAATTCAAGCCTCCTGAATCTAAGTTCAGTACATATGATAAAGAATTGATTGTTGTGGTATATGCTTTAAAAATTTGAAAACGTTACTTAATGAATGCTAATTTAATCATCAAAATTTATCAACAAAGTATCAAGTACTTATTGTCTCAACCCTTAATAGATGATAGACATATTAAGTGGGTTGCCTTCATTCAAAGTTTTCAACTCAACATTCAATACCAACCTTGTAAGGAAAATGTTGTAGCTGATGGTTTGAGTCAAAGACTGTCTCTTAATAATCTATCAAACATTATGGGTACTTCATTTGATTCTATACATAACACTTATGAACAAGATGATGATTTCAAAACCACATGGTTGCATATATTTGACAATTCTATGCACACATTTTTGGAATACACTGTTCAAGAAAACTTTCTTTCTTTCAAACAAAAAATATGTGTATCTAAACCTTTTCATACATTGATCATTGAAGAACTTCATAAACAACCTATATTGGACATAGAGGATTTACTGCTACTTTACTGCTATGAAAAGTGATGTTAAACAGTATGTTTCAACTTGTTTGATTTGTGAAAAGACAAAGCAGTAACAAGTAAGAAATTAGGAATTTTACACCCTCTCCCTTTCTTGAAAAACCTTGGAAACACATTTCAATGAACTTTGTTATTGGTTTTCTAGTCACTGTTCACAAGCATGATATTGACTTGCACCATAATTGACCATTTTTCTAAACAAAGTATACTTCATTCCTTATAAGAAAACACTCACAACACATCAAGTTGCACTTCTACTTCTTAAAGTTGTCTTTCCACATCAAGTTTGCTTAAATTCATAATATCTAATCGAGATTCCAAATTTTGTAGTGATTTTTGGACTACTGTTTTTGAAATTCTTGGAACTACACTTGAGTTTAATTCTGTATTCCATCGTGAATCTAATGGTCAAACCGAAGTTACTAATCACACTATCATTGACTTGCTAAAATCTTATGTCTCTTCTCAACCCAAAAAATGGGATGATTACTTGCATATTCTACAATTTTCATATAACAATACCACTCACACTGCTATAGGTAAATCTCCATTTGAAATTTTGTATGGTCACTCTCTTCCTACTCCTGCTTTACGTCTTTCTAATGTTGTGCCTGTCGTCGCTGATGATTTTATAGCTAATTCTCATGATATTTATGAAAGTGTGCATTCTGTCATTAAACACTTACATGAACTTTACACTAAGCATGCTAACAAGCACCGCAAGGCACATCAGTTTAAGGAAGGAGATTATGTTATGTTTTGCATTGAAAAACGAAGGATCAAAAGTGTTGATACTAATGTTTTTTGTTAGACTTGCTCCTTGTTTTTATGGTCCATTCAAAAATTTTGATGTGATCAATGATGTTCCATTTCGTTTAGAATTACCTTCATAGTGGCACATTTAAAATGTATTCCACATTAGTATTTTAAGACCTTTCAAAGGACCCCTACCTACACATCACATTTATGAGGATCCACCTTCACTTGTGGATCAAGAAGAACACCCTGCACAAATAGTTGATCACGAAACCATCACCACACGCACTCGCATGGTTTATAACCGTTATCTTTTGACTTTCAAAGGCAACCTTAAAGAGGATGCCAAATGGATGCCTGAAAAGTTTTTTCGCAAGTTCTCAGACCTCCACACTTTCCATCACACGGTCCAGTTGATTATCTATTGAACAACTAAGGACAGATGTTATCCATGATAGGAGGGATGTTACAAAACTGGCATCCTCTTGTTGTATGTGGTTAACTGCAATTGAGATAGCTGACGTAGTGGTTAATTATATTCTGTCTATTTGATTTTATTAATAGTGAGTTGATGATGATTTGTAGATTAAAATTCTGAGAGTTGAAGAGGAAGCACTGACAAATAATAACCCTCTCGGTCATTTTACATTTGCACAGTATTTTAAGCTTTTTATTCAATAAGCCACTATGGCTACTTATAAATAGCTCTAGTGAAAACTCGTTTTTATGGGACATGCAATAAGTGATGTGCTCCAGTCAAGTACTAAAGTCGACTAGATGTAAAAGAGAAGTCTTCAATTTTGGCACACAAAAACTCAAATAATAAATTAAATATCAAACTCCACAAGAAAGAGTGCCGTGGAGTTCTGGGCTATGATTTTAATCTATTTACTTGCAAGATTCTTTGCTCTTCTCTCTTAGACTATGCTAAATCATGTTGTGTAGCCTCTAATAATGTATACAATCTCTTACATTCTCTTACACTCAATCCTTATCAAATCTATTCTCTTTATATGTGTGTGTTGTCCTAGTCTAAGTGTATGTGTGTGTGTGTGTATGTACTTGGATTTGGGAGAGAAAGTGACAAGTTGATGGTGATGATTGTGAAAAATTGTTGAATTGTCCAAGCATCCGGTCTCCCCTTCTTCCAACAATTCAAGTAACTTCCAACCTCTTATCACCTTTATCCATATTTCTTGCAGCCATGAAAGGTTACCATGTGCACTTCTTGTTGACGAAGGCATGAATCAAATAACTGCATCTTTTATAACACCTTCATACGGCCTCATATCTACTTTACGCAACCATACATTGGTACTCTACATCTAGTAACTTCCAACCTCTTATCACCTTTATCCATATTTCTTGCAGCCATGAAAGGTTACCATGTGCACTTCTTGTTGACGAAGGCATGAATCAAATAGCTGCATCTTTTATAACACCTTCATACGTTCTCATATCTACTTTACGCAACCATACATTGGTACTCTACATCTAGCAATGAGGAGAGTAGAATATATGCATGATATTCTGTGTACGATATGCTTATGATATGTTCAAATATACTTAGATTGCATCATACTATGGTGAATTGAAAAATTGCCTAATTTTGAGCAAAATTAATAGTGAATGGCGTGTGTAAGGTTTAATAGGAGTGCCATATAAGAAAACTATGACATGACAGCACTCATCCATGGATGTAATCAAACCTTTCAAGTTCCACAATATGAATAGGATTGGTTGCTTGAGCACCTTAATATTGGTTGCTTGAGCACCTTCAATGCCCGTTCTGAGCAAGGCCAAAGAGGTAAGGAAAAATGGTAAATGCTCAACCTTTTCAATGCACAATGTTAATTCTGTAATCTAATCAGACAGTCTCTCTCTCTCTCTCTCTCTCTCTCTCTCTCTCTCTCTAAAGAGGGCTTGAAACCCATCAACAAAGGGCAATGACATTACAAGATAACAATTGGGAAGAAAGAGCCTAAGACTTCTCAACAAAGGGCTCTCTCTCTCTCTCTCTCTCTCTCTCTCTCTCTCCAAGTTAGGTATCAATCTATAGTATTACTGCAATATAGCACTCCATATTTCATCAAAGGTTGTCTACCAGCAATCAAGAAAATACAGAGTGCACTTTCAAGTGTGCCCTGTATAATGACTTGATGCAACAAGACGGGCTGCACCGAAACTTTAGAAACATTCGGTCACCATAGCTACAATGTAACTGAGAGCATAATTGTGTAGACAATCAAGTATATCCATTATGTATTATCAATTAATTTTATCTCTATGGACAGATGGACAAAGAATGGCAAGCCCAATAACTCCAGATAAGATACAAGACCAAAAGAACATAGAGCCCCCTAGGCCACATATATGCCTTCATTCTTTGGTGCATACAGACATAGCCACTCAGCTGGCAGATTTCCTGGAAAACATAAAAGCATCTTTTCGCAGCCCCTTCCTTTTAAACATGGAAAACGTATCAGCTTGCCAAACGAAGCCGATTCTTCTGAGAGCATTCAAATAGGTAATCACATTCACCAGCCATCTTCATGAATCAAAGTGCTCTTCTTTTCTTTTAAAGAAAAACTTCTTCGCCACAAAACGGCTTCCTTTCGTTTCATAAACATCGGGCAAGATTCTGCTTGTGCCCCTCTTCTTTAAGTAAAAGCTTAAGAGCAATCCATATGTCCAGCTTTTTCCATAGGGTTTAGGGTTGATTTGCATAAGGGTTTCAGAGCTGCTTTGAAAATCACCTTTTCCAAAGGCCTGGAAAACCAACGGATCGGTCCGTACATCAGGACAATGTGCTTTCAATCCCAGCTCATCCAACTCCATAAACATCTTTTGGAACTTCTCTCGACCAAAGACGTAAGCATCTACAACAGCACCAAAAGTGACCAAATCGGGAGCTATGCCCATTTTGCGCATCCTCAGCAAGAGGGCATGTATTTCCCACAACATCTTCATACGTGCATAACAAAGCAGACAAATATTGCAAGTTGTTAAATCATAAGTAAGACCGGCCATCTCCATTCCCAAGCAGCTCCTTTGCATATTTTTCACCTGAAAATTCGCTGCAAATGCCAGTAACAACAAATTCCAAAGCAAGCTCCCCAAATCTTTCCTCAGCAAGCCCAAGTCCTTCACAAAGAGCCGCAGCTGATAGAACTTGCTGGTCCGTATATACAGACTAGCCATTGCTCTGATTGTGACCTTGCTAACGAGTACTCTATAATCTTTAACCTGTAAATAGCTAGTATGCATTTCCTTGACGAGACCATGTGCAGCATAACCTTGAAGAATCGCGTTGATTACTGGGAAATCAAGCTTCCAATCATTCCTACACATCTCTTTCCACATAGTTTCCATGCGTCGAAACAGCCCTGCTTTTGCATATGCTACAATCATGCATCTGTACGTACGGTAGTCTGGCAAACATCCCCACCGCTTCATGTTATTAAAAAGCTTGTTCATGTTATCCAAACACCCCTGCTTGTAGTATGCAAGCATCAAGCCATTAAAAGTTGCTGCATTTGGTTTAATACCATATTCCAGCAATTCGCGGGCAAGTGCTTCTGCATTATTGAAGTAATAAGCTTCTGCGTAGCTGTCTAACAACGCTGTGTAGGATGCCAAACCTGGTTGCAAACCCAAAGCTTTCATCTCATCAAAAATAAGCTGAGAAATATCTGGCCGCTTTGCTAGTCCAAGCATCTTTATGAAGGTTACAAAATGCTTCTCGCGAGGGGAGTAGTTTTCCTGTCCTCTCCACCAAGCAAAGACCTGAGGGAGAACGCACAAAGAGGTAAATGATAAGCATAAGCGACCAGTATGTCGTCCCAAAAATGTTGACAGGCTATATAGGCGGCATATAGCATGAACTATATGGACAGGCTAACAATATCACCTAGCTTGAAGATTAGCAATAATGTCCACAAGGCAAAAACAACAGAGCTCCAGAAAGGAACTGGTAGTAATCAAACTTCCCGAAATGCGAATGAAAAAATCAACCATCAAATAAAGCACTTCTCAACAATGCCTTTCAACAGCCAACGCTGCCATATCCCTGAGCCATTCAAGAAAGTAACCTATTTGTACCACACACATGAAAAAGAACCCGGCCCACAAGGCAAATGAACAGATGAACCACCAAATACTACCCTTCTTAACAGCTTTATGCATGCCAATCAACAACCAAACCTTGCATATCCATGAGCCACTCAAGAAGTAACCGATTTGCACCACACATGAGCAAAAGACCCCGGCTCAATACTATGTTCCTAAACATGCAATTTTTATCTGCAATTTTCACACTTAAGGTTGTTTTGATAAATGCTACCAATCCCAGGGAGAGACAATATATCTTAGAGTAAGCTCTCAAGGCCTAGTCTAAAAGGAATTTAAGCTACCTCCTAGGCGATCCTAGGGAGTCGAGACAATCTAAGGTCTTAAAATAAGCTCTCTATGCTTAGTCTAAAAGACTTAAAAATGATCTTCCACACCTTCATAAGGAGCCCTGATGTACCTACTTTGGACACACATGAAGCAACCTAGTAGTGCTTGCATTTTGCTCTGAGTCTTCTCATTTGGTGTCTCTCACTCTCTCTCGATCTCAATGATTAAACTTGCGAACAATGAATGGTAGCTTATTTTTCCACCATAATCTAACCGTAATCTAGGTGTTCACTAACCCTAGAGTTCTAACAATGGTCACCAGTGTAAAGGTTCTGTACTCTTCCATCCTCAGCCAGAATAATATAATTTCATTCATTGGCGCACCAAACCATCCTTACTCTTGCAACTTGCAATTCCAATTGGCCAACAGGTGGTTCGGTAGTGTTTCAAGAAAAGCTTGTCTTCTTCTTACTGAAATTTTGTGCAAATTGTTACTTTGATACAAGAGCAATAAGGTTGTAAAAGGACCTGCAAAGCCTCACCAAAGCATTTTTCAGCGGCAAGGTGATCGATAACTGTCCAGAACTCGGTAGACCCCCATCCTGCCAGCGAATTCAAGACCTCAATAGGATGCTTCCCCTGCAAAAGAAGCCCCATGACTTTGGCCTTCTTTGCGGCTCTTCGTCCTGGGCTATGTAACACACTTTCATCGAGAGCCTCACCATGTCCATCACTGTCATTATCTATCATGCTCTCCTCAACCCTTCTGTCAATATCTGCTGCTGACCGCATGATATCTTCGTCCTCTCTACAGAATGCATCATCTCCTTCCTGGCTTGAATGCAAGAACCTATTACTGGTAGAATAAAGGGGCTGTTCTTCAGAAAGAGATGAGCTGTCCTCCTCATCTCTGAGCAAGCGATGGAGAGACATAAACAGACTATTGTCTGCATTCAGATTGTCCGACATTTGAGCTTCCTTTTCTTCTGGTTCGAGAGCTTGAGCTGTAAATAGGTCTTTATCTGAGTGCAAAGCTGCAGTCTCACCACTTCCACTATCTACACCAGCAGAGCCATGTGTACTGGAGTGTAAGCTTGCGATGCACATGCCAATACGTGCTCTGGTCGAGGGTTGTCGCAGCGCGCTCCTGCACATGCATCCTGGAGTAGGACTAAGAAAGAACATCTTGGAACAGCAGGCCATCGCCCACAAACTCTACCACCGTGCCCTGAACGCGATTTGCACCTTCATGCCCATCCGATCAGTGGTTTGAGCAGGAAGGCCCCCTGGACAGAGTCAGCTATATCTAACACGGGCGTGGGTAGATGGTATCTAAGGTCCCAATCAATTTAGGGCCCCTACATTAATTCGGCGCCGCAGATCTTGTTGCGAAATGCACACTCCAACAAGTTTAATTAAAGAGGGCAGGGCCACGAAGCTTTGGTCTGTTTCCAGTAGATGCAAAGAGAGGGCATCTCTCCAAATGCAATCACCTACACGTGAATCTTGAAGGCATCTGGCATCATGCAAGATGTTGGTATGGGCAAAGAGTTCAGGATGAGTGCCTTGGTGGACATGTATACCAAACGTGGTGTACTTCATAGAGCACTTAGTATGTATGTCAAGTGTGGTGTACTTGTCCAAGCACAACAAGTCATTGGCGAGCTTCCTATTCGGAATGTTGGCTCTTGGAGTGCATTGATTGCGGTAAATGGCCAACAGGGGTAGGGTCAGGAAGCTCTAGGCTGTTTTAAGCAGATGCAAAGAGATGGAATCTCTCCAAATGAAATCACCTATATGTCCAACTTGAAGGCATCTGGGATCATGTAAGATGTTGGTATGCGCAAAAGAGTTCACGATGATATTGTTAGTCAGGTGATGTTGACTAAAAACGGCATGCTTGGTAGTGCCTTGTTGTCATGTATGCCAAATGTGGTGTACTTTATAAAGCTGAAAAAGTTCTTGACAAGCTTCATGTCCGGAATGTCGTCTCTTGGAATGCTTTGATCACAGGATATGCGCAACAGAGGTAGGGCCAAGAAGGTGTGGGTTGTTTTCAGTAGGAAGCTCTCCAAATGCAATCACCTACGCTTATATCTTGAAGGCATGTGGCATTATGCAAGATGCTGATATGGACAAAAGAATTCATGATTGTATTGTTAGCCACGGATTGTTGGCACTGCCTTGGTTGACATGTATGCCAAATGTGGTGTACTACATAAAGCACTCTTTGTCAAGAGAGCGTATATATTGTTTGAGTCGTGGTGCACTCGATGGTGGTAGCCTTGCCCAAGAAACTCACTCAGGTCTGCTAGTTGCAGGTTTGGCCTTGGATGCCAGAGAAGCCGTCATATAATTGAATACACAAGGGTTGCATAGCAGGATAGTGTAGGTGCTTAGATGGGACCATGCGCCACTGCTTTGACAATGGTAAGAACCTTTTCGTTTTGAACGTGAGGGTATGTGTGCGCGTGTCATTTTCTCTCTATGCATTACTTGTTTTGTTCTCACATGGCAGAGCAATATCCGTTACACAAGCAAACATGGAGAGGATTCACTTAAAGACTGCTAAGAACAAGGATTTGTATCAAGGCAGCAGGATACATGATGATATTTGTGATAGTGTGTTACTTGAAAATAACACATACTTAGCCAACACATTAGTCAGTATGTATGTCAAGTATGGTGTACCTATCCGAGTGTGATAAGTCCTTGATGAGCTCGTGGAGTGCATTAATTGTGGGATATGCCCAACAGAGGCACGGCCAGGAAGCTCTGGGTTGTTCTCAACAGATGCAAAGGGAGGGAGAGAGCAAGATACATGTTGATATTCATGATACTAGGTTACTTAGCCAACACCTTAGTCAGTATGTATTTCAAGTGTGGTGTACTTGTCCGAGCACAACAAGTCCTTAATGAACTTCCTATCCAGAAGGTTGTCTCTTGGAGTGCATTGATAGCGGGATATGCCCAACAGGGCAGGGCCAGGAAGCTCTGTGTTGTTTTCAGCAAATGCAAAGAGAGGGCATCTCTCCAAATGCAATCATATACACGCGCATCTTGAAGACATCTGGCATTATGCAAGATGTTGGTACGGGCAAAAGAGTTCACAATGATATTGTTAGTCAGGGACTATTGACAAAAATCATTGTGCTTGGGCACTACCTTCGTCAACATGTATACCAAATGTGGTGTACTTCATAAAGTACTTAATATGTATGTCAAGTGTGGTGTACTTGTTTGAGTGCAACAAGTCGTTGATGAGCTTCCTATCCAAAATGTTGTCTCTTGGAGTGCGTTGATTGCAGGAAATGCCCAACAGGGGCAATGTTAGGAATCTCTGGGTTGTTTTCAGTAGATGCAAAGAGATGGCATCTATCCAAACGAAATCACCTACATGTGCAACTTGAAGGCATCTAGCATTATGCAAGATGTCAGTATGGGCAAAAGAGTTTACGATGAAATTTTTAGTCAGGGGTTGCTGACAAAAAATGTCATGCTTGGTAGTCCCTTGGTCAACATGTATGTCAAATGTGGTGTACTTCATAAAGCTTAAAAAGTGTTTGACGAGCTTCCTCTCTAGAATGTCTGAAAGGAGGAGATTAATGACGTCTGCTAGTCTCCACCCAACTATGCTATCTTATAGCCTCCCCCTAGCGTGTACACAATGTCCGGCCGTATTGGTGGCCTTTCCCGTAGGACCCGTGTCCTTACATTACCCCCCCCCCCCTTGAGAATCTTTTTCTCCCTAAAAAACAAACGTAGGAAAATGTTTCCTAAGTGCGGAGACATTCTCCCATGTAGAACCTTCTTCAGGTCTATCTAGCCATTTTACCAACATCTGTTGTCTGACATGATGCCTGATGCAAAGCTCATGAGAATCCCAAATCTTTTCACGTTCATGAGGGATGATTGGCGGTTCTATAATGTCAACTAACACACATGTGTCAATGACATTATCATTTTGTCCTAGCTGTTTTCGTAAACGGCTAACATGAAAGATAGGATGAACTCGTGAGTGCTCGAGAAGAGCTAACTTATATGCCACTTGACCTATATGTTTGATAACGGTACATGTTCCACAATATCGTGGTGAAAGTTTAGCAAATTTTCCCGTCTTCAAACTTTCCGAATGTTCCGGAACCTTGAGGAAAACCTTGTCTCCTTCTTGGAAAGTAGCAAGACGGTGATGCTCATCTACATACTTCATATATCGATCTTGAGCTTGCTTAACATTTGTCGAGCAACTCGAAGCATTTCAAAATGGTCTTGGAGAAAATCCTTCACTTTTTGTATCTTCTCCGTAGCCAATCCCACCGTAACGAGGGATCTAGGTTGAAAACCATATAAAAGCATAAATGGACTAAACCCTGTAGTCACATGCTTTGAACTATTATAAGCATATTCCAATATGGGCAAGTAGTTTTCCAAATTGGTTTGCTTCTTGCTAACGTACGCTCATAGCATATCCTCTAGCACTTGATTAACCCTTTTGGTTTGACCATCTGTTTGTGGATGAGCAGTCATACTAAGACTAAGTGTAATTTCCAACTTTTGGAACACACCTCTCCAGACGTGATTATCTAACTTTCGATCTCTGTCACTAATGATACTAACAGTAAGACCATAGAGTCTATATATATGCTCTATAAATAGCCATGCTAATTTTGATGTCTTAACTATAGTCTTAGTGGGAATGAATCAACACATCTTTGTTAGATTGTCTACAGTTACCCATATGGCATCATGGTGGCCACGACTTGTTGAGGGCCGGATTTATGTGGAGCCGGCGGTCCCCCCTCCAATAGGCATTTGTATTATAGGTCTTCCATTAAGAGAGACTTGGTACAATACAATCTTGTGTTTAACATAAACTTTGTAGAAAACATTAACTATCCCAAGCCTCAGTCCCAAGGCCGCAGACACCTTCGAAGGTGGAGAGAGCTAGCGGGGAATGAGGGTAGGAAAGAGGAAGAAGAAACATTTCATAGGAGAAAGAATTAGTTCCTCACTTATTATCACTCTTCTTGCTAGCATACATAATAGCATAGTAATGAAGATGGAGAAGATGGCAAGTTTAAGCATTGAGCATTGCTCTTGGTTGGATTTGCATTCCATAGCCAAGAGTGTTGGTGTAGGCTCTCAACTTCTCTACTAGCTTGCAGAAGGAGATGGAGCTCTTGCACTTTGCACTTCACACAATGAGTGTGTGTGTGATTGTGTGTGTGGGAGAATATACCCCTCAAGCATGTCCCCTACTTGCTTTGGTCGACCCCCTCTTCTAGCACAAGCTTGAAGCTCATTGGACATTTGCAACCCTGGCCAATCACATGCAGGATGAATATCAAGCAGGCATGCTAGCCTTTGGACAAGTGTCCCCCTTTTCCCTTTGAGAGAGAGGACTTGATAAACGCAAAGACAATTAATTAAATATACTTAATTATCATTGGACCCCTTGGGAGGCCAACCAATAGGCTTTGGACACTCCTTGAGGGTAACCTAGCTAGGGTCTTGACATGTGTCCTACTTGCCTCTTGAGCAAGGGGTGCCCTTTGTGAGAGAGAGTGGTCAAGCAGCCACCCCCCCCCCCCCCCCCCCCCCCCCCTACTTGCATGGCTCGCCCCCTCCTTGTAGGGATATGCATTGACTTTTGTGATACCTCAAGCCCCTCAAGCTTGGGCCCGGTTCTCACCACAAGCTCGGCCCTTAAGCCCCTCAATCTTGGGTTGGGTTCCCACCTCAAGTACAACCCTAGCATCTCAATCATGACAAGCACCTCAAGCATCTCAATCATCAAGCATTCAAGAATCTCAAGCATCTTAGTCATCCGGCATGACAAGCACCTCAAGCTTGGGTCAGGTTCCCACCTCAAGCATAGCCCTAGCTTACCTAAGTCAAAGGACTTTCAATGAAGCTAAACCTAAGGTATTTTAATCTCCATTGGCCAGCCTTGCTCTTTTGACATACCATCTCTCATTTGGACTCCTTTACCATCGGCCCCGTGTTGAGATATATCTATAAGCACATGTCTATATTCTAACCCTTGTTCCCGTTTATTCTTCCATATTAAATGATCAATTTAATATGAGAAAATCATTTAGGTTGGTTAGATATTAGATTTTATGACATTAACTCTCTCTTGAAATCATAGTCGTCTTCAACTATGAGGTAGAAGAGATAAAGCCTTAGTCATTAGTCAATGTTGCTTAGTGGGTAGAGGATCCCTTTTTACCCTACGACATCTTTCCAAGATGGATAACTAGTCCATTTGGTGCTTGGGAGACATAGCTGTCGCAAGCATGTCTGCTCTTTAGTCCATTTCATTCTCCCAAGTAGAGTGATAAATTCTACTTGGTGTTTGAGAGACGTCGTGATCACAAAAATGATTCTAAGCATGCATACTATTTATATTTGTGCACAATAAAAAGTGAACTAGTCTTATAAGACAAAAACATTGGTCATTAAAAGAAATTTGTACATTTGCTTACTCTAATGAGGCATTGTAAGCATTGACAAGGTTCATATTATCCTTAAATTGTATTCCTTGCATCCATCTAGCATCTTCAAAAGGATAATTTTTGAACTCAATAAGATACCGTCGTATAATCTTACCATGTCGTAGTACCTTGTCTTCATGCCGAAGGATAGCTTCGGGTTGTAGCACCTCTTCTTGGTTTTCGATTTCGGGAGGGTCTTAAATAATTGGTTCACTTATGGCTCTCCTTTGTAGGGCTTAAGTAGGCTCACATGAAAAGCATTGTGTATGAGCCAATGGTTGGGCAACTTGAGTTGATAAGCCATCTCATTGATGGGCTTCAAGATCTGGAAAGGACCATAGTATCTTTTTGCTAGCTTAGCATAATACTTTTGATGGCCCGTAGATTTTTTGCCCGTCGTTTGCCTCAATCAAGCCTTGGGAAACTTAAGTAAGACCCAATCATTTTCTTTGAATGTTAAGGCCCTTATGTGTTTGTCAACAACAGCTTTTTGCCTTTGTTGAGAGATGGATATAGCCTCCTTAATCTTTTGAAAAGATTCTTATAGGTCACGGCTACTCATCGGCAGCGAATATCTTCCCATGTACTTTGAGTAGCAAGGGACTTTTAGGTCTTCCCTCAATGATTTCAAAAGGTGCTTTTCCCGTAGAAGTATGTACAATATTATTGTAGGCATACTCTACAAGAGGTAAGTACTTTTCCCATTGTGAGCGTTGATCTACTTTGGTAACATAAGTCTTTAGTAGATCGAGTATCTTAAGATTGGCTATCTCACTTTGGCCATCCGTTTGTAGGTGATAGGCCGAAGAGAAATTCAATCTTGTCCCTATTGGGATTCAGGCCAACTGACCGGACATCCCACTTACTACTAACCCATCTACTAACTTAACCCATGTATACACTTATTCTTTAATATAATAGAATAAGGAGTTGCAACCGGGATAACGTTGTTGTGCGCTCCACCCAACAGTAGGTCTCTCTCTCTGCTCTCGCACTTGCACTCGCACACGTCTCACGGCACCTTCAACTGGTATCAGAGTAAGGTTTGTGCTTGCCATTTTTGCGTCAGTTTGTGCAAACTGGTATCTCTTGTGACAGTTTTGGATTGAGAGCGAGTTTGTACAAACCTGTACCTCTAGCAAAAGTGGAGTTGAAAAATACAACTCCTAAAGCGTAGGTCGGATGAAGCTTTCGACTGCACGAACAGCTTCGAAAGGGGGGTAAACCTTCAGGATGCCTACTGGAAACGCTCTCGAAACGCTGAATTTACCGATGTCGAAATCAAAAACTTGTTTGCACAAACCTTGCTCTTGTGACAGTTTTGGATTGAGATTCTGTCAGTTTTTCTGGGAAAGCTCTGCCGAATTTTTTCCACAATTACCAGTGTTTATCGCCATATTATCTTTAGCTTACAGCCATGTCATCTAGTGGTGAAAAGGATATTTACAATATCTGGAAATTTGATGGGACGAATTTTTCCATCTGGAAAGAGCGGATTCAAGATGTTCTTATACAAAAAGGCTAGTTGGATCCTATCATGGAGCGCCCAGAGGGCAAGTATACAGATGTTGAGTGGGAGAGACTTGATGCTAAGGCCAAATCTACCCTCCGTTTGCATTTGGCCAAATCTGTGTACTTTACTATGTTGGAGAAAGGACTGCTAGAGATGTATGGGATAAGTTGTGTTCTAGTTATGAGAACAAAAGTGCCACTAATAAGGTTTTCTTGATGAAGAAGCTATTTGACCTTCGTATGAAGGAAGAGGGCTCTATTTCTACTCACATTAATGAGTTCAATATCATTTTCACTCAGTTGACCACTCAGGGTTTGGTCTTCAATGAGAAAATCCAATGTATCTTCTTGCTATGCAGTTTACACTCATCTTGGGATACGTTTTGTACTGCGATTAGCAACTCAGCACCTGGTACCGGTCTAGTGTACAATGATATCCTTGGTAGTCTGTTTATCGAGGAGATTCGTAGGGAATCTCTTGAAGGCAAGAAGGATGGTGATGTGTATGTTGCTAGTGATAGACACAAGGGTCGCACTCAAAGTCCTGCCAAAAGCAAGGAACGTGGGGGCTCATGCAGTAAGTCTCGGGGTTCTGTGCATAATGTTGAGTGCTATCACTACCATAAAAAAGGGCATGTGAAGAAGGATTGCAGGAAATGCTAGCAAAGCAAGAAGGATAAACAATCCAGTGAAACTTCTAAGTCTGATGATTCAAACAAGGGCAAAGCAAAGTTAGAGGAGATCAATGTGCTAGAGTCTTCAAATGCTCCTTTTGTAGAGACTCTTCCAGGGGTTATTATGCCACTTACCTCTGACATATTAGTCTTCACAGCAGATCTACCTATCGAGGCTCTTGTTATAGAAGATGCACAGTATGCATAGAATTGGATAGTAGATTCTGGTGTGAGTTTCCATGTGACACCACATAGAGTTCTCTACTTATTCTCACTCTTGTGGAAAAGTGATACTTGGTGATGCTTATGAGCTAAACATTGAGGTTGTCGAAAACGTCAAATTGCATCTAAGGAATGGCACGCACTTTAATTTACGTAATGTAAGACACATGCCCAAGTTGACTAAAAGCTTGATTTCTGTTGGTCAGCTTGATGATTTGGGCTACAACACCACATTTGGCAATGGTTCATGGATAGTACACAAAGGTAACTCTTGTTGTACTCATAGGTCAAAAGCATGGTACCTTGTATTCCATGCATGTGTCAGATGTTGGTCATGATTACATATCTATAGCGAGCTGTCGTCTACTGAGTTGTGGCATTGCCGGCTAGGTCATATTAGCCAAAAAGGAATGAGAACTCTGACTCGTTTTGGCTACTTACCTATCTTGTCTTATGTTGACTTCCCTGTTTGTGAGCACTGTATCTATGGCAGACAGACTAGGTCCGTTCACTTGCCATTGGGTCAAAAGCAAGCTGAACCTCTAGATTTAGTACATAGTGATGTTTGTGGTCCTATGTCAACCAAATCTCTAGGGGGGGGCATCTATTTTGTGACATTCATAGATGACTCTACTCGAAAGGTGTGGGCATATCCTTTGAAACATAAGGATCAAGTTCTTCTTGTGCTCCAAATTTTTTTGGCACTTGTTGAGAATCAGTCTGGCAAGAAACTCAAGAGGTTGCGGACTGACAACGGTGGAGAGTATGTCTCCCAAGAGTTTGACAATTTTTGTGCAAAAAGGGGGATTAAACGGTAGTTTACTACACCATACACACCAGCTCAGAATGGAGTTGCTGAGCGCATGAATTGTACAATTCAGGAAAGAGTCACAACCATGCTTTCTATGGCAAATCTTACACAAGGCTTTTGGGCAAAAGCCGTCTTGACCGTAGTGCACATTATAAATCGTTTGCCTAGTACGCCATTGAATTATGAGATTGCAGAAGAGTTATGGTCTAAATGTAAGCCCCAGTATGATAATCTACGTGTTTTTGGTTGTGAAGCTTATGCTCACGTGCCTAAACAACTTCAACATAAGTTAGAGCCAAAGTCACACAAATGTATTTTCATTGGATATGGTGCAGATGGAGAGATGGGATATCGTCTCTGGCACCCAGAATCTCGTCGAGTCATCCGTAGTTCAGATGTAATCTTCAATGAGTCGAAGATGCATAAACAACCTATCAAGGAAATAGAGGTCTGAGAGTCACTTTTGAGGATGTTGCCTCAGAGACAGTGAAATCAACTCAGCGGGCTAGTGATGTACCTTTCACTAGCAATGCTCCAGAGGGAGTGGATAGCAATGGTCAAGAAGTGAGACGGTCTACTAGAGTCTCTCGTCCACCTGCGCGTTTCGAGCCAGGTCTTGATTACATCATGTTGACCGATTGCAGTGAGTCAAGATGCTACCAGGAAGCCATGATGATGGATGATGTGGTGAAGTGGGAGTAGGCTATGGAATTTGAGTATAACTCGATTCGGGCTAATGACACTTGGGACTTGGTAGAACTGCCAAATGATGCGAAATCTTTACCTTGCAAATGGGTTTACAAGAAGAAATTTACCTCACGTGATCCAAATCCAAAGTACAAGGCTAGACTTGTAGCCAAAGGGTTCAAACAGCAAAAGGGAGTCGATTTTGATGAAATCTTCTTCCCTATGGTCAAGATGACAACGCTTAAAACCATACTTGGTCTTGTCGCGATTGAGGACATGGAACTTGTCCAAATGGATGTGAAGACATCATTTCTTCACGGGGATCTCGATGAGGATGTTTACATGCAGCAGCTTGAAGGGTTTGTTCAGGAGAACACATCTCGTGAGGAGCTAGTATGTAAGCTCAAAAAGGCACTTTATGGCTTAAAGCAGGGTTCAAGGCAGTGGTATCATAAATTTGATGTATGTATGAGGTCTCAAGGGTATAAAAGGAGCAAAGAGGATCATTGCTTGTCCTCAAGAAAGCTAGATGATGGCTCGATGATCATTCTAGTTTTGTATGATTATGACATGCTTATAGCTGGGAAATCCATTGCGAAAATTGCCAACTTGAAGAAAACACTTAGCAATAATTTTGCAATGAAAGATTTGGGGGATGCTACACACTTTCTTGGCATGCGAATCAAAAGAGATCGCAAACGTCGTATTCTTGAGTTATCTCAGGAAACATACATTGAGAAAGTTTTGGAGCGTTTCAATATGCAGGGGGGGAAAGCATTGAGTACCCCAATGCAGGAATTCTTGAAACTCAACAAGGAAGATGCACCCAAATCTGATGCTTAGCGAGCTGAAATGGCTAAGGTACCATATTCTTGGGCAGTGGACAGTCTCATGTATGCTATGGTAGCCACAAGGCCAGACATTGCTTTTGCAATGGGAGTGGTGATATGGAAAATCCTGGTAGCAAGAATTGGGAAGCAGTGAAGCACATTCTTAGGTACCTCAAAGGTACGATTCGTAGGTGTTTACGCTTTGGGAACAATGATGCATCCATCGTGGCTTGTGCAGATGCAGACTATGTGGGTTGTGTCGACAATAGGAGATCGACATCTGGCTATGTCTTCATATTTGCAGGAGCAACAGTATCTTGGAGGTCATGTCTTCAAGATTGTACGTCGTCTTCCACTATAAAAGCAAAGTACATTGCATTGTCGGATGCACGTAAAGAGGTTGTATGGTTATCTTGCTTGGCCAAAAATCTTGGCATTGATGAGACTCCATTGATATATTGTGATAGTCAGAGTGCTCTTGCATTGGCAAATAATTTCGTGTTTCACTCCAAATCGAAACACATTGAAGTCAGGTATCATCTCATGAGAAATTTCTTGGCCAAAAAGCTCATTGATTTGGTCAAGGTACACACTGATGACAACCCAACAGATGCTTTGACGAAAGGCTTAGCTTTGGAGCGGTTTACACATTGCAGTGAGTTGATGGCTATAGGTTGAAGCCACTAGATTGCTTCACGGTTGTACATACCAGGTCACTGGTGGCGTTGGCCTTCAAGTGGGAGTTTGTTGGGATTCAGGCCAATTGGCCGAAAATCCCACTTACTACTAACTCATCTACTAACTTAACACATGTATACACTTATTCTTTAATATAGCAGAATAAGGAGCTGCAATTGGGATAACATTGTTGTGCGCTCCACCCAACAATAGGTCTCTCTCTCTGCTCTTGCACTTGCACTCTTACACGCTTCCCACGACACCTTTCGTCCCTAGATTTTCAAAGAGACCTTTCCAAAAATTACTAGTCATTCTAGGATCTCTATCTGACACGATGGATGTTGGCAATCCACAGTGTTTGAAAATCTGTGATATGAGTAGAGTTGCCATTTGGTGTGCCTTAATAGTCTTTTTGATAGGAATAAAGTGTGCTTGCTTGCTAAACGTATTGACTATTGTCCATATTCCCATATTCCCATGGATAGACTTGGGTAATCCAAAGATGAAATCCATAAATATACTCTCCCATGGTGAATTTGGGATAGGCAATGGCTGGAGTAATCCAGGTTGCTTCCCTCTATCATATTTGGTCTTTTGGCATACTACACATTTTGAAACATACTCTTGTATGTCCACTTTCATGGTAGGACAATAGAAGTACGTTTCTACTCCTCGGAGTTTAGGTTGAATGCCTCTATGCCTCGCATAGGGAGGAACATGGGATTGATACATGAATTTCTCATGAAGGGAGTGGGTAACATATAGCCTATTTCTGTGCAGAAGATAAACATCCTGCAAGGTGAATGATTCTTCTTTCTTCCACAAATCAAGGGCTGAAATTATGTCTCTAAAGTCAGGGTTAGTAGCATACTCATCTATCATAGAAGATAGATCATTGTGAGTTGCTATAGACACCGCATTAACTTTTGGTCATCGTGAAAGTGCATTGGCCACTTGATTGTGCTTACTAGCAATGTGATCAATTTGAAAATTGAATTGTGAAAGAAAATTTTCCCACCTCATTTGTTTGTTGGAAAGCTTGGTTTACATCATGAAATACTTGAGACTTTGATGGTCTGTTCGTAAAATGACTGGAGTCCCCACCCAATAAATAGTGCTTCCATGTGTCGAGGGCATGTAGAACAACTAAAATCTCTTTCTCATAAATGCCTAAGACATGTTCATCTGTATTGAGCCGTCGCCTCTCATATGCTATGGCATGCCCTTCTTGAAGCAAGACTGCTCCAAGGCAATCACCACAAGCATCACATTGGACCTCAAATGGCTTTGAGAGATCCAGAAGAATGACGATTGGTTGGGAGATAAGCTTCTCTTTGAGCTTGTCAAATTTTTTTTGCTCCTTAGCAGTCCATAAATACTTAACGTTCTTCTTAGCTAAGTCATGTAGTGGTCCTGCTATTTGAGAAAAATTTTCTATGAAGCATCTATAATATGCACACATACTAATAAAGCTTCTTAGTTCATGTAGATTCCTTGGATTAGGACATGCTTTTATTACCTCTAACTTCAATGGATCCATGCGGATACCATCTTGAGAGATAATATGACCTGAGTATTGAATCTCTTTATTGGTATGCACACATACCAATAAAGCTTCTTAGCTCATGTAGATTCCTTGGATTAGGCCATGCTTTTATTACCTCTGACTTCGATGGATCCATACGGATACCATATGACCTAAGTATTGAATCTCTTGAAGGAAAATTTTTCTTTTCTTTTGGTTGAGAGAAAGCTTGTTCTCCCTCAATGCTTGAAAAATCACTCTGAGATGTTACTTATGTTCCTCCAAGGACTTGGAGTAATTGATGATATCATCAAAGAACACTCCAGTGAATTTGCGATAGAGTCTAAATATTTTTTTCCATTAATTAATTGAACGTGTCCGGTGCATTAGTCAAGCCAAAAAGCATGACTAGATATTCATAAAGACCAAACGTTGTGCGAAACGCAGTCTTTAGGATATCTTCATCCACTATCCTTATTTGATGATAGCCACTGTTAAGGTCAATCCTACTGAAGTAGGTACAGCCTTGTAGCTTATGAAATAGATCTTCTACTTGAGGCACGAGAAATCTGTTTTTGATAGTGATATGGTTTAGTGGTCGATAGTCCACACACATACGGTATGTACCATCTTTCTTTTGCACTAAAAGGACTGGAGAACAAAAGGGAGAGGAGCTTGGCATCACCATCCCTTTGTCTACCAATTCTTGTACTTGCCTCATGATATCCTCTTGTTGAGCTTGGGAACTCGATAAGGAGGCTTGTTAGGCGGTGAGCTTCCTGGTAGGAGCTCAATTTGATGGTCATCATCCCCTTGTTTTGGAGGTAAGTCCACAGGGATATCATCGATGAACATTCCTTGTAATCCTTTTAGAAAATTAGACAAGTCTAGATCTTCTTGATTCTTAGCATTTACATTTGATGAAACATTAGGACCTTTTAGGGACTCTTTGACAAAAATCATGTACGCAGAAACTTCATTGATTTATCAAAAGTAGGAGGATTTACAAGTGGAATAGTTCAACTAGACTCACTAGCATCTATATATGTTCTTTCCCTTGTAGTGAAGTAAATTCTCCTTTCAGGGAACATCATGTTGGCAGCCATGCGGTCAAACCATGCGCCCCTAGGAGAGCATCCTCCTGTTGGAGAGGAGAGATGAAAAAGTCTTCTTTGTCGACATAGCTTTGGACATGAAGCCTCAACTTCCCAATCAAGGGAGTAATGGAGGCTTACTGCCCCGTGAAAGCTGTGTCTGCCATTACTATATCTCCCATCTTGAAAGCTTGAATGCCCAACTTGGTGGCCAACTCCGTTGATATGAAGTTGTGAGTAGAGCCAGGGTCAAACAAGATGAAGGAATCATGCTCCCTTACCTTTCTCCAAGCATAGGAGAGAGGTGATCCTTTGCAATGAGCATCCTCTTTTCGAGCTTCGATGGTGGAAGCTTTAGGAGTCTCATTGCGAGCGTTTTTCTTGGGGCAAGAACAATAGCCATGGCCTTGCTCCCCACAATTAAAACATTTATGGTCCTTGCAAAAAATTCAAGCTCTTTAGGAGAGAGTTTGTTTTTATCTTTGTAAACTCCCTTCTCCTTGGATCGATTGCTGTTGTTGTTGTTGCTGGAATTGCCTCTTGGGAAGAATTTTGGGCATTGGTTTTCCCCTTTGCATCAATTTTGTCTTTGTTTTCCATGGACTTGACATTCCGTCTAGCCCCTTGTTTGAAATTGATGCACGA
This sequence comes from Adiantum capillus-veneris, assembly GCF_014529385.1. Taxonomy (NCBI): domain Eukaryota; kingdom Viridiplantae; phylum Streptophyta; class Polypodiopsida; order Polypodiales; family Pteridaceae; genus Adiantum; species Adiantum capillus-veneris. The sequence goes on along the minus strand of NC_140943.1, from coordinate 130,443,893 downwards.
AGCAACCATGGTGTGATGGATTACTTTGGTGATAGAACCAGGCCGTTGAGAGTTGACGTATTCGTCCATCTCTTCAGGTAATCCCGCACATAATTGCTGCTTTTTCTTGGCGAAGTCTATCTTTTGGAAGACAGTAGCCTTGATATGTAAATCCCAAAACTTGTCTACATATTTTAGGATAGACTCATGAGAGAGAACCTTCAAACTGCACCATTCGGTAAACACTTTGTCCTTTGCATCGCTTGCAAGGAATTGCTTCATGATGGAAACTCATAGAGTTTTCCATGTCTTTGGGGCTTCTCCATTGCCACGAAGGCTAGCACACCATTGACGAGCTGATTTTTGGAAGTGCATAGCTACATGGTGTAGCTTGGAGGACTCCATGAAGCCCTCGTTTCCAAAGGCCGCATCAAATTGTTGGATGAAGGCCAATACTTTGTTGGTGGTGCCAAAGGTGCCATCATAGGTGAGAAAAGAAATACTTGGCATGAACAATACTTTTGCAAGAGAGAGAGTTTAGAGAACATGACAACTGATGAGGACCAAATTTATGTGGAGTTGGTCCCCCCTCCAATAGGCATTTGTATTATAAGTTCTCCCATTAAGAGAGAATTGGTACAATACAATCTTGTGTTCCTTGTGACCTAGGTGATGCAATGAAGATGGAAAGATTCATAAATCAAGAGCATAACATAAAATTTGTAGAAAGCATTAAGTATCCCTAGCCTCAATCCCAAGGCCTCAAACACCTTCGAAGATGGAGAGAGCTAGCGGGGAATGAGGATAGGGAACAGGAAGAAGAAACATTTCATAGGAGAAAGAATTAGTTCCCCACTTATCATATCACTCTCCTCCTAGCATACTTAATAGCATAGTAATGAAGATGGAGAAGATGGCAAGCTTAAGCATTGAAGCATGGCTCTTGGTTGGATTTGCATTCCATAGCCAAGAGTATTGGTGTAGGCTCTCAACTTCTCTACTATCTTGGAGAAGGCGATGGAGCTCTTGCACTTTCCACTTCACACAATGAGAGTGTGTGTGGGTGTGTGTGGAAGAGTATACCCCTCAAGCATGCCCCCTACTTGCTTTGGTTGACCCCCTCTTCTAGCACAAGCTTGAAGCTCATTGGACCTCTGCAAGCCTGACCAATCACATGCAGGATGCATATCAAGCAAGCATGCTAGCCTTGGGACACGTGTCCCCCTTCCCCCTTTGAGAGAGAGGAATTGATAAAGGAAAAGACAATTAATTAAATCTACTTAATTACCATTGGACCCTTTGGGAGGCCAACCGATAGGCTCTGGACACTCCTTGAGGGTAACCTAGCTAGGGTCTTGACATGTGTCCTACTTTCCCTTGTAGTAATGGGTGCCCTTTGGGAGAGAGAGTGGTCAAGCAACCCCCCCCCCCCCCCCCCCCCCAACTTGCATGGCTTGCCCCCTCCTTGTAGGGATATGCATTGACTTTTGTGACACTTCAAGCCCCTCAAGCTTGGGCCCATTTCTCACCATAAGCTTGGTCCTTAAGCCCCTCATCTTGGGCTGAGTTCCCACCTCAAGTACAACCCTAGCATCTCAAGCATGACAAGCACCTCAACCATCTCAAGAATCTTAGTCATCAGGCACAACAAGCGCCTCAAGCTTGGGCCGGGTTCCCACCTCAAGCACAACCCTAGATTACCTAAGGTCAAAGGACTTTTAACACTAACCTTTGGAGGTCTTCAATGAAGCTAACCCTAAGGTCTTTTAAGCTCCATTGGTCAGCCTTGCTCTTTGACAGACCATATCTCATTTGGACCCCTTTACCATTGGCCCCCTGTTGAGATAGATATGTAAGCACATGTCTATATTCTAACCCTTGTTCCCGTCTATTCAAGTCTTACAGGATGGTGAGCGAGTTTTTTCGAGCAACGAAAAAAATGAGTGTGTCCTTCAGTAAAGTTTTTTGTGAACTAGAGAGATTTTCAAAAGTGATAAGGGAAAAGAGATCGTCCTAGAGTATAGAAAAGACATATTAAAGAGACATTGCAAATCACATTTACAAACCATAAACCAAAATATTCTTACACACAAAGCAATGTATGTTAAGTGACATGATAATACCTTTTCAAACAATATGGTACAGAAGAGCCATAGCAGTTGTTGTGATAGAGAATTGTGGGCCAATGTGAGAATGGGCCTCACAAACAGCCTACATGTCCATGGGGTGCTGGTAGGACAACTATAGCCAAAGAGAATGATTGTTTTTTTTGCTATCCCACAGACGTTTCCTCTATGTCTCTTGCTTTGATTGGCAAAGCAAGTTTATGTTGGTTGTCAGACCTACTAGTTGTTGGGTTCCCTCAGAAACCATGGTTTTTCATCTTGCATTTGTGCGGGAAGTGCAAACGCAGAGCTTCAAGCAATTAGCAAAAAAAACAACTAATAGGAAATTTTGGGTTAGACCTTTCTATGCACCTGCATCCATCCTTCGTGAACCTAATTTCTTCATCTAAACTCATACTTAGTACTGCTATATTTCATCTTTGTTGTTCAAGATTATAATCTACTTTTCAATATTTTTTTGATATATAGCAAGCCACAAAGTTGTTGTTCTCTTGCATAATGTTGCAAATTGAAGTTTAGTGTACTTTTAATCGATGCAAATGATGAGTGTTAATTTATAGTCGCATTATCGTCATCTACAATTTATCTCGTTATTTTGGGCCCTTTCAACTAATTGTGCCTTTATTAAATCTTATCTAGAGCCATGTATAGCCTGCGCAACACTCTTTTTCTATCTACAAGTTATAATTGAAGAAGCCCATTACGGACTGCAGCTTGGGCCTCTTGAATTACAGGTCTTGAGTTTAACTGTCGTCAGATGGATCTTTAAGGTCTCTTGGGATAATTTCCTACGACGTTATTATCCTCTTCTTATTCTTATTCTTCTCTCTCTCTCTCTCTCTCTCTCTCTCTCTCTCTCTCTCTCTCTCTCGCCGCGGGAGGTTTAGCCCTAGCCCATGACAAGTTGTAGCCACCTTGATATTTCTCTACATTTGACAAGCTATAACCTCTCTCTCTCTCTCTCTCTCTCTCTCTCTCTCTCTCTCGTGGCTATGACCCAATCCACGAGGGCAGGGTGTTCCCTAAAAGATATTAGGTAGGTTCAAATGCAATAATTTGAAAAACCAAAAACCTTATTGGTATATGCTGTCAAACGGCATTAGATCCGAGTCCCACACTATATTAATGATAATAGCAACATTAAGGTGATTTTCTTATGCAATGGTCACACTTCACGTGTTTTATTTTAGCAAATTTAGGGAAACGATCCTTAGATTTTTGAAATGTCCTTAATATTAACGTTGCTCTTGGAAATTTAACCAATGAGAAATCTGTATGCTTTTGGTGCTCCTCAAATGAAGGAGTAAAACAAGGTAAAGTAAAGTAAAGCACCTTAAATAAGGGAAGAATAAACGTGCCACCCTTTGTTTTCACAAATGGTGAAGGGTATCAGGACATAATGGACATAATGATATACTACTGGGTCTACGCCCCCATTAACCCGAATCTGCCAAGATGCTCCTGAGCCTGCCGCTCTAGCTCCCCAGCCAATATAGCCTCGTTCTTCAGCTGCTCTTCCTCTCCCTCTCTCTCTTTCCCCCCTGGACCAATCGGCAAGCTCGTCCCTGTCTCTGTGTGCTCGATCCACGGCTTGCCGGTGATGGGAATGCCCACACACACAACACACGGACACTCACACACGCGTGCGAACATTGGCTGTCACTCCTGCCCATCGTGCTCCGCTCCATGCGCTCCTCATCTCTGCAGAGGTTTGCCTTGGGCTCCGTCGCTTGTTCCAGACATCTCATGCCTTCGTGGTGTGTCCCATCACGTCCCCATTGACTGCTTGTGTGCGCGATCCTTTCTCAGCTGAGACGCCTGAAGCGCTGCCTAGAGACAATCTGTATAGCTGCCCCAACTACCCCCCTTTCCCTTCCTACTATGCGCATTTCTCATGGAGATGTTGCCTCCTGCTCGTCCTCTGCTCCGGCACCACCTGCCAAACCGTCGCCCACTCTACTTGCGCACGCTATGCCCCTAGGTGCCGCATGCTGTGCCAGTTGCCTTTCACTGAAGCTTTCCCACCTCAATTAGTAGCTGGCATCCCTACATTTTTGCAAAAACTACCAAAATACTACCCTAATTTCCAAAAATTCCAAAACACTCCTCAAATTTCAAAAATTCCCAAGGCACCCCCAATATTTTATCATAAATTCCCAAAATGCCCTTCAAATTTTTAGAAATTCCAAAAATACCCCTACTTGTGACATTAATTTTCTTCAAAGATACATTGAAAAATTGTTGCTTTTCATTAGAAGACTGAATGTCTATCAGTACAAGATGATAAAACTACAATTTGAGTTGGTTATGTACGATTTGGAGATGAATAGCGTCATTAATTTTAGACATAATTGCCTTTTCTGCAAGGTAATTTGTGACAAATTACATGTTAGGCACTCAAAAAAGGATCCCAATTGTCAAAACAGGAATATGCCAAGAGGAAATTTCAAGAAATTAGGTTTATTTTGCGATGGAATTTCTCCTTTTCCCCCTTGTAGTCAACCGGCATTTTTGAAACTGAAAACAGAACGATATTAAGCTATGACTCTGGCCCTCCCCTATCCACAAATATGCACGTGAATGGCTCCTTACTTTCCTACTAAAACTAAAATAGCTAACTTTACTTTTACATCCCTTTACACAAAGTATCTTTCTAGATTCTACCTAAACAATTGCTTTCCAAAATTGGGGAGCCCTACTGGAACTTTTTTTAAACTTTCAAACTACTAATTTCACTAATTCATAGTGAGACTCGGCTCTTAGTCCTGCTTGCAAACACTGTTGGAACCAGTCCGCGTCGATGCAAAACGGTTTCAATAGCTTGGAGAAGGTTCAGGAAGAGGCAACATGTGGCGGTTGGTTGAACCACTTGACTTGAACGAACACTACTGGAACCAGTTCACGACGGTGCGGACTGGTTTTGACAGCTTACACATGGCTAAGATGGAGGCAACACGTGGTGGATCTCCGAACAGGCACGGCAATTGCTGTAGCGGCTGTGATTTTGGCTCCTGTGAATTCTGCTGCACCTGCTTTTTGATACACCACAGACCTGCACGCCAACAGACTACTCACGGCTCTTCAAGGATCACTATCCCACTGCCTACAGCTATGCTTACGACGATGCCAGCAGCACAAACCGGGAAGTCGAGGCTCTACGCCATGCGCATGCCGCAGGTTGAGGCAAGCAGGTTGTCATGGCAAGAGATGGCCTAATTGAAGTAAAAAGAGAAGCCCTGAGTATTACCCTCCTACAGACAGCGTCCATGGTAGCTTGGTTGTAGGAAAACCCTAATGAGAATGGCAATGGATTAGCATAGTGCTATGCAAGATTAAGCTGCAACATGCAGGGCCTGCATGTAGTTATTTTGATCATGGAGGCTGCATAAGAGAGAGGGCGAGTGCATGAGATGAAAAGAGAGATGGGTGGTGTAGACGCGTCTGAAGCAGAGAAGGGTAGGTACACAAACACGCACACATACACACACTCTTACGAGTACAACTTATGTACCACCCTCATTCTTCTTAGCTAGCGAGTACAACCTCTTCCCCTCTATGTTGCCTTCGAGCGACAAGTACAATCAAGATTCGGCTTCAACAAGTTTTTTTAAAGGAAAAATTACCAAATTACCCTCTAATTTGTGGAAATTCCCAATATCCCCCTCAAATTTCAGAAATTCCGCGAATCCCCCCCCCCCCCCCCCCTTCGCCCAATTTTTTTTTTTTGTTATACATTCTCAAAATGCCCTTCAAATTTTCCAAAATTCCCAAAATACCTGTGGCTGTGAGATTAAATTTCTCCAAAGATAAACAATTTTGTAGATTTTCATAAGAAGACTATTGTCTATCAATAGAAGTTATATACGATTTGGATATATGGGCTTCAGGTAGTTTTCCACATCTAGCTGCGAACAGGGAGGTCACAACTGCAGCTTCTCGGGGTTTGCGGTTGATGTGTTCCAAACGTCCATCAGAGGCCTTTGTCGTAAAAAGTGTAAGAGATTCAAATTTCGCGCTTGTAGAGATGGCACCACTGACCTGAGCTACAGTGACATGGTGGAGGCTCACAAAGCCAAGGTAGCTCCCTGTCTCTATGTCTCTCTCCCGTTCTCTCTCACACGGTTCAAAACTCGTCGAGCGCTCGAAATTATTTTACAAAAAATGTTATGTTCCTTTTCCATCTTTTCTTGTGTTCACCGAAACAATTTTCTGAGACTTGAACCATGGTCTACGTTTATACTAAAATGTGGTCAAAGATGGCATCGCTTGCATTGTGTGGCTATGGTAAATGTATTAGGGAGATGCCAAGAGAGGGATCCCAAGAAGGTGATGCTGTCACAGAGGAAGCCACTGGCCCTGACAATGGGACACTCTACATGAAAGACACACCCTGTCCGTTGTGAAAAATTCTATGTGACAGCATACGTGGCCAACTCCTAGGGTGAGTATCTTTACCTTGCACAAGGATTCTAAATTTTGTAGAATTGGTGGCTCGATGGCCCCGCTTGGCCTCAATTGATGGACAAACATGCTTGTTTCTACAAAGTGAAATCACTATGAAACGAGCTCTATGCTTTGGCAACATGTACGTCAGGGTGACAGACAGAGCATGCCACCCCATGCACTCAGCGTGGGGGTAAGGCATGCACTTGTCATTGCCGAGGTCGGGAGTTCATGACACATGAGTAGAATATGTATTGATCTTTTTGGTCACCTACTGCTAAACGGTTGCAGTTGACTCTGGTTGCAGTTGATTGGCAATGAGCTCAGGTTGCTTTGCCATGAGCTATCCTATATATAACTAAAGTCGTATGCTATGCCACCCCATATATGAAATTAGTACAATTTTCAACAACTTCAATAGTCTTTGGTTGTGGGGTTGTGGGTCTGCTAAATCTATAGGTGGAGTTATTTCTTTGCACATTAACTATACTTCTGCTCCCTCTCTTATAAAGTTGGTCTCCATAAGGTCCCAAATGATCCTATATCTATCAATCATCTACATGGAAGCATACAAATATATATCCTCTCTATCTATTTTCTCACTCACACGCACGTGCATGCGTACGTGCACACACATGCACAACCTCTCTCTCTCTCTCTCTCTCTCTCTCTCTCAATTAACTCTTTTATTGACCTTTCTCTCTCTCTCTCTTTCCTCTCAACATTTATTCCTCTCTCTAGTGATCTCTCTCTCTCTTTTTCTAACTGTCATCCCTCTCTATGTTTGCATTATTCTCTTTCCTATATCTCTTGTATATGTTACGAGTGTTTAATATCTCAAGAGGGCTATGAAACATCAAGCGCTTCGTGAGGACCTCATCAAATTAAGAGGCTACATGTAGAGCTTCTCGTTTCTTATGCAAGATGCTATGAACTTTTGCATTTGAGGAGTGGCTAGGAGGTATCACTATGTAGAGGCTACCATTTGGGGGGGGGGGGGGGGGGGGGGTGGGGGGTTCCTGTCAAGCCTCTCAGCTCTTGTGAAAATTTTAATAGATCTCTTCATTTCAAGAGGGCAATGAAAGATCATACACAGAGACCCTTAATGTTTTGGTTGTGCAATGACTATCAGAATATACTTTGTGCATATTTCCCTATCCATGCTTATCTTTATAATACTTGTATGACATGACCAAAATTGAGAACAATTGCCTCCTAAAACATAAACTTGTGTCTTCAAAAACTTGTTTGCAACTGTGTACAATGAGTAGACACATTACTATGTATGGCCCTCAACGAGGTCAGAGACTAGGGCTTATGCTTGATAATCACATGCAGGAGATAAAGTGGACACTGTTAAGCAGCATTTTAACATTGAGGGCACAGATTTCTCTCTGCATTATCTCACTTTGTCATGGAGCATGTAAAAGCTTGAGCCCACAGAAAATAATATAGGAGAGCATGTTTATGCTCTTGAATCTTGAACATGAGGTTTCTCAAATTTCCAAGGTTATTTTGTATACTTCTCATAGAATTACTCGAAGTTTGTTAGTTCTAACCTTTTTTGGTGTTTTTGATGCATTCGCAATCAACCGCTTTATATGTACTTCTATGACTTGGGATTTTATTAGGGTGGCTACTTTCTGGTAATTTTAGATGTATGACCCATTTGTGTTGACAGGCTGGTTAAATTTAAAATGAAAAGAGTATTTGATTCAATATACCTTGCACTCGCATCAATTTGTCAAGGGTGTTGCTCATATTTGCTCAGAAATTGGCTTTGCTCGATTTTCTTTGCTTGTTGATTGGAAAGCCCCGTTTATTCTCCCACATTAAATGATTAGTTAAATATGAGAAAATCATTTGGGCTGGTTAGATATTAGATTGTATGACAATGAGGTAATGTATATATGTTTTAAAGAAATCGCACTTACTTGGCTTAGCATACAAGGCGTGAGTTTGTAGCTGTTAGAACACTTATTGTAAGTGTTCTATGTGTTCATCTTCACTCTTACTGTAAATGAGAATGTCATCAAGGAAAACCACAAAAAATTTTCCAAGATAGGGATGTAATACATTACCCCTGAGTATCATAAATATAGATGGAGCATTGGTTATACCAAAAGGCATAACCAAAAACTCATAATGCCCGAACCGTGTTCTAAAGGCAGTCTTAGAGATATCTTGCAAAAGGATACGCACCTAGTGGTATCTTGAACAAAGATCTATCTTTGTATAGTATCTTGCCCCATGGAGTTGACCAAACAACTCATCCATTCAAGGCAGAGGATACTTATTCTTGATGGTTTTGGTGTTTAATCCACGATAATATACGCACGTGTGCATAGTACCATCTTTCTTTTTTACCAATAGAATTGGTGATGCCCAAGGCAAAGTGCTAGGTCTAATGAAACCATGGGCAAGGTAATCAGCTAACTGATGATCAACCTCCTTGGCCTCACTAGCACTCATACAATAAGGTGGTTTACTCACTGGTTTAGTGCCTGAAAGACATCTATGGCATACTGAACATCACGTGTAGGGGGTAAACCCGATGGTAAATCACTTGATAATACATCACTATACTCTGTGAGTAAGTGACTCAGTTTTTGCCATGCAAAAGGAGAAAGTAAACTAGAGTTATGTTGGGATGGAGAATCTTGTAATTCTTTTAATGTTTGTTTTACAACAGTAACGTTACTCAACATGATTAGAATTGAGAGCACTTTGCTCTTTAGAATTGTTAGCACTTTGCTTTTCATTAAAATTCATTGCACTTGCATACCATAATTAGAATCTAAAGCACTTTGTTCTTGAGAATTCACAAGTCTTGGAGACAAGCAGTAACACAAAAAAACTTCATTTATTAAATCTGCTTTCTATGAAATAGAAAGCTCGGTTGTATATATAAGAGGTGCAGATGGTATATTTTTCTCACCAAGCAAGAGCACATGTTTACCATTAGCCATAAATGATAAGGGCTTGTGTTCGTAACTAGTGTGCAATGTGTTTCTTAAACCATGCAGTCACTCCCGTCCAAAAAATACATCAGCATGGTCCATGTTCATAACTTGAAAGTCAAGGGTCATCGTATGATCTTGAACAATAAGTCCAACCCCTTGAACTATCATGTCCCATACTTCTTTATCATTATGAGTTGCACGATCATCCACTAAAATACCAACACATTGTCCGTTAATAGTGCCATGCATGCGAAGCAACTCATGGGGGCAAAGGTGGGCTGCCACATTGAAGCACACACACAACACTTGTGCTTTTATTCCATATGAAGAACCTTTACAGCACAATATTTAGGAGATGAATCTAATGTGAGGCATTGTGTGCATCGCCTTTCATTTGCCTTGAAAAAGAGGAAAATCCTTCTTGTTATGATGGTCCAAAAGACATTTGAAACACAAATTGTGTTTCTTTGCACGCTCAAAATCGGTAGTGCTAAGAGATCCACGTGGAGTATCTTGTGATTGCTTAGGCTTCTTAGCCTCTAGAGGGTGCTAAAGATAGATTGTCTCTTGTTCCTGTTGGAACATGTGGGAGATCTACCTTGCCATTGGCTCTTAGCCGAATTTCTCTTAGCAACAAAAGTATTCTTAGAGTAGGGAACATTTCCCTTCCTCTCTTGGTCATCATCGTATGTTTGGGCATGAGCGATGGCTTCTTCCAAAGTTTTTGAATGTTGGGTCTTGACATGAAGACTATAGTCTTTGTCAAGACCCCTATTGAAACCCTGTATCTTTTGGAATTTATCTAGACCTTCTAGTTTTGATATGATTTCTTGATACTTAGAAAGATACTGAGTGAGAGAGAGGCCAGACATGCGGCATGCATCCCATGCTAATCAATCCTTATCTTCTTCATTGGAGTCCAAAAACGTTTTGGAGAAAGAAGATTGAAATGCAGCCCAAGACTAAGGACGATCATCTATTGGAAATGTCATCCACCACTTATAGGCCTTGCCTTTAAGAGATATACTTGTTTTCATAGCTGTCTTAATATATGCTCTTTTGAGCATCTTGAGAAAAGCATCCACTTTTGTAGAGGCCCTTCATTCCTTTTATTTGCAAGCCAAGCTTCTTGAAGCTAAGTGTTAACGAACACAAGCTCAGAAAGCCATTTATTGAAAGCCAAGAAAACACACAAAAAACAATATTGAAATCCTAATGCTAGATTAGGATTTCAAATACCCAAATATGCCGTAGGAAAAAGATCCTAGGGAAAAAAAGTGCTATGCGCGTGATGCTCTTTAGTAGCAAATCTATACATACATATCAAAAAATGAGAGAGATAATGCTTCTACATAAGCAAATTTTGCAATGTTAAAGTCTTTCATGCATAATTCAAAGTTGATTGATTGCTAGCTCAAATGAAATATGCAATTTTAGATCAAATTATGAGCTAGAATTTATATAACTTTAATCAAATGAAATGGATTGGCTCTAAATAGCCACATATTGCAAGCTAATGCAATGCCAACACCTTCTTGAATCAATGAAAGATTATGTCTTCTCCAATTCATTCAAAAGAAGCTCAATTGTTAGTGCTCTAAAGGAGTTACATTCAAACCAAGCACTAACATGCAAAAATAATGCCAAGTTTAAGCACAAAATCCCAATGCAATGTCAGTAGTACTTTCAAAAGTGAAGCTCTCATGCATGCCAAAAAGAATTTTCCATTTAGTGCAATGAGACTTCAATCAAGTCAAACATAGAACCATACACAAATCCAATCATATCACCTATAATATATGCCCAGATTCTTGTTCTTACATAGCACATGTAGGATACATAGCAAACTAAATTTCAACTGATGGTGCATGGCTCTTGATAGCCAAAATTTGAAAATGCATTATCACTTACCCTTGATGACCTAAGCAACTTGCCTTGTCACTTTTTCATTCAAATCTTAACCATTTGTTAGTGCACAAGCATTTTATAAATGAGGACAAGCACTAATAAATGCAAGAATCAAACACAAGTCCATGTTTTGTGTAGAAATATTTGATCCAATAAAAAACACAATGATCATTCATGAAAAAATAGATGCCCTCTCATAGCACAATCGTCATCAAAAGTGAAAGAGAGCTATGGAAATTATGAAAATAATCTTGGATTCACTCATGAGTAGGCTCAATGATAGTCACAAAGGTGATCACAATGAGTGGAAAAAATCTCACCATTGAGTCAATTATACAATGTTTTCCCGTTAAGGCACCTTGGACACCAAATAATTTTCTCAAAGTCCATCTTTCCCTCAAGGTTGTTTACATTTGGTCTTGCTTAGCAGTTTTGAATATCTAGTTTTTCTTGGAAAATTGTAAGATCAATCAAATCCTTGAAATTCCTTACATGAAGGGCATGCATTTGTGTTCTCAAAAAGTAGGTGGAACACCCTCTAGCATGCTCATTTTCCAAAAAATGTCAAGCTTAATTTAATTCATCTTGAAGTTTATGTTTGAGTTGTGGGGAGGTCGTCGGATATGCAGAGGGGTGGCGACATAGGTAGAGAGCGAGATTCAGAGGTGTGGGTTGTGGGTTTATGGAAGAGATGGTGGTTCACGGCCTACAGATGCGATGGCAATGGCCAAGGAAACACATTAAATGGCAAGTGGATCATGGGTGGGGCCCGCATGCTGCGTATATAGTAGGTGACTCCGACTCCAACAAGGTCAATGTGGGTAGGCATGGCAGGTGCATGCACAAGTAGCTTGGTGCACCAACGGCAGGCCGGCATGGTGCATCAAATGACAAATAGCATAACCACTCAACACAATGCAAAAGAAAACCAGCTGATCAAACATTTGCCACCAAAACTATGGCAAACATTGCATAAAGTGCATAACCCTCTGCCAAAACCAAGGACCAATCACACATAAATAGTGACCATACACAATGAGAGCATAAGTGAAATGACCATCTGCAAAGGCACAAGCCAAAACTTGACTAAAAAGGCTCTCTAGCACCTGTCACAAAATGCATAAAACTTGGTAAAAGATCTGCAGAGTCTCCTCTATAATTAAAGTAGCATCTCAATGAAAATCTCAACCATGAAAGTGCATCCAAGATGCCAAAGTGGGAGAAGCTCTCAACCACTACAAACTGACCAAAATCTATCAACAAAGATTATGGAAAAGTGGGAGTAAACCTTGCCACTATAGTCTCTGAAAGAGGACTCTAAACAATAAACCATAACACGACTCAATGCCAATGAATAGAAATACCAAAATGGATCCACAATCTCACATACAATGGCTATCTACACTCAATGTACATCCACAGAGTGGTCGTGCATAAACAAGCACTAGAAGAGTTGCAATCCAAAAACTTGAGCAATGCAAAAGCAATGCTCTCAAGAGAGCTCACTGGCACTCAAAAGTGCTCGCCAAAATGCATGTGTAATGGGCATCAACCATGAGCCACAACCATATGCAAATCCATTCACAAAGATCATGAACCAAAGCACAAAATTAATGCAAGTATCCTGTGAAAATATGTGAAAAGAAACTCCACCTGTGTGCTCAAAAAACCGCGTCTCTCAAGAGACCCCTTCGATGGTGTGTAAACACCTCTGTGCTTCCTTGCCCAAATCTACCAAAAAACCCTCAAACCACAAGCTTTGCATAGGTTGAAATTGCATCTTCAGCTCAAAATTTATGCACCCAAATTTGAGTCCTTGCCGTGCTTCCAAAAAGTGCATCAAACTCGCACAGTATGCAAAAGACAAAAGAATTGAAATTTTTGTATACAGGCCGTCTGAGCTGAATATCAGCAAAACAATGAGGACTTTGCAAAAAATTTCTTCTCCAAAGTTATAGATCACGTCAAAACAGAGGGGCACAGTGAGAAGAATTTTCAAATCTGCATTCTACAAGGAGAAAAACAAATTTGATAAGCATTAGGGTAGGACTTTCACCTACACACAATTTTCCACACTGTCTTTTGATCTTCCACAAGAGTATACATCACTCTCAACTGAGATCACAAGCTCCCATTGCATTCTCACAAAGATTCCAAGCTTTCTTGATCTCTCCACCACCAAGAACGAGCGAGCTATCACCTCAAAGCTCTCAAAACTAGCGTGCTTCGTGTTAGCCAAGCCATACCTCTAATACCAATTGTGAGTGTGTAAATGCGGTGCATGTGTGGAGAGCAAGAAGGAGAGAGAGGGAGTACACAGGATGTGGGTGGATCAGCTCTACACTCCGTGTGTGAGAGAGCCCCTTATTCTTCTAGCTAGTAAAGAAAAAGGTGTGTATAAGTAATGGGCGATTGGACATCTCGGCATGTCCGACTGAGGTAAGAGGCACACCGCATTCACCCCAACATAAATCATACTTTTCTGCTAAGATATATTTAGTAGAAGCGATCTTCTCTTCAGTTTTATGGGCCCGACAATCAAGTCATCTTCAATTTGTTCAACCCAGTCTTTGTACAGTGGCTAGGATGCAGTCTCAATTTTTTTCAAAGGGACATTAGATGCGGTGGGACCGTAGGAGTTGACAATAAAATCCTTTTGTCTTGCTAAAATGTGCACATCATAATCTGTCATGAACTTCATCACTTTCTTATTCAAAACCCCCTTGTGTGAGTTGACATTCTCCAAGAACATTCCACCAACCACTTCTCATGTAATCTTGTGGCTTTCAGGTTCTGCTTTGGTTGCTGCACAATTTTCATAGGTGAAGACCCTCTCAAACTTGGTCATGAGTTCACCATTGGAGGGGGAAGACTGATATATCTTCTGATAAGGGAGGTGACGAGTGTCATAGAGGCGGTTGTGCACCATGTGGACAAAGACGTTGGTATTCTTCTTCTCAAGCACCCTAAATACAATGAGCCATTGATCAAGTGGAAAGTTCTCATCGATGAGGTTCTTGGGCAGCTTGTCCTCCATGCTTAACCCATACTCTTGATGCAACTCTTATGCTGAGTAGCAAAATTGGGACAGTTTTGGATATTCTGATGATGCTACAAATAAGATGAGGGAAAAGTTAGTTTTGTTGCCAATACTGAAAAGCATGCATTGACAGGACCATAAATGCAAGCATGCAGACAATATAGACTAGCATAGATCACCTTTTGGAGCACACTTTACTGTCAAGGGGCCACATTTAGACAAGGAAGCTTCACTAGGCTCAGATACTAGCATTTTTGAAAGACAGACTCTACATCTTGAAATGGGTTCTTGCACTTCTTGGAGGGTGTGGTCTTCTTGGGGGCGGGAGTGCTCATCTCTGTGTCGAGCGATGGAAAGCGGGGTAGCTTCTGTGAGAAGGGTGGAGAAGAAGAAAGCATGGTAGTTTCTATGAGAAGGGTGGAGAGGAGGAAAGCAGAGAGGGCTTTTGTGAGAAGGGAGGTGACAGAGGCGACAAGTGGGGGTGACATTATCATCAGTACTCTAAATGGCATTTTTAAAAATGGGGACCCCACGTTAGGCCTTAATGACACGCATGCACTTAGGTAGATTTTGCATGATTTTCAAATAGTATCCTTGCATGCAACTTGAAAAGCTGCCTCTTTCTCCATTTCCCACATTTGAAAAACAATAAAGTTTCCTCCTTTTAGGGGCTATTGCTGGTACCACCAAAAGGTGAAAAAAGTGGTACCACCTATACATGCTTTGACCCAAAGACATAGAGGAAAAGGCAATGAAGCTACCAATAGAAGGAGAGTAATGAAATCTAAAGAGAAGAAGAGTGTTTACCAAAAACAATGTAGCAGATACATTCACCTTGACATGATCCACAAGCCAGCTGAAGATCCAACACGCTCGTATCACCAACACTTACCCAGTACGGAGGAAGAAAGGAAGAGAGTTGCCAAGGGCAAGGACAAGCAAAGCTCCAACCGCATCAAAGTGCCACCACCAATCATTACAGAAGAACCCACCCAAAGAGCCCCTAGATTGGAAAGAGAAAATGAAGCTTTCAAGGGAGAAATAGGCATTCAAGGATATTTTGAAGAATATTGGCAACCAAACCCTTGCAAGCTTTGCACCAAAAACCCCTTGAATTGCCTAGGTAAGGATCCCATAGCCAATCTAGTGTTTCTATATGGACAAGAAGAAAAAAAAGAACATAGGAAAGTGAATTTAACAAAGACACAACAAAAGCCAGCACTGAGGTGGAAGGCACCATACCAATTGTGTCAATTCCTATAGCTATACACAAAGCACTTCCCCCATGAGGAAAACGTATCGGAGGCAACATCACAAGAACCTCAAACTATTGACCAAGAAGTATTCAAGAGTGCATAAGCTAAAGAACACTTTGAAGATCAATTAAAAGAAGATATGGAAGATCATACAATAGACATGGCTCTTGAAGAGACCAAAGAAGAGTCAAATGAAGATTTCAAAGCGGAGGAGAAGGTGGGGCAAGAAGAATCTAGAACCTCTCAAGTAGCTAAAATGAAAGATATAGAACACTATACACAAGTTTCCAACCACATCATTGAGAAAATGATTAAGGAGGTGTATGCACATCAAAGCAAAATAAGTGATTTTGTCGTAATCTCAAACTCATCTAGAAGTGGCTTATGCATTTCTAGATGAAAATAATGGTGTGCATGAGAAAACTTAGGTAGAGATACAAAGATGAATATAGTGGCATGCAGACTCAAGTAGAGATACAAAAATTACAAGCAGCCAACTACCCCCAATAGCTTGAAGAAATGACAGATTTGACCATGATGTTGTAATAGCTATCTTTTATAGACGAGGAGCAAGAAAAGAAGATAAAAGAGCTTAATATCACTATCTTGGATACAAAATGCACATTTCTAGTTACTGCAAATGGAATTGGATGTAGCCAACATCCAAATAGCTCAAGTGGAATCTAGGTTAAAAGATCAAAAGAAACTCCTAGACAAGCTACAATAAAACCCTATAGTGCTTACTCTCCAAGGGCCCGATTTAGCTTACCAAGCCATGGAACAAACTAGAATGGATGAAATGAAGGGAGATTTCAATGAACTTCATGCATAAAGAAGAGGAATATCAACAGGAAGTATAAGCAGAGGTCCAACGAGAACTACTAGCAGCACAATCACAACTCAAAGGCAAGCAGACAATTACAAAAGACCCATTTATAGCAAGCATGCAGTATTCCAAATCAAAATGAGTTATAGGGCTATAAATGGGTTTTGCTATGACTGCATACATGTAGATGAATCTATGGTAATAGCTACAATGTCGATAAATACTTGAACTTCCTTGGCATTTGTTGATCTAGCCATTGCAGCAATCACTACCACCTTCTCCATGTTTATGGAAATACCATTTTTTGATACAATATGTCCAAGAAGTTTTCACGATTTAAACAAATCCTATATAGACGGCACTTCTCAAAGAAACGCCATAAATGTTTGAAAATGACCCTCTTGTTTTGTAGAGTGCACATAAAGATCATCCATGTATACTTCTAGGAAGTTATGTAGATATACCTTAAAAGCATGGCTCATCAATGTCTGGAATGTTGTTGGTGCATTGGTCAAACCAAAAGCATGACCCTATAAGCAAAAATTCCCCATTCCATAGCAAAAGCTATTTTATGTTGATCTTTGGGATCTATGGTCAATTGGTTATAATCACAGAATCCGTCCAGGAAGCTACTTGTTCCAGCACATGGTCTGTGATAGGAAGAGGATATTTATCTCGTACAATGGCTGCATTCACCCTCTTAAAGTAAAATCACACTCTGAGTTTCCATTCTCCAAGCAGTTGACTTGATATGTCATAGCACAGTCCTTGGCTGCCCTTGAGAAAGGATATCCAAGGAGCATGTGCTTGCTCGGATTGATGGAGAGTTTGAATGCAAGCTAGAATCATTTTGGATATCTTGATGAACATACTACATGCCACATTTGGAATACTTTTAAAAAATTCAATAGAATCTAGTCATAGCATACTCCTTGGGTGCCCTCAAGAAAGGATATCCAAGGAGCATCTACTTGCTCAGATTGATGGAAACTTTGAATACAAGTTAGAATCATTTTGGATATCTTCATGAAAATACTACATGCTAAATTTGGAATAATTTTCAAAGGCAAGCAGACCCATTCATAGCCCTATAACTCATTTTGAGTGGACATATGAATGCGAGGAACCCTTCTAGAAGCTTAAATAAGCTTTAACCACAACACCAATATTGAAAAATCGAGACTGGAACAAAGTTTTCCATGTGCACATAGATGCTTCAAATTTTGTATTGGTTGCATAGTAGCTCAGCCAACTAGGAGTGGGGACTATGGATTTCCCTATCTCATATACCAGCAGACAGCTAAATCTAGCAAAAAAATCAATTACACAACCACTAAAATGGAAGGTCTTGGAATGGTGTACGAAGTCAAGAAGTTCCGACATTACTTATTAGCTAACAATTTTGTCTTTTTGTGGATCATCAAGCCTTAGTGTGGGTGAAAGCACATATTGGTGGTACAAAAAAAGACCAATTTTGAATTCACCTATTTGGTGCTCCTTTGTTATGGCCATAAAACGAAAGATTCATATTCTTATTTTTTGGGGGGGAAAACTCCCAATTATGAGCTACTTTTGACTAAAAATGTGTGTGTGTGTGTGTGTGTGTGTGTGTGTCGTGTGTCATAATTGCAAGGACAACCACTTCCAATCGTTCTCTCTCACGTGTGAGACGAGCTATCCTCTCTACACTTGAAACTGACAAGCTGATTGGCCTTCCTATTGTCACATCACATGCTTCCTCTGCATTGAGTTGTGTTGTGCGGCCGTTCTCTTTGTTGTGCTCATCCCAATCTCTTCTTGGTGTCCCCTTTGCTAGTTTCTATGAGGTCCTCACAGAGGGCTACTGCTACTAAGTCTACTCCTGGGAGAGCATCCAGGCCTACCGAGGGAAACTCTGAGCTCATGTATCCTTGCAGCACCAAGACCACACCGTCTGTGATGTCCAAGGAAGTGAGGACACTAAATACTTGCACAAGCAAGCTGAGTTTCTCATTCGTGCAATCTAAACATGGAGGGTCTTCTATCCTTGCGACGACAGGTCTACATTGAAGAGCAGAGGTGAGTTGTGCATGTTGTGATGAAAACTGCAGATTGAACATTTTTTCATGCAACGCTATTAATGCAGATTAGTTGAGCATTGTTTGATATGTATGTCAATACAGAAATAAAAGATGTAGTTTTTTAGGATTTAGGGTAGTTGATATTCAAAACAATGTCTTGCATGTGTCCTAGTGAAAGCTGCATGTTTGATATTTTCACTTCACATGCCAATTTGTATGTTACAAGATTTGATACTATATGTATTTTGTAAAGAAAAGCATTCTATTGGTATGTGTGAATTGACTTGATCTTTGTAGGGAAAAACAAAATGGAAGATTGCCCCATGCTCACAAAATTCTATTATACTACAGAGGAGTTACACGAGGAGTATGGGCTAAGCCTACTAGGGGTACTTCCAAAGGATCTAAATGAAGTTATGCTCCCAAAGGATCAGTTAACAATGTTCCTGTTTAAACACAACAAAGGTGCCAAGATTTATCTTAATCACGTGCACCCTCGCTTCATACACGGCTGCAGGCTTCTCTTCCACAAGGTGTATCAAGCATCACCATCTTGTGGAGAGATTATAGCAAGGGGTACACTTTTGAGAGGTGCCATGCTACGATGAAAGACCCTACAGGCCACACCGTGGCATGGACTAAGTTTGGTACGTTATTCAAATGTGTAGAGCAAGAGGAGGGGGTTGGAGCGGAAGATTGAGTGTGGTAGAAAGGAAAATGGTGCCTCTAAGGCTGCCCATCACAACGCAAAAAAGCCTCGCATTACACATTCTGGCAGCAACTTGTGCACAAAGACCGGGCTTGCTGCGGCTTGGCATAATTTGTTGGTTTGTGACAATGTTGCTGATTTGGAGTTATTAGTGGAGAGGATTCTGGCCAAGAGCAAGCACACTATGGATAGGCTCTTTGAGATGAGGACCTCATCCCATCTAAAAAATGGGGCACTACTTAGGTGTGAGGGGTCCAACGTTGTGGTCAAGCAGGTAAAGGTGGACATCGAACTGTATACATGCGCGACTGCAAGAGCTCCAAAACCAAATTTCAATTAATGATGAAGAGGTGAAGGAGGTGGAAGTTGATCTTGCAGCAAATCATTACATGCTACAATGCCTAGGGGTCACCGAGGACATAAAAAAGCTTCAAATGGAGCTTGAGCAAGAGTAGGTATGGTAAATGCTCCCTTGGTCCTAGTTTTTCTATCTGACTAGGGACTTCTATGTTTTACATTAGGGCATTTAGGTACATTTGATACTTCATTGGTAGTTGTGTAATGCATTTAGGTAATACATATTGCAATTTTGGATTGTGCATATAGTCGAAGGTTTCCCTTGTACATCAACATCCTTGGTCTTTGGTGCATACAATACTCTTTGCACTATTGACTACTGTAGGATTGACTTTGGTACCTTTCCATGGTATTCTTGGTATTATAAACACTACCCCAGCTAATTTTGGCACGACTTCTACCTAACTTTGGTAGTTTTCTTTGTCTTGGTATACTGCCTTGAGGCTTCCTTGATATACCACCAATCATAGCTTTCTTTGGGACTGCATTGGCATCTCCCTAGTCTATGGTGCATGCAATATTGTTTGGTACTTTTAATGGTTGTAGGCCGCCTCGGGTACTTTTCCATGGTCTCTTTGGTATTTATAGGTACTGCCTCCCACTATATTTGGTATTGCTTGTAGCTAGATTTGGTATGTTTACTTTGTCTTGGAAGTGTGTGGGTACTTAGACATCTAGGATGGTACTTCCTTGGTGCTTCTTTGTTATAGTATCAAATCTAGCTTAGACTAGAAGATACCTTGGTATGTTCTTGATCTCTTTGGTGCATAAGTACCCTTGGACTCTTTGGTACTCTTTTTGGTAGTTTTTGTCCTTTGCATTGTTTTGGTAGAGCCTTAGACCTTATCATTGTAGGATGGGACTGTTTTGGTACCTCCTTGGCATAGTGCCAATTGTTTAGTCTTGGTACCTTTCCATAGTTTCTTTGGTAGCTTTTAATTCCTGTCTTCTAGTATTTTTGGTATTGTCTTAGCTACATTGGTGTTCCCTTGATATACCACCAATCAAAGATTTCTCTAGGACTTCCTTGGCATATTCTTGGTCTTTGGTGCATACAATACTGTATGGTACTTTTAATGATTGTAGGGCTATCTTGAGTAATTTTCCATGGTCTCTTTGGGATTTATAGATACTGCCTCCAACTATATTTGGTATTTCTTCTAGCTAGATTTGGTATGTTTACTTTGTCTTGGAAGTGCCTGGGTACTTAGACATCTAGGATGGTACTGCTTTGGTTCTTCCCTATTATAGTACCAAATCTACCTTTGACTAGAAGATACCTTTGTATTTTCTTGATCTCTTTGGTGCATACACTACCCTTGGACTCTTAGGTACAATTTTTGGTAATTTTTGTAGGTATTTCTGGTTCTTTGCTTTGTTTTGGTAGTGCCTTGGACCTTATCATTGTAGGATTGGATTGCCTTAGTACTTCCTTGGCATAGTGCCAATTGTTTAGTCTTGGTACCTTTCCATAGTCTATTTGGGTGGTTTTTAACTCCTACCTGCTACTATTTTTGGTCCTATCTCTAGCTACTTATTGTACTAGTGCCTAGTTACTACCTTGGTACATTTCTTGGTAGTCTTAATGGTTCTGAGTATAGGTAGCAAGTCCAAATTTGCGTGCGTACTGCTAGTGCAATGATTGATATTTTGTGTGCAATGTCTCGCGCATGGCGTGTTCTGTGAGATTGATCATTTTTCTTTTGTTGTGTAACAACAGACACATCATGAAAAGCTGGAGGCCTCTGCAAGGAGGGACAGGTCCATTGCCAATTTGTGAATGGATGCTCAAGGAAGTGAAGCAGGGAAAGAGGTTCACCCTCTTCCCTAGGCCACCCTTTGTAGATATTGACAAAACAATCCATGTGTTTGGCACATGTGCTGCATGCAAGGAGTATCTATAGGTGGTGTATGTTGTGGAAGCTTCATGTTAGAGTGCATGCATCAATACCATCCTCTCTACTGCAATGCACTTTTGCACACTAGTGGCACATGTGTGAAAGAGGGGTGTGGCATGGTAATTCTTGCAGTGGCAAAAGCGTATATTAGTGGGCATTATATTGTAAAGGGTAAGTTGGCATTGTTTTTAATACGTTGAGGCTTTCTACTTTTGGATTACAATGTTGATTGAGTGAGTCATTTGCGATTGTGTAGATGTGACACTTGCAAGCCAAGATGTGCAATGAACATATATGATGGGTGGGAGAATGGCGGGCATGGACTAGCAAAGGTTTCTGTTCAGAATGTGGAGGATTTTGCCAGTATGGAATGGGTTCAAGACGTCCTCATGGACTTGGAATCTGGTAGGAGGAAGGAGAAGGTGGAGGGGCAAGATGTGTACACAACGGGTGAAAGCCAAGGGGTGGATACTGCTATGGAGAAGAGGGAGGTTGTTGAAGGCCATGATAGTGTTGGAATGAATGCTGTTGAGGACTCTACAACAAACATTGACAAGCCATAGGACGAGCAAAACAAGTTTGATGAACAAGGTGCAATTGATGAGGTGCTGCTAACTGCAGTTGAGGTCGTGGAAGGGCAAGGTGCTATTGAAGATAATGGCGAGGGCCGATGGTGTTAAGAAAGCGGGCAATAGTGAGGATGTTGCTAAAGGTGGGACTACTGAGAAAGATGTAAACAAAGGAAAATTTCAGGATAAGGTGATTGATCAGATTGATGTGGACGTGGATGCTACTAATCTGGAGAAGGTGGCTGGCACGATGTTGACATCCCCAGGTGATTTCAACTTGTCGGACTTGTTGTCTGCAGTAGGAAGAAAGCGAGTCTGTGGATGTGCCAACAAGTCCCGTGCTTTAAAACTTTAGCTTATGCGTACCCTTGTAATTGAAAGTTTGTGTCTTGATGTAATGTGTTGATATTATATTTTGGTCTCCATCTATTACCATATGTTTTAAGTATAGGTTACATTTTCCTTCTTATATCGTGATCTCTTGTGGTAGAATTTGACCCTTTGATCTTTGAATTGACCCTGTAAGTAAGTTGTTGTAGGATCTTCATTATGTGCTAATTGACTCAAAATATTATTGGCACTGTAGAAATTGATCCATGGTGGCTAAAGGAAAAATTAGCTAACACAGAGCTGCCGAAAGATTTTATGGCTATAGGCAGGCGGATGATTATATTTGATGTGAATGGTGTGCTCTTAAAGAGATACAACCAACCACCATTGAAGATGCAGTTTTTGCACCTCCCAACAGAGGTGAGACCATTTGTATATCGTATGGGCTGAGATTATGGTGTGCAATCAGGATGGATGCAGAGAATGTTCTTGTAAAGTTTTCCAAGCAAGTAGATATTATGATATGGTCATGTTGTAGAAGAGAAAAGCTAATGCACTTTCCAGGAACATGCCTACCATACTGTCATAGTAAACGAGTGGTCAAAGGTATACGTCTGACCCTCTTCTTGCCTCATGCTGAGTGTGTACTTCCATTAATTCTGCTTAACTTTTTCGTACACTTACAGATGTGTTCAGCCAAGAAGATTGTGAGACGTGGCTACCCAACATCCTTGATGTCCCGTGTGTGTCAGGGGATGTTGGTGATAAGCCTGTCTTCCTAAAAATGTTGAGATCAGTGTGGGAAAAACACCCGTTGTATAATGGCAACACTACCATACTTGTAGAGGACTGTAGATATGGGTGATAGCATGTTTAGGTGGTACCACTTTTTGCACCTTTTAGTGATACCACCAATAGCACCTAGGTGGAGAGAAATTCAACATTTTTCAAATTTGGGAAAAGAGGGAGAAGGAAATTCTAAATTTGCATGCAATATAATTTACGTACCTATAATCTAGATGCATGCGAGCCATTATGGGGTGGAGTGGGTCCCCTTTTTTTGAAATTACAGTCATCATGACCTAGACACTCCTTGTCCTCTTTCTCGTTTCCTCTCACGCACTAGCTTGTCATCGGAACCCCACATGTACTTGTGTGCTCGCTTTGCTCCCATAGCTTGTGCTCCCCTCATTGCATGTTGTAGCCGTCATTCTCTACCCCCCATTGCACCCGTCCTGCTCTTCCCCCATTGCCCTCGACATAGAAGCATAAAGGTTGCAGCAGCACCCTCTGCAAAGATGATTCCCAAGAAGAACACTCCCTCCAGGAAGCAAAAAACCTGACTCAGAGCATGGAGTTGGTACAGCAGGCGCCCCCTGCAAAAAACACCACAGCACAACAGACCCCGACAATAGCCACCACATAGCAGACCCTCACAACACATACGACACAATAGACACCTTCAACAACCACAACACAACAGTCTCCTACAACCAACACGGCGCTACAGACCCCAACAACAAACACAACCGCTGAAACTTCCCTCTCCAAATGCATGTTGTTGATTGAAAAATATGCTCGGAAAGGTGAGTTCTACATCACGTTTTGGTCGTGTCTATGCGCCCCATGGCAGTGCATGGCCAAAAATTCTATTTTTCAGCATTGGTTGCAAATCATTTTTCTCCATGGCCAAAAATCCTATTTTTTAGCATTGGTTGCAAATCATTTTTCTCCATGGTTTTGCTTGCAGCATCGGTCGAGTATCCAGTACTTTCCAAGTTTTGCTATTTTGCATTGCAGTTGCATGAGGAATATGCACTAAGCATGGAGGTCAAGATGCCCAAGGATTTAACAGACAAGGACCTATCACCTGAACAACGGTCAACAGTGTTCAAGGTGCCAAAAAATAAGAAGATTAAGATCTTCCTCCACCAGGTGCATGACCACCTTTACGATGCATGCAAGCTTCTATATCCGAAGGTCTATCAGGCTGCCCTCTCCAACGACGAGCTCATGACGAGGTTTGCAAGGGGGTTTGCATATAAATACTGCGATGCTTCCAAAGCAGACCTCGACATCCATAAGATTGCATGGGCTTTGGTTGGGGATCAAGTATTAGATAATGTCAAGAGCCAGAAAGGGGGGCTCAATCGGAAAATACAGAAGTTCATGTCCGATTACAACGTGAAGGAAGACCCCACATTTGAAGAACTGATAGAGAATGTTGTGGATGGTCCTGTGGCATCCAGCCACCCTCTACAACACATGTGGACATCCTCTTAGCCCCTCTACATAGCATGGGTGGATAATCTTGCCAATGACCTTGAGCAATAGGCAGTAAAGGCAGAAGAGAAGGTGAAGTCTGCAAAGACAGTCCTGGATGCAAAGCGGCACTTATGGTTGCGCAACAAAGGTACCTCCTCAGCTTGTGCACCCATCACTGCAGAGGTGGAGAGCCTAAGAGAGGAGGTGGCAAAATTGAAAGCCTCTCCAAAAAAAAACGCAGCTGCGATTGCCCAAAAGGAGGCTGAAATCAGAGCCCTTACAAGGGTACTCTCCATGTCCTTTGGATTCAATGATGCTGCAAGGATGAAGGGGGAGGTGTCAGCCATGCAGGTACTCTAGTCTTCTCTGTATTTAAAGTGTATAAAGTGCTAAAAGTGGTTGAGAGTGCTCACCTTTTAAGCACTTGCAAGCACTTTCAGCCACCTACAGGCTCTTTTAAGCACATGCAAACATTTGGAAATGCCTACAAGTTCTTGCAGGTGCATAGAAGGGGTTAAAAGTGCTTGCAAGTGCTAAAAAAATGCATGACTATTTAGCATTTGCAAACACCTTAACCACCTGCAAGCACTTCCAAGCACTTTTAAACACCTAAAAATGCCTGCAAGTGCTAAACAGTGCTAAAGAGTGCCTAATGTTTATGCACTTGCAAGCACTTTGAACCACCATTTGACACATTAAAGCACTTTCAACCACTCACAAACTCTTACAAGTGCTTGAAGATTGAAAATTGTTAAAATTGCTTCAAAATGCTTTCAAAGTGATTAAAAGTGCTTCTGCAATCACTTCATAGCACTTTTAACCACTTTAAAGCATTTGAAGCAATTTTAAGACCTTGCAAGAGTTTGCAGGTAGTTGAAAGTGCTTCAAAGTGCTAAAAAGAGCTTCCAAGTGGTGCTAACAGGTGCCTTTCAAAGTGCTGCAAGTGGATAGATTGAGCACCTGCAAGCACTTCCAAGCACTTTTAAACACATACAAATGCCAGCAAGTGCTAAAAAGTGCCTAACTTTTATGCACTTGCAAGCACTTTGAACCACCTGTAGGGATATCAAAGCACTTTGAATCACTTTCAACCACTTGCAAAGTCCTATAAGTGCTTGAAGGTGCTTCAAAGTGCTTAAAATTGCTTTAAAATGCTTTCAAAGTGCTTAAAAGTTTATTCTGCAATTGCTTTAGAGCACTTTGAGGCACTTTAAAGCACTTTAAAGCACTTTTAACCACTTTTAAGACCCTGCAATATTTGTAGGTGGGTGAAAGTGCTTCAAAGTGCTAAAAAGAGCTTTGAAGTGCTAGCAAGTGCCTTTCAAAGTGTTTCAAGTGGACAAATAGAGCACTTGCAGGCACTTGCAGGCACTTGCAAGTGTCTACAAGTACTTGAATGTTCCAATAAGTGCTCCAAGGTGCTTGCAAATGCCTGCATGTCCCCCATTATGCCTGTTTGTGCAATAATCTTCCTTTGTTTTTAATTTTGTATTGAAAATAGTATAGGAAATGGATAGGGAGCTTGGTGAGTTCAGAAGGAAGGCCTCCGTCATGAAGGGGTCCAGCAAGTTCTTGAAAAGAGAGGGCAAGGCCCTTCTAGTGCCCACTCCACCTTCCAAGTCTAAATTTAGTGTGGATACTGTTTTATTGTCTGGAAATTGTGTGGTCTATGGTCAAGAATTACGGGCAAATATGCGGCCGGTGTCTTCAGCTGACATGTGCCCACAAATACCATCAATTCTGCTTTTCAGTGGTCAGCACGACTGATCCCAAGTGTGTTGTACCAGACTGTAAATGGGAGATACCCCATATAGCAAGATGTTGGGCACTTGGGAATTCTTATGAGGAGCTTGAAGGTAGGTTGGTCATTTTATGCAACAGAACTTGTGCTAATCTGTTGTGGAGACTAATTGTGTGCGTTGGTTCAGCTGAGCCAGTGGTGGCTGAGAAAGAAGTACAAGAACTTTGAAGGTGGGGAAAACTGTTGAGGGTGGTGACCAAGACATTCTGAAGGAGACAACTCCGTCCGCAAGAAACCAAGGTAATGTCAGTTTTGTATATCTGTCGCCTCCCATGTCTGAATCATGGTCACTGTGTTCATTGTGGTCACAATATGCTGCCCAAGTACTGATGCCTGTAAGGAGGACAATGTAGCTGAGGCAGAGGATCCTGAAATGGAATCAACCCTGCAATTTGTAGCGATGGAGATGCGGCAGAAGAGAAAGAAGTAGATGGAGGATGAGCTGTCTCTGGACCCCAAAAAGAGTATTGGCATACTCCCCCCAAAAACCAGAGCATGCAAGAAGCTTTAGCTTCTTGACACTTTGTATCTTTTTTTCATGCTATCTTTTTTAGATTGCAGCTTTGTATCTTTTTTCCCGACAATATAAATTTAAGTATTCTCTCTTAGTTTCTCTCCATTTGTGCTTTGTAGTTAAAATTCGTGTGGTTGGCTCAAAACCCCCACCGCCCACTAATGAGGAAGAGCACATTGATTGCCAGCTTCCTTGCTATGAACCAATGTCTCACTTCCCAGTCCATAGAGATTTGGCAGTAATTGTAGACTTCAATAATGTGCTTGCTTGTGTGCATGATAAGCACAAAGGATTGGAATTGTCAAGTGGTATAAAGTGCTGGCCAAGTAGTTCAGGGGGTGGTTAAGTGGTTCAAGGGTATAAAGTGCTTAAAAGTGTTGGTCAAGAGGTCCTAAGTGGTCCAAAGAGCTAGTCAAGTTTTTCAGGGGGCTGGTAAATGGTGGTTAAGTGGAACAAAGTGCTGTCCAAGTGGTTTAGGGGGTTGGTCAAGTGGTTCAAAGTGTTGGTTAGATGGTTTAGAGTGCTTGTCTAGTGGTATAAAGTGCTGGCTAAGTGGTTTTGGGTGCGGTCAAGTGGTTCATAGTGCTTGTCAAGTAGTATAACGTGCTTAAAAGTGTTGGTCAGGTGGTCCTAAGTGGTCCAAAGAGCTAGTCAATTGGTACAGGGGGCTGGTAAAGTGCTCAAAAGTTCTTTTACATTTTTTTGGAGGCTGGTAAAGTGGTTAAGGGGGGGCTGGTAGAGTGCTGGTCAACTGGCCAAGTGCTCAAAAGTGCTTTCAAGTGTTTTAAAAGACGTCTTTTATCAATCTAGTATGAAAAGTGCTAGCTTTTCAGCAGGGGTGATTAGTTGTAATTTTAGAGGGAAGTAGTCAGATGCTCCCCCCCCCCGTTCAGCTTTGATGTAGTCCTTCTTGACTCTCTTAATATAGTTCACTGCCTGCTTTTATTTATTAAAAAAAAAGGTGCTAGCTACTGTTAAAAGTGCTGGCCAAAGTCAAATTTATAGAGATAAATCTTACAAGTTCTCCTTTGGGGGCATGTTGTTATAGATTTGCTCGAATATGTCATTTGACATATCATATACATTATGCTCACGTTCCCTCGGGACATGGAAATGTATCGCACCATATGGGAGTAGATTAGAGTAGTGGCCTTGTTGTCCAAAAGGACATAAGTATCATCTCGGCCATTTACCTTGTCATAGAATAGGCCCTCAACCACATACAATTTTTTCTTAATGATGTTGCACCATTAATCCTTTTCCTCTGTTTTGGCTAGGTGCTTTGTGATGGTGCATTTCAGGACGTAGAAGTCTACACCTGCCTCCTCTACAGTCACTGCAAAGTTCTGGCCAACCATCAAGGCATTGCTCAGGTCATCGTGGTGGAAGGCATACATGGGGGCATATTCATCCTCATCCTCGCTCGACGCTTCTCCATCACTTTCATCTGTACATGTGGGTTGTATTTGCAAGTATACTCTCCCCTGCACATGATCTTTGTTGGCACATCTCCTCCATTGACCTTTGATGCACGCACCACAAAAGCAAGAGAGCAGTGTGTGCCTTAGTCCATGCATATCCGTCTAACTGTAACCATTGACACAGTGCCAGGATCGAGACCCTGTCATGCGCTTGCAATCCCACTCTATAACTCTATTGACATCACCAAGCTTGACCTCCCAGAAAGCACGATAGACTTTCTTACCTGTCTATGGGCATTGATTTCTGAGAGTTGCATTGAGGAATGCAACAACGCTTGAAGCGTTATGAAGATCCCACCCGCCAGATTTCAGCTACTCCTATGTGAGGGCTCTTTTGACCACTGCACCTGCCTCGTCGTGTTCACCCTTTCCATGGCCTGAAGCAAAGAAATTGTGCGTCATTTTGACACATGTCGTATTGAAGAATCGTGCAACAAAATAGAATGGCCTCCTTGCTTTGAATTGTGACGCAGCAACATCCGACCACACCCAATGTTGCTTGACACTATAACCGTGTCTTTTCAGCCATTCATTGTGCAAAATAAAATTGTACTACACAAACAAAGTGTCATGTGTCTTGTCGTCAGAGATATAGAAGTGAGTTGTCTTTTGTATAGCACCAAGCGCATCACGTAAGTAGAGGAGGGATGAAGAAGTCTTCCTTGTCGACATAGCTTTGGACATGAAGCCTCAACTTCCCAATCAAGGGAGTAACGGAGGCTTGTTTTCTCTTGAAAGCTGCATCAGCCACTACTATATCTCCCATCTCAAAAGCTTGAATGCCCAACTTGGTGGCCAACTCCATTGATATGAAGTTAAGAGTAGAGCCAGGGTCAAACAAGATGAAGGCATCATGCTCTCTTACCTTTCCCCAAGCATAAGAAAGTGATGATCCTTTGCAATGAGCATCCTCTTTTGGAGCTTCGATGGTGGAAGCCCTAGGAGTCTCATTGCGAGTATTCTTCTTGGGGCAAGAACGATAGCCATGTCCTTGCTCCCCACACTTGAAACACTTATGGTCCTTGCAAAAAGCTTCAAGCTCTTCAGGAGAGATTTTGTTTTTACCTTTGTAAACTCCCTTCTCCTTGGACCGATTGTTGATGTTATTGGAATTGACTTGGGGAGTATTTTGAACATTGGTTTCCTCTTTCCATCATTTTTGTCTTTGTTTTCCATGGGCTTGACATTACGTCTAGCCCCCCTTGATGGAAATTGATGCGTGAAGAAACCATGGTGTGATGGATTACTTCGCTAATAGTACCAGGCCGTTGAGAGTTGATGTATTCGTCCATCTCTTCAGGTAATCCCGCCAGAATTGCTGCCTTTGAACGGCAAAGTCTATATTTTGAAAGACAGTAGCCTTGAGATGTAAATCCCAAACCTTGTCTACATATTTGTGGATAGACTCATGGGAGAGGAGCTTCAAGCTGCGCCATTCGGTAAGCACTTTGTCCTTTGCATCGCTTGCAAGGAATTGCTTCATGATGGAAACTCGTAGAGTTTTCCATGTCTTTGGGGCTTCACAATTTCCACGAAGGCTAGCCCACCATTGACGAGCTGATTTTTGGAAGTGCATAGCTACATGGCGTAGCTTAGAGGACTCTGTGAAGCCCTCATTTCCAAAGGCCGCATCAAATTGCTGGATGAAGGCCAACACTTTGTCAGTAGCACCAAAGGTGCCATCATAGGTGAGAAAAGAGATACTCTTTCCTCCCTCCTTGAACTTCTTTAGCTTTTGTGACCTTCGCCATGCAGGAAATGATTTGCGATGTCCTCCCCTCTTGTATTCTCTAGGAGAATAACCATAACTTTAGTCAGAAGAGGAGGAAGGTGAAGAAGAAGGAGAAGAGGGTGACCTCTTCCTAGCCCTTTTCTTCCTTCCGTCTTCGTGGAGCCACATCTTCAGAGGAACTTAAACTTTCATTGCTTTCTTGCTCTTTGGATTCCTCCTCTCGAATCGGAGAGAGTCTTCTTTTGAGGGTCTCTTCAAGAGGCCTCCTAAGCTCTCTCTCCTCTTGGAGAGGAAGGGAAATTCCATAAGCACGAAGTTGTTGAGTAACTTCGGCTTGCAAAGCAGGGTTGCCCATAGCTTGCTGCAACCTAGGACGAGATAATTCACAAACATGGGAGCATCATCATTAGCACCTTCATGTGCAAAATCAAAGCTATCAATGTTCATTCTACTCTCATGATTATTGTCAGCACGACAAGCAGGACAAGCACCTCGAGCTGGGTCGGGTTCCCGCGCCTCAAGCTCAGCCCTAGCTTACCTAAGGTCAAAGGCCTTTTACACACATTATTGGAGGTCTTCAATGAAGCTAACCCTAAGGTCTTATGATCCATTGGTTAGCCTTGCTCTTTGATAGACCATCTCTCATTTGGGCCCCTTTACCATTGGCCTCGTGTTGAGATAGATCTATAAGCACATGTCTATATCTTAACACTTGTTCCCGTTTATTCTCCCACATTAAGTGATCAATTTAATATGAGATAATCATTTGGGTTGGTTAGATATTAGATATTATATTTTATGACATATTTTTGGCTGAGAGGTTGGAATTTAGGCGGTCTGGAAATTATTCCATTTCACTTTAATACTAAAGCTTAAAGTAGAAAACTGCCTTCACATTAAAAGTCCCTCTCACCGCCACTCCTCTGGGCTCTTTGTAGTGTTGCCTCAATGGGTCTCTTCGCCTCTTGTGCCTCTCTCTCTCTCTCTCTCTCTCTCTCTCTCTCTCTTCCCTTCTCTCTCTTAGTCCTCCATAGCCGTTGTAGGTGCTTGCGGCACAACACAAAGCCATATCAAGTAGCTCCTCATTGCCAGCCATATTCAGCTTCAACGAAAACTCTCTACCAGAACATTTTCAAAGTGTGTCACAATGCTTTACTTAGTAATTTTGGGTGCTTGCAAAAGCTTTGAAATGCTTTACAAGTGTCTCAAAGTGCTTCAAAGTGCATCACTTACAGCCTGCAAATGCTTGAAAGTGCCAAAAAAGTGCATCTCTGTGTGCATGAAAGCACCAAAAAGTGCTTCAAAGTATTTCATAGCGCTTCCAAAGTGCACTAAAGTGCTCCATGGTGCTTGAAAGTGCCACAAAGTACTTTCTAAACTCTAAAGTTCTTTGGAGTGCGACAGAGTGCCATAAAGTGCCTTAGATTGCTCATAAATAGCAATTAAGTGCTTTCAAAGAGCCCTTAAAGTGTACTTCAGAGTGCTTTCAAGTGCCCAAAACTGCTTTAAAGTGTTGCAGAGTGCTTCAAAGTGCTTCAAAGACTTTAGAGTGCTTC
This sequence comes from Adiantum capillus-veneris, assembly GCF_014529385.1. Taxonomy (NCBI): domain Eukaryota; kingdom Viridiplantae; phylum Streptophyta; class Polypodiopsida; order Polypodiales; family Pteridaceae; genus Adiantum; species Adiantum capillus-veneris. The sequence goes on along the minus strand of NC_140943.1, from coordinate 130,412,080 downwards.
AGAGTGCTTGAAAGCATCAAAAAATGCTTTACAGTGCTTCAACGTGCTTCAAAGTGCCACAAAGTTCTATTTAGTGCACTAAAGTGTCCCAAAGTGCTTCATAGTGCTTTAAAAGTGCAGCATAGTGCTTGAAACTGACATAAAGTGCTTCGCAGTGCTTGAAACTGCCAAAGAGTGCCTCAGAGTGCTTTGAATTTCCACAAAGTGCTTGAAAGTGCTTTTAAAGTGCCACCAAGTAGTTTAGATTGCTTCCAAAGTGCACCAATGTAGTTCAAAGTGCACCAAAGTGCTAGTAAAGTTCTTCAGAGTGCTATCAAGCACCACAAAGTGCCTCAGAGTGCTCTTAAAGTGCACTTAAGTGCTTCGAAGTGCTTTCAAGTGCCCCAAAGTGCTTTACAGTGCCACAGAGTGCTTCAAAGGGCACCATAGTGCATGACAGGTTGCTTGAAAGCTCCACATGGTGCTTGAATGTGCCATAAAGTGCTTCATAGTACTTTCAAGTGCCCCAAAGTGCTTCAGAGTGTTCTCCAAGTGCATTGAAGTGCTTCACTAGTGGACACCAACTCCCACTGCTCAACCAATGCCACCTCACTTTGGTTGAAAAGGTGGAGAAATGACATACCTACTTTTTTTGTGGACAAAAGGTGAAGTCATACCTACTTTTGTGAAAATACACCCCAAGGTGGTAGTATGTAAGGTTTGTAACTAGATTAAAGTACTTTACAGTATTTTTAAATGTCTTTTGTGTGGCAGAGGGATTTGTACATGGGGTTCTAGGAGGCTCATCCTAACATTAGGATGTCCCTTAGATGCTTTGAGGGTCTGAAGCCATACTTCGTACGCAAGTTGAAGGACCGCAACACCTACTGTTGTGAATACCATGTTCAGCTTGTTTACTTGAAGGAAGGATTTAATCAGATGCGTCATGGAAGATACGGGCTACATGGGGAACGTCATGATTTTGTAGGTGTCTTGTGTGAAGTCCGAATGGTGGAATAGCGCAATGCACAACATCAAAAACCACTTTTTCATCCTTGATAGAACTATGGGAGTCTGTATTGTGTTCAAAGCTAATTGATAGTACTTTTCACCACAACAAATGTCTTTTGGGAACATGCACTAATTGCGGGATTGAAAGGCTCTTGTTGTGTCTCGTCGAAGAGAGTGATGGTATCTCTAGAATGATTGTCAAGCTTTTTGACAAGGTTCCTACACAAGAAAAGGATGAAGAAGGTCTAGATAAATTTCAAAAAGACCTCGTGATTCAACAGCTCAGTCCGATGAGTTTCATTTCTGTTCCCTGAGGGGAACTAGGGAAGTTCATCAGGTGGCAAGATCAATAGTTGAAGGAGTGTTTGGCCAATTTTCCTGACGATGTAGTGGTGTCTATAGTGGATTTTGCAAAGAATTACTCCTTCAAGGTGCAGAACGAGATCTAGTCAATGCATTGGTATTCATCTCAAGTCACAAACTCTTTTCACATGATGTTATCATAGGGGCACCATGGTTTGATCACATGGCTTCCAACATGAAGTTCCCTGAAAGGAGAATCTACTTCACCTATAGGGGAAAGAACATGTATATAGATGCTAGTGAGCGTGGTTGCACTATTCCACTTGTAAATCCTCTTGCTTTTGATAAGTCAATGAAGAGCTCAGTTTCTACGTACATGATTTTTGTCAAAGAGTCTCTAAAAGATACTAATGTTTCATCAAATGTAAATGGTAGGAATTGATAGCGGGAAAAAGAGCAATGCAATCGGGTGGCCTCTATACTCGTGCACACTCCACAAACCACGCCTCATGCAAACAAGCAAAGAACAAAACAAAGGGGGCACCACCCTAAATTAAGAGGTTTAGGGACCTCACACATAGTGCACATAGGCAAGTGAGACTTCTGGCATTATGATGGCATCAAAACATATGGCAAAACACATAGAAACGAAGCTTAGGGACCTTATGTAGCATATATATACACAAGACATCAGCTTAACAATACAACGGCATCTGATCATACATAACAAGGATATAGAGAAGCAAGCCAAGGATGGCATAATCCCTTGTCAAAAACAATCAACCCAGCAAGTAGGTATGATCCTACTAGAAACACATCAATACCTTAGAGAATGATGGCGAGGATGGTGGCCATGGAGCATGAGAGAAGACTCCTTATTTAGGTTTTAGGGCTAGTAATGTAGCATACCAGAGGGAGAGAGAGTAGAGCTCCATCCATAGCTCCTCGTTGTGAGCAATGTCGTCATAGTTTCGTTGCTTGGTGAAGTGGGTGAAGTCTTGTTTTTTGAGTGAGAGAAGGCCTCTTTATATAGGTTTCTGAGAGGGTTTAGGATTAGGGATAAACATGCTTAAATCCGCTGATTGGGGTTACTTTTTGCTTAGGGTGGTCAACAGATTGAGGTCACCTGATATGTCACCATCAAGATATTCTCTAGAGTGATGTGAGAGGGGAGGGTAAATGCTGATTTTTCTGATTGTGACACATGGGGATAAGGCCTTGACCAGCATTTAAGAGCAGGTAGGTGGCTGTTGAAACTGGAGGTTCTCCTGAATATCAAATTCGCAAAAAATCCTCAACCATGGCTTCTTTTGACATGTGTTCTTTGAAAAAATCAGCATGTCTCTTTTCAACTCAAAAGTCTTTATCCCTGTTGACTCACCTTTACCATAAGATTTTCCCTTTTTCTCCTCCTGTAACTGCATTGTTGATGCCCAATCACTGCTTCTAGTAACAGTGAACTGTTACTTACCAAATACTTATGGTGCAGTAAAAAATATTTACCATGGGTAAAAAAAGTTACTGTAGGTAAAAAGTGATTTGTATTTACCATGTAGGTAAAAAATATTTACTGTAGGTAAAAAATATTTACTGTCGGTAAAAAAGTTTACAGTCGGTAAAAAAGTGAAAACGGAGTATGCCGTGCTGTGAGTCCACACGAACATCCTCGTGTAAATTTCACTAGAAATTCACACCTAGAATGGGCTATTCTGTAAGATATAGGTTGTAGGCATGCATAAGAGCTCGTTCCCACGTATCTTCTGTCCATGGCACTTTTTACTCTTTGGTGCTTGTGAAGTAGATTTTTCTTCTCTTTCGAGATCCCTTGGACTAGAGTATCCTCATCTCCCCAACAACTAACTGTGCCTTTATTGCATCTTCAGAAGGGGTCCTAAAAACCATGCATCATATAGCCCTCCCCCTTAAGCTAGAGGTATTTGATGCCTCTAGCTGTAGGTTGTGCTACAATAGGGTTCTCTTGAATACTTACCCACCTGGTACCAATTGAATTTGTCATGTTACTGCTTTCTTGGCTGATGCACCCTGTTTAGTCCTTTTTGATGAATAATTGTATCCATCCATGACTAACAACTGGTCTCTTAGACCCTTGAAAGCCATACCCCATCCATTGTCAATATCCACTTTCACTGGTAGCATTCTTTTTTTCTTTTTTTCTTCTCTTTTTTTCCTTTTTTTTTTTTTTTGCCCAACCCCTCGTTGAGCATTCATGCTCAACCATAGTATTATTTAGGTAAAAGATGATTGTATAGAGAGAATTATATAACATAGAGCTATAGAGTGTATAAGAAAAATGATAGTATAGTGGCTATATAGATAGGATAGAGATAGAGAAAAAAGCATCTGCTACTGCATCACCCTCCAGGGTCAAATGGAAAGCTCAAAGCTCCCCCACGCATGGTGTAGAATCCACCTGGATCAAAAGTAAATCATTGCTCATTGCCATCAACCTGTAAAACATGTATATCCAAGCCTTCCTTTGCACTTGTAGGCCAATAGACAGGCCACCCTTCCAGCTCTTTATAGCACGGAGCTTCGTCACCCTGCATCCATAATCCTTCGTGTCCACTATAAGCATACTTGCCATCACTTGAGAAACCTGAATCATAAGTAGCTATCCTACCATCTGCTACAGAACCCTCCATGGTATAGTCCACTTCAAAAAAACCTCGCCATTGACACAAAAATATATGTAAAGCAACCTCCAATAACACATGTATCCATCGCATCACATGACATAGCAAGACCCTGCCATTTGCCTCCACTTGCTGCATAGCCAAGCAAACCTGATCACTTTTCAAACCTGTATCCAAACCCTCTGTAAACGTCTCCACAACCATCTCTTTATACTCAGAAACATGACCTACTAGAGCTTCAACCTGTGCAAATACCTCATCACCAACAAGGTTGACGGCATCTTCCTTTAATTGGATATGGTGTTGGGTTATCGTCACTCCTTTAATGTGCTCGTAATCAGTTATAAAGAGGCCAGCATGCTTCTTTAGTACCTGCAAATAGGGTTCTCTCTCTTCTTCTAGTAGGTCCTTAGCTAGCATCTCCTCTAAGCCTGTGGCTTCTTCCTTGTTTAGAGAGTCTTGACCACCTTCTCCTTTTGGGTTTCGCAGTATTATACCCATGACTTCCAAAGAGCTAGCATCCTCCTCAGATGACTCATCCTCAGATGAAGAGCAACTGCTTGTGCTCCATTCATCCATAGAAGTCTCCATCTCTAGGTCTTGTTGTCTACTCTGCTTCATGTCATACACAATTTTTTGTTGCTTTCCACCTACCTTATGATTTGGTCGTAACTCAAGGGAACCTGTCTCCCAATCTTGCCTAGCTTTCATAGCCATAAGCCAAGGTCTTCCAAGGATTAGCGGATAGCCCTCCCCCTTAGTTGGGATCACATAAGCATCAATTGAGATTGCCACACCAAAAGCTGAAACCTTCACTCCATTAACCTTTCCCACACAAGCCACCCTTACATTATTTGCCATCTTAGCTTGTAAGGAAGTTTGCTCGTTTCCTTCCAAACCCAACCTGTGCATTAATTTCTCTGTCATAACACAAATCTCGGTTCCACCATCTACGTACACATTGGAGACTTGCTGACTCTTAATCTCTGCATCAATGACTGGCACGATATCCTTCATGCCTCTTGCACTAATAGACCCAACTGACTTTGCCTTAGCCCTCCTGGTGCTGACCATCTTAGACCAGGTTCTACGCATCTTTGGGGAAAGGTGGAGGAGTTGCTGCCATGAAATCTTTGGTCCTTGCTTACTCACATCTGCTACCAGGTCGTAAGGTATGGATCCTACCCCAAGTGGAAAGTCTTCTACTCCTATGTGCCTCCTTGACCTACTCTTCCTTTTCTTGTCTCCTATCACTTGGGAGGAACCCTCATTCCCTTTATCCGGCTCTGAAGCTTCCATTTCATCAGTTCTTTGTCTCCTAACTCTCTTTATTGGCATGGCAACAGCCTCCTCCATTTTTTCTTTCCCTTTATCCTTACCATTTTCAAGACTTATGACAGAGACAGCCCTGTCCTCCCCTCCCGATGATAGTGGAGGGATCTCTGCTGGTGCTTGTGGTTGTGGAGGAGGGGTCTCAATATTTGGATTGGTGGAGCCACGTGTGCATTTTGTCCATTTAGTGGCCTAGCTCGAGGAGGAGTGATTTGCTGGCGAGGAGGCCGTCTTTGATTACCATTTCCTTGATAGCGTCGTGGATGGGGGCAATAATACATGCCGTGACCTACCTCTCCACAGTTGTAGCAAATGTACTCACGTGCTTGCCTTTGTCCTTCTTATCTATTTCGTTCATTTCCTGGCTAGGGAGCCCTTACACCTTGAACCAGATTGATGGACAGGCTCTCTAGTTGATTGGTGATTTGTTGAAGTAATTCTTGTTGAGAGGACTCTTGGTCTGTTGCTCCTGTCCCTGCTACTACCCTTGCCATAGGTTGAGCTAGCGGTGGAGGCTCCATTCCCCCTTGTAGTTGAGCTTGGAATTTTAACTTCCTATCCTTCTCCCTTGCATAAGTCATAGCTTTATCAAAGGTATTTGGGAATTTACCTTTTACCTTTTCTCGAAGGATGGGGTAAAGCCCTGCCAGGAAACAGTCCTTCTTTAGGCATTCTGGCGCCCTTTCTCCTTCACCTAGTGATGCACACCATTTCTCCCACAGGTTGGAAAACTTTCCTTCATAGATTCTATAGTCATTGGGTGATGTTTGGCGTAGCTCTAAGAGCTGTCTCCATATCTCCTCTGGAGGCTCATGGCGGCGAAATTCTTCGATGAAGGCCATCTTTAAGGACTCCCAGTCTCTTCTTTCTTCAGGTGCCAAAGTTTGATACCATAATTTTGCACCTTCCCTCAAGACCAAAGGAAAGGCCCTTAACTTAGTAGCTTCGTCATCCCTTCCCGATACCAGAAAGGCCATTTCCAAATTATCCAAAAAGTCTGGAGCAACCTCCCCAGGCTTACCATAAAAATTAGGGAAGGCCATAAGTGAGAGAGTAAACAATTACACAAACAGCTCCAATTTAGTTAAAAATAGAGTATGATAATTACAATTTGGAGCTTTAGCACAACTTAGCTCAAAATAGGATGAAGATCGACACATCAAAGGAATGGTAATAGTCTAGTAAGGGTAGAATGACAGGATGAGGAGAGCGCAAGATTTCCCCAAGTCTCTCGGCTCCAAACAACAGGGCTATTCTTTGCTGATAAAAGATTTTTCTATCAATACAAATATTCACACGGATATGACGGACAAAATGGAAAGGAAACATGCGGGGATCATCATTCTCATTATTGGCATCCATACTTACACACAAGAGCCTAGCTTAGTTGCACCACCTTGGGACCAATGAGCCTGATCATCCACAGAAGGTCAGCACCTCGGATCACTTCGACTCTTCCTGATGCATCTGTGAAGACGTAAGGCGTGATGGCAACACTTTGTACAATGCTGAGCCTTTTAGCAAGCAACAATTGGATGCTATTACCATAATCAACATGAAGAATGAAAGTGACACCATTAATGTGCAGCACATCATCAACTAAGATAGTTTCCTTAGATTGAGATAACTTCTTGAAAATTAGCAGCAAAGGTAGGGCAGGGAGGATTTTCACCCGGTCTCCAAAGCACTTTGGACAATATCCAAAGTGATCTTCACGCGGACAGGAGGTTGGCTTGGGATTGGTGGTGTCTGGATTCACAAAGTGCACTGGGAGCACTCGCAGACGGGCGGCAATCTTGTAGGCAAGCCTTCGCCTCTTTGCTTCAGGAGGATTTAGGGGTGAGAGTCGTGGTTGCAAGTTGGAGGTTGAAGTTGGTTGCTCACTAGCCTTTTTCTTGCCTGTAGTGGTCATGTAATCCCTTATTAATGAGATTAAGCCAAATGTTACCTTACGCTTGAGCACGCGCTGCGGCCTTGGGCCACTTAGGTGTAGAGGTGATCTTCCTCCTCTTAGTCGGCTCCTCAGGAAAGAGAGGTCTGGTGATGCTTTCTCTTCCCTTAATGTGTGTCACAGTACCTTCGTGTATGTTGATGTAGAATATTTCAAGCTCGTGTGCGTTGGAGGTTTCTGGAGCACTCATAGGTTGAGAGGAGAGGTATATCAAGCTCTTCTTCTCACTCTCCTTCGTTGGCGACGATCACGAACAAGGCATGTAGAAGAACTTACTTCTTGAATTTCAATGACACTGCAACCTGGTAACAAGACCTCGATGAAAGCTTTTAAGGCCTCTAAAGCCTCCTCCTCTTCTGTTCTCCAATTTGCAAACTCCTCACGCCATTCGTCCATGTTGTAGATTGCACATCTTCATTGCTTGTGGACTGAAGGTCTGTGTAGCCCTCCTCAGTGGGGGCACCAAAATGATAGTGGGAAAAAGTGCAGTGCAATCGGGTGGCCTCTGTACTCGTGCACACTCCACAAACCACGCCTCATGCAAACAAGCAAAGAACAAAACAAAGGGGGCACCACCCTAAATTAAGAGGTTTAGGGACCTCACACATAGTGCACATAGGCAAGTGAGACTTCTGGCATTATGATGGCATCAAAACATATGGCAAAACACATAGAAACGAAGCTTAGGGACCTTATGTAGCATATATATACACAAGACATCAGCTTAACAATACAACGGCATCTGATCATACATAACAAGGATATAGAGAAGCAAGCCAAGGATGGCATAATCCCTTGTCAAAAACAATCAACCCAGCAAGTAGGTATGATCCTACTAGAAACACATCAATACCTTAGAGAATGATGGCGAGGATGGTGGCCATGGAGCATGAGAGAAGACTCCTTATTTAGGTTTTAGGGCTAGTAATGTAGCATACCAGAGGGAGAGAGAGTAGAGCTCCATCCATAGCTCCTCGTTGTGAGCAATGTCGTCATAGTTTCGTTGCTTGGTGAAGTGGGTGAAGTCTTGTTTTTTGAGTGAGAGAAGGCCTCCTTATATAGGTTTCTGAGAGGGTTTAGGATAAGGGATAAACATGCTTAAATCCGCTGATTGGGGTTACTTTTTGCTTAGGGTGGTCAACAGATTGAGGTCACCTGATATGTCACCATCAAGATATTCTCTAGAGTGATGTGAGAGGGGAGGGTAAATGCTGATTTTTCTGATTGTGACACATGGGAATAAGGCCTTGACCAGCATTTAAGAGCAGGTAGGTGGCTGTTGAAACTGGAGGTTCTCCTGAATATCAAATTCGCAAAAAATCCTCAACCATGGCTTCTTTTGACATGTGTTCTTTGAAAAAATCAGCATGTCTCTTTTCAACTCAAAAGTCTTTATCCCTGTTGACTCACCTTTACCATAAGATTTTCCCTTTTTCTCCTCCTGTAACTGCATTGTTGATGCCCAATCACTGCTTCTAGTAACAGTGAACTGTTACTTACCAAATACTTATGGTGCAGTAAAAAATATTTACCATGGGTAAAAAAAGTTATTGTAGGTAAAAAGTGATTTGTATTTACCATGTAGGTAAAAAAGTTTACAGTCGGTAAAAAAGTGAAAACGGAGTATGCTGTGCTGTGAGTCCACACGAACATCCTCGTGTAAATTTCACTAGAAATTCACACCTAGAATGGGCTATTCTGTAAGATATAGGTTGTAGGCATGCATAAGAGCTCGTTCCCACGTATCTTCTGTCCATGGCACTTTTTACTCTTTGGTGCTTATGAAGTAGATTTTTCTTCTCTTTCGAGATCCCTTGGACTAGAGTATCCTCATCTCCCCAACAACTGACTGTGCCTTTATTGCATCTTCAGAAGGGGCCCTAAAAACCATGCATCAGGAATCAAGAAGAGTTAGACTTGTCTAATTTTCTAAAAGGATTCCAAGATGTGTTCATCGATGATATCCCTATGGACTTACCTCCAAAACGAGGGGATGATGACCATCGCATTGAGCTCCTTCCTGGAAGCTAACCACCTAACAAGCCTCCTTATCGAGTCTCACAAGCTCAACAAGAGTAGATCATGAAGCAAGTACAAGAGCTGGTAGACAAAGGGATGGTGAGGCCTAGTTCCTCTTGCTTTTGTTCTCCAGTCCTTTTAGTGCAAAAGAAAGATGGTACATACCGTATGTGTGTGGACTATCGAGCACTAAACCATATCACTATCAAAAACAGATTTCTCGTACCTCGGGTAGAAGATCTGTTTGATAAGCTACAAGGCTCTACCTACTTCAGTAGGATTGACCTTAAGAGTGGCTATCATCAAATAAGGATAGTGGATGAAGATATCTTAAAGACCGCGTTTCGCACAACATTTGGTCTTTATGAATATCTCGTCATGCCTTTTGGCTCTACTAATGCACCAACTACATTCAATCGTTTGATGGAGAAAATTTTTAGACCATACCGCAAATTCGATGGAGTGTTCTTTGATGATATCATCATCTACTCCAAGTCTTTGGAGGAACATAAGCAACATCTCCAAGTGATTTTTCAAGCATTGAGGGAGAACAAGCTTTTTCTCAACCAAAAGAAAAGTGAATTCTTCCTTCAAGAGATTCAACACCTAGGTCATATTATCTCTAAAGATGGAATCCAAATGGATCCATCAAAGTTAGAGGTAATAAAAGCATGGCCTAACCCAATAAATATACATGAGCTAAGAAGCTTTGTTGGTATGTGCACATACTATAGACGCTTCATAGAAAAATTCTCTCAAGTAGCAGGACCATTACACGACTTAACTAAGAAGAACGTTAAGTTTGTATGGACTGCTAAGGAGCAAAATGCTTTTGAAAATCTCAAAGAGAAGCTTACTTCCCAACCAGTCCTCGTGCTTCCGGATCTCTCAAAGCCATTTGAGGTCCAATGTGATGCTTGTGGTGATTGCCTTGGAGCAGTTTTGCTTCAAGAAGGGCATGCCATAGCATATGAGAGCTGAAGGCTCAATATTGATGAACGAGTCTTGGACATTTATGAGAAAGAGCTTTTAGTTGTTCTACATGCCCTAGACACATGGAAGCACTACCTATTGGGGACTCCATTTATCCTACGAACCGACCACCAAAGTCTCAAGTATTTCATGACGCAAACCAAGCTTTCCGACAAACAAATGAGGTGGGAAAATTTTCTTTCGCAATTTAATTTCCATATTGCTCACATAGCAGGTAAGCACAATCAAGTGGCCGATGCACTTTCACGACGACCCAAAGTTAATGCGGTGTCTATAGCTACTCACAATGATCTATCCTCTATGATAGATGAGTATGCTACTGACCCTGACTTTAGAGACATAATGTCAGCCTTTGCTTTGGGGAAGAAAGAGGAACCATTCACCTTGCAGAATGATTATCTTCTCCACGGAAATAGGCTATGTGTTACCCATTCCCTTCGTGAGAAAGTTATGTATGAATCCCATGCTCCTCCATATGCGGGGCATAGAGGTATTCAACCTACTCTCCGAGGAGTAGAGACGTACTTCTATTGGCCTACCATGAAAGTGGACATACAAGAGTATGTTTCAAAATGTGTAGTATGCCAAAAGACCAAGTATGATAGAGGGAAGCAACCTAGATTACTCCAGCCATTGCCTATCCCAAATTCACCATGGAGAGTATATCCATGGATTTCATCTTTGGATTACCCAAGTCTATCCATGGGAATACAGGAATATGGACTATAGTTGACAGGTTTAGCAAGCAAGCACATTTTATTCCTATCAAAAAGACTATTAAGGCACATCAAATGGCAACTCTCTTCATATCTCAGATTTTCAAGCATCATGGATTACCCACATCCATTGTGTCAGATAGAGATCCTAGAATGACCAGTAATTTTTGGAAAGGTCTCTTTGAAAATCTAGGAACAAGATTGAATTTCTCTTCGACCTATCACCCACAAACGAATGGCCAAAGTGAGATAGCCAATCTTACGATACTCGATCTACTCAAGACTTATGTTACAAAGTAGATCAACGCTCACAATGGGAAAAGTACTTACCTCTTGTAGAGTATGCCTACAATAATACCGTACATACTTCTACGGGAAAAGCACCTTTTGAGATCATTGAGGGAAGACCTAAAAGTCCCTTGCTACTCAAAGTACATGGGAAGATCTTCGCCACCGATGAGTATAGCTGTTGTCAGGAGTTTTTTGGAGCAAGGGATTGCGCATATGTACATACACTGCATGGTGCATCAAATAAAGAATTGCCCATTTTCCAGAGCCAGGTGGTTACGTGGGGCCCACATGTGTACAGGTAGGACAACATGTACATAGTGCATCTATTTTCACTATCACTAGTACCAGTGTGTTTTTTCTACAATAAGGAGGAGTTGGTAGCACGTAAAACTTCTCGAGGAAGCTATCCGGGGGCCGACGACATGAGGTAAGCAGATGCGTTAGATGGCATCTAGTGGCGTCAGGACGTCGAATGGGGTCAATATTTGCACGCGGAGAAGTACGGACACGACGTGAATGTTTTCTTGTGATAATTATGCAGAAAGGTCATCATGAGGACCATATTTTGGGGCCACTTCATGTGGTGGCGGGATGCATTATTGAAAAAATTGAGCGCCAAGTGTGCGGATGATGCAAAAAGGTGACAACTATGCACTGCGAGGTCAGTTTTTGGCCTGTTCGGGGTCCGTTTGAGGTCAACTAAAAGACCAAGGGTGCCCAACTAATAAAGATAAGTGTGGGAACTGAAAAAACTGAGAGAATACCAGAAAAAGAGTGGAGAGAAGAGGAGGAACAACCGCAACTGTGTTTTTGGGGTTTTTAGAGCCTGTTTTGGCCGTAAACTGCTTATCCGAGGTCGGATTTGAGCACTTTGACATTATAGACTGGGGTTTTGGGCCGTTCCGAACACGATGGCGCTGTCCATTTTTCCAAATTCCTCACTCTTTTTCTGCTGTTTTGGCTGTGTAAGTTTCTCCTATGAGCGAAGCTTCTGCTCCAATTTGTGATTGTATCTGGTACATTTTACCCATATTGTGTGAGCTATTTGCCCCCTTGGTGTTGGCCCAAGCTCATTTGTATCTAAATATCATAAGTTCTCCTCTTTTGAGCTGAATTTTTTGGGTGTGTGTGTGTGTGTCTCTCTCCTCTCACTCCATAGGTGTGTTCCCTGTCTCGGCTAGGTGTGTTGTGTAAGCCGAGTGGTGCCCCATAGTGTGTGTGTGTATCTTCCCAAGAGTGTGTGTCGGGTCGTTATAGAGGCGTTCTGTGTGTTTTCATCCCGCCCACATTCTTTTGGCGCCCCCACGGAGGATCTTCTTCGAGTACCTTCTGCTTCGAGCTTCGAGCTTCGAGATTCGGGCTTACAGGTTGCAGGTTGCAGATTAGAGGTTACAGGGACAGGTATAGGTACAGGTGATTCACACAGGTACAGGTAGCTGGAGTACAGTGATATACTAGCAGTGATGTCACTTGAAGTTGTTATGGGTATGCATCATTTGGCGCCTGTTTGAGCGCATTGTCTACTGTTATTGTACGTTACTTGTGGAAATTTCCATTGTACGCCTTTGTGGAGCCATACTTGGTTTTATTTGGTAGTCCCAGCCATTTCTGAGACTTGGTCTGGAAGATAGTCATTTCTGAGACTTGACTATACGCGATTTGCATTAGCCGTCGTGTGAGGGTCGATAGCGTAAGGTTTTATTGAGCTGGGGGATTCTGTGATACAGGTAGCTGGAGCACCCTTTTCGTGACCTCACCATATGCTATGTACTAGTGATTCCTAATTGATGCTCGGGTTCTATTGTTGGCAGTTTATGCATACATATATAGTCTATATTTTGGGTTCTTACTACTCTACTTCTGGGAAAACTTTGTCAAAATTTTTCCAAGTTATGATGGCTGGTCTTTTGGTCTTTTGAGCCATTTATGCTGTTATGCTGCTGAAATTTTGGCAAAATCAGAGGAGAAGACAGGTGTGTTTTTTGGGAGTTGCATGGTCGAATTTAATGGCTGATCAAAATGGCCCTCAATTCACTCCTTTTCATTTAACTCAAAGAATCCAGATAATGTTCATGTGTCCAGGAAGATCTTTTTCCAGCAGCGCATAGTCTTTATGTTCGGGCCAAGAAGATTAAGAGAGATACTGGAATATCCTTTGCCTGTTGTAATTCCAATGATCAACTATGAAAACTCATTTGATGTGCATGTGTTTGTCCTTATCTAAAGTTGAGCTCCATTGATGTTTCTGGGAATTGAGTCAGTCAAAAGTTTTGGGTTCTTGTACGTGTGTTCAAAGGGATTCTCAAAGCATTGTAACCCGACCTTTCATGGAAGAAGTGATGAGGATGTGGAAGACTTTTTGGAAAAGATGGAGGTTGCCTGCATTAGCAACCAGATTCATGACCCTGCGCAGATGTTACGTCTTCTCTAGATTTGTTTGAAGAGTGATGCACGAATCTGGTCCAAAGCATTTGAAGAGGAGTTGCGTGCAGCGGATCCACCTGTAAGATTGAGTTGGGACAATCTAAGGCATGGATTGGAAGTGGAGTTTGTGAAGATAGAAGATCTTGACAAAGTGTGGCAAGAAGTACAGACTTTAGTAGCTAAAGAAGCCTAGGACATATGAAGATGCACTAGAGGTAGAAAGGAACAAAGAGTGGAAGTTGAGGAAAATGAGCCAGTTAGGGGTGGAGTCTTTGCCCATGAGGTCTGAATTTCAGCCTATGGATTCTTTGCAAGGTCGGGTTCATCATGAACTAGTGGTTTCTGTTACTCCTCAGGTTATGCCAACAGTGGTCACTACAGCAGTGCAAGATGATGGGCTAAGGCAAGACATGAGGCAAGTGGTAGATTTAATGAAGAATCTCAGCCTAAACATGCTTGGTCAAGTGGGAAATAATCGAGGTCGAGGGAGGTTTGAAAATTAGCCAAGAGGTGAAGAAAGGCCTAGGAATGGTGTTGGACAAAGCAATGGTAGGTACTGGAGGCAGACGTCCACATGTTATAATTGTGGAGAGTTGGGCCACATCAGCCTGCAATGTGATAAGCCACCAAGGATGGGGGGAGACATGTATCCATTGCCAAGACAGGTGCTAACTAGGTCCAATGATTATGGCATCGAAATTAAGGGAGATGAAGGAACCAGTGGATTAACCCAGGAGGAAAAGGAAAAGACAAAAGTGTTAAGTGTAGTCACCTTGGAAAAGGCATCAAAGCTAGAGGATACATTAGTGATGCCCATTGGGAAGAGGACCACAGAGGAAAAGGAAGGAAGAAGTGCCCCAGGTCCTAGCAAGAAGACGGGAAAGAGCCATGAAGGCGAAGATGTCAAGGCCAAGAGGAAAAGGAGAGCTCGTCGCAAGTTTCATGTTTCAGATTTTCCACTAGGGGATGGGAAATTAAGCTATGACTTGAAGGAGGATTTGACAAGCAGGAAAGCAGATGTTACCTTTGGGCAGCTTATAGAGATGGTGCCTAAGCTAAAGCGGCAGTGGAAGAGGATGGTTAACCCAATGGAGAAAGAGCCATAGAGAGGTTTAGTGAAGGTGTTGGCGATGGATGAGCTACCAGACATTTGTCCAATAGTAGATGTGTGGCACAAAAGAAAAAATCTAGGACAAGGTTATGTGGATGGTGGAGCCCAAATATGTGTCATAACACACTCATGCGTTGAGAAGATGGGTCTCACAGTGACTGGGGTGTCAGGTTTCCGGATCAGATTGGCAAACCATCAGAAAGTAAAATGGGGTGTTGTTAAGAGCTTAGAAGTGGAAGCCTATGATGCAAAGGCAGTGGTTGATTTTCATGGGATGCCAGCGGGGTTGGGAGCATATCCTATTATATTGGGCAGACCATGGTTACATGCAGTGGGAGCTGTTCAAGATTGGCGACATGGTACGATTAGCCTCTATGGAAAGACAGGTGCCAAGAAGCTATATAATATGGATACAAGGAAATGATTGGAAGAGATTTATGAAGATGAAGATGGGTCTAGTGATGAAAACTATTCCACAGTGTCTGATGAGGACAGTGATAGTACTACCAGCAGTGATGAGGATGCTGATTTTGCATTTCTTTTGATGGACAAAGGAATCCAGGAGTGTGGTGTAGTCGCATTTGCAAATGAGGTTGAAGATGAAAGTGAGGGCCTTATGAAGTGATTGAAGGCTGATGCAAACCAGGTTGAGTTGTCAAAGAAGCAGGAATTGATGACACAAATGATCATGATTTTGCATTTCTTTTGATGGACAAAGGAATCCAGGAGTGTGGTGTAGTCGCATTTGCAAATGAGGTTGAAGATGAAAGTGAAGGGCCTTATGAAGTGATTGAAGGGCTGATGCAAACCAAGGTTGAGTTGTCAAAGAAGCAGGAATTGATGACACAAATGATCAGTGGAGACCTCTCAGCTATGGAGAAGGAGATATATTTGCACATGCTAGCTAGTTTTCCTGATTTGTTCATTACTTCATATGAAGAGATCAGAGGGTTCAAGGGTGAAGAGATGCATATAGAGCTGAAAGAAGGTGCTAAGCCAGTGCGGCAAAGGCTAAGAAGGATGGGTCAAGAGAAGATGGAAGCCTCGCGGGAAGAGGTGGACAAGATATTGAAGGCAGGGTTCATAGTCCCAGTGGAGACCACAGAATGGGTGAGTCCAGTAGTAGTGAGTCCAAAGAAGGATGGGAAGTGGAGGATTTGTGTAGATTTTAAACCCTTAAACACAGCCACTAAGAAGAACCCATATCCTCTTCCATTCATTGATCAGATCTTGGATTCAGTGGGCAGGTTATGAGAGATACAGTGTGTGTGATGGTTTTTCAGGCTATTTTCAATTGAAGATTGCTCTTAAAGACCGCACAAAGACAACTTTTATTACGCCATGGGGCTGCTATTGCTACACGGTATTGCCATTTGGGTTGTCAAATGGACCATTTTTCTATCAAGAGAGAGCAAATTGGGTATTGGAACCATTCATTGGCAATTGTGTTAAAGCTTTTATGGATGACTTCTGTGTCTACAGCAGCAGGGCTGAGCACCATGAGAAGCTGTAGATGGTATTGGCTCGATATGATGAATGTGGAGGACAACTAAATCCAAAGAAATGTCATCTAGCACAGCCAAGGGTGAAGTTATTGGGCCATATGGTGTCAGAAAATGGCATTGAGGCTGATCCAAACAAGGTTAAGTCTATTATTCTTCTTCCATCACCTACGAGTACGAAGCAATTGGCAACCTTTATACACAAAGTGGAGTACATGGCGCGGTTTATTCCATTGTCTTCTCAGCTCCTTTATCCATTACAGCAGGTGGCAAAGCATGATCCATTACAATGGGATGACAAGTGTGAAGAAGTGTTTCAAGAGGTGAAAGAGGTGTTAGGGGGGTTGTCAGCCATGCAGGTTCCTGATTGGGAGAAAGTTTTTTATGTAAATCCATCACTAGGGAATGATGCCATTGGAGCCATGCTATTGCAAAAGGGGAAGGGCAGCCATTATATGAGGCCAATATATTGTGCAAGCCGAGTGAAGTTGGTAGCAGAGAGAAAATTCTCGGAAGTAGAGCTAGTGATGGCTAGTGTAATATTTGCTTGTCCGACGATTTCATCATTACTTGCTACCACGACCTTTTGTTTTCTTGACGAGTTATGCCTTTTTGCCACAGTTAATTAATAGTACTAACATGTCAAATGTGGTGAAGAAATGGGTAATTGAGCTGCAAGAGTTTGAGTTCTCTTTTCTAGTGGAAGATAGTACAAGGGCTACCCTAGCTGATTTGTTGACCCACAAGGAGAATCCCCTTATTGTTAAGGAAGAGGTGGTGAGAAAGGTAGTTGAAGAAGTGCCACAAATCAGCAATGCACATGTGTTGTTCTTTGATGGTTCATACAGAAAGAGCCATGATGCAGCTTCAGGGGGTATAACACTTTATGATCCAGAGGGGAAGCTAGTATGCAAGAGAGGGTTCAATTTGGATGCTCATAGTAACAATGAGGCTGAATATGCTACTCTAGAAGCCGGATTACACATCTATTTGAAGCATGGGGTTAGAAGATTGAGCATAAAAGGTGATGCCTTGTTAGTGGTGAAGCAAGTGCTGGGTGTGTGGAAGAGCAAGAACAGCTCATTGAAGGAAATGTGTTTCAGAATTAAAGGCCTGTTAAAAAAGTTTGAAGCATGGAGAATCAGACACATTGAACGTTCTCTAAATGGAGAAGCACATGAAGTAGCTCAAAGCATGATTGGGGAGTTATTTGTGTTGAGGACCACTTTACCTCTTTATCATGGCTGGGAAAGTTTGGCTCAAGAAGAGGAGTTTTTGCTAACAGGAATCATTCCAAAGGATATTCAGAAGTCTAAGAAGTATGGTTTTGTGCGTAGAGCATACAGGTACAAATTGATTGGTGATGTCTTATACATGAAAGGGGCTGATCTCGTGTTGAGACGTGTACCTTGGAGGGAGCAGCTTTACAGAGTGTTGGAAGAGAATCATGAAGGCGCATGTGGTGGCCATTTTGCTCTAAAGATCACTTTGCATAAGATCTTGCAAGAAGGGTATGTCTGCCCTAGTTTGCACAAGGATGTTCACCCTTGGTGTAGGTCTTGCAATAGGTGTCAAGCATTTGGTAAGAGAGTGTTGAAGCCAAAGCTACGAAAAACCATTATGGCGTTTGATGTGTTTGAAAAGTGGGGATTGATGCAATAGGCCCGTTACCTATCACAAGCAGGGGTAAAAGCTATATTTTGTCTGCAATGGACTATCTCTCTAGATGGGCAGAGGCTATAGCAGTAAAACAAATCACTGCAAAGGATGTGGCAAAATTTGTGTACGATGAAATATGTTGCAAGTTTGGGGTGCCACTAGAGCTACTTTCAGATAAGGGGCCTGGCTTTAGAGCTAAACTGCTAGATTTTTTATGTGCAAAGATGAAGATTAGGCACCAGCATACCACTCCTTATTACCCACAGTGTAATGGCTTAAATGAAAGATTCAATGGTGAGTTGGTACAGATTCTTTCAAAAGTGACAGAGCACCAAGGAAAGAATTGGGATTTGGAATTGCCTAGTGCATTATGGTCTTATCGTACTTCAGTGAAGACGGGTACAGGGTTTACTCCATTTCATTTGGTATATGGAAAGGAAGGATTATTGCCTGTGGAAGTGGAGTTGCCTGCAGTCAAGATGTTAGAAAAGTTGCTTGGGCCGCCTAGTGATGCATTCAAAGAGAGGCTCTTACAGTTACAAGAGGTTCAGCTGGATAGGATGAGTGCATTGGAAAATTATGGGCAGATGCAGGATAGGGCTTTGGCAAAGATAAATGAAAAGGTCAAAAGTAAGGGTATCAAGAAGCATGACTTGGTTTTGTGCTACAACAGTAAGCTGGACAACACCTTCCAAAAGAAGTTTCAGATTAAGTGGGAAGGCCCTTTCAAGGTAGTGGAGTGTTTTTCGAATGGTACATATCAGCTAGCTAACTTGGATGGTGTTCTACATAAGTCAAGGGTAAATGGATTGTGTCTTAAATCATATCATTCTAGGTTAATGATGGTGGAGCAAGATGAGTTGTCTGTGGATCAAGCAGTGTTGGTGAAGAATGAGGAGACTTGTGACGCTACAAGTCTCATATCGCTTTTTGCTGCTGCTGATCATGAATGATCTAGCAGGCTAGGGGATGGGCAAATTATGTCAGGAGTTTTTTGGAGCAAGGGATTGCGCATATGTACATACACATGCATGGTGCATCAAATAAAGAATTGTCCATTTTCCAGAGCCAGGTGGTTACGTGGGGCCCACATGTGTACAGGTAGGACAACATGTACATAGTGCATCGATTTTCACTATCACCAGTACCAGTGTGTTTTTTCTACAATAAGGAGGAGTTGGTAGCACTTAAAACTTCTCGAGGAAGCTATCCGCGGGCCGACGACATGAGGTAAGCAGGTGCGTCAGATGGCATCTAGTGGCGTCAGGACGTCGAATGGGGTCAATATTTGCATGCGGAGAAGTACGGACACGACGTGAATGTTTTCTTGTGATAATTATGCAGAAAGGTCATCATGAGGACCATCTTTTGGGGCCACTTCATGTGGTGGCGGGATGCATTATTGAAAAAACTGAGTGCCAGGTGTTCGGATGATGCAAAAAGGTGACAACTATGCACTGCGAGGTCAGTTTTTGGCCTATTCGGGGTCCGTTTGAGGTCAACTAAAGACCAAGGGTGCCCAAATAATAAATCTAAGTGTGGGAACTGAAAAAACTGAGAGAATACCAGAAAAAGAGTGGAGAGAAGGGGAGGAATAGCCGCAACTGTTTTTTTGGGGTTTTTAGAGCCTGTTTTGGCTGTAAACTGCTCATCCGAGGTCGGATTTGAGCACTTTGACATTGTAGACTGGGGTTTTGGGCCGTTCCGAATGCGATGGAACTGTCCATTTTTCCAAATTCCTCAATCTTTTTCTTCTGTTTTGATTGTGTAAGTTGCTCCTATGAGCGAAGCTTCTGCTCCAATTTGTGATTGTATCTGGTACATTTTACCCATATTGTGTGAGCTATTTGCCCCCTTGGTGTTGGACCAAGCTCATTTGTATCTAAATATCAGAATTTCTCCTCTTTTGAGCTGAATTTTTTGGGTGTGTGTGTGTCTCTCTGTGTGGAGTGGGCAAACAAATAGTCTCTCTCCTCTCACTCCATAGGTGTGTTCCCTGTCTCGGCCAGGTGTGTTGTGTAAGCCGAGTGGTTCCCCATAGTGTGTGTGTGTATCTTCCCAAGAGTGTGTGTCGGGTCATTATAGAGGCGTTCTGTGTGTTTTCATCCCACCCACACCGTGACCTACAAGAATATTTTCAAAAGATTAAGGAGGCTATATCCATCTCTCAACAAAGGCAAAAAGCTACTGCTGATAAGCACAGAAGAGCCTTGATGTTCAAAGAAAATGATTGGGTCTTACTCAAGTTTCCTAAGGCTCGATTAAGGCAAACGATGGGCAAAAATCCTACGGGCCATCAAAAGTATTATGCTAAACTAGCAAAAGATACTATGGTCCTTTCCACATCTTGAAGCCCATCAATGAGACGGCTTATCAACTCAAGTTGCCCAACCATTGGCTCATACACAATGCCTTTCATGTAAGCCTACTTAAGTACTACAAAGGAGAGCAACCAATTGAACCAATTATTGAAGACCCTCCCGAAGTTGCACACCAAGAAGAGGTGCTACAACCCGAAGCTGTCCTTCGGCATGAAGACAAGGTACTACGACATGGTAAGATTATCCGACGGTATCTTATTAAGTTCAAAAATTATCCTTTTGAAGATGCTAGATGGATGCAAGGAATACAGCTTAAGGATAGTATGAACCTTGTCAATGCTTACAATGCTACATTAGAGTAAGCAAATGTACAAATTTCTTTTAAATGACTCATGTTTTTGTCTTATAAGACTAGTCCTCTTTTTAATTGTGCACAAATTTAACTAGTATGCATGCTTAGAATCATGTTTGTGATGACGACGTCTCTAAAACACCAAGTAGAATTTGTCACTCTACTTTGGGGAGAATGAAATGGACTAAAGAGTAGACTGCTTGCGGCAGCTATGTCTCCCAAGCACCGAATGGATTAGTCATCCATCTTGGAAAGATGTCATAGGGTAAAAAGGGATCCTCTACCCGCTAAGCAAAATTGACTAATGACTAAGGCTTTATCTCTTCTACCTCATAGTCGAGGACGACTATGATTTCAAGAGAGAGAGGTAATGTCATAAAATCTAATATCTAATATCTAACCAACCCAAATGATTTTCTCATATTAAATTGATCACTTAATGTGGGAGAATAAACGGGAACAAGTGTTAAGATATAGACATGTGCTTATAGATCTATCTCAACACGGGGCCAATGGTAAAGGGGCCCAAATGAGAGATGGTCTATCAAACAGCAAGGATAACCAATGGAGCATAAAACCTTAGGGTTAGCTTCATTGAAGACCTCCAATAATGTGTGTAAAAGGCCTTTGACCTTAGGTAAGCTAGGGCTGAGCTTGAGGCACGGGAACCCGACCCAGCTCGAGGTGCTTGTCCTGCTTGTCATGCTTGATGACTAAGGTGCTTGATGATTGAGGTGCTTGACATGCTTGAGATGCTAGGGTTGCACTTGAGGTGAGAACCCAGCCCAAGCTTAAAGTGCTTATGAGCCAAGCTTGTGGTGGGAATTGGGCCTATGCATGAGGGGCTTGAGGTGTCAAAAAGTCAAAGATTCAATCCCTACAAGGAGGGGGCGAGCCCTACATGAGGGGGGATGAGAGAGAACACCCACACACTCACACAAGGCATGCATGGTACAAATAAAGCAAAAGGGACACTTGTCAAGTTCCTCCTCATGTTGCCCTCATGGTATGCCTGAAGCCTATTGGTTGGCCACCCAAGGGGTCCAATAATAATTTAGGAGATTTAATTAAATTATTTAGCATTTATCTAGCCCTCTCTCTCAAAGGGGAAAGGGGGACACTTGTCGCAAGGCTACCCTTGTTGCTTGTAATGCCTCCTGCTTGTGATTGGCTAGGCCTGGAGGGGTCCAATGAGCTTCAAGCATGAGCT
Organism: Adiantum capillus-veneris; assembly: GCF_014529385.1. Classification (NCBI taxonomy): domain Eukaryota; kingdom Viridiplantae; phylum Streptophyta; class Polypodiopsida; order Polypodiales; family Pteridaceae; genus Adiantum; species Adiantum capillus-veneris. The sequence continues at coordinate 130,390,252 of NC_140943.1, read as the reverse complement.
ACAAGGGGGGGTCGACCCAAGAAATCTAGGGGGTTGCTTAGGGGGTATACTCACCCACACACACTCACAAACACTCTCATGGTGTGCTATGCAAAGTGCAAGAGCTCCCTCTCCTTCTCCAAGCAAGTAGAGGTTGAGAGCCTACACCAACACTCTTGGATATGGAGTGCAAATCCAACCGAGAGCCATGATTCAATGCTTAAGCTTTCCATCTCCTTCTTCTTCATTACTATGCTATTATGTATGCTAGCAACAAGAGTTATGATAAGTGAGGAACTAATTCTTTCTCCTACGAAATGTTTTCTTCTTCCTCTTCCCTACCCTCATTCCCTGCTAGCTCTCTCCACCTTTGAAGGTGTTTGAGGTCTTGGGACTGAGGCTTGGGATAGTTAAAGCTTTCTTCAAGTTTATGTTATGTTTGTGATGCATGAAGCTTTCCATCTTCATTGCATCACCTAGGTCACAAGGAACACAAAAATTGTATTGTAACAAGTCTCTCTTAATGGGAGAAATCATAATACAAATGCCTATTGGAGGGGGGACCGGCTCCACATAAATCCGATCCTCAACTGTTGTCATGTTCTCTAAATTCTCTCTCTTGCAAAATTATTGTTCATGCCAAGTTAACTAATTGCTATGATTATGTTGCTATCTTCAATTATGTTCACCCGCTATGCTCACAAAGTCATTTCTCAAAAGTACTCTCATTAATTTCCGCTACTCTCAAATTAAATAGGCCAATTCCATTACAACTATTTTATTTTCCTTTATATGAAATGAAAATGAATAACCCACCACCCATTTCATCTCCTCCCAAAGGAGTTTCCAAGACACTCCTTTTTGGTACCACCTAAACATGCTATCACCCATATAAGTCTCTTAGAAATGACTATGAGAACTACCTGGCCATTCGGCCATGTGAGCCTTCTTACCTTGATCCCTACTATCCCTTGTATTTCACGGAATTGGTCAAGCCCTTGCTAGAGGACTGTATTTTTTCTCCCTACCCAACAACATATAGCCATCAACACCTCGTCTTTGATGTAGAAGACGACGTTAGCCCTCTTGTTGCCTGATTATTTCATTCAGTGAGAGGGATGCGCTTATGGCTTTGACCCCCTTGTCAACCCATGATTTGTGGAACAAAGAAAGATTTTTTTTTTGGTGCAGTCTACTATGTATTCCACTCTATGTGAAAATGAAAATCCACTAATGTCCATTTAGTCATTTTTCTTACAGTATGCTTATGCGGTACTTAGTTAACTTGGCATGAGCAATACTTTTGCAAGAGAGAGAGAGTTTAGAGAACATGACAACAATTGAGGACCAGATTCATACGGAGCAGTTCCCCCCTCCAATAGGCATTTGTATTATAGTTTCTCCCATCAAGAGAGAGTTGGTACAATACAATCTTTGTGTTCCTTGTGACCTAGGTGATGGAATGAAGATGGAAAGCTTCATGCATCACAAACATAACATAGACTTTGTAGAAATCATTAACTATCCCAAGCATCAGTCCCAAGGCCTCAAACACCTTCGAAGGTGGAGAGAGCTAGTGGGGAATGAGGGTAGGGAAGAGGAAGAAGAAACATTCCATAGGAGAAAGAAATAGTTCCTCACTTGTCATCACTCTTCTTGGTAGCATACATAATAGCATAGTAATGAAGATGGAAAATATGGCAAGCTTAAGCATTGAAGAGTCTTTGTACAAGTGTCCTCCTTACCCCTTTGAGAGAGAGAGAGAGAGAGAGAGAGAGAGAGAGAGAGAGAGAGCTTGAAATATATAGATATTTGTTGAATTGAACTAGAAGCTCACTGGACCCCTCTCCCCCCAGTCAATAGCATTCAAGAACACCATGTGGCTAAGCATAGGGGGAGTTTGACATGTGTCCATGTGCCCCTTGAGAAAAGGGGGTGCCCTTTTGGTGAGTGGGAGGTTAAGTCAAAGATTCCCCTAACTTTGGGGCTTTCCCCCTTCTTTGTAGGGTCTCTTTTTGAATCAAGCACCTTACCCCCCATGCATGGGAAGCTTCTCAAGCACCTTCCTCATCAAGCATGACAAGCACCTCAAGCACCTTAGTCATCAAGACGACAAGCACCTTAGTCAACAAGCATGACAAGCACCTCAAGCTTAGGTCGGGTTCCCACCTCAAGATCAGCCCTAGCTTACCTAAGGTCAATTTCCTAAGGTCAAAGGACTTTTAGCACTAACCATTGGAGGTATTTAATGAAGCTAACCCTAAGGTCTTTTAGCTCCATTAGATGCACATTGCTCTTTGATAGACTATCTCCTTTTGGACCCCTATTGAGATGTAACCATCTCTCCTCTTGGTCCCCTGCTGAGATTGTTAAGTATGGAGCCTAATTTACCCTTGTAATTTTCAGTGGTAAAAGCGCACATTTGTAAAGCCCCCATTATGAGGAGAAGCCATCGTGCGTGAAGGTAAATCACTCACCGGAAACCAAAATTTTCACAGTATAAAACCATGGGCAACTTTAGGGGCCTCGGGGGCGGAAGCCCCTGAGACTTTTTTTTTCCGTCGCCAGAATATTCTTTTTCGCCGGAATATTATGGCCGGCCGGCGGCCGGAAAGTGGTCGAAAAACAACCGTCGGTTGGCCGGTGGCCAGTAGTCAATGGCCGGTGGCCGATGGTCGGAAGTCAATGGTCGGTGGGCCGGTGGCCGAATTCAATGGCCGGTGGCTGAATTCAAAAGCGGATTTTTCTACACGAGGGCGGCCACACATGGGCGGATAGGAGGGTCCGATTTGGACTTATTCACACAAGGGCGGCTACACATGGCTGCCTCTCATAAGAGAGGGTAGCCCTTTTGGCCTATAAAAGGAGGCCATTTCTACACACATTTCATAGTGTGAAGTTGATGCAACAAGGTGAGTGTGAGGTGGTGAGAGTGAAGCAAGGCGGGAGCTCCATTAAGGGTATAATCCCTATGTAAACTACTTCTTCTTTTGAAGTGCTAAAGCCATTGAGTGGCTGCTTTCCTGTGGACGTAGCCCACATTGGGTGAACCACGTATATCGTGTGTACTCTCTCTCTCTCTCTACTCTATAATCTCGTGTATGTGAATCTGTCACTCTCCATTAAGTAATCTACTCAAATATCTATTTAGCTACGTCTTATTTCCCAACAACTGGTATCAGAGCAAGGTTTGCTCGTAGCTAAATTATCTCAAGGAAAGGATTCCTTGAATTGAGTGGGAGTTATGGCGGAGGAAGGGAAATTTAAGATTGAGAAGTTCAACGGCAAAAACTACCAAAATTGGAAGATGCAGATTGAAGACTATCTCTACCAGAAGGACCTCTATTTGCCACTAGGCGGTCTTGCGAAGAAGCCAGCAACAATGGCTGATGAAGCATGGATTGTCCTTGATCGAAAGGCACTGGGAACAATCCGGTTAAGCTTGGCATCAACGGTGGCCTTCAATGTTTCGGAGATGAAGACCACGGAGGACTTGATGAAGTCACTTGACGATTTCTACGAGAAACCATCAGCATCCAATAAGGTATTTCTTATGAAGCGCTTGTTCAATCTAAAGATGGCAGAGAATGGTTCAGTTGCAAAACACCTAAATGACTTTAACACAAACATAAGTCAACTTCGATCAGTGAAAATCAATTTCGATGACGAAGTGCGAGCTCTCCTTATACTATCATCTCTACCGGATAGTTGGGACAGCCTTGTGATGGCTGTAAGTAATTCTATTTCTGGTACAAATACTCTTAAGTTTGATGATGTTGTGGGTGTTCTCCTAAGAGAGGAAATACGAAGGAGAAGCACAGGAGAGTCATCAAGTGCTGCATTGTCAGTGGAAACAAGAGGAAGGCCTAAGGAGAGGTTCAAAAGCCAAAAGGGTCGTGATCGCTCAAGACGGAGCAAGTCACGCACAAAGTCAGTTCTTGAATGTTGGAACTGCGGCAAGAAGGGCCACGTCAAGAAGGATTGCTGGTCCAAGAAGAAGAAGGATACTGAGTCTCAAGACAACAAGCCAACATCGGAGGCCAATGTGGCAGGTAAAGTAGAGCAAGATGCTCTAATTCTCTCATTAGACAATGTGTCTAATTCCTGGATAGTAGATTCCGGGGCTTTATTCCATGCGACACCACACAAGCAACATTTCCAAGACTACACCAAAGGTAATTTTGGGTATGTATACTTGGGAGATGATGAAGCTTGTGAGATTGTCGGCAAAGGTACAGTTTCTGTCAAAACTGCTAACGGAAATGAATGGAAGCTTAAAGATGTTAGGCATGTTCCTTCTCTTCGCAAAAATTTGATCTCTACAGGACAATTGGACGATGAAGGTCACAACATTGCATTTGGAAACAAATGGTGGAAGATCTCAAAGGGATCTTTGGTGGTTGCTAAGGGAGAAAAGGTCGGTACACTTTACTTGTGTACTGTTAGCACGCAACCTTCAGCTTGTGCAGCAACTACAGAAGTTGACAGTGCGGTGTGGCACTACCGGCTTGGGCATATGAGTACCAAAGGAATGCAAATCCTTCAAACAAAGAAGCTTCTACCAGGTTTGAAAGAAGTGGACTTAGAGTTCTGTGAAGATTGTGTTTATGGTAAACAAAAGAGGGTAAAATTTCAAAAATCAGGAAATGAAAGAAAAAATAAAAAATTTGAGTTGGTTCATTCTGATGTTTGGGGTCTTGCAAGTACACCATCACTTGGTGGCTCATTCTACTATGTAACATTCATAGACGATGCGACTAGAAAAACATGGGTTTATGTCATGAAGAATAAGTCCGATGTATTTTCCATATTTCAAAGGTGGAAAGCCTTTGTGGAGAATGAAACAGGTACCAATGTTGAATGCCTCAGATCCGACAATGGAGGTGAATATTGCAGCCAAGCTTTTTGAAAGCTTTTGTGCTAGCAATGGCATTTGGAGGCAAAGAACAACCCCAAGGACACCTCAACAAAATGGGATTTTGGAAAGGATGAACAGGACAATCATGGAGCGAGCACGAAGCATGCGGCTACATGCTGGCCTACCGCTTGAACTTTGGGCGGAAGCTGTAAGTACGTCTGTGTACTTAATCAATCGGTCACCCTCAACGGCATTGGATGGGGGAGTTCCAGAAGAGGCATGGACAGGTAAACTGGTGAATTATGCATTTCTCAAAGTGTTTGGGTGTGAGGCTTTCATGCACATAGATAGAAGCCTAAGATCAAAGCTAGATGCAAAGTCCAAAAAGTGTTTCTTCATTGGCTATGGAGAAGGTGACTTTGGGTATCGCCTATAGAATCCTGAAGATGGTAAAATCTTAAGGAGTAGGGATGTAATTTTTAACGAACAAAATATGTACAAAGATTACTTGGAAAGAAATAAAAAAAAAGAAATAGGTGATGAGTACATGGAGCTTGAGGACGGTGAAGACTCAAGGACTGCAAACGGTGACAATGTGCAACAACTTCAACCAAATGAGGAGCCTTAACCTATTCCCCGAAGATCTACAAGAGCAAGTAGACCTCTAGAAAGGTTTTTTCCTTCCTTCAACCATCTCTTGATCTCAGATTTTGGAGAGCCGGAATCATACGAAGAGGCTATGCAACATGAATCCAAAGAAGAATGGACGAAGAGCATGCAAGTGGAGATGGACTCACTATATCGCAACCAAACATGGGAATTGGTTGAGTTGCCTAAAGGTAAGCGGGCACTTCAAAACAAATGGGTGTACAAGGTGAAGGAAGAAGAAGGTGGGAAGAAAAGGTACAAGTCTAGGCTTGTGGTAAAAGGGTTTTCTCAAAAGAAAGGTATTGACTTCAATGAAATATTTTCTCCTGTTGTAAAAATGAACTCAATTAGGCTTGTCTTAAGCCTTGTAGCTTCTCATGATCTAAATCTCGAGCAAATGGATGTAAATACGGCATTCCCTCATGGTGACTTAGAGGAGGAAATCTACATGCTTCAACCAAAGGGGTATGAAGTAAAAGGTAAGGAGAAAATGGTTTGCAGATTAAAGAAGAGCTTGTATGGTTTAAAACAAGAATCAAGACAATGGTACTTGAAGTTTGATCGATGGATGTTGGATCATGGATTCACGAGATGCAACTCGGATCACTGCGTCTACACGAAGAATTTGGGAGATGGGAAATTCATCATCCTAATGTTGTATGTTGATGACATGTTGATTGCAAGTGCTAACATGCAGGACATCAAAGACCTAAAAGAGGATCTGTCTAAATATTTTTCAATGAAAGATTTAGGTGTTGCAAAGAGGATACTTGGTATGAAAATATCAAGGGACAAGACAAAAAAGACAATAAAGCTATCTCAAGAAGATTACATCAAGAAGATACTAGAAAGGTTTGCAATGCAAAATGCAAAACCAGTTTCTACACCTTTGGCTGGTCACTTTAAACTAACGAAGAATATGTGCCCAAAGACACAAGAGGAGATAGCCTATATGTCTAAAGTTCCATATGCTACAGCGGTAGGTTCTCTAATGTATGGTATGGTTTGGACAAGGCCAGACATTGCACATGCAGTGGGAGTTGTGAGTAGGTTCATGGAAAACCCAGGTAAAGAACATTGGCAAGCTGTGAAGTGGATACTTAGGTATCTAAAAGGGACAACATCAAATGTTTTGTATTTTGGAGGAACTGATATTTATCTAGAAGGGTATGCTGATGCAGATATGGCAGGTGACAAAGATACTCGAAGGAGCACTACTGGCTATGTGTTCACGGTTGGAGGCATAGCAGTAAGCTGGGCTTCAAAGCTGCAGAAAGTGGTTTCACTTTCTACCACGGAAGCAGAGTATGTAGCAATGACGGAGGCAAGCAAAGAAATTATGTGGCTTCATAGATTCTTAGAAGAGCTTGGATTGAAACAAGACAATTGTGTCTTGTATAGTGATAGCCAAAGCGCTATCCATCTTGCGAAGAACTCAGTCTTTCATTCAAGGACAAAGCACATTGAGGTGAGATATCACTTCATACGCACTCTTTTGGAAGAGGGACAACTAAAGCTAGGAAAGGTGCATACAAGTGAAAATCCTGCAGACATGTTTACAAAGGTGGTCAACAAGGAGAAGTTGAGCTTTTGCTCATCTTCAATTGGCATTCAAGGATAAGAAGCTAGAATGGAAAGCAGTGACAGGTTTGGTTTGGAGATCAGTCTCCAAGTGGCAGATTGGTAAGTATGGAGCCTGATTTACCCTTGTAATTTTCTGTGGTAAAAGCGCACATTTGTAAGGCCCCCATTATGAGGAGAAGCCATCGTGCGTGAAGGTAAATCACTCACCGGAAACCAAAATTTTCACAGTAAAAAACCAGAGGCAACTGTAGGGGCCTCAGGGGCGGAAGTCCCCGAGACTTTTTTTTTCGTCGCCGGAATATTCTTTTTCGTCGGGATGTTATGGCCGGAAGGCGGCCGAAAAGTGGTCGAAAAATAACCGTCGGTTGGCCGGTGGCTGGTGGTCGAAAGTCAATGGCCGGTGGGCCGGTGGCCGAATTCAATGGCCGGTGGCTGAATTCAAAAGCGGATTTGTCTACACAAGGGCGGACACACATAGGTGGATTGGAGGGTCCGATTTGGACTTATTCACATAAGGGCGGCTACACATGGCTGCCTCTCATAAGAGAGGGCAGCCCTTTTGGCCTATTAAAAAAGGCCATTTCTACACACATTTCATAGTGTGAAGTTGATGCAACAAGGTGAGTGTGAGGTGGTGAGAGTGAAGCAAGGCGGGAGCTCCATTAAGGGTATAATCCCTTTGTAAACTACTTCTTCTTTTGAAGTGCTAAAGCCATTGAGTGGCTGCTTTCTCGTGGACGTAGCCCACATTGGGTGAACCACGTATATTGTGTGTACTCTCTCTCTCTCTCTACTCTATAATCTCGTGTATGTAAATCTGTCTCTCTCCATTAAGTAATCTACTCAAATATCTATTTAGCTACGTCTTATTTCCCAACAGAGATAAGTCTAGAAGCACTTATTACACATTTCACTCTGGTATACCATCTCCTTTTGGACCCTTACTGAGATGTAACCATCTCTCCTTTTGGTCCCCTGCTGAGATAGGTCTAGAAGCACATGTCTCTACTCTAACTCTTGTTCCCCTTTTATCTTTCCATATTAAATGATCAATTTATTATGATAAAATCATTTGGTAAAGTTAGATATTATATTTTATGACAGGTACACCAATACAAAATTTGTGCTTGTGATACTGGCATTCATTGGCAGCTACCAAATTTGGTGCTGTAAAGTACCAAATTTGGTGTTGTTCATCTCACTACGATGAAAAACTATAATACTATAATGGGCTGGGGAAGTTAGGTATACCAGTACAATGATTTGATGGTGATACTGGCATTGGCAACTACCAAATTTGACATTGTAAAGTACCAAATTGGGTGATGTTCATCTCACTACAAGGTGATTGTTGTTTTGGAAAAAAACAGGGCTGGGGAAGTTAGATATACCAGTGCAAAATTTGGTGCTTGTGATACTAGCATTGGAAACTACCAAATTTGGTACTGTAAAGTACCAAATTGGGTGTTTTTCATCTCACTACGTGTTGATTGTTAAAGATAGCTCATCTTGAAAAAAAACAATATTATGGGCTGGGGAAGTTAGATATACCAGTACAAAATTTGGTGCTTTTGAGACTGGCTGGCATCTACCAAATTTGGTTTGTAAAGTACCAAATATGGTGTTGGTCATCTCACTACAGGGGTGATTGTAGAAGAAAGATTATTTTGGAAAAGCTTATTTTGGGAAAAAAATATATTATGGGTTGGGGAAGTTATGTATACCAGTACAAAATCTAGTGCTTTTGATATTGGCATTGGCATCTACCAAATCTGGTAGTGAAAAATGCCAAATTTGGTGTTGAACATCTCACTACTGATTGTAGAAGAAAGCTTATTTTGGAAAGAAAAATATTATGGACTGGGAAAGTTTTAATAACATATTAGGAAATTTCGGAGGTCATTTGGAGGGCCTTCTAAGAAAAATAGAATTTTGAATTTCTCTCTTTAGAAAATAGGTGTGGTAAAAGCAATTGTAAACTTGGAATAACCATTTGAAAAGTGCACTTACAACTAGATTCTTGCCACAAAGTCATAACGGCCGTGATGATTGAAGAGTAAATCATTTTCAGTTGCATTTAATGAACGTCCTAGAATTGGAGGGAGTTTCCTGTATGTGGAATGTATGACTGAAGGAAATAGGACGTATCCCTCCAAACCTGCTCTCTCCTTACTCTCTCACTGTTTGTGTGTTGATCTCAAAGAAATCCTCCCTTTCTTGCACTATTGCATACATGGCTTCTTCTTCCACCCCCACAAATGTCCTCCTTAAAAGACCCTTCTATCATCTACACATTGACCTGGATCCCCAATATATGCCACTGTGTAAGCGAGGAAAAACTAACATCAAAGTGACACAGATCATGACAGAGAGACTCAGAGAAGAGGGAGAAAAACACCTAGATATTTGGACAAAAGGCTCACTCTATCCATTGAATCCCATGACCAATGCTTTCCCTGCATTTTCAAATCCCACTAACTTATTGACCTTTGCAGGTAATGGAGAGAATGGATTGCTTGGCTACTGTAAAGCTCTAAACAAAAAATCAGAAACTTATAAAGACATGGTGAAGCACCAAGAAAATGAGATTTAGAGACTTTCAAACTTGCATTATGAGGACCAAAAGACTGTAATGCAACGCACACAAGAATCACAGGTCTTGCGAACAAAGGTACGGCCATTTCAAAATAAAGACACAATGTTAGGCACTCGTGTGCGAAAGAAGAAACTACAAAATCTTGAAACGTTGAAGGTAGATTCTGGAAGCCTTAAGAAAAGAATCCAAGCATTGAGGTGAGCATTGTAAACTATCTAATTAATTTAAACTAATCTAAGTTTTGCTTATGTTAGTTATGCTTTCTTTGTAGAGATTCTATCTATCCAGACAAAGAAAACATAGACCCGAAGGCCAATGTAGGAAAGTAGTTAAAGCCGTTGATAACTAGTGGTCTTGCAAAGGATATAATGCATGACAAAAAATTTAAGGTTTTGCAATGGACGTCGTTGACAGATTCATTTCAAAGAATGCAGTGCCCGCCAAGAAAATACAGGGTACATTGGACTCCCTTGGTGTTAGTAAAAGAGGTTACTCATCTATTCAACAGTCTATCTCTTCCATGTTTGTGAAGAAGGGAATAAAGTCTAAGCTTTTACCAATAGCTGCAAGTGTTTGGAAGGAAATACTCCAGCTCAATAATGAACAGACCAACTTCATTGGATGTCCATTTCATATTCAAGATATTTATAACTCACAAGGAACTACTGTCACTTATGATGAGTACAACAATATCTTCATGGACCTGACTTTGTTGCAAACTAGAATGGTAGAGTTCTACAATATCAGATTCGAAGAGACAGGTGACATTCTACATTTTGTTTTGAAGCTAGATGAGTGTGAGATTTTTAAAGAGAAGAAGCTAGAGCGAGTTACAATCACATTAATGAATAGGGATCTTTCCAAATGTCCCACTGATGACCCTTCATAATTCAGTGTTCAATTAGAAACAAACATATGGTGGCTTGGTGCATTTCAGGTAATCCAATTTTTTCCAATTTTGCAGCTCTAGAAAGCTCTCTATTGTACCTAAATTTTAGATTTATTTTTCATCTCTCAAAAGGATTAATCTTGTAGGTAAAGAAAGAAGACCATGACATTTTATTTTGGGTGTTCCATCAAACCCCTATTCCAGATATCATTGATAGGCAATGAATCGAGGAGAGGTACTGGCTATAGATGGGAGAGGAGAATTTCAAGTTCAATGGCATCTTGCAGGTGACCTCAAAACAGTGATGGTGAAAAGCTCCTACTCGTCACAATCAAGACTCTAATTTCCGACTAGTTCGGGACATACCACTTGTTAATGTCCATATTTGTACAATGCATGGTCTCTGCCGAATTGTAGAGAAGTGGGTATATCTATACATTGGGTTTTCTTGGAAAATTAAAAAGTTAGCTGAGCAGCAAGTCGCTCTATAGGGTTTGGAACTAGTTTTGTCAGATATTGGTCTACATGGGGGCAATTTGAAAATCTAGCGGTCAACCAATGAGAAAGATGTTCCCTGCAAACCATCCATAAGTGGGGTCAAGGCACGGTGTTTTCTATCTAAACCTCAAGGTACAAAAGATGTGAAGCTAACAAAGCGAGGGAGAGTATATCACTCTACCTACATTAGCAAAATTGAGTATATGCACTGGAAAAAACTTCATTTAGCAGTGAAATACCAAGAGCCAACAACTCGCAATGCAAAGGGTGATGTGTGGCGTTTCATTGACACGTTATTTCAAATGTGTGACAATGATGATTGGTCGCAGGATAATCTCAAGAAGTTTATACAGAACCTTCAGCTAACTACTAAAAAAATCCTTCAAGACAGCATGGCTGACACTCAAATCACTCATTACATGGTAAATTCAAAGCACCTCAGATAGTCTTAGTACTAAGTTTGTGTTTAAATTTCTAAATAAATTTCTTGTTTTCCAGCACATTATTTTTAATCATTTTCCATACTTCATCCAAAAGTATGGGAATCCAGGTATATGGAACACCCAGGGCCTAGAGAAGTCTCATTACATGGCTAGAAATGCATACTTCAGACACACACAACATGGAGGATCTCCAAATAAGGCAAACAATCTGAAGGAGTTATTTTAGTGGTTTATCGCAGAATCATTCATCGCATGCAACAAATCCAAGTGGCCTCATCAGCAACCGTATAGGCAATCAGACATTTGCAACTTCAAAAAAGAAAGCGAGCAAATGCATTCAACAACTCAAGTGCTCTTGAAAGTCAAATGAGGTGGAGGGAGACAATGCAATATGCCAATCATCGGTGGAACAAGAGAATTAGAGTTTAGATGATTAGATGTACCACAAATGCCTGTAGAATTAAATTCAATATGTACCTCAACTATTTCAACCTTTTGATGATTTGCAAATATCATTTGGAACCTCGCCCTTGTATCTGATCATTAAATGTTTTCCATACTCTAAGAGTTCAGTAGGGTTTTCTTTCCCTAAAGATAATTCCATTGCTGTGTATGTGTAGTGATATGTTGCACATCCCCCAATATATCCTGGCAAGTAACCAGAACATTCTCTCCCAAAAACCTGTAACGACGAGGATAACTTTGTCAGCATTTTGTGGCAGATTGGACCACCTAAGAAGCGAGATAATGTCTTGAAAGCATAGGTTGCAGTATTCCCCTCTTGTGACATTCCGTTGTGGAAGATTAGGATGGGTGCCTCATATAAACTAGGAAGATATTTTCCTAGAGCTGCATCCCTACCATGGAATTGTATTCTTCGACGATGAAGAAAGTCGTCCTTTTCAGCAATCCATGACTGTAAACAAAAGAAGTGTTTGTGTATGTGTATGAGAGAGAGAGAGACAGAGATGGGGGGGGGGCATGATTTTATACCATGAAACTCTCATCTTGCAAAAAAGCTCATCCTTCCATAGGTTGACTGATCCGGTTGACTCCTGGGATGGTTACTTAAACCAATCCTCCATATCATGTTTACTAGTTGATGGCTTGAGATTATTTCGAATAGTTTGAAATGTGGCTTCATTAGGAAGGATTTATTTATACTTTTTTGCCTTTTCAAAGCAGAGTTTAAGGCAGTTCAGTGGGTTACTGGAGATCTCCATTGCCTCGTCATTACTACTGTCATCTGAAACAAATCCATTCATCTCCTCCTGATACTTGGACATAGTGGCCAGTGCAAAGTCCTACCGCAAACAAAAAATACTTTGTATATCATGAAGGAAAATGTATGACCTATCTCCAAATTTAAACTCTGGCACTCCTGGTAGCATTAAGGTGGCTTTTCGCTCATTGAAACCTGACACATCTAGAGGTAGCTTGATATCTTAGGTTTTCACTGAGAGAAGATTGCTTCGTTCCACCTATTTTACTTCTTCTTCAAGATCAATGGACTCCTCTATCTCCGTCACTTCAATATATTCCTCATCCTTTTCCTCTTTTTCATCTGCTAGTAAATCTTGTTCCTCCATGACCTCCTTAGGATCTTTCATAAGACTTGTAAATAATCCATTTAAAATATTAGAAATCCAAAGGATTCTTGAACTAGCTTGCACTCCCGTTCATGTAAGCTGCACTAATGAAGTCTGTACATAAGAGGCAGCTAATTATACTTCTTGAAAGACTGTCTTTTAGGATCACAGTATTTTAAATGGACTACCACCATTTCACCAACATTAACCCTGCCCTCTTGAGTGTGAAGCTCAAACTTCTCTGTTCCAGCTTCCAATGTTCACTCTGTTCAGCTATAAACACATCAAGATTAAATGGAGCATTAAAAATGCAGGAGACCAAGTCAAACTTATCACTAGACCTAGACGAAACTGCAAAATCTAAAAGCCTTTCACCAATCACTATAGGGTCTTCATAAATAATTTCCTCCTTTTTCTTTGGGATTGTTGCAACACATTGGGCACTTTGCACAGCAGGTGCTGAAAAATCCACATCTCTCTTAAGTGAGTTCAGTAAAGTAAATTTTGGAGTAGAACGGGACTCCATCTCGACAGATGGATCAGTATCAGGCCCCTCCAAACTCATGGCAGGCTCCTCAAAACTCATGGCAGGCTCTGCACCAGATATATCAATGGGTTCTGTGAAGTCTACATTCCTCTTCATTGAAGTTTTTAACAGTTCTGATAGTCTTCTCAGAATGTTTTCTTGGCCAACGATGCGCTCGGGATCGATTTTCTACCTCTTCCTCCTATGAGATCGTAATCGTGCCATTTATTTCATACTGAGAAATATAAGTTTCTTCAAACATAAATAACAAGAAGAACACCACATGATCATATAAGTTTTGTACAAACAATAGGTAGGTATCTCACAATTATTTCGAACTAATCATATACACAATAACACAAGATGATTAGCATGTGTGCATTTTTTTGATAGAATGCAAAATAGCTTTATAGTTGTGAAAAGCAAAAGCCAATCAAGTGGATCACGACGCACGAAACACATAAACAAATCTCCACAATACTACTGGCGCACCGTGATCCACTTGATTGGATTTTATATAAAGTAATAGCTACCAAAACATTAAAAAAATTTATACTCCAAAAAAAAAACCTTTGTACAATTTCAAGAGTGGATCACGGCGCGTGAGGTACATAAACGAACCTTCAAAACACTACTGGCGCGCCGTGATCCAATTTTGGTTGGTGAAATGTTAAATGGTCTTTTACATTTTGAAGCACAATTCCTAGACACAACTAAACTATGGACCAAATGAAAGTGAAGAGATTGCCTTTACCTTTGCCAGGACTAGACATTGCTCTTGGAGTAGAGATTCAAGGACCGGGAATGTTGTTGGTGGTCTTCACTGTGAAGTCCCCACCCCGCCGTATCAACCAGCGGATTGGATGGTGAACCTGGTGGCCACTAGATCTATTGCGGAAGCAAACAAAATGGTTCAGGGTTCAACTAGTGGACGATCTCTCATCACAAGGTGAGTCAAGTTCGAGCCTACTAGCAGGGAGATCTAGCTCCACCTCGTAGGGGAAGCTTACTTAAACTATCTAGCGATCCTAAGACCCACCTTCCAAGAGGAGAGAGACCCCGAGCGCCTTTTTCCCCATGTTTCAGAGGCACGTACCCTCGAGATTTCACCACTTTAGGGGCAATGAGTATTACTAATATCGAAGTAAGCACTCTGGGGACAGAGAGTCCCGACCAATCGGGACCACCCATCTCGTAGGCACTGGCAACCTGAGCCAAGCCCCCACTTTCCACCCCCACACTCACACTTCCTTGTGTGACTTAATTACTACCACAAAGGTTGTTCAACATAAACATTCCTTGTTTTAATTCCGAAGCACATTGTTCGTTAAGAGAGCCCTTCAACCAGTATTGCAAACAACACCAAGACAATATTCTAGTAAAAAATCTACTCAAACTTATTCATTAAAATTCCAATGTACTGGAGGTACAACATCCCCCCTCCAGCGAGAGTTCACTCCTCCCGTTGTCGCCTAGCTGCCCATACAACTAGGTATGTCCACCGCATAGAAAGCACGTCATGGACACTCCCACCACATAGAAAGCAAGACGTGGGTTCCCACCGCATAGAAAGCAAGTCGTGGGTATCCACCGCATAAAAAGCAAGTCGTGGATTCAAGAGCCCTTAACGAGGAACTCTGCCCCCTGTGATCAGTAGGGGGGTCATGACTGATTCAACATTGGAAATAAAATGAACAGGTCGAGCTAAATTTTCCCTAGAAGACATTCTTTCCTATTGCAACCAGCATACCCATCAATAATTTCCTTCCTACTTTAGAACTTAAATGTACAAAGAATTCAATGCCGAGGTTTTCGTCGGATTTCTCCAACATGTTTGGGGATATGTTCATTCCTAACTAAACGTGTGCAATGTTAAATTAAACAGCTTGAATGAAATTATGACCTACCTCTTCCATTTCTTCGTCGATGGCCCGTGAGATGGCCGGTATTTGTTCCTCCATGGGAACTTTTCCCTTTCCATTGACATTGCTTGTTCCTACCTCGCGGTCGTGGGCACCACCGAAGCGAGTTCTCTTAACCGGAGCCATTTTACTCATTACTTTAAATAATTAGCTTGGAGAAAAAGCTAAGGTTCGCAAGTGTCATAACAAACCAATAGATAGATTAGCAACATCAATTAATCCCTCCTATAGGAGAGGTCTAGATTTTTCATATAGCAATCATTATGGATGACACATAATCCTATGGGAACCGGCTCTAAAGATAATTACTCGGCTTACATGATTAAGAATAATAGGATTTCACTAACGGAATTACCAGAGAGATGAATTAAGTATGATTAATCTCTTTCCTAGCAAATAGATGGTGCAGATTCACCTTATGCATAGGTGTAAGAAAAGTCAACTCTTAGAGACTTAATGACGGATTAATTTTTCCTTAATTACATCTTAATGCATAAGAGAAATGAATTTAATCTAGCTACAATATTGATGAGTGACAGAAAGAGTGATTCTCATCAATCTACACAATTACCGGCTTACCGATTAATTACTATGCTATCTAGAGAGAGAAAATTTTAATAATCATGCACTTAATCATTAATTAAGAGTGATGAATGGCTGATAATTCAGCTATGGAATGATGATTGCATAATAGAATATGGTTAAGGAGAAATTAGAGAGTAATTATAGAGAATTATGACTAGGAATAAGCATAATAGACGAGGAATTTAGATGGTAATGAAAAGAATTTACAGAAGGCATTAATTAAACCGTGGTTATCGTGATTAAGAGCTGATAATCTTCTCAATTCTCTGATCTAAACGAGCTTCTTGAGGTGAGAATTCGACAGCACCTCCCTCCTTGCTTCTTCTTCAAAAGGTGTGTGTACCGGCAGCACCTCCCCGAGGTGTGTGTAGGTGTGTGTGTACTGGGTGTGTATGTGAGCATGTATGTGTGTGTGTGTGTGTGTGTGTGTAGGCCTTTAAATAGGCTCCTACAGGCTGAAAATCGATTTGTGCTGCTATAAGCATGTGAGTGAGCACTTAGTCCTTGCATGGCAAGTCTAAGTTGCCTCCCCACCAAGTGGCCAGTTGGTTTAGTTAACTGGTTCTCACACTTAGTTGCAAGCTTGGAAACTTCCCAAAGACTCCCACAAGGCAAGAGGGCACCCCCTAGCTGCTAAAGCTAGTCTGGAGTGGCCTGAAACCTGTTCCCACACAGTCCCGGGCCCCCGGTGCCTCTCGCTCAATTTTTGGAAAAATTGATTTTAGGCTAAAACGGGTTATACGAATCGGATTTTGACGCCGTAAATTGCTATACGGAGCTCGAACTAAGACGTACTGGACCGAGTACTTGCCATATTTAGCAGCCTTGGGGTCTGAAAATGCATTTTTTTCAAATTCGGGGTATGGGTGCAGTTTTTCGAGACGGTCAAAACTAGACGGGTCGGGCGGCCAAAAACTTTCTATTTTTGGATTTTTTTTACAAAAATTATTTTAATTCACATTTCGAAGCTTTAAAAAATTCTGAACATCATGGCACTGACAGAATTTAGAAAACTGCTAAAAATAGTAACTTATTCCATTATGTTCATTTCATGGTACAATGGTGCTCTTTTGGTCGGGGTCAGAGACCTTACAACCTCCCCAACGTGAAAAATTTGAGATGTCCTCATCTCAAGAAGGTGTTTGGGTAATCTTTTATGAGTATTGGTTCGTCCTCCCAAGTTGCATCTTCTTCAGGGTAATCCTTCCACTTTACTAGATGTTCCGTGATAGTTTTGTTGCGTAACTTCCTTTTCCTTGTTTCAAGTACGTAGTCAGGTTGGATCTCGAGAACTCCTTGTGCTGGGATGACTATCTGATCTGAGTCCAAGAATTGATCAGGGTTAGGAATATAGGGTTTGAGTAAGCTGACGTGGAACACATCATGAACCTTCAGGTTTGCAGGTAACTTTAGCTTGTAGGCTTGGTCACTCACAACCTTAACGATCTTGAATGGTCCACAATAACTTGGGCTAAGATTCTTGTATCTGCCTAGTGATAAGTTGCTTTTCTTTGGTCGGACTCTCAGAAAAACCTTATACCCTTCTTTGAAGGTTCTTTCTGATCGGTTCTTATCTGCATAGTGCTCCTGTCTATCCTGAGCGGCCTGAATGTCCTGGCGAATAGCTCTAGTCTGTGCTTCCATATCTTCCAAAATGTTTCTAGAGGCTTCTACCCTGACGGTTGGATCTGAGAAGTTCAGTGGTGCTAAACAGTTCTGTCCATAAAGAGCTTTGAAAGGTGACATTCCAATGCTTCTGTGTTCGGAAGAGTTGTAAGCATACTCCACCAAAGGTAGATATTGTAACCACTTCTTTGGTTCTTGCGAACAATAGGCTCTGAGAATGTCCTCGATGACTTGATTAACTCTTTCAGTTTGCCCATCTGTCTGGGGATGATACGCTGTACTGAAAGCTAATTGTGACCAAATAGATTGGAAAAGAGAAGTCCAAAATTTTGATGTGAACTTGGTATCTCTATCACTGACGATACGCTTGGGCAGACCATGTAACCTAAAAATCTCCTTGATGAATACCCGACTAATATCTGAAGCAGTAAAGGTTGTCTTTACGGGTATTAGATGAGCCACTTTTGTGAACATATCAACAACCACGAAAACAGAATCATACCCTCCTGTAGAAGGTAATCCTGTAACAAAATCCATACTAATGCATTCCCATTTCATCTGGGGTATGTCAAGAGGTTGAAGTTGCCCTGGTAAATTGATCCTTTCGGCCTTTATCCGCTGACAAGAAAGACACTGCCTCACATAGCAAAGTATGTCTCCTTTCATTCCAGTCCAAAAATAACTCCTCCTGACAGCATGAAGAGTCTTAGCATAGCCTGGATGTCCGGATGTAGGGCTATCGTGTGCTTCATACAAAATGGTCTTCTTTAAGACTGGATCTCTGGGTACATAGAGTCTATGTCTGTAGTAAAGA
Source organism: Adiantum capillus-veneris (assembly GCF_014529385.1). Classification (NCBI taxonomy): domain Eukaryota; kingdom Viridiplantae; phylum Streptophyta; class Polypodiopsida; order Polypodiales; family Pteridaceae; genus Adiantum; species Adiantum capillus-veneris. Next base: position 130,371,695 of record NC_140943.1, on the reverse strand, counting down.
CATCCTCCCATAAGAGAGTAATCTTTAGCTTCAAGCATCTTATTCTGCTGGACTAGAGATACTATACGCTGGTATTCTGGATCTACTAAAGATGCTTCTTTGATTCTATCCCAGATAGGGTTTTTTGGAATAGAGATAGCTCCGAGAAAGGATTTTCAGCTAAGACCATCTGCAACTGCATTTTCCTTCCCTGGTCTATACTTTATGTCAAGGTCATATTCCTGTAATAGCTCTATCCATCGTCGTTCTCGCATATTGAGAATAGGTTGAGTAAAAATCCATTTTAAGCTCTTGTGGTCTGTAACCAGCTGAAACTTGCGTCCGAGAAGATAATGTCTCCATAACTTCAACGCGTGAATAACCGCTAAAAGCTCCAAATCATGAGTAGGATAATTCTTCTCGTGATCCCTCATCTTTCGCGAAGTATAAGCCATTGGTCTTCCTTCTTGAGTAAGAACTCCACCTAGAGAAAATGTGCTAGCATCGGTTGCTACTTCAAATTCCTTGCTGAAATCTGGAAGCTTTAAAATAGGAGCTGAGACCAAGAACTCTTTTAGTTTAGCAAAGCTAGACTCGTGCTCGGTCTTCCATTCGATCCTCATTCCTTTCTTCAAGAGTTCCGTTAAAGGTGCAGAAATACGTGCATAGTCCTTGATAAAAATCATGTACCATCCCATTATCCCAAGAAATCCTCTGACTTCATTGACGGTAGATGGTTGAGGCCAATCAACGATGTCCTTGACTTTATTTGGGTCCACTGAAATTCCTTCAGCCGATATGACAAATCCAAGATAGTTGACCTTTGGTGAGAAAAAAGTGCACTTGCTCTCTTTAGCGTAAAGTTGGTGCTCCCGAAGAAGATCAAGTACTTTGCAAACATGTCCTTCGTGATCTGCCTCATTCTTAGAATAGATCAGAATGTCATCAAAGAAAACCAAGACAAAATCATCCAGGTAAGGTCTAAAAATATCCTGCATAAGTCGATTGAAGCTTGCAGGAGCATTTGTTAGACCAAAAGACATTACTGTGAACTCGTAGTGCCCATACCTAGTATTGAAAGCTTTTTTTGGAATATCTGATTCCTTGATCCTGATCATTTGATAATATCCTGACCTTAGATCAATCTTAGTAAACATTTTGGCACCGTGGAGCCTGTCCAAGAGTTCGTCAATCCTTGGAATTGGATACTTGTTCTTGACAGTTACCTGGTTCAGTCCACGGTAATCTATGCATAGCCTTAAGGTTCCATCCTTCTTCTTCTAAAAAAGAATTGGAGCACTCCAAGGAGAAGTACTGGGTCGAATGAATCCTTGCTCAATGAGTTGTCTAAGTTGTTCCTTGAGTTCGATGGCCCCTGGAAGTGACATCTTATAAGGTCTTTTTGAGATAGGTTCACATCCAGGAATAGTTTCAATCTCATGATCTACCTCTCTATGTGGCGGAAGATTTGTAAGGTCTTCAAGGAATACATCATCATACTCTCTCAACCAATTTGGTCAAAGTGAGGTATTTGATTGGTCCACCTTGTTAAGTTTTATTGCATAAATTTTCTGACCCTTCCTTAGTCCCTTCAAAAGTCTAGTGGCCTTAACTAGAGTAGCCCTAGGTCTCCCATTTTCCAAGGCTTCATTACCCAAGCTATCTGTAAAGGTAAAATTCCCTTGTGCACAATGTATGTGGGCCCTATTTTGCTTTAGCCAGTCCATCCCTAGTATCCCATCAAAGAATCCTAAGGGTAGGGTTCGAAATTGGGCAGAAGTTGGGTGTCCCCCTAAATCAAAATCGATTTTTCCTGCAGAATGTTGAGATACTACTTCCTTGCCGTTTCCTAACTCTAAAACTAGCTTGCTTGTTGGGTACTTATCTAGCTTAAGCTTCCTCATGCATCTGGGAGAAAGAAATGAAAGAGTACTACCACAATCTATAAGGAAGTTAACTTGTTCACCTCTCAGAGATCCTGGCGTATGAATGACTGCGTATTGCTCGCAACCATTGGGATTGTCAATTGCAGCATGTAGGGTTGCTCTCTCCACTGCATTGTCACCCACAGTTGGTTGTACCACTGCGGCATTTACTCTGGCGGTAGCTCCACGCCCTCGCCCTCTGTGCATGCTTCCTCGTCCTCCTCTTCCATTAGCTTGGACACGCCCACGTGTATTCAAGGGTATGGCATTGGCGTTGGTCGCGTGAAAGTTCTTGGGCCAATTGGATCTGTAATGTCCATGCTCGCCGCAACCATAGCATCGAACATTAGGGAACTCCATGGCTGCGGTGGTAGCCACAATAGGGCGCTGGTCATATGCTTGGTTGGCTGGTCTGTTATTCCAAGCAGTTGTCCTTGCCCTCTTTGCCCAATGATTCCTCCTGTTCTGATGAACCTTTTGTACTTCAAGAGCTAGAGGTTTGGTCCTCAACAAGGCATCCTGTAGTGTTGTCGGTCTGAGAGCTTCCAACCGAGTATTCAAGGGATCGATTAGTCCTTGGAAGAATCTCGCCACCTGTTGTTCCAAGGTCATCTTAGGAGCATATCTCCGAAGAGTGACAAACTTTGCATAATATTCTTCGACAGATGAACTCAGCCGCCGAAGTGAAAAGAATTCATTCATCCTCAAGGTTCAATAGGCAGGTGGTAAATAACGTCCCATTATTGCAGCTTTGATGTCTTCCCAGGACTGGGAAGATCCCTTAATATCCATATCCCTGCAATGTTGCTTCCACCATATCTTGGCATCGCCAGTCAAGCGGAACATCGCAAGCATGGTCTGATTTACGGGTTGGGTTCCTACAGCTTCAAAGTAGTCGTCCATGGCTTCCATCCACACTTCCGCATCTCTTTCCACATTTGCCCCCTCGCCCTTAAAGATCGGAGGTTGGGCTTGCTTAAGGAGAAGCTTCTTCTCTTGCGCTGTCGAGTACAGAGCAACAGGCGGTGCCTACATGTGTTATACGAAATTCTTGATACCATTACTTGGATTTCAAAATAGACACGAGACTTTAATAAAATTTCAAAATTCCACTTTATCAAGAGACGAAGATTCAGAGACAAAGAGTACTTTATTGATGAAAATTTATTACAATTGAAACCCCTCAAGGTTTAGGATAACTGATGATCAGCTTATTACATGGATTTATGGATTGCGTATGACATACGCCTAGGAGATGGTATTCACATGATGCACTACTTCATTCGTGAAATAGTTCCTGTACTCATTCTTGAGTGGATAATAAACTAAGATATCAAGCCGGAACTCCTCTTTTGGTACTCCAAAGGTTTTGACTCTGTTTGCTGGGATCACATTGGTGACCTTCTCCAAGAGCCAGTCGTTGAGGGTTTGATTGGTGTCGTCTGAGACAGTCTGGTCCAATCGTGTAGGCACCAAGTAGAATATCTCCACCACCCTCAACTCTTCTCCCCAACGCATCTTCTTCAAATCGGTAGCCAGGCATCCTAGCTTCCGAGCGTTGATGTAGTAAACCCCTCTTGGAAATGTCCAATCAAGTTCCCATCCTTTATCAATGCGAGTGGAGTGTGGCATATGATCCTTCATCAGTATCTCCATGACATCTCGCGTGAACTGGTAAACTGGGGATCTTTGAGCTTGCTCATAAATAAGCTCAAACACTTGGAACTTCCGATATTCGAGCATCGGGTCTTCCTGCAACACCAATGCAAGGAATTCGGATCAACTACCTATATACTTTTAGTTCCTTATTTAAATATTCAAACAGTACGACTTTATTTCTGAGCCTAACCTAGGCTCTGATGCCAGGTGTGAGGTCCCCACCCCGCCATATCAACCAACGGATTGGATGGTGAACCTGGTGGCCACTAGATCTATTGCGGAAGCAAACAAAATAGTTCAGGGTTCGACTAGCGGACGATCTCTCATCACAAGGTGAGTTGAGTTCGAGCCTACTAGCAGGGAGATCTAGCTCCACCTCGTAAGGGAAGCGTACTTAAACTATCTAGCGATCCTAAGACCCACCTTCCAAGAGGAGAGAAACCCCGAGCGCCTTTTTCCCCATGTTTCAGAGACACGTACCCTCGAGATTTCACCGCTCTAGGGAAAATGAGTATTACTAATATCGAAGTAAGCACTATGGGGACAGAGAGTTCCCGACCAATCGGGACCACCCATCTCGTAGGCATTGGCAACCTGAGCCAAGCCCCCACTTTCCACCCCCACACTCACACTTCCTTGTGTGACCTAATTACTACCACAAAGGTTGTTCAACATAAACATTCCTTGTTTTAATTCCGAAGCACATTGTTCGTTAAGAGAGCCCTTCAACCAGTATTGCAAACAACACCAAGACAGTATTCTAGTAAAAAATCTACTCAAACTTATTCATTAAAATTCCAATGCTCTGGAGGTACAACATCCCCCCTCCAGCGAGAGTTCACTCCTCCCGTTGTCGCCTAACTGCCCATACAACTAGGTATGTCCACCGCATAGAAAGCACGCCATGGACACTCCCACCACATAGAAAGCAAGACGTGGGTTCCCACCGCATAGAAAGCAAGTCGTGGGTATCCACCGCATAAAAAGCAAGTCGTGGATTCAAGAGCCCTTAACGAGGAACTCTGCCCCCTGTGATCAGTAGGGGGGTCATGACTGATTCAACATTGGAAATAAAATGAACAGGTCGAGCTAAATTTTCCCTAGAAGACATTCTTTCCTATTGCAACCAGCATACCCATCAATAATTTCCTTCCTACTTTAGAACTTAAATGTACAAAGAATTCAATGCCGAGGTTTTCGTCGGATTTCTCCAACATGTTTGGGGATATGTTCATTCCTAACTAAACGTGTGCAATGTTAAATTAAACAGCTTGAATGAAATTATGACCTACCTCTTCCATTTCTTCGTCGATGGCCCGTGAGATGGCCGGTATTTGTTCCTCCATGGGAACTTTTCCCTTTCCATTGACATTGCTTGTTCCTACCTCGCGGTCGTGGGCACCACCGAAGCGAGTTCTCTTAACCGGAGCCATTTTACTCATTACTTTAAATAATTAGCTTGGAGAAAAAGCTAAGGTTCGCAAGTGTCATAACAAACCAATAGATAGATTAGCAACATCAATTAATCCCTCCTATAGGAGAGGTCTAGATTTTTCATATAGCAATCATTATGGATGACACATAATCCTATGGGAACCGGCTCTAAAGATAATTACTCGGCTTACATGATTAAGAATAATAGGATTTCACTAACGGAATTACCAGAGAGATGAATTAAGTATGATTAATCTCTTTCCTAGCAAATAGATGGTGCAGATTCACCTTATGCATAGGTGTAAGAAAAGTCAACTCTTAGAGACTTGATGACAGATTAATTTTCCCTTAATTACATCTTAATGCATAAGAGAAATGAATTTAATCTAGCTACAATATTGATGAGTGACAGAAAGAGTGATTCTCATCAATCTACACAATTGCCGGCTTACCGATTAATTACTATGCTACCTAGAGAGAGAAAATTCTAATAATCATGCACTTAATCATTAATTAAGAGTGATGAATGGCTGATAATTCAGCTATGGGATGATGATTGCATAATAGAATATGGTTAAGGAGAAATTAGAGAGTAATTATAGAGAATTATGACTAGGAATAAGCATAATAGACGAGGAATTTAGATGGTAATGAAAAGAATTTACAGAAGGCATTAATTAAACCGTGGTTACCGTGATTAAGTGCTGATAATCTTCTCAATTCTCTGATCTAAACGAGCTTCTTGAGGTGAGAATTTGACAGCACCTCCCTCCTTGCTTCTTCTTCAAAAGGTGTGTGTACCGGCAGCACCTCCCCGAGGTGTGTGTGTACTGGGTGTGTCTGTGAGCATGTATGTGTGTGTGTGTGTGTAGGCCTTTTAATAGGCTCCTACAGGCTGAAAATCGATTTGTGCTGCTATAAGCATGTGAGTGAGCACTTAGTCCTTGCATGGCAAGTCTAGTTTCCTACCCACACTACAAGAGGCTACACACCTCTACCTACTCCGCCAGGAGCCACCCCACTCGACACTCCTCGCTTCGGGGCCCAGACGCCGGTGGAGACACCTGACGTCCGTACCCCCATCGACACGCCGCTAGAGACCCCTGCCGGGACACCCAGGTTCACGCGTCACCGGCCAAAGGGCTTGCCTTACTCCGTCGACTTCAGCGGCGGCATCATCATGGATGATGACGGCAAGAAGGTGATCTCACGCATGCGTGGTCTTTGCTCTCAGCTGTTTAGACACTACATACTAAACAAATGGAGTGAAGTACCAAGTGATTTAAAAGCCAGAGTCATCAGCATACTTCATGATGAGTTTCCCGTTCCAACACGGGATCAGCGCTTCAATGAAGACCTGATGAAGATTCGAATGCGCGAACACTGCAAACACAAGCGTTCCGAAGTGCAAAAAGCAATCAAGCATGGGTGGAACAGGCCAGATTGGCTGGCCAAAGAAGATTGGAAGAATGCGAAGAAAGCAGCGCGCGAGAATCCCGACAAGTGGAAGCAACAAAAGGATGCAGCCAGAGCGCGAGTAGAGGCAGGGAGCTCGCACCACTTGGGGAGCGGTGGATGGGCATCATTTGAGGCCGATTTTGTAAGTGTTTTCGCATTGCTCTTTATGTTCGATAGTTTAGGGTTTATGAGTTTTTTAATTCTAACATAATGAAATCTTTGTATGTTTTGACAGTGGTCGATGATAGGACGTAATCCCACACCGTACGAGCGCGAGTACGCAGGCAGGAAGGGCTTAAACGCCCTGATGGACATTCTCAGTTCTCGCGGCGGCATGGTTAGTATTAGGGTTTACTCTTTTCTATTTTTTGTATTGTTTTATAAATGTCGTTATATGTTTATACTTACTGAAAGCTGTCTTATTGTCTTTTTTTGCAGAATCCGACAGATACGCCGCTTGGACGCGATGAGACGTCTGACTAGACGACATCAGTTTAGCCGTAGCTAGATAGCATTAGTTTAGGGTTTCTCATAGCTTATGTATCATGAGACGGATTTTATACGTCTTTTTGAACCATGTATATTATTACATTTGTCACCGCAGTTCATTTTGCCAATCAATTCTTTATGCCTATGATGTTGTACAATTGTCATTATTACATTTGCCAATCAATTCATTTTGCCTATGATGTGTACAATTGTCAATTTTACGCTTGTCAATTTTGCAAACAATGCGTCTTGTGGGTGACTATTTTGGGTCTATTATCTACCCTTGCACTTTTTTAAAAAAGTGAATCAAGTACAATATGGTTGATGGGTGGCAGGGCATTCAATGCCCTGTCACCAAAAAACATTTCTCTCGGGCGTCGCTATAACCGTCGCTATTTATGGCTATGGAGCGTCGCTATAGACTTCTGTGTAAACGTCGCTATGAGCGTCGCTATGAGCGTCTCTATATAGCGACGCTTATAGCGACGCCTATAGCGTCTCATATAGCAACGCTCTCGTAGCGACGCTATTAGCGACGGTTTTAGCGATGCCGGGGTTATAAAAACCCAGTGTATTTTCGTCGCTAACAGCGTCACAAGAGCACACAACCTCTTGTAGTGCCACCAAGTGTCCAATTGGTTTAGTTAACTGGTTCTCACACTTAGTTGCAAGCTTGGAAACTTCCCAAAGACTCCCACAAGGCAAGAGGGCGCCCCTTAGTTGCTAAAGCTGGTCTGGAGTGGCTTGAAACCTGTTCCCACATAGTCCCGAGCCCCCGGTGCCTCCCCGCTCAATTTTTGGAAAAATTGATTTTAAGCTAAAACGGGTCATACGAGTCGGATTTTGACGCCGTAAATTGCTATACGGAGCTCGAACTAAGACGTACTGGACCGAGTACCTACCATATTTAGAAGCCCCGGGGTTCGAAATGCATTTTTTTCAAATTCGGGGTACGGGTGCAGTTTTTCGAGACGGTCAAAACTAGACGGGTCGGGCGACCAAAAACTTTCTATTTTTGGAATTTTTTTACAAAAATTATTTTAATTCACATTTCAAAGCTTTAAAAAATTCTGAACATCATGGCACTGAAAGAATTTGGAAAACTGCTAAAAATAGTAACTTATTCCATTATGTTCATTTCATGGTACAATGGTGCTCTTTTGATCGGGGTCAGAGACCTTACATTCACGCTTTTGATTAATGCACCTTCTAGGAGGCAGAGGCCTTTTTAACTCTCTTTCTCTCTCTCTCTCTCTCTCTCTAGCATGTATCTTCCTCTCGATATCTGTATTTGCTTCTCCAATATGATTTCTCTTCTCCCCTTTACTAAGTTACTCTCTCTCTCTCTCTCTCTCTCTTTCTCTCTCTCTCTCTCCCCTTTTCATACAATAATAGACTTTATCGTTAGCGCTTTTAAGCACGCCGACATGCAATAAATGGATGGTACAATCACAATAAGTAGTTTTTTACAACCGAAAAATACGTGTACTATTTATGGTAACAAATGCACACTTGGATTCATGATGAGAGAGAGAGAGAGAGAGAGAGAGAGAGAGAGAGAGAGAGAGAGAGAGAGAGAGAGAGATTTTATTATCATCCTCGGAGGTCAAATATGACCTATGGGACCAAAGTTACATGTGATGTAGTATGTGTATGGCTGATGAGTGACTCTCGATGCTCCAAAATTATGGTGATGAGAGTCGCAATGGAGAGTCCACACTTTGGTTGGGAGAGGAAGGTGTGTAGGTCTAAGTTATGGTTGAAAATGTGAGAGAACAAGTTCGGATGTGAACAAAAGCTGAGTACTCTAGTAGTGTGTGCTACTCAGACTCTCGAACTTGCAGTGAGCATAATGTACACAGTCAATTTGACTCTTCTCCATTGTCCCAACGCCCTATCTCGCATTAAAGGAAATGAGAGATAAGCCGAATGGTTGCGATAGTGCATATCGTCGACAAGGGGATAGGCTCAAGCATGTAGCTGTGAGTACGGTTTCCTCTTTTAACGAAGAACATGGTTTTGTAGTTGGGGGCAATATGGGTGGTGTAATATATGAAGCGTGACCCACTGGATTTCTCCCAAGCCGTAATACATTGGCATTGTAGAAAAGCTTCATTCACTTGGGAGTCAATTGAAGCATCATGTACCAAGTGTAATGCATCCCATCTCCCAAACCACTTCTTTATGTCTTGCATCCATCCCGTGCTCAAGATCTTGCTTTTATGCATCTTTTGAACTTTTTTGCTTGCTTCCCATGCAATTGTAGGAAGTCGATGTGAGGGGTTTTGACACATCGTTATCATGTACTCCACAACCCTTTCCATTCCCATAACCTCAATTGGAAGACATCCCGACTCAAGAAGTAGGAGCATATATGGTGTTTGTGTCTTCACTTGGAGAAAGTTTGTGAGAAAACGCTTTTGGACATTCTCAAACTCTTTCCAAGTAGACTTTGAGATGCTCCCGCCCCACACTTCAACTCCATAAAGAAGAATTGGTGTCACCAATGGATCAAAAAGATACTTCTTGAGAACCCAACACTTGATGTTTCCTGCATTACACATGTTCTCAAATGCATAATATGTTCTCTTTTCCGCTTCCAAACGACGCACAACACATTCATGCCACTTGTGATTGGATGGAACCTCAAGGCCAAGGTACTTAAAGCTCTCAAAAACTCCAAGTGTCTCATTGTTGTACACAATGCATGACTTCTCCTTATGGTTGGTTTTCACAAGCATAACCTTTGTCTTGGATTCGTTCACAAACAGCCCACTATGCACGCAAAAGTTCTCAAGGACAACCATAAGCTTTTTTGCATCTTCTAAAGTGTGTGCTAGAAGCACTACATCATCCGCATACAACAAAAGCATGATTACATCATTGCAAATAGTGACCTCTTCAATGCCTTCTTCTTGCATAAAGTCAAGTACCATTTGTTACAATTGATCGATGCATAGACCAAAGAGAGTTGGTGACAACGGAAATCCTTGTTTAACCCCAATACTGCTTAAAATAATTTCTGAAATTTCTCTTCCCATGCGCAATTGACAAATCACCTTCTCATAGATTCGAGAAATTGCAAGCATAAACTCACTTGGCACTTGGAGTTCTTCCATCCTTCTCCACAAATTGTTACGTGGAATCATATCAAAGGCTTTCTTAAAGTCCATAAAACAACAGTACAATTGCTTGCCTTTCAACCGACTTTCCTCCATGAGAACACGAAGAGTGACAAGGAGTCTTACCACACATTGAGCGAGTTTTTCCGAGCAAAGACAAACCCGAGCAAGTGTTTGTACGCAATATAGTAAATTTTATCATCAAGTGCTCTCTGGACAATGTGACACATGGTAAACGTTCAAAGACAAATTTTACCATACAATGTGACAACTTCAAAGCTTCAACCGAAAAAATTCTTTCACAAAGATTGAAGATGCTGCTCCTTTCCATTTTGAATTATTGTTTGAAAAAATATGGCAGATGTCAGGAAGGCCATAACATCCACCACACAATGGGCACATCATCGCCGAATATGCTTTACATCTTTGGTCATGTGGAATATTCATGCTGCCACCAATTATAAGAGGCGAATTCGGTTCCAATCTATGAAGATCAAAGGCATGCCATACCCTAAAAGGTGGTACTAGAGCCTTCTTCAAATCTGAAAAGATAGTTTCAACAAGAGGGAAGATCACTGTAGTGACTTTGCATACTAATTTGTTTGCAACAAATTAGTCTATTTTGAGCTTGTGTCTGCTCAAGATAAGGTGGTATCCATCAGAAAGAACAATGCTTAGTGAGAGAAGATACTTAGATCTCTCTCTCTCTCTCTCTCTAAAATGAAAAACAATATCACTATCATTGGCAAAAACTTCACTAAAAACCATGCCTTAAGCGTATTTTTAAGGGCCAAAAGAAAAAATCCCAGGCTAGTTTTGAGGGTGGCATTGAAGGAAACTGGCTAAATTTGGAGGATTTTAGTGTAAAACTCGATTAAAAAAAAAAAAGTTAAGATATTCAATGTTCTTTTTTCTGTTGGTTCCTACACAAGGTTTTGGTGAACACTTCCTTGCAAGATCCTCTCACACTCTCTCTTTTTTAGTCAAGAGGATAGAGGATCCTTGGAGCACCATTACTTTTCAATCATATCTAAAACTCCTATTAACTATTTTAGTATTCAGACCTCCATTCACAATTTTAATTGGTTTGGATCTTACAATCATTCAAATTGTCTTGCTAGAAAGTGGATGTTTACAGCATGACTCCATCAATGCTGATGACTAGCCTGTCTCACAGATATGACACATCAATAGGATAGAGGATCCTTGGAACACTAGTACTTTTCAAGTCATAACCAAAACTCCTATTAACTATTTTAGTATCCAGACCTGCGGAATGAACTGGTTACTAGTATAACAAAAGAAATTTTCTTAAATAACTGGCCAAGTGCCAGAGTAGATCCTGTTTCACTTTGCAATATCTAATAAGGAAATAGGCCCATACCTAATGGGTCTACGACCTTATTAGTTATGTGCCTGGGTATGGGTGGGTGCGCGCGCACACACACACACACACGCACAAAAGTCTGGATGTGAGAAATTTTTCCTATTTTATAGGCTTGTTTAGCTCACAATTACATGGTTTTATTTCCTTGACCGGCCATGTTCCCTTTTCCTTTAGGTTTTTTTGGCCTCACTATTAGTAGCACCACTCACAATTTTAATTGGTCTGGATCTTCCAATCATTCAAATTGTCTTGCTAGAAAGTCGATATTTATAGCATGACTCCATCAATGCTGATGACTAGCTTGTCGTACGGATATGCCATATCAAAAAGAAGCTAAACTCTAAAATATCAAATAATGGCTCGACCTAAAACCCCAATCAACAGGTAGCATGGGCATATTTTTCCCCCAATGCAGCAGTTTAAGTCTTCTAGTGAAAACTAGCTTAGACAAAGCAGAAAGCCCCATCAAACCAGACTTTTAGCATGGTTAATAATTGAGCCACTTGCAAGACATTGAGACAAGCCCTATAATTCTCCATTGCATGTACATCATTCCTCACAATTGAATTGGTATGATCAACAAACTTTTGGAGGCACATTAGGGCTTGTCCCATTCAATTCTATCATAGGCCTTATCATACGCTCTGTGGCCGATTGTTTGCAAGAAGATCTTTTAGAAGAGAGATTTTTGCAATTTTGTAGTGCACTCATCAACATCATATCTAATAAGCAATAAATTATTATTCTCTTTGAATGTTGTACGTTGGTGCTAGTATTACTGCTTGTACTCAACTGAAATATTGGTGTCTGCAGGAATCATATCATAGTGCTGCTCATGCCTCTTGCTTCTTCCCAATATCGGATGGTCAATTAGCTCTCGCTTCCTAATTGCACGTGCATGATTTATTACTTCACTTCCGCTGCAATGCTGCTACATCTCCTTGGAGCTACGTCACATTACCCGACTCTTGCGGACACCATATTCTGCGATGAATTGGTCATGAGAGATGTTTTTGTTTGTCTGCAGATTTTTTTGAAATGCTTGCCTCGTGAAATTTTCAAATAAGTTATCAAAGGTTCATCAGACCATGACTTGCACTAGTGTCACACACTCTGCTAAAAGTGCAACCAGCTAGTTGCACTGAAGCCGCTGGCTTTGTTACTTGAGAATTATAATCATCATAAACTTTTCTGCTCCACTTTGACGTTTACTCGTTCTGCCCCCACTCATCTCCATCGCCAACATTCTGATAGCATCAGTAGAAAAACCCTCACTTCTCCTCTCTCTCTCTCTCTCCCTCTCTCCCTCTCTCCCTCTCTCTCTCTCTCTCTCTCTCTCTCTCTCTCTCTCTCTCTCTCTCTCTCTCTCAGTCAAAAAGAGACTCTCTGAAAGAGCGCGCGCCGGCGCGTGCTCTTTCAGAGAGTCTCTTTTTTACTCTAAGAGAGAGAGAGAGAGAGAGAGAGAGAGAGAGAGAGAGAGAGAGAGAGAGAGAGAGAGAGAGAGAGAGAGAGAGAGAGAGAGAGAGAGAGAGAGAGAGAGAGAGAGAGAGAGAGAGAGAGAGAGAGACTCTTAGTCGTGATGGTACAAGCATATGTAAGACCAAGAGGGGTTAAGTGCTCATCCATCGGCTGGAGTCTCCCTATAAGTGTTCGCCATGGACCTGAAGATGGGGACAAAGTTTTTGGTACCTGCAACAGCGAAAAAGAAAAAGACCCCAGAGAAGGTGCATAATCCTTTGTTTGAGAACATGCCAAAACAGTTTGCATAGGAGGAGCATTGTCTCCAAAGAAGGACCTGCACAAATTTTTCAAGTGGCCTAAGTATGTTCGCCTTCAAAGGAAAAGGAGGATCTTGAATCATACGAGGAGCACATTCAGAGATAAGAGTGTGCGTGTTGGTATAACCTTGTGTTTTTATTTGGGCTATGGATGATGACCTCAATATTGTTAATAACAAATAACTCTCACTGTTCATAGATGTGTAAAAAAATTACTTCATGTCTATGGAAGGCTTTATGGAAATCATGAACTCTATAGGGAAACCTTTAAATTTGTCAAAGTGCCTAATCAAACAGATCTAAATTCCTGTGGTTGGAGATGTCTTCTCCATACAGAGTACATACTACAGAGTTTTTTTTGCTTTGAATCCATTTATGTCCAAGGTAATTCTGTGCTTTGTTCGGACCAACTTGGTGCTATTATTAATTGAAGTATTGACCACAAGTTAACCTAATTTTGTATAATGTTGTGGAAAATTATACATTGAAAAATTTCTGATGTGAAGAGTTCTTCAGAGACAAGAGAAGATACAGAGTGTGTAGACCATGTAGAGGAGGAGGCCAACATTGCAAACCAAAGCCAGGAACGCCAACATTGCAAACCAAAGCCAGGAACAGACAACATAATAAGTTAACCATTCGGCCATGGAAACACAAGAGTCCTGTACTGCACAACCACAAGAGGTGGATACCCTTGGCAATACAAAAGGGAACATCGACACTCAACAACAGAATGTCAACATTAGAAATGACCAGTATGGACTCTTGCTTCAAGTAGATATGGTTGTTCTGATAATATCCATTGTACTTAAATAATATACTCTTTTTTGTTTCTAACTACTTATATGTATGCACACAATGATTGCAAAGACTAGTTATTTTGGATCTCAATGGATTGTTGCTGTTACGACAGTCGTACAGTGTACATACAGAGATCTTCGATTTACGTAGTTTTCGCTTGGAAAATCTTCGAGTAGTAATTTAACTAGGCACAAAGGAATTTTTAAATTTTTTGATTCCACGGTTTAGGGTTGCTATCTGGTCTTCAATGCAGGCCCAAAACTTGAATCCGCTTGTTTCCATTGTTTGCAGTTTGGCTAAAATTCAAAGATCGGATTTTTATTTTGTGTATAGTCAAAGAAATTGCAATACCATTGCGGGACATTTCCACCCAACTAAAGCTAATGTACCACTTTTCTACAAGCCCTTTGAATAGATCAATGTGCCTTTGATGCTCTCAATGCTTTGTTGATTGATGACACACCACATAAGGGTTTACTTAATCCAGCTAGCACTACTATTTCCCCACCTTCATTTGAAGGGCATCTTCACGATTTTTACCTAGAGGACATTTTGGTCCCATACTTGCAAGGAATGTACTTAAGTCCATTGAGCACATCAGAATTTATACTAACAAATGTAATTAGTAATTCATTTTTTATACAATAAATTGATATTGTCTACCTGTCTATGTGTTTCAAATACTCAGAGAGAGAGAGAGAGAGAGAGAGAGAGAGAGAGAGAGAGAGAGAGAGAGAGAGAGAGAGAGAGAGAGAGAGAGAGAGAGAGAGAGAGAGAGAGAGAGAGAGAGAGAGAGAGAGAGAGACCCTTGAGCAAACACTTGATATTAAGATTAAACTAGTAAAAAAAGTAACATTTTGTAGAAGCCATTCAGGCTAGATTACATGGGTACAATTTGAATACGTCCAAAAAGATCTCCACACAGAAAATGCTTCTCCCTTCGTTGCATTACTCTTTGTCCGCCCAGCAAGAAATAAAAGTTTACGGAGTCAATGTCGGTAGTCTCCTCCACTATGTCATGTCAAAGTTGCAAAAGATTGCATTACTGCCTTATTGTAATTATTTTCATAAGATTTAGGTCTTTGTCCACCACTTCCACGTCTATGACAACATTGTTTGCCAAATTTTCTGCTTCTTGATCCATAGGCACATAACAACCTTCAAAAATGTGAGAACTCTTGTACCCAAAGAAGATTATCAATGTCTGTGTCGCAAGCATATACTTGACAATGAAAGCGTCAAGAGAAATCTCGCAACATATGCCATCTGTTTCTTTCACATACCACCCTCGATCAAGAAGCTTATCACACAAGAGGGAATCAAAAGATTTGCAGAGCAGCATAGTTTTAGCAACATGTACATTGCAGGTATGAAATAACTCAACAAAGAGACCAACATGACATAAATTTGCAAGTTTCACCAATTTAGTGGGTATAGAGTTTCGGCGAGACCTCTGAACATCCCTATAGAGCCTACTCCTCAATGCCTCACTCATTGTTGTGTCAAGAATGGGCCAATCCATGGAGTTCCACTTGGTTGGTAGTGAAACCTTCACCAACACTCCTCTCTGATTCCTTTGATTGAGTTGGTAGAAATGGTCATAGAAGAAAATACCCTCGTCTGCAAGGCTTTTGCTAGTTTTGCCCGCATATTGCAAGACCCCAATATGAGCATGGGTCACAACGATGAGACCTATAATGCACTCCAGTGGCTCCCATTCCTCATATGAGGAAGGATAGACATCTGTGAATGTAAAAGAATAGAAATTAATACAAACATCTCTATAAACTATTTAAATATCTGTAATAAGAGAAGAAAAAAACAGATTCACATTTGAAATGTAAGATAACATGTATAGAGGAGTGCTAAATAATTAACTCACAGTTGCACCATGGATTATGCACCATGGAGACATCACTGCCATTAGCAATCACATCTAAGTGAGTGAAAACATGTTGAACAAAGACCTCTTTCACAGTCTTCTTACCAACCTCGACTTTGAAATCCAGAACTCTTGCTTTCCATGCAGAATGAAACATATTTGTTGCTTTTGAGCTTTTTCTCCTTCTTGGCTGCATAAGAACCCAAGAACCTTTGCTTATCCTCTGCTCTTGCCACCTATTATCTGTAGTGAGAGAGTTTGAGATTAAGATAGTGCTTATGCTACTACATGGTCTTCTTAGCGCACTAATGGTGAGGTTAGTTGGGGACTTTGTACAGAAACCTTTAGAACTTCTTGGGCGGGAAGAAGACAAAGCCATAGCTATAATGGAGGGAGAATGAGTTTCGTATGGCTCTTACAAGGTGGGAATAGATCATGACTGGTGGTGTATGATCAAGAAGGCTGTATCTATCACATTTCCCGTCCTTTTCGCCATAGTACAAGCCTTCAACCACAAGTCCACCTCTAAAAATCTTGTTGTGCCACTTATCCCTTTGTGATTTGTGTGCCTGGTACATGGCTATGGTGCATTTCAAAAGATAAAAGTCCTCGCCACGTTTAGCTGCCTTCATTGCAAAGTTTTCCCCAAAAAACAACATTTCACACATTGTCTGTGGGTTGCCCTTGTACATTGGCAAGTTGATGCCCAATCTCATTGCTACAATTGTCATGTTGCTATCATCCTCCCTGGCTCCCTCCTCTTCCTCACTATCCTCATTGTCCACCTCTTGCACCAATACAATGGGTATGTATTTCCATCCTTCAATGTATTGCTTGCTCTTGTATCTCCTCCATTGACCACTTAAACATGCATCACAAAAGCATGAGAGTGTACGAAGACGTAGAGCGCATGGGTCCTCAGGTGAATAACCATCTACAGAATGGGTCGCACGTGAGCCTTGGATTTGTTAAAATTCCACTAGTTATCTCGTTGCAATTCCTCCTTTGAAACCAGCCAAAACACTCTCTGTGTGTTAGATCTGTGTGACCCAGTTGTGTCTCCAAATTTTTCCTTTAGAAAATTAACAACAACATCAGTCGCACCCTTCATCCGTGCCCTGTCTAGTTTCAGCTCCTCATGCGTTAGTGTTCTCTTGATGACATAACCAACTCCATTGTGCTCCCCTTTTCCATGCCTCGATGTGGAGAAGGTCCACATCATGTGCAAGCTTGTCAATTGATGGTAGATGGCAACAAAGTAAAAAGGTCATCATGCCTTGAATTGCAATGCTGCACCATCTGACCACACCCAATGATATCGCAAATGGTGACCTTGATCTTTCAACCACCTATCATGAAGCATAAAGCAATGCTGCACAAACAAAGTATCATGCTGCTTATCATTAGATATGTAGAAATGTAGTGTTTTCTGTACGACACCTCCCAAATTTCTAACATATGTAATATGCACAAGGATTGTTACTTGTGTTGACCACCAATGCATCAATTGTATTTCATTATGTAATTTGAAATAATTCTCTGCAAAGTCAATTACAAATACAGTGACATTATTAGGAGATCTAAGCATGCTTTCTTTAAACTGGTGTGCCTACCACCGAAAGATGAAGTTGTGCTTGATGAAATATTTTAGATGCTTTGCAAAAAGGCCATGGAAAGAAGCACCCGACATTCTTTGTAGAACCAAGTCCTTTCTTTTCTTTTCACTGCCATCTTCAGCCACATGTCCACTACTGACGTCCATGAACAGCTTTACAGACACCTCCTTGCAATTCTTGGAAATCTCATCTAGGCGGAAGGGAAACATGGTTATGCCACATTGAGAACATTCCCCGACCAAGCATTTATTTACATGGAACTTGTTGTCAATTGGTTTTGGACACAAGATGGATTCCCACAAACTACTTGTGTGCTGCCAAACTACCTCATTTGCAGAGCACAAATTTGCATCATTATTGCTACAATACTGAGAACATCTGTAGGTATGAGCTTTTCCATGATGCCCAAACTTATTTTTCCACATGTGATTGAAAGCCTCCTTGAGGAATAACATTTGTACATGATACACACAGCAAAAAGTATACCGTTCTTTTAGCTTTCGAACAAAGAATGGCTTCAAGGCCTCAAAATACTTAAGAGATAGCTCGATCGTGGGGTGCGTTCATTTGAATCTCTTGTATATTTTCACCTGAGATACGAAAACAATGTAGGCTAGAATCCTTGAAGATGACACAGATATGCAAGCTTCAAAAGTTACAATAACCAGACCCAGAAGTTGATAGTAAAGTACCAACTTTGAAACCGAGAATTCAGCATAGTACCAGCCTTAGAGACTTGGTAACGTGCATATAATACCCAAGCCATTGTAAAGTTCCAAAATGAGTGCTTTGGGTACTAATTAGCCTGAAGTTTGTCATTGGATGAAGTACCA
This sequence comes from Adiantum capillus-veneris, assembly GCF_014529385.1. Classification (NCBI taxonomy): domain Eukaryota; kingdom Viridiplantae; phylum Streptophyta; class Polypodiopsida; order Polypodiales; family Pteridaceae; genus Adiantum; species Adiantum capillus-veneris. The sequence goes on along the minus strand of NC_140943.1, from coordinate 130,353,332 downwards.
AAGTATTAATGACCTGGTAATGTGCAAATACTACCCACAACATTGTAAAGTGTCAGGTTTGGAATTCTGGGTACTAGTCCCAGGGACTTGGTACTACGCAGATTGTAGAGTACCAGGATTGGTGGTTTGGGTATTGTACATCTCTAAGTGTCAAAGAATCTTTTGATGAATTATCGAAATTCCAAAGCCTCATTGACTTAGTACTATGCAAATACTACACACAGCATTGTGAAGTATCACGTTGGGAACTCTGGGTACTCTAAAGTTAAGATTACCAAACAAAGAAGACTACAAAGATACATGATAATAGTAGTCCCCATGGACTTCTTACTAAGAGATAGTACCCAAGCCATCCTAAAGTACCAAGGATTGGTGCTTTGGGTGCTAGTCAGCTCTAAAAAATTATTTGATGAACTACCAAATTTCCAAAGTCTCAATGACTTGGTACTGTGCAAATACTACACACAGCTGTGAGATATCAGGTTGGGAACTCTGGGTACTCTAAAGTTGAGATTACCAAACAAAAACCACTACAAAGAGAGATTATAATAGAATTCCCATGGACTTGGTACTGAGAGATAGTACCCAAGCCATCCTAAAGTACCAAGATTGGTGCTTTGGGTGCTGGTCAGTTGTGAAGAATCATTTGATGAACTACCAAAGTCCCAAAGTCTCAGTGACTTTGTATTGTGCAAATACTACACACAATATTGTGAAGTACCAGGTTGGGTACTTTGGGTACTCTAAAGTTAAGATTACCAAATAGATAATACTACAAAGATACATGATAATAGCAGTCACATGGACTTAGTACTAAGAGATAGTACCCAAGCCATCCTAAAGTACCAAGATTGGTGGTTTGGGTGTGCTGATTAGCTCTGAAGAATCATTTGATGAACTACCAAAGTTCCAAAGTCTCAATGACTTGGTACTGTGAAAATACTACACACAACATTGTGAAGTACCAGGTTGGGAACTCTGGGTACTCTAAAGTTAAGATTACCAAACAAAAAACACTACAAAGAGACATGATAATAGCAGTCCCATGGACTTGGTACTGAGAGATAGTACCCAAGCCATCATAAAGTAACAAGATTGGTGCTTTAGGTGTTGGTCAACTCTGAAGAATCATTTGATGAACTACCAAAGTCCCAAAGTCTCAATGACTTGGTACTGTGCAAATACTACACCAACATTGTGAAGTACCATGTTGGAAACTCTGGGTACTCTAAAGTCTCAATGACTTGGTACTGTGCAAATACTACACCAACATTGTGAAGTACCAGGAAACTCTGGGTACTCTAAAGTTAAGATTAGTAAATAAAAAACACTACAAAGAGACATGATAATAGCCGTCCCATGGACTTTTTACTGAGAGATAGTACCCAAGCCATCCGAAAGTACTAAGAGTGGTGCTTTGTGTGCTGGTCAGCTCTAAGTTTTGAAGAATCATTTGATGTACCAAAGTTCCAAAGTATCAATGACTTGGTACTGTGCAAATACTAGCATCATTATAAAGTGCCAAGTTGGGAACTCTCGCCACTCCAAAGCTAAGATAACCAAACAAAAAATACTACAAAGAGACATGATAACACCGGTCCCATTGACTTGGTACTGAGAGATAGTACCCAAGCCATCCTACACTACCAAGACTGGTACTTTGGGTGATGTTTAGCTCTAAGTTTCAAAGAATCATTCGATGAAGTACCAAAGTTCCAAAGTCTCAATGACTTGGTATTATGCAAATACTAGCAACAACATTGTAAAATGCTAAGTTGGGAACTCTTGGCACTCTAAAGTTAAGATAATCAAACTAAGAATACTACAAAGAGACATGATAATACCAGTCCCATGGACTTGGTACTTAGAGATAGTACCCAAGCCATCCTACACTACCAAGACCGGTGCTTTGAGTGTTGTTCAACTCTATGTTTTGAAGAACCATTTGATGAAGTACCAAAGTCCCAAAGTCCCAATGACTTGGTATTGTGAAAATAATAGCAACAACATTGTAAAGTGCCAAGTTGAGAACTTTTGGCACTCTAAAGTTAAGATAACCAAACAAATATTACTACAAAGAGACATCATCATACCAGTCCCATGGACTTGGTACTATGCCGATAGTAACCAAGCCATCCTAAAATACCAAAATTGATGCTATGGGTACTATACAGCTCTAAGTTTTGAAGAATCATTTGATGAAGTACCAAAGTTCCTCATCATTTGGCTCTAGCTTTTGACAAGTACCCAGGTGAGAAACTTTTGGAATTGTGAGTTCTTTTTAAAATATCAATTGGGTATGGTATGTAACAAACAATACCTAGACCTCTCTAAAGCTTTGGAATGATTACTACCTTCCTTGGCCTCAAAGCATATTCCCATAAGAGGTAGAATTGCTCCCCTTGAAACTATGTACGTGGCTGCATAATACCAAATTCAGAGGCAAGATTAATAAAAAATGATATGATGTACCTGAGAGTCATCTAGAACATGAACCGGATGTTTCACAACACTCTTCTCTTCAACTCTAAATTTAAAAGTGTCCTTTTTACTAGAAAAGACCCTGATCTCCGAAGACTAGAAGGCATAGACTATATCCCTTGTTATAGAATTTACATGGGTCCTGCGATGAAGAGATCTTTAGACAAACAATGGTAACACTTCATCCTCATCTTTCATGTGTAGTCAAGAAGTTGCCACTGCAATGTTCCTACGATGAACAACTAATAGTGTTGCAATATTGGACCGATTCACTATTGAGCCACATGTAGTATTTAAAACCATGCTCAAAGAGGTGTTCTTGACGAAAAGTTTGTTTACAGAACGAGGGACCTTGAGCTGTGTAAGTGTATTGCACATGCCATACGGAAGACCAAATTCAACATCGATGACTTGGAGCTTTGAAAATGTATTATGTTGGAGTAGGTAGTTCCTGGAAGAGCTCCTTTTTCTCGCTATCCAAAAGACCTTGTGTTTGGTTGCGCCAACATCAGGCCATTGCTGAGAAGATATTCTTCCTTGACTTGCATGTTGAAGCCCTCCCAATGATGTTGGGAACCCTTTCCTTGCTTCTTTGTTGACGCTTCTTTGTAGCCCAATAATCTCTCATGTAAGCAAGGTTTGTGACAGATGAAGTGACTCAAATGCTCATGCTTGGAGTAGTATCCATTTTGTGTTTAGTTGTTGGCTCGTAGGCATCAAAATACTGGAAGTTCTCTGAAATTGGTATCTCCATTGGTGTTGCAAAACTGTGCGCAGCTCGCATTCAGAGAGAGAGAGAGAGAGAGAGAGAGAGAGAGAGAGAGAGAGAGGATACTATGGCTATGGTTTTGGCTGCTCAAACCATGGCTAGCACAGCCAGGACAAGGAGCACATTGTTTCTATTGTAGATTTCCATTGGCATACAATCCGTGGGAGTGAGATCCACGTAGAGAGAGAGAGAGAGAGAGAGAGAGAGAGAGAGAGAGAGAGAGAGAGAGAGAGAGAGAGAGAGAGAGAGAGAGAGAGAGAGAGAGAGAGAGAGAGAGAGAGAGAGAGAGAGAGAGAGAGAGGGATGATTTTTGCCTGCTCCCTGCACTTCCCCACCCTCCCCCTCCAAAAAAGCACCCCACGTCTCCAATGACCCCACCGGACAGTTTTCTTGTTGCCATAAAGTTAAAGACCACCACTTTGTGAGTGTACATATAAAATATATAAAATAAAAGGAACTTGATTATGTAATACTTCATTTTTTTTCAATAACAAGTTCACCAAAGGTTTGTTGTGTCAAAGATACCACATTTTGTACCACCAATATCTGCTTGCAGCCCACTCTATTTTGTGAACAAGCCACAAAATACAGGAAGAATTGTGAGGTGGTTCATCATCCTACTCAAATTTGACTTCACAGTGGTAGTCAAAAAGGGCACATGCACCAAAACTATCAAGGATCACCTTAGAGGAAGCACCAAAGGGGGTAGATGATGATTTACCAGATGCTTACCTTGTAATCTATGGAAATGATTCCTAAATGGCTGGAAGATCTTGTATCCCTAATGACCATAACAGAAGTAGATTTCCAAATACCGCTTCCTATTACACCATGATTGATAGAGAAATCCGCCCTATATCAATTTTTGGCTGGAAGACTATATCGGAAGAACAAGGATGGATTTTTTCTTTTGTGCATCAACCCGGAGGAACAAGAAACTTATTTGAATCAATATCATATTATGGTGGTAGGACTCCATTTTGCAAAAGACCAAACCCTACAACAATTGACTTGGCTAGGGGTTTATTGGCCTACCATGAAGAAAGATATTCATGATTACGTGAATAATTGCTCTCAATGTAAAGAAAAATCCACCATACCTCATGCCACATTATTGCATATTTCGATGACACCAGAGTGGAGTAGATATCTGGTGGAATACATGACTAAAAGAACATTCCCAAAAGATATGAGTAAACGACGACAAAGAGAAATAGAGACTGAAGCAGCCACCAATACAATGATTGAAAATCAGCTCTATCGACAAGGAAAGGACCAACAACTTAGACTGTGTGCCAATGAGGATGAATACCTTCCTATCTTGGAACAAGTGCATGTGGGTCTTGTAGAAGGCCATTTCTCTCATGAAACCATGGCCAAGGCTATATTGATAGCAGGCGTCTGGTGGCCAACATTGTTTGTCAATGCCAAAAACTTTGTTCGATGATGTGATTCATGTCAGCGAGCAAAGCTGCCGACACAAATTGATAGTATGCCATTGTGACCTATGATGGGAGCATGTGCATTTGCTAAGTGGGGTATAGACTTTGTGGGTCCAATACAACCATCGGCATACAAAACTCAGACGCAATATATCATTGTGTCCATGGATTACTTAACAAAATGGGCTTAGGCACAAGCCACCAGGAAGAACGATGCTAGAACCAGTGCTGTATTTCTATAGGAATGCATATTCACTAGGTATGGACTTCCTATTGAGATTATAAGTGATAGAGGTTTGCATTTCCTCAATGAAGTGATCAAACATTTTCTAAGCGAGTTCATGGTGATACATAATAAATCAACACCCTATCATCCTCAAGCAAATGGACAACCTGACCACATAACAAGATCAAGACAACCTTGAACACAACTTCTTTTAATTTGGTCTATGGATTAGATGCAATCCTATCCATGGAAATTTTATTACCCACTCTCAGAGTTACACACAAAGTGGAATGAAAAGGGCACGAGTTGTCAGAACGACTCGAGGACTTGGAATGGCTCGATGAATACAGATTAGTGGCCATTGCCCATATATATGCATAAAGACAAAAAAAGAACCAGTTTTTTGACTCACATTTGCTGACAAAAAATTTCAAACAAGGGGACTTGGTTCTAGTTTACTCCTTAAAACAACATATATCCAAGTTCAAGAAAAAGGGACACGATCCTATTGTCATTGAAGATATTTCTCCGAGTAGTACCGTCACATAAGATGGGGAAATAATGGAAAATTGGATTAGTGGATGTCGACTTCGTAAATACCATATACCTTTCACTAATGACCTTTTGCAAAGAATGCATGCAACTAAGGAGCGTAAGCTTAAATGTCATTAGGTGATTGAGGAATCCTAAGAGGAAAAGCACATTGGGTCTTGAAAGAGAAAGCAACAAGGAAACAAATTCCTCAAGTTCTACCCCTCAATACCCTCCAAATTCAACCCCTAGCAGGTGATGAGATAGAGATCGATGATGAATGGCCAAATGGATTGGACATGCGTATAACTGTAATCCTGAAGGATGGATTTCAAATCAATGCACTACCTGATACAGGTGCACAACTTAGTGCAATCAACTACACAGCATACAAAAAAAAAAGAATCCAACCACTTGAACATTGCAGAGCACAAGTCAAAGGCTACCATAAAGAGTTAACACCAACATTTGGGACTTATCAATATCAACATATTTGTGCATTATTTTATGTGCCCGCATACCTTCATTCACATTCCAGAAGATGAGCATATGAATGATGATATGTACGGGGAGTTCCATGGATGCACACTTACAAAAAAGTCCCAGACTGGGATGACAGACTTCTTGAATTAACCCTCAAGGGCACAAATTACGAGTGTTGTTTTCTCATAGCAGTGAACAATGGAAAGTTGCCCTCCACACTTTGTAGCCCACCAACCCAAGTCTTATGTCTGCAACATCAAATTCATCCACACAACACCGACATGCAAGGAACTTGGAAAATTTGGGTACCCAAGACCCAATCGCTACCAATCCTACAAAAATCTTGGTGCCTAAAAAGTTGTTGCACACTAAGAAGAAACCTACCATGGCACCATCCTATCCACATCAGCAACACAAAAGTCGCACTTACAGACAACCAAATGGGTATCAAAACCTAAGTAGGAATCTAAAGCTAAGACTAAACCAACAACTCTCCATAAAAGACATTTCAAGGCACATCCAAGGGAAGTGATCCATCAATGGGTACCCAAGACTTCACCACCACTACCAGCAAAGTCAACCACTTCCAACATAATGGCTACGACCAGTACGTATAGCACTATCAAAGAACGAGCTCAACTGCTATAGGATTTACTCTTCACAAAAATTAAAAAACATACTTTTTTGCTATCGACAACCCTTGTGTACACTACTCAAGACCCACCTCTTGCACCGTATAGTATTTTTACATGCATTGACATCAATAGCATGATAGGGCCAATCTCGGCCATGCGTATATATTTTATCACCCATGCATTGCACACCTAGAGCTATACTCTATCATCCTAAAGGACTCGGGAAGAAGGGGGGGGGGGGGGGGGGGGGGAGTCATTTTGAATGAGGACCCAAGCATATGAATTTGATGGAGAAAAGGGCAATGTTTGAAGTAATTGAGTGTTAATGTGTGATTTTTTCTAGAAAAATCAAATGAAAATTCCCTAATAACTAAGTGAATGGGGACAACATGATATGATAACCCCTAGGTGTATATATATTGTAAATACATGTCCGAAAAGCCAAGAAGTTTTTGCATTTTTTACTCTTTTTATGTGTTTTTGGCCAAAAATATGATCAAAATGGAATAATCCACAAAACTATGGCCGAGTACTAAAATTAGGCGTGTTTTAGTATTTTTGGGTTTAAAATTCTATTTTTTAGAGTGAGATTTTAAATTTTCTTTAATTTCCTTAATAAGAAGGTAAAAAATAATAAATAAATGTTAAACAAACCTAGATGGAGAAATTGAAGTGACCATGCTGATCGAGAAGTAGACACAAATAACCGTGCCAAATCTTGTATGATTCTGAGGATTGTGATGGAAAGCCTAATTTGGGTCCACAACACCTGATTCTGCAAAACCTTCGGAACAGGAGCAGTCGGATTCCAAATTCAAAAAATTTCGTAAGGAAAGTATACTTTGTGATATAGTAAGACTAATTGGAAATTTTGGGAGGAAAAAAGTCGGGAAGCCTGGGTATGTATAGTCAAGGTAGGCTAAAAATAGTCTCATTTCCACTTGCCCACTTTAGAGAGAGCTCCGAGAGACTTTCTGGTGCATGCACTATGTGACTTCTAACAACCACCATAGTACACCATCTCACATGAGACATGAGGGGTAAGTGCCAAGAGGTGCTAGCAGATCAAAAGAATCCCAAATAAGAGCCACATATTGCTTGCTCAGACTATAGGACAACTTGTGGATCATCAAAATTGCATTTGGCTAACTTTTTCATTACATGCTATTAATCACAATTAATAGGTTCAAGGCTATATTTGATATTTGTTTGCACTTTTTCAATTTACCCCTCTTTCACATGTTGAGTTCAAGCCAAAAACCCACTTAGTGCTCAAAAACCACTTATTCATGACCAAACACAACATAGCTTCAAAGTGCCAAAAAAGTCAACAAAAGTTATTAATCGTGATTAATAGCTCCTGAGTCAAAAATGATAGAACTTGGCAAATTTTAGTCATCACCTACTCCTACGTTTTCTCACTAGCTGACAAATCAACTTTCAAGCCAAATGAATATTCCAATATTGTGTATCATCCCTTTTTCATTTTGAGAGACCTTCAAGCCAAAAACTGATCAAAATCTAGTCTTTTTTCAAGCCAAATGGACATTCCAAAATCGTGCATCATCCATTTTTCATTTTTAGAGACATTTAAGCCAAAAACTAATCAAAATCTGGTCTTTTTGCATCCAAATGTTTCTAAAAGTGAAAGCCTATCATTATTCAATGTCTTCCACCCAAGTGCATAGGCAAACCCCAAAAATGGGGCCTAATTGGTGAAGTAGCCTATTAATCGCGACTGTAGCCCAATAAGAAAATTTTTGACCAAGTGTTTTGAAAAGTTCACACATTTGTTCCTGTAGCTTTTGGTGATAATATTTTGGCTTTCAACTTTAGAATGGTCGCTCTCAATTCAAGTGGGACAAAATTTCGTATTTCAATTTTGAATTGTACCTAATCGCAAATTCTTGTATTCTTTCACCTAGGATTAGTGCAAAGCTCACCAACCGCAACAAGAGAAGAAGTCCATGAAGCAGAGATTACAAGAGCTTCCCCCCTACCAGCTGCAAGAAGAGTCCACAGGGGTCACAAAGAAGACCTATGCAGGAGAAGAGATGATTGAGAAACATCATGTGGCAATCTTCCATGGAACCTTCAAGACACCAGAAGGGAAGGCAGTGGAAATGCAGGTCATGCCAAGAGAAATATATGATGTAGCAAAGGAGCTTGAATTAGCTAAAGCACATAGGCATCTTGGATTACTAGATTAGTACAAATTCTTGCCATGTGAAGTGGATTTTCAAAGAGCTTATGAACTCAAAATCTCCATTCAAGAGGATGGAAAAACCAGATTGACGGATCAGGTAGGACAAGCAGTAGAAGTACAGAGTACCAAGGAGATTATTGCAAAATCTCTCAAGCTACCCACAACATGTGAACACTTAAGGTCAAGGTAAAAGAAAAGGATAGGTGTTTTCTCCAAAAATACACCAGCAACAACATTTGTTGATATGGTCCATAAACCAGCATAAGACTCGGCGCGTCTTTTGTCTCAACATTTCTATTTCACTGCAAAGAATCCAAGTAGATACACAATTCCAAACTATACAGTGGCCTAAACAGTTTTGAAGACTGTTAACTAAGTCAATGTCAGTTAACAGAAGCTGCTAAAGACCGAAGACGTACGGATGCACATCGAAGATCAACAGAAAGAAGCAGTAAAGATTGGAGTTACACATTTCCACATTTTCCCAAAATGGTCACGTATTGTACATTCCCGATTTATTTCAAACCATTGTAATACTTCAATATGTTACGGGCTCAATGGGAGTTCCAAGCTGTAAAGTTATTGTGCCTAGGTTGCAGATTCGGTAAGTGGTGGAGCCCTAAAGGCCTTGGGTGCCCGAACATTGCAGATTTTTACCCTAGGTATATAAGGAAGTGTGTAAAAGAAATTAGGGCTCACAAGCTCATTTGTTGAGAGCACTCTTTGGTGAGAGCTCTTGAGGTGTGTGGCTCTGGAGTCCTTGAGCTTCTCCTTGCTCATGTGACTTGGTTAACACTAATCAATGCTTAATTCTCTTTCACTATGCCTCTCTCATTCTTCTTGTGATTGTTAATGATGCTTTGATTAGCTCGATCATAACTAATTAGTGGTTAATCCCTCTCTAATCTTGTGTGATTGCCCTCATTTGCTTGTGTGTGCATGTAGGTTTGATTGGAGTGTGGTGCTCGATAGATCTATGTGTGTGTGCTTGCGATTAGTGTGCTGCATGATAGGATTAGTGTTGTGTGCATCTTGCAATCGTTAGTGTGTGTGATTGGGTTGATTGGAGGTGAAGGGAAGTGGATGTGGAGATTGCCCATCATTGTGGCTTATCTCCTCCATAGGCCGAGAAGCTCACCTCATAGAGTCACCATTCGTGTTTCCATGATTAGCTCACTAATCGTGTGAGTGTTTCCATGCCCTAGGCGGGTAGTTCATCCCTCAGGATTGATAATTTTGTTGGTCATTGGAGCTATGAAACGATGGAGACTCCCAACATTTGGCGCCGCCACCGGACAATGGCCTACGCTACTATAGTTGTGGCATAATCGGATGTGTTTCCTCACTAATTTCACTTGTGTGTTTATGTTTTTGTGGATTTTGGATGTGTGTGCATGAAGAAATGTGTTCATTATTCCCTAATTTGTCATCGTATCTTGCCAATTGTGTGTTTACACACTCTAATTTCACACTAACCCCTTGCTAATTTCACTAATTTTTGTTAACTTACACATAAATTTCTACCAAGTATTAGAGCTTTCAACTATTCAATCGATCTTCATTGGAAAGGTAATCAAGGTGGTATTCTCAATCTCCCTAGAATCTGAACATGTGTAGAATTGTGTACTGACTCCACAATGATGCAATGTAATGTCAATGCCATGTTGTTGCAATGCAATGTTGATGCTATGATGCTATGTAAATTTTGGATTGTTCGTTTTCATGCCGTCGTAATGCTGAAATTTTCCAGATTTGGCGACGTATGAAATTGACAAGTTCAATTGCTAATTGGTGATTGTACATTGCTAATTGTGTGCCTAATTGATCTAATTGCATGCTTGAATGGTCAATTGCAAGTGTGTGTGCATTTTAATTGAGTGTGTGTATGTCTAATTTTAGGTGTACACTATTTTGCCCTTGTTTGTGCACCTAAAAATCAATGTGTGCTTAATGATTTTTCAATTGTGATGATTGATTTGCGTTGTGGTCATGTCCAACTAGAGATTTGTGAAATCACATTGCAATTTCGACAAGATTAATCCTTTTGTGGGCGCACCTAAAGATTGGTAAAAACTGCCGATTATTAGTGTGTGTGTGTGTGTGTGTGTGTGTGTGCGCCTCAAAAGTGTTTAATGTGCATGATTAATTCCATTTTTGATTGCATGTTTGGTGTGTGTAATGGTTAATTGTTGCATTTTTGAGTTCAAAACAAGGATTTACACACTCCAAATGCGTCAAATTTTGACCTAATTCTGTCGCTAATTTTATCGATTTAATTACCTAGTTTGGATTTTTTTGATCAAATTATTTGGCAATTGAATTGATGTGCTTTTTGTGATTTTATTTGGTTGTACTAATCCCCTATGTGGAGAATTTTTTTTTAAAAAATGATATTTTTGGATAATTTTTTAAAAATTTTGGCAAATTTTTGCATGAATTTTTACTTAATTCCGTAAAAAATTGATATCGTGTGATCTTTATGAGTTGTTTTGTGAGTGTGTTTATAGATTCATTTTGAGCGCATTTGTGCCCTCCTTGGTCGAGTTTTGAGCTTTTCGCTATTTTGGAGGGTCGGGTCGATGATTTTGTCGAATTTGGTGTTTTCGATAAAAACTGCTATTTTTGGTGTGCTTATGCATATTGAAAGTTTTTTATTGTGATTGTCGATGATTTTTTAGGATTTCTTGAATTTTTCAAGAATTTTTTGGATTTTTGGGTGATTTTTAGCGTTTCGACTAATTTTCAGACTAAATTTTTTTTTTTTTCGATACCCAAGCCTGCCTTTCGGCGCATGAACTCTTCTCGTTGGATAGATCTTTACGATCTCTTGGGATAGTTTCCTAAGACGTCAAAATATTATTTTCGTTCTTCTTCTTTGCCACCGCACTCTCTCGCGCTTCGTGGCGCGTTAACACCACCCACACACACTCCCTCTCTCTCTCTCCTCCCCCTCACCAACATAATTAACATTATGTTTCCTCCCTAACTCTCTCTCTTCCCCCCTCTTCAAACGACTATTTATGTTCTCTCTCCTCCCCCACCCTCTCCCAAGCGATTATTTACACTCTCTTTCTTCCCCACCCTCTCTCTCTAACTTTCTCTCTCTGGTCCCGTACCCCCTTACCCACCCTCTCTCTCCCTCTTTGTCCTTTTCAACACACACACACACACACACACTCCCGCCCTCCCTTCCGCCAGCCTCGTTTTCTCTCTTATGCTCATGCCCGCCTACTTGGCGTTTTCCCTCTCTCCCTTTGTCGTGTAGTGCGTGCCATCAGGCCGTATCCCTCCCTCGCTGTCAGCACCCAGCTGCCCCGCAAGTCACGCTTCTCTCTCTCTCTCTCTCTCTCTCTCTCTCTCTCTCTCTCTCTCTCTCTCTCTCTCTCTCTCTCTCTCTCTCTCTCTCTCTCTCTCTCGTTGTCAGCGCAGTCAACCCCGCCACGTCAACTCGTCTACGCGCCTTGTCTCTCTCTATTATGCGTGCCACGACCCACACACTCCCACAAACTCTCTCTCTCGTTTGCGACCTGCAGGACGCGCCAGGCCCGCGTTCAGTGCTGACACCCACGACCTCCCCGCCTTCACACCACCGTCATCACTGGTCAACGGGAAGCCGCGAAGTAAGTCAAGTAATTGTTTTTTTTGTTTCTTAGTCAATTTAAATAAATAAAGTATTTAAAAAAATTAAATTTAAAAATTAATAATTAAAAAAATCACAAAAAATCTTTAAAAAGCATAAAATCCATTAAAAAATATATAAAAAGGTCTAAAAATTCAAATTTATAAAAAACTCACCAAAAAATTTATAAAAAATAAAAACCTCATAGAAAACCCATAAAAAATCAAAAAATTCACAGATAAATCACAAAAAATAAAAAATTTCTTAAAAGCTCATAAAAAATCCTTTAAAAATCATAAATCTATTGGAAAAACCCAATAAATCAAAAAAATCATAAAACCTTTAAAATTTTTCATAAAAATTATAAAATTCACAAAAAAATTAAAAAGTTCACAAAAAAATAAAACTTTCTCAAAAAACTAATTAAGAATCATAAAAATACCCAAAAGATTAGAAAATTCGAAATTTCACAAAAAAATAATAAAATAAAAAGGGTCGGCGAAAGAGGCCGAAAAGAAAAAAGCAAAGTCGGGAGAATCACAAACCGTGCAAAAGCGAACCATATCAGTACAAGAACAATTGAAACCGACCAACTCAAAGCCGTTTCAGGGGCAAGCAAATTTCAAAATTTTGCATGCTAGAAATTGGCAAGTGAAAGCAATTGCATTGCAAATTGAGCTTCTAATCGGACGAACAGGGACACAACTCAAATGCGATTGCAAAGTAGGCTAGTACGAGCAGCAGGAATTCTACTAATCAATACCAAAATCTGCTAGGAGGCAATTTTTACTGAACAAGCCAACATGGACTCAAATGGAGCTGAGAGTTCAAGTACAGCAGAGCAAACGAGTAGCAGTGGGAACACAGGTATAAGTGCAACAGACTAGATTTTACAGCTATATGGCTACAATGGAGATCAAATCTTATATGCAGATTCAGAAGGCCATAGATATTTGATGAGCACCAAAAGCAACACAGGAGCCATGATCTTAGTGATCATAGTAAATCCAGATTCGGAGAACTCCCAGATGTTCACAGACTTCAGTGGAGCCAAGTATTGCAAGCTAAAGATGAAGTGCAGATAGAAGTTCAGAAAGTCAACCCAAGTGGTTATCTAGAAATCTGCACAAGCCAACAAAACATACAGTTGGTGCATATGCAATCAGGGTCATTGTACATGGATTACAGTGGTCAGATCTATAATAGAGAGCCAGAATTGCAAGATCCAACAAATCAGTCAATAGAAGCCAATCTAATTGGAGAACCATATCAAAGACAATACAAAGGTCAAGATGGAGCAATCTACAACTTGATGCTTAGTGTTTTAAAAGAAAATGCCGACAACTTTGCAAGCATAGAAACAGAAGCTTATCAACTAGAGCTTGACATGACAGAACCAAATGAAATACCACCAGTCATGGTGTATTGCTCAGATTGTGGACGAAAAGGTGGACATTTTTCTGAAGATTATCCAAGAAATCTAGACAACAAGGACACATCAACTGCCAAGCAAGGTACATAAAAAATTGGAAATGCGAATCTCGATGTAAGTGTATCTAACTTGTCACTTTTAATGCAATCGGATGATTCTACATTACCATTAGAAGCACTACAAGTTCAAAATCTGCATAAAGATGCACAGGCACTCAAAAAGCTTAAAATTGATTCTTTGAACAACAAATTCTTGCATGAATTTGGTCAAGGTGTCCAGATATCACCAAATGTTGGAAAGACTGTTAGGTTTGAAAATGATTTGCATCCACTGCCACAAGTGTGCAATCATTCATCAATCTAAGAGACACATCAAACAGAATGTTGTCAGCTTTATATGGTACATATAATTCATATGCACACTATGTCGACCAAAAAGGGGACCTGTACAAAAAGGATCAACCAGTGTTTGAACGGCCCACCTACCAGCTCATAGAAGTGTGTCCATTGATAGATTAGAAAGGATAGTTCATTTCGGAGGAAAGAATCTATTATAGCCCATCCTCTCTAGAGTTAAAGGATATTACCCTAGTGAACCCAGAAATATGTTCAGAGCCAAACTCTCCTCCATCAAAAATCAAGCTTCGATGTTGTAACCAAACGAGCATATACTTTGACCAAAATAGTTGTAGATATAAACAAGGTTCTAGCATCTATGATACCTTGGGTCCTGACATAGGAGACCCATTTGATAGACACTATCAGGGCAAAGATAATGCTATCTATAGCTTGAATTGGGGAATAATTTGTCATGTTTCATGGAGATAAATAGGAAACTATGCAGAAGGTTTACGAATGCCAAACATCAACAGTGCTACCCAAAGTGTACCTTCACATTCCCAAAAGGTGAGATTAAATCAAAGCCAAACAGTTTTGAACTCTTACAATGAAGCACGCTATAGTGATCACCCTAGGAAGGGGGGAGTTGTAAATTGATCAAGCTCAGCTTATGTACCAGGGACCGCAATAGCAGTTAGAAGCCCTAGAGCCTCTACTCAACAGACTCTTTCAAGGCAAAAACCATTGAAAGATCATATGGTTGTTGGAAGTTTCCAGTTGACCCAGGTTCCCTCAGAATCTGCAGACAAATGCTCCTATGAAGATCACCAGGGACAAAAGTTTCAGTTGATCTCCTTAAGTCAAAGTCAAAAGTCGACAAATCCAATAGTGTTCAAATAGTTACATGTGACCAAGCTCACATATGCATATCAAGATGCACATGGTAACGAATACCAACAGGTTCATGACCTTGTACAAACCCATACGGATGGCCCGATTGAAGTCAAGGACTATCTGAAGATGATGCAAAGCCTCAAGTTGCCAGAAAAGGTGACTAAAAGTCAAAATCAATGAAAGCTAAAGTCCAGAAGGATACACAAATGTCACCACTGAAATCTCCTCCGAAGAAACCGATTCTGCCAAACAGTACAATGGATCTTTGAAGATCAAAGGTTACTCAGATGTAGGTGGACAATGCTCAACAATTGCAAACAAAAAGTGCAATATTACAGCCAATGGAGTCAACATCAATTGAAGCAAGTGGTCAAAGCAAACAAAATCTAGATAAAGTTCAACCAAAGGATGTTGCCACAGCAAAAGAAGTCAATTCAGACACAAATCCTGAGATGATCAAGTGCAACATTGTGGGTGAAAACAAAGAAAAGTTGTCAAGAGACGTAAAGCTAGATTTTCAGTTAGACAATAACCTCATGTCTTTTTGCACTTGGAAAAGATGTTGCCAACCACAGCTGGAAGATGCTCTTGAATTTGTGAGGATATCTAAAGACAAACGAGCAGAATGCTAGGGAATCATCTCCACCACCATTTAAGTAAGTTTATAGATCATCATCACCCAACTCCATGTGTTCACAACGAAGGATATTCCAGACGACATCATAAGGGGAATGCCAATGGCCCAAGACGTCCTAGAGATACAGAATTCAAACATGATGGTGTCATCACATACAACCAAGAATGAAGACCAACAATGGTCACACGCGGACGACAACACAAGGTCCTCAAGCACAGTTAAATTGGAGAGTTATATCAAAGCAGACCTTATTGAAGATGATTCATCTCCATCAATCAAAACTTTAGAAGAGCTTAAAGCAAATCAGGCAATAAAAAGTGCAGATCAAATAGAACAAAAAGCAACCACAAAAGCTATTGAGTAGGGAATGCCACCAAGTCCAAAAGTAAAGAAGAACAAGGTTGCAGACAACCAAGAAGCAATAGGAATTCCAAAGATCAAACAGACATTGCCATGTAAATCAGTTGATTTAATTCAGATTGGAAAATAGGGACTCAAACCATCCTCCATAAAGACACAATTAGATCAAGATGAGACCATGGAAAAAGCAAGACAGAGATCTTCAAAAGAACCAGCAACAATGAGAATGTTGGAATTAGGGTTGCAGAGAGACACACACAGCTTGGAGAAGACGAAGGAAGCTCAAGGCACACAATAGAGAGTGTATTACTTAGTGTGCAATGGAAAGATGGATAGCCCTAGAGTGATGGGTGTATATACAATGCTCGGGGGGAGAAAACCTCCTAAAGAGGGAAAAAATGCCCTGGCGGTCCTAGTGTGTTCACACACATCACTACCACATGTATATGGTAACAAATCCCCCCTGGAGTGATGCGGTGAACGAGAACTGGAACATGAGTAAAGGGAAGTGACATGCCCTGAGGATATGATCAATCCACAAAGGGGAGTAAGCCCAAAGCTTTGCGGAAAGCTTCAAGATTCTCACGAGAGAATGCCGTTGTGAAAATATCTGCAAGGTTGTCCTGTGTTGGCACATAAGCCAAGCTTATCTCTCTTGCTGAGAGCCTCGCCCTGACATAGTGGTAATGCACCTCAATGTGCTTTGTGCGAGCATGAAAAACTGGGTTCCTCGCAACTCCCAATGCGCTATGACTGCCAGTGTAGATTGTAACATTTAATGGCCTAAAATCTTATGTGTAGCGGAATTTAGCATGAACATAGTGGGCATTTCATTAGAATAGATTCCTAATGAGAATTACAAGAGTGCTTGGGTGGAGAGAGCAACAAAAAGCATAACACCTAGTTAGATAGCATCGACAATACTTTCAAAAGAGAGAGCAATTAAGCTATTGACAACAGTTGAGGACCGGATTTGCATGGAGCCGGTCCCCCCTCCAAAAGGCTTTGTATTATGGTTTCTCCCATCAAGAGAGACATTGTACAATACAATTCTTTGTGTTCCTTCAAGACTAGCTAGTGCAATGAAGATGGAAGCTTCATACACCAAGCAAAACACTTAATCAAACACAACTTGAATTATCCCCGTTCTCAGACCCAAGACCTCACACACCTTCGAAGATGGTGAGAGCTAGCAGGGTATGAGAGTAGATTGAGAGGAAAAAGAAGTATCTTACGAGAAAGAAGTACATCTCCTCACATAATCACTCATATTAGCATAGCTTAGCTTAGTAATTAGCTTGGTAGAGAAGATGAGCATGCATTGAAGCTTGGCTCTTGGTTGGATTTGCATCCACATGCCAAGAGAGTGTTGATGTAGGCTTCTATCTCACAAGCTTGGAGTAGGTGATGAGCTCTCCATTAAAGCTTGGGAGGAGATAGAGTATTTTTCCCTTCACACATGGTCAAGTGTGAGAGTGTGAGAGTGAATGCCAAGCAAAAATCAGCCCCCCCTCTCTCTTGGGCGAGCCCTAGCTGCTAAGTTAGGCTGGCTTTTTCCTCATTGGACCTCCCCAGGTCAAGCCAATAGGAATTAAGCAGCATAAGTGATAGCCTTCTGACATGTGTCCCCCTTTCCCCTTTTGTGAGAGCTTTAGATAATTAAATAATTAAACTAAACTCTCATTGGACCCCTTTGCCTCCTGGCCAATAGGAATCAGGCAAGTCATGGGGCTTCTGAATGCTCATTGGACCCCTTGGGAGACTGCCCAATAGTCTTCTAGGACACTTAATTCTTATTGGTTTCTTTTATTAAATGTTTTTAAATTAATTAAACTAGATTTACTCTAGCTTAATTCTCATTGGTCCACTTCAAGGGTCTTCCAATAGGAATTGGGCACACCTTGTGGGCATCTGGCCTAGGGAGCTGACATGTGTCCCTCATTCCCTTTGTGTAAAGGGAGCCTGTGTGTGTGTGTGTGGTTTTCTCTCTCATCCCCTAGCTTTGGGGCTCGCCCCCTCCCATGTAGGGATACAGAAAGACTTTTTGGGCACACACTAAGCATCCAATTTTCCCTAAGGTTGACCTTTGGACACAACCTTTGAATTTTGGAACCTTAGCATTTTGGAAGTCTTAATGGGCTGAACCTTAGGGTCTTTTTATCCCATTGTTTCACATGGCTCTTTTGCAGATGGCCCCCCCTTTGGATCCCTATTTTCCCTCCTTTGGATCCCTACTGTGGCCGGTCTGCTAACTTAACCAATATTCTAGCTTTTTCTCCCTTGGCACTTCCCCACATTAAATGATCAGTTTAATATGAGAAAATCATTTAGGAGAATTAGATATTGATTATTATGACATTACCTCTCTCTTGAAATCATAGTCGTCCTCGACTATGGTGTAGAGAAGATAAAGCATATGCATGAGTCCTTTTCTTAGCGGGTAGAGGATCCCTATGTTACCCTACGACATCATTCCATAATGGATGACTAGTCCATTTGGCGCTTGAGAGCCTGAGGCTGCCGCAAGCATGTCTGCACATTAGTCCTATCAGTCTTCCATAGTAGAGTGACAAGCTCTACTTGGTGTTCGGGAGACGTCGTCTCCGCAAACTTGATCTAAGCATGCATACTACTTCATTTTTGTGCACAAATAAAGAAAAAGAAAGTCTTATAAGACAAAAATTTTTGTTCATTTTTAACATTTTGTACATTTGCTTACTCTTGGGAAGCATTGTAAGCATTGACAAGGTTTAGGTTATCCTTTAATTGTATGCCTTGCATCCATCTAGCATCTTCAAAAGGATAATTCTTAAACTTAATAAGATATCGTCGGATAGTCTTACCGCCTCTTAATACCTTGTCTTCATGTCGGAGAATGGACTCGGGCTGCAGCACCTCCTCGTGGTCCTCGATCTCCGGTGGGTCTTCAATAGTTGGTTCTTGAGGTGGCTCTCCTTTGTAAGGCTTTAAGAGGCTCACATGAAAAGCATTGTGTATGAGCCAATGATTGGGCAACTTAAGTTGATAGGCCATCTCATTGATTGGCCTAAGAATTTGGAAGGGACCATAGTACCTTTTTGCTAGTTTAGCATAGTACTTTTGGTGGCCCGTAGGATTCTTGCCCGTCGTGTGCCTTAATCGAGCCTTAGGAAACTTTAACAAGACCCAATCGTTTTCTTTAAAGGCTTGGGCTCTTCTGTGCTTGTCAGCAGCAGCCTTTTGCCTTTGCTGTGAGATAGAGATAGCCTCCTTAATCTTTTGGAAAGATTCTTGTAGGTCTCGGCTATACTCATCTGCAGCGAAGATCTTCCCATGTACCTTAAGTAGCAAGGGACTTTTTGATCTTCCCTCAATTACCTCGAAAGGTGCTTTTCCTGTAGAAGTATGTACAGTGTTATTGTAAGCATACTCTACTAAGGGTAAGTACTTCTCCCATTGGGATCTTTGATCTACTTCCGTTACATAGGCTTTTAGTAGATCGAGAATAGTTAGGTTAGCTATTTCACTTTGGCCATCAGTTTGTGGATGATAGGCCGAAGAGAAGTTTAGCCTTGTTCCTAAATTCTCAAAGAGACCCTTCCAGAAATTATTGGTCATTCTAGGATCTCTATCCGACACTATGGACATTGGCAAGCCATGGTACTTGAAAATTTGTGAAATGAAGAGGGTTGCCATTTGATGGGCTTTGATAGTCTTTTTGACAGGTATAAAATGAGCTTGTTTACTGAACCTGTCTACTATCGTCCATATTCCCGTATTCCCATGGATAGACTTAGGCAATCCAAAGATAAAATCCATGGATATGCTCTCCCACGGTGAATTAGGGATTGGCAAGGGTTGAAGCAATCCAAGTTGCTTCCCTCTATCAAATTTTGTCTTTTGACATACCACACATTTGGAAACATACTCATGTATGTTCACTTTCATGGTAGGCCAATAGAAATATGTTTCAATTCCCTTTAGGGTAGACTGAATCCCTCTATGCCCCGCATATGGGGGAGCATGAGATTCATACATTACTTTCTCACGTAGTGAGTTAGTAACGCATAGTCTATTGCCATAGAGAAGATAGCCATCTTGTAAAGTAAATGGTTCTTCTTTCTTCCCTAAGGTAAGGGCTGAAATCACATCTCTAAAATCGGGATCAATAGCATACTCATCTATCATTAAAGATAGATCATTGTGAGTTGCTATGGAAACCGCATTCACTCTCGGTCGTCTTGAGAGTGCATCGGCCACTTGATTATGCTTGCCAGCAATGTGAGCAATATGAAAATGAAATTGCGAAAGGAAATTTGCCCACCTCATTTGTTTGTCGGAGAGCTTGGTCTGCGTCATGAAGTACTTAAGACTTTGGTGATCCGTTCGCAGAATAAAAGGAGTCCCCAATAAATAGTGCTTCCATGAGTCTAAGGCATGTAGAACTGCAAGGAGTTCTTTTTCGTATATGCCTAGAGCTTGCTCAACAAGGTCGAGCCTTCGACTCTCATAGCCTATGGCGTGCCCTTCTTGGAGCAAAACAGCCCCAAGGCAATCACCACAAGCATCACATTGGACCTCAAATGGTTTTGAGAGATCCGGTAGTGTAAGCACAGGTTGAGAGATAAGCTTTTCTTTAAGCTTTTCGAAAGCATTGTTCTCCTTAGCAGACCACGTATACCTAACATTTTTCTTTGTTAGGTCATGTAATGGTCCCGCAATTTGTGAGAACTTTTCTATGAAGCGTCTATAGTATGCACACATACCTATAAAGCTTCTTAGTTCATGAAGATTCCTTGGTTTAGGCCATCCTTTTATTACCTCTAACTTGGATGGATCCATTTGGATTCCATCTTGAGAGATAATGTGACCTAAATATTGAATCTCTTGCAAGAAAAATTCACTTTTCTTTCGATTAACATAAAGTTTATTCTCTCTTAAAACTTGAAATATTACCTGGAGATGTTGCTTGTGTTCCTCTAATGAATTAGAGTAGATGATAATATCATCAAAGAACACTCCAGTGAAGGTTCGATGAGGTCTGAACAGCTTCTCCATCAAGCGATTAAATGTGGCTGGTGCATTAGTCAAGCCAAAAGGCATGACAATGTATTCGTAAAGACCAAATGTAGTACGAAATGCGGTCTTTACAATGTCTTGATCAACTATCCTTATTTGGTGATAGCCACTTTTTAGGTCAATCCTACTGAAGTAGGTCGATCCTTGTAGCTTATCAAATAGGTCTTCTACCCGTGGAACGGGAAACCTATTCTTGATAGTGATCCTATTTAGTGCTCTATAGTCGACACACATACGATATGTGCCGTCTTTCTTTTGCACTAATAGCACAGGTGAGCAAAATGGAGATGAGCTAGGCCTAACCATGCCCTTCTCAATTAACTCATGCACTTGCCGCATAATCTCCTCTTGTTGAGCTTGAGAAACTCTATAAGGAGGTTTGTTAGGCGGTGAACTTCCTGGAAGAAGTTCAATTGCATGGTCGTCATTACCTCGTTTAGGAGGTAGCTCACAAGGGATGTCGTCAATAAAGACATCTTGAAACCCCTTGAGAAAATTGGATAACTCTAATTCCTTTTGGTTGCTTTTATTTTCTTTTGCTAAAGCATTAGGTTCATTTTGAGAATCTTTAACAAAAATCATGTACACGGAAATAGAGCTCTTTATTGACTTGTTGAAAGCTGGTGTATGTACAATGGGGATGGTGTTACCCATCTCCCTAGCATCTATATACATGTCCTTTTCCCTGAACTTAAAGGAGATTCTCCTTTCAGGAAATTTAACATGGGCAGCCAAACGGTCAAACCATGGTGCCCCTAGGATTACATCCTCATGCTTGAGAGGAGAGATAAAGAAATCCTCTTTGTCCACATAGCCTTGGACATGAAGCCTCAATTTCCCGATTAAGGGAGTGACTGAAGCTTCTTGCCCCTTGAAGGCACTGTCTGCGGGTAGGATATCTCCCATCTCGTAGGATTGTATGCCTAGCTTGGTGGCTAACTCCATAGATATGAAATTGTGAGTAGAACCAGGGTCAAAGAGAATAAAAGCATCATGTTCTCTTACCTTTCCCCAAGCATGGCATAGAGGAGATCCTTTGTGGTGAGTTTGGTGAATCTCCTCCTCTTGGATTTCAACCAAAGAAGCTCTAGGAGGATCTTGGCGGTTGTTCTTTTGGGGACAAGCGCGGTACGCATGCCCTTGTTCGCCGCACTTGAAACACCGGTTATCTTTACGATAACGCTCAAGCTCTTCAGGAGAGAGTTTATTCTTTCCTTTGTAAACTCCCTTCTCTTTAGCTTTGTTAGAATTGCCCTTAGGAGACTTTTGGACATTGTCCTTCCCCTTAGGCTCATTGGTACCTTTGTTTTCCGGGGGCTTATTATTTCTTTTACCCCCCGTTTGGAAATTGATTCGCGAGGCCACCATAGTATGGTGTATTACCGCCGATATGGTACGTGGCCTTTGGGAGTTGACATACTCCGCCATTTCTTCGGTTAAGCCCGCACAAAATTGTTGCTTTTGCTCTCCAAAATCCAACTTTTTGAAGACAGTGGCTTTGAGTTGTAGGTCCCAAAACTTGTCTACATATTTGTGGATGGATTCATTGGGAGAGAGCTTTAAGCTTCGCCATTCGGTGAGTACTTTGTCTTTGGCATCGGTGGCCAAAAACTGCTTCATAATGGAAGCTCTTAAAGCCTTCCATGTTCGTGGAGCTTCACCGTTGGCTCGTAGGCTAGACCACCATTGTCTGGCGGACTTTTGAAAGTGCATAGCTACATGGCGTAGCTTAGAGGACTCCGTGAAGCCCTCATCTCCAAACGCCGCATCGAATTGCTGGATAAAGGCCAAAACTTTGTCTGTAGCACCGAAGGTGCCATCATAGGTAAGGAAAGAGATGCTCTTCCCTCCCTCTTTGAATTTCTTCAGCTTGGACGACCTCTTCCATGCGGCATAGGATTTTCTATGGCCTCTTCTTTTTGATGGTTCAAAAGTTGCACCATCACTTTCTTCAGAAGATGAAGAATTTGAAGAAGGTGGAGAAGAGGGTGACCTCTTTCTCGCCTTTTTCTTGTCTTGATCTTTGTCGTCTTCACCATAGCTTTCATAAGAGGAAGAGGATAAAGAAGATGGAGAAGAGGGTGTCCTCTTTCTCGCCTTTTTCTTCTCTTGCTTTTTATCATCCCTCTTTGAATTATGGCGTGGAGAAGAGTGTGATGGTCTTCTCCGCTTTGGTGGTGATGGAGAGCGTTTAGCCCGCCGTCTTCGTGGAGCCATCTCCGCCGAGGTGGCGGGAGACTCGCTTCTTTCTCGTTCCTTTGGTGGAGGCTCTTGAGTTCTCCTTTGGGAAGGAGATGCATCATCAAGAAGTAAGTTCTTGAGCCCTTCATATGGATTCTCTTCTTCTTCCCGAATCGGAGAGAGACCTCTTTTGGTAGTCTCACAAGGAGGCTTCCTAGGTGTTCTCTCGTCATGGTGATGAGCTTGGAGAATCCCGTGAGCACGGAGCTGCCGTTGCACTTCACTTTGGAGAGATGGATTGCCCATGGCTTGTTGAAGCCTAGAAACAAGATAATTAACAAGCATTGAAGCATCATTAGTAGCTTGCTCATGAGCAAAATCAAAGTTATCAACATTAATTTCACTCTCTTTAATATTGTCAGCCATTCTAACAACTTTTAGGTGTAAACTTTTTAGGTGTACTTTGGCACTTCAAGCCCTAGTTGCTACTCCTCTTTACCCCTTTAGAAAAAGCACTCAAGCTACTGTACCCGCAGCTCGAATACCATTAATTGCAAGGAATAGAAGAGAAGGTCTTTCGACACCAAAACAGCACCGGCTCCTGTCAAGCTTCTAATAGCTCAATAGTGGTTAAGCCGTAGGCAAGCCCCGTAGGACTCCACTATTAAGACCATAGCTCTCGACGGTGATGCCCCGTTAACTGCACAAAGGCAGGCGCACTGAAAGGCTGAAAAATCCCTATTCTACTTACTCACAGGCAATTAATAATACCAACCATTTGTAGCTAGCTTAAGGACCTCCCTTCTTGAGCAAGAAAAGAGAAACCTTGAGCTCTGATACCAATGTAACATTTAATGGCCTAAAATCTTATGTGTAGCGGAATTTAGCATGAACATAGTGGGCATTTCATTAGAATAGATTCCTAATGAGAATTACAAGAGTGCTTGGGTGGAGAGAGCAACAAAAAGCATAACACCTAGTTAGATAGCATCGACAATACTTTCAAAAGAGAGAGCAATTAAGCTATTGACAACAGTTGAGGACCGGATTTGCATGGAGCCGGTCCCCCCTCCAAAAGGCTTTGTATTATGGTTTCTCCCATCAAGAGAGACATTGTACAATACAATTCTTTGTGTTCCTTCAAGACTAGCTAGTGCAATGAAGATGGAAGCTTCATACACCAAGCAAAACACTTAATCAAACACAACTTGAATTATCCCCGTTCTCAGACCCAAGACCTCACACACCTTCGAAGATGGTGAGAGCTAGCAAGGTATGAGAGTAGATTGAGAGGAAAAAGAAGTATCTTACGAGAAAGAAGTACATCTCCTCACATAATCACTCATATTAGCATAGCTTAGCTTAGTAATTAGCTTGGTAGAGAAGATGAGCATGCATTGAAGCTTGGCTCTTGGTTGGATTTGCATCCACATGCCAAGAGAGTGTTGATGTAGGCTTCTATCTCACAAGCTTGGAGTAGGTGATGAGCTCTCCATTAAAGCTTGGGAGGAGATAGAGTATTTTTCCCTTCACACATGGTCAAGTGTGAGAGTGTGAGAGTGAATGCCAAGCAAAAATCAGCCCCCCCTCTCTCTTGGGCGAGCCCTAGCTGCTAAGTTAGGCTGGCTTTTTCCTCATTGGACCTCCCCAGGTCAAGCCAATAGGAATTAAGCAGCATAAGTGATAGCCTTCTGACATGTGTCCCCCTTTCCCCTTTTGTGAGAGCTTTAGATAATTAAATAATTAAACTAAACTCTCATTGGACCCCTTTGCCTCCTGGCCAATAGGAATCAGGCAAGCCATGGGGCTTCTGAATGCTCATTGGACCCCTTGGGAGACTGCCCAATAGTCTTCTAGGACACTTAATTCTTATTGGTTTCTTTTATTAAATGTTTTTAAATTAATTAAACTAGATTTACTCTAGCTTAATTCTCATTGGTCCACTTCAAGGGTCTTCCAATAGGAATTGGGCACACCTTGTGGGCATCTGGCCTAGGGAGCTGACATGTGTCCCTCATTCCCTTTGTGTAAAGGGAGCCTGTGTGTGTGTGTGTGGTTTTCTCTCTCATCCCCTAGCTTTGGGGCTCGCCCCCTCCCATGTAGGGATGCAGAAAGACTTTTTGGGCACACACTAAGCATCCAATTTTCCCTAAGGTTGACCTTTGGACACAACCTTTGAATTTTGGAACCTTAGCATTTTGGAAGTCTTAATGGGCTGAACCTTAGGGTCTTTTTAGCCCATTGTTTCACATGGCTCTTTTGCAGATGGCCCCCCCTTTGGATCCCTATTTTCCCTCCTTTGGATCCCTACTGTGGCCGGTCTGCTAACTTAACCAATATTCTAGCTTTTTCTCCCTTGGCACTTCCCCACATTAAATGATCAGTTTAATATGAGAAAATCATTTAGGAGAATTAGATATTGATTATTATGACATAGATAGTGTTGGCAGTGTCCCGTCCAACACCCAAATCAACCATAAGGCGTCTGAGCCATACACACTCAATCGTAGCTGTGAAGACTGCTCTGTACTCAGCCTCACAACTCAAAGTGGCCACAGTAGGTTGCTTCTTGCTCAACCATGATATACATGAATTGCCAAGCATGAAACAAAAACCACTTGTGGACACTCGCTTGTCAAAACAACCAGCCCAATCTGAGTCCGAAAAAGCATGTAAGTCTGGCGGAAATGATCCCCCCTTGGGATAAAACAAGCCAAGATGTAAAGTGCCACTAAGGTAGCAGAAAATCCTCTTGACAGCCTGCCAATGCTTAGACCCTGGGCTCTGCATAAATATGCTGACCTGTGAGACTGCAAACTGAATATCTGGCCTCGTGTTGCATACATAAATGAGGCAGCCAGCAACAGTTTGGTAAAGAGTGACATCAACAGGATCGCCAGCATCATGTAGACTCAACTTCAAACCTTTTTCCATGGGAGTGGCAATAGGTTTGCAATCCTCAAGTCCAAACTTACATAGCAATGTCTCTATGTAACTTTTCTGACACAAGGCAATACCACCATCACACTGCTTAAACTGTATACCCAAATAATGATGCAACAGCCCCAAATCTTCCATCTTGAAAGTAGCATTCAAATCAGCCTTAAATTCAGCAATATGTCTCTCATTTGGTCCAGTGATCAGCAAATCATCTACATAAAGAATGACAGTGAGAAGTACTTCACCCTCACGCTTTACATACAATGTGCTTTTTGTTGGACTGTTATGAAAGCCTCATTTGACCAAATGAGTGTCAGCTTTCTCATACCAAGCACAAGGAGATTGCTTCAACCCATACAAAGCCTTCTTACATTTCCACACTTTGTCCTCTTGTCGTTTTATGACAAAACCGCGAGGCTGCATTACATAAACTTCCTCAAATATGTCACCATTCAAGAAAGCAGTAACAATGTCTAATTGATGTACATCCCAACCAAAATGAGCTGCCAATGCACATAGAAAACGCACAGTAGTCATACGAAAAGTGGGAGCAAAAGTCTCTTCATAATCTATGCCTTTTTGTTGTGCATAACCCTTTGGAACAAGTCGAGCCTTATGGCGATCGATCTCACCATCCGGCTTGCGTTTCAACTTGTAAACCCACTACGTACCAATGGCCTTTTTGCCAGGAGGCAAATCACATAAAGTCCATGTGTCCTTTTCTATAAGTGCATCGTATTCTGATTATATGACAGCCATCCAATTTTCTGAATTTTTTGCTTCATCAAAAGACAGAGGCTCCTCAACATCATGTAAGCTAGGCACAGCCAAAGCATAACAATCTGATGCATAAGATGCATGGAGAGAGCCTGAACGAGTAAGGCTAGACAAAGGTGCATCCAATTTACTATCACGCAAAGTGTGCACCAGCCATTTTGGCATACCTCTAGCCTGCTCATTTTCAGCCCTTTCCTCATCAAGTACATCATGTACATCTGCATCAGTAATAGGCTGATCTATAACATTTTCAAAAATATCCATAGGCTGTACATTTGCCTCAATGGAACTTACATTCGTATTTCCACCACTGAAAAAGAGGCAACAAAGTGTCATAAATGTCCTGTGAGCTGACATTACTGTCTCTAGTACATGACAACAAGGGCTGAACAGAATCTTCCACAAACACTACATCCCGTGAAACCAGAATACGTTTTGCTTGTGGATGATACAACCTGTAACCTTTGCTTTCAGCACTATAACCAACAAAAATACATTTGACAGCCTTAACATTTAATTTTTTGCGCTATTTTTGTGGCACCGCAGCATATGTCAAACAACAAAAACCAGGCATGTGCTCAATAGAAGGCTTTCTATCATGCCATGCTTCATATGGAGTAATAGATTGCAAAGCTTTTGTAGGACACCTGTTAAGTACATAAGTGGCACACATGATGGCCTCAAGCCAAAAAGAATGCGGCAAAGCTTGACTTTACATCGTGCCATTTCCGTCAGTGACCTGTTTTTCTTCTCAGCAACACCATTTTGCTGAGGCGTATAAGGCACTGTACATTGGTGTTTTATCCCACAACTAGCCAGAAATGCATTAAATTCATGAGACATATACTCCCCCCCTCAATGGAAACGGAGGTTGCCCATAGTACATTTCGAGACATTTTCAGCCATAGCCAGAAATTTTTTGAAGCACATAAAAACTTCGGACTTCGCTTTAAGCGGAAATACCCATGCATGCTTGGAGTAATCATCAATGAAAGTCACGAAGTACAGGTAATTGCCCAAGGACGGAGTTTGCATGGGCCCACAAACATCACTATGCACAAGCTGCAACCTACATGTGGCCCTAACTAAACCATCCTTTGGAAACTTAGAACGCTGCATTTTACCTCGAATATAGCCTTCACAAACATGTTTGACAGGTGCTTCAAGAGGCGGCAAAGAAGCGACCATATCAGATTTTTCCAAACGCAGCAAACTGGCAAAATTTAGATGACCAAAACGTGCATGCCAAAGTTTTGCATCTGAAATAGCCCTTGAATCTCCAACAGCATTTGCAAAATTTTTTCCACACTTGTCATAGAAAGTGAGCTTTTCAGCCCATGACACAAAAGGCCAGATGCAACAATTTCATCACCAAAACTGAGATCATGAACTGTACATCTCTCATCCACAAATTTGACTAGAAGTCCAAGTCTAGCAAGTGCATATACAGACAAGAGATTCTTCTTGATCCCAGTACATAAAGTGCATCAACAAGTGTAAAGGAACTGCCATTTGCAGCAATAAGCACAATCTTTCCAACTCCCTGAACCGGATAAGAGGCATTGTTGACACAAGTGACTGAATTCCCATGAGGGACAGACTCGAGAAAGGGAAACAATTCACGATGTGAGGTAATGTACTTTTTAGCACCACTATCGAAATACCACACATGTGAATCTGCAGCAACTCACAAGCATGCATCATGGACATCAGGATTGTAAGTGCACTCTGTGCTAAAAGCCCATTCTGCATCAACATCAACAACACAGTCTCCTTTCACCGAGGGCACAACAATGGCTACGTTTGTAGTGGAACCAGCATTTGCAGTGGAACCACCCTCTTTCTTCTTAGCCTCTTTGGCCTTCAACTTAGGACACGACTTGATCAAGTGATCATTAGCTTTACAATAATGGCAACACATCTTCTTTTTGCCCTTATTACCAAAATTTCCAGACGAATTGCTGCCAGCAGAAGCATTAGGAACATAATTTTTCCACTCGCGGAAGCAGAACCATAAGAAGTGGATGCATTGCTATTACCACCCTTTCTTTGAGAAGCAATAAAAGCCTGTTCAACTGCACACTGCCTAGTCCTGTTTTTTCTGGGAAGTGACCCTTGCAACAGCAATGTGCATAATGCATCAAACTTGAAAACTTTTGGATTTCCTTGGGTCATAAGTCTCCAAGTACTAGCAAAAGTCTGGTAAGAATCTGGTAAGGCATCAAGAACAGTCTACACTAGGAAACTGTCTGGAATGACCACCTGCAGAAATGAGTTGCTCATAAATATTCTTGACACTAGCAAGGAAAGTGTCCATATCATCTTCCTCATGCATAATATTTGACTCCAACTCTTTACGCAACAAAGCAATTTTAGCCTCATTGCGACTTGCAACAAGGCCAGCCAAAATATCCCAAGCCTGTTTTGCAGATTTTGCTGAACGGATGTGAGGAACAATGGTGCACTTTACAGACAATGCAATCAATGCATGAGCCTACGCATCCTTAACATCCCAACCAGCTTGTTCTGCCGTAGGCAAAACAACTCTAGCAAGAGAAATCCTTGCAGCAAGACGTGCAACATCCTCAACATCGCCTACATCCTCAGAACCAAGACGTACATCAATACCCTGCACAATATTCCAGACGCCGTTTGACACAAGAACGTGTTGCATCATATAATCCCACATAGGGTAATTGTCCCCATCCAACCTGTCCTCAGCAGCAAACATCTTGAACACATTTGTGTTGTTGTTGTCAGCCATGGTAAATGCTGCACCTGATGTGAAAACTGCCCGCAAATAGGAGAAACGGAGCGGGAACAACACGTGCTATATAGCACAAACCTAGAAGACTATAAGGCACCTGTTATGCAAAAAATGGCATTGACAGAAATTTTGCACAAAATGAAAAAATAGCTTGTGCAGTACTTCCTATAGTGGAAAAGGAGGCCGAAATGAGCCCGAATCAGAAATCTGAGCAGACCGAGCTCTACGATTCCTCCCAACATATTTGTTGACCTGCGAATGCTCGCCAAAGCTCACTGAAATCGGAGAAAGTGAGCAGGCGTGTACTGGAGCAGCTGACGACTAAACCCGGGAAGATGCAACCTGCTCTGATACCAATTGTTGGAATTAGGGTTGCAGAGAGACACACACAACTTGGAGAAGACGAAGAAAGCTCAAGGCACACAATAGAGAGTGTATTACTTAGTGTGCAATGGAAAGATGGATAGCCCTAGAGTGATGGGCGTATATACAATGCTCGGGGGAAAAAACCTCCTAAAGAGGGAAAAAATGCCCCGGCGGTCCTAGTGTGTTCACACACATCACTACCACATGTATATGGTAACAGAGAATAGCTATAGTTCATAGAAATACAAAAAGAGCAAGTGTCAGATGCAATGCTCTACTAGATAAAGAAGCAAAGTGTAATATGGCTACAGACAACAGTCAGAGCATTCTAGAGATTAATTCATGAAAACATGATAGCAAAACAATGTAGGGTTTGCATACAAGTCAAAAAGAGATGGTTGCTACCCTTAGCATCCAACAACATGAAGAGCAAGTAAAGATTCAGGTGAAGCCTTCAAAAGAAATGCTTGCAGATGTAATCCTTGGACACCAGTGGTTAGAACAACACAAGGCCTACAAAAAAGATACAATGATAATACTCTCTTTTCCAAGAGGTAGCCAACAGCATTTATAGGTACCGTTAATGCTAGATCCAAAGTTGCAGAAGTCACAAGAATCAAAGACAAATCTTGCAGACAAAGGTAAAGCTAAAGTAGACCTTCCACCGATTAGCACAAAAGGTGTGACAGCATATGCCTCTACATCAAAGAACCCCCGTGGATCAGATACTTCTAGCAAGTCAAACTTTCAAGCCAAGTGCTGACCCAACTAGAACCTCTAAGGAGACACCCAGAAAATCAAAAATATTTCAGTCAAAGTACTCAAGAAAGCAAAAGATAGTCAAGCAAGTGTTTGTTTCGAGCAGTTTAGTCAAAGTCAATGATCGAGTTTGGATTAAGGATGGAAAATGAACACAGAAAGACAAACACATTGGATGGATAGCATCACAAAGGAGCTTGAAAGAACAGGAGTACTATAGAGGTAACTGACAGATATGGGTACAAAAACCATAGGTTAGAGCATATGAAATAATGTCAAGTACCTCCCAAGAAAGAAGGCCCACAAGGTATCAACCTCGACAATATCCTAGGATACCTAAGCAACAAGTATAAAATAGACCAACATTGAAAGATTCTAAATTCTACCACGACTCTCAAGAGGATACATAACAAAGATGGATCTCAAAGAATGTTCCTCTTGGACAAGGATTTTACACAGGTTATACAAAGATTTGGCTAATAGTCAACCACAAGCCAACTGTAACTACACAAGACCTGCATGAAGATCTCAAGAGCTCAACTAGACCTAGAGCTCAACAAAGTCAACAAAGGAGATACAAAGGTCATCAAGAGGTTTGGATTCCTAAGTCTTCCAGTGAACTGAGTCAAAAGCCAAATGCCGATAGTGAACAAAGGCCTACAACAACATCAAAGACTCCTATCAACATGCCCAATTGGAGAATCAAATGGATAATGGAATCTTCACAGTCAAATAAGGACGACCCAACCAACGAGAATGCAGATTTGGAGAATATAAAACAGGTATGGCAAATGAAACCTTCAATGCCAACTTGGTCCTTCACTAATCCCCTTTTTGAGGATTCAAGCTTACTTTTACCTAAAGAAATGTTTGTAGTAAGCACAAGAATGTAAATAGTCAAGTCACCAGGGTGCAAAACATACTCTTTGGTATAGTCAGAGTTGGGATGCTAAGCCATAAAATGAGCAAAGTATTAGTCCCAAAGCTTCAAGTCATATCAAACTCTGTGCTAAGAGTCATAGTTATTAGGCTTATTCTCAATCTGAAAGAGTTGAGCATATCTATTCCATGTCACTCATGCTGGATGAGATGAGCATAAGAGTCAAAGTCTATTAACTTCCAATTGGTGGAGTGTCGTAGAGTCCAACACTCGTGCACAGTGCACAGTAAGATGAGAGCACATATCCTCGACGACGAAAACCATTCTTAAAGGGGTGCTAGCTTCCAAAGCCATGTCATATGCTTTTATAGCTACACCATCTTTCTGAAGAACCCCTCAAAATCCTTCTTGCACAGCATATTGTTTTCCATGCATTTCTATGTATGCAAAAATAGGATGTCCCATGATTGGACATATGCATTAGACACTCTTTTTTGCTTCCACCTATGCACCTTCAGTGGACTACAACAGGCAAACCAATGCTCCATCATGCTAACCTTTCATATTTGCTACCTTTTTAATTCTATATCTATCAGCAACTAATCCCTTGAGTACTTTATTAATATTTCCCATGCTAATAAGTACTCCAATAATGCACGTATCCCAAAGGCACTTTTTTCCCACTGGGTTTTTTTCGATTGTTCATCCAGGTATTAGACCATAATTTAGAGCCTCATCATTCTACTTCCCTTGTACATACTTTTCATAAATAAAAGGTAGCCTCCTTATTGTGCTATTACAATAGACAAATGCAACATCATCTCTCACATCAGACATATTTGGACGAGTGAAGATGCTGCAACAAATTTAACCTCATCAACAAATTCAATGACAAATGAAGACAATCATCCCATCAACCACCAATCAAAAGCTTCCCTTGCCTCCACTACGGAAACTTTTTAATAGTGCCCAAGAACGGGCACTAAAATTGGAAGGGGGGAAGGTTAACTGAGTCAATGTCAGTTAACAGAAGCTGCTAAAGACCGAAGACGTATGGATGCACATCGAACATCAACAGAAAGAAGTAGTAAAGATTGGAGTTCACATTTTCCCAAAATGGTCACGTATTGTAAATCCCCAATTTATTTCAAGCCATTGTAATATTTTAATCTGTTACGGGATCAATGGGAATTCCAAGCTATAAAGTTAGTGTGCCTATGTTGCAGATTCAGTAAGTGGTGGAGCCCTAAAGGCCTTGGATGCCCGGACATTGCATATTTTTACCCTAGGTATTGAGGCGGTCCGGGGCGGGCAACAAGAACAGCGGTCTCTAAACACCCTTCGAGGCTCCCGTGCTGCTCAATTGGGGCTAGTGCAAGCACAATCAGAGACAACAACAACCCATAGCCAGAAACCAAACAAGAAAAGGGGCACCACCTAGTTGTAGATGTGAACTAGGACGCATGTGATATCTCCTTGTACTCAAACGCACAAAGAGAGGGGAATGCAAGATAGCCACACACACCAACCACAAACATTCACCACGCCAGAGAGAGATAAAGAGCACGAATCAACTTGAGCAACTCAGTCTT
The DNA here is from genome assembly GCF_014529385.1 of Adiantum capillus-veneris. Lineage (NCBI taxonomy): Eukaryota > Viridiplantae > Streptophyta > Polypodiopsida > Polypodiales > Pteridaceae > Adiantum > Adiantum capillus-veneris. Next base: position 130,319,959 of record NC_140943.1, on the reverse strand, counting down.
AGCCTTAAAGACTAGATGCACACAAAGCTTGATGAGAAATAGAGAGACAACACAAAACTTGACCTTGTTGCCAATACACAAATTGTCTTAGGGTCACGGGAGCCCTCTCACCGAGCACCCTGTTACAATTGACTTTTTAGGCAAACAATTCAACAAGCCCTCAAACCAACAAGCATGAAATGGCACAACAAACTTCAAGGACAATATACCTTCAACCACCTAATGAGCCAACTTATCAAGTCAATTTTGGAGAGAAGAGTCGTAGTTGCAGCATACAATTGCACCCAAAACTATGAATCTTATTTATCCACAATAGTAGGCTACAAGTGTGATGAAGAGTATCGCATCACTCCACTCCTCTAGATGGCATAACTAACTTAAAGCTTCTTCATGCACCTATGTGTACTGATGGAATAGAGCACTCACAATGCACTCACTCTACACAACTAGGCTTGACGAGTGGTGTGTTATGTGTTGAGAATGGTGTGGTGTAGTGTGATCATGTGATGATTTACAAAGGAGAGAAGGGCTCTATTTATAGGTTTTAGAAGCCCCGATTAGGATTAGACCTAATCAAGTTTATTTGAAGAAATCAAAGATTATGCAAATTTTTATTTTTTCAAATGAGGGTGGGCCTCTCTTATCCTTTGAGTCACATGGATGTGGGATCAAGGGAAGAGAATTATTGAGGATGAAAGGAGGGAGGATTGAGTGAATAATTTGGGGGTGCCTACTCTAGTAGAGGGTGCATTTTACAATAAGGTTAGTGATTAGTAGTTAGTAATTATCACTACAAATATTTACAAAATCATTCACCAAATGGTGAGATGTATGATGAGAAAATTTAGAGAAGGGATAAGCTTGTAAAGCAAGGTTGAAGCTTTGGAGAAGTTGACATTCACCTCTTTACAGCACCGGTAGAAGAAGCGGTCAGCATGGCGAAGTAGCGCGTGTCGATGAAGCTATGTTATCTTCAAACCTTGGAAAATTCATGATAAAAGGCTTCATTTGCAGAGGTTAACCTTGGATTTTTGCTGATTTTTTTAAGTTCTTTACAAAGCTGAAGAGAGTATGGTAATATGGACATATATGTAGAGAGAAAGGGGAGCACCTAGGGGTGTAGAAATGGAGGATGAAGGCTATGGAGGTGTGAGAGAAGTGGCAATGGTGAAGAGGGTGAATTAGGACATGGGATTTGCAGGTTTGGGAGTGGGAAGGAAATGGATGAGTGTGTATGTGGGTGGGAGTGTGAAAATGTGAGAGAAGAGTAAGAGGCTCCTTGTGTGCATAGAGTGGGCAGACTGGGTCACACAAAACAATTCACCAAAATTCGTGTTTATCTCCAAAAATACTGAAATATTTATGTAAAATAAATCAGCTCATGTGCTTCATTTTGTATGTTGACAACTTTTGCTGATTCGGATGATAGAAGGGTGCCAAAATTTGCCCCATAAGCTATGTATTGTGGGACTGCAAAGGTGCTTATGTGGGACCCTTTTTTTTTTAATTCTCCTTATACATCCAAAGGTGAGCCCCCCATGAGCCATGCCATGACCTAAGGAATCCAAGTGGCCCTTGCCACATGCATGGATGATGAATTTTGAAGAATAAAAAACAATTGCACATGATAGACCTAGTGCTTGGATTTTTCCTAGCCCTTGTCTTTATGAGCACATGGTGTATGGAAAAAATATGTGCAGGACCCATGAAGGAATATCATGATAGGAGTATTTTATTTTGATTTTGGCTGAAAGAGTAAAATATGCAAGTGAGAAAATATCTAGTGAAAGTGTAGAAACAAATTTCAACTTCCACGAGGGTGTGGGATGAAATGTATGGGTTTATTTTGTAAAAATAAATATTATGGGGTATGTACACACTAACATAGAAATATTTCATGCCATGAAAGGATCGAAAGAGATTTAGAAAAATGCACACTTAGGTCTGATAACGCACACCTAGGAATATGTATTTATATAAATACAATTTTTTTGAAAAAACCCTTTATACTTAGGTCCTTTATCTGATAAAAAATATTTACATGTAAAGAGGACCGTAATATTATAAATTTATTTTTTGGTCTCCTAGCCCAATGACTCGCTCAATGATTTGACATATAAAAAAATATGATAAAAATCTAAACGCACGCACACTATTTATAATGAAAAAGCGAGCCTAGTCACTGTGCTAGGGTGTTTTTGTGGGGTGAAGTGGCTTCTTAAAATTATTTTATGAGAGCCGAAAAACGGCTATCATTTAGGCCTCCCCTAGATGATGGTACATTCATGTACCATCAAAAGCATATCTTCCAATGAGAGTGTTTTTCGATCCTTCGTGATATTTGGTGGCTTAGTTGAATCTTCATCTTGTAGTACTAAGATGAAAGACTTACATGGTATTGTAGCTGTTCCATGCTCTTGTAGATCCTCTGGTAGAATTCGACTCAAGTAAGGATTTAATCGATACCCATTCACCTTCTTGGGGTGCTCCTTGCCATCCAAATCCATGAGTTGTTAGTAGCATGAACAGTAGGCCTTCTTTACAATGTAGGGACCCTGCCATCTAGTATTGAACTTCACATCAAAGAGATTGTCAAGGCGATTATCCTACCTTAGCACCAAATCTCCTTCCTTGATCCCTTTGTCTTTCACCATTTTGTCGAGCTTGTCCTTTATTTGCATAGCCTTTCTTTTATAGCACTCATAAGCCGCCTCCTATTTCCATTCTAGTTCTGCTAGGGTGAGAAGACGATCTTCCCATGCTGCTTCTTCTCCTTGTGCCACCTTTCCATAAAGTCGCATTGTTGGAAATTTGAGCTCGATGGGTTGCAAAGCTTCTTGACCATAGACTAGGTGGAAGGGTGTGAACTCTGTCGCTTCCTTGTAGGTAGTCCGATAGGCCCACAACGCTCCATCCAAGAAGTCATCCTATAGCTTTGTCTTGTTCGTTACCATCTTTCGGATGATTCCTACAATGATGCCATTAGCCTTCTCTACCAAACCATTTGACTGAGGATAGTAGGGTGTGCTATGCCGATGTAGAATGTGAAGCTCATTACAAAGTTCTGTGAGCAAGCCCTTCCTAAATCCTGGACCATTATCAGAAACGATCTCCAAAGGTGTGACAAATCTACAACAAATGTGAGTGTACACAAACTTGCTAATTGTCCTCTCATTCACTCTTGCCATACTTTGAGCTTCTACCCACCTAGTCATGTAGTCTATAGCCACCAAGATATACAATTTTCCATTTTTAGTCCTGGGCAATGGACCCATAGCATCAATGCCCCATTTTTCAAATGGACCATTTGCAAGGACTAACTGACGTGGACCATGTAACATACGCTTGTTTCCATTAATATGACAATTGTGGCAGCTTTTACACCAATGTTGAACATCAATGTGCAAGCTTGGCCAAACATATCCAGCAAGAAAAATCTTTTTTGCAGTGAGTTCCTGTGCAAAATGACCACCACACGCTTCCTCATGCAAACTTTCAAGAATGGCTGGAATCTCCTTGGTTGTCGGTATTCTCCTACAAACTTGATCTTTTCCCCGTTGGTAGAGGGCACCTTCCAAAAACAAATATGAACTCGCCTTCTTAATGAGCCTCCGCTTTTGAGCCTTTGTGAAGCCCTTTGGAAAATCGCCCTCTAAAATGTAGCTCACAATGGGAGCCAATGACTCCATCCCCTGGTACCTTGGTTGCTTTATCACTGTTGCTGCCATTCTGACCTGCACTTCACTCTCAACACATGCAACTTCTTTTTGGTCAAGCAAATCAGCATCTTCATTTTGTTTCCTAGGAATATGATACAATTGTACTTCTTCAAATTGATTGAAGAGTTTACGGATGGCATGAACCTTTTGCCTTAGCCTTTCATTCTTACAAGACCAAATACCTAGAATTTGCTTCACAATGAGAAGTGCATCCCCTTTTACCATGAGACATTGTATACCATGGCCAATGCACATCTTCAAACCATGAAGTAGTGTGTCGTATTCTGCTTCATTGTTGCTAGTTGAACCTAGTAGATTGACCTTCTCTTTCATGACCACCTCTCCACTTGGGTTGAGCAATACTAGACCTCCCCCTGCTTTTCCTGTGGCTCTTCGAAAAGCTCCATCAAAGAACAAGGTAAAAGCATTAGGAATACTTTTAGGTGGTGGCAATGGTAGGGTCTTTACTTCAGGCACCTTTATTTCCTTCTCATGTACCTTATAAGTGAGAATCCCTGCCAATTGTGCACGCACACTATCTTCTACCTTGAAAGAGTATTGGAACTCTTGCAACTCCATAATCCACTTTGAGATCCTAGTACTAAGATTCATTTGAGATGACACCCAAGGGAACAAATTTTCTGCAGTGAGAATTACAAAAGGTTTTGGTAGCAGGTAGGATCTAAACTTTCTCACCGCAAACATGAGAGAAAGCATCATGAGTTCTGCTTCTGTGTAGCCTCTCTCCAAAGCATTCATGACCCTACTAGCAAAGTAGATGGGTCGCATCTTGGTACTGTGGGGATCTTGTTGTAATAAAACTGCACCAATCGTTTCCTTCCCAACACTAGAGCTAACAAAGAATGTGTACTCCCAACAAGGAGGCATGAGTGTTGGTAGCTCTGGCAGAATGACTTTAATATTACAAAAATACTCTTCAAGATCATCAGACCATGAAAATTCTACTTGTGGTGTCAACTTTTGCAAAGGGTGAAGTAACTCCGAGGCTAAGTGAATGAAGTGTGACATATACTTCACCTTTTGAATGAATGAGATGACCTCCTTAAGACTCTTTGGTGATGGTAGCTCAATGAGAGCTTTTGCCTTTGCTGGATCCACCTCAATACCTTTATAGGAAACCTTGTGACCAAGCAAGATCACTTCATCCTCACCTATGTGGCACTTGTCGGGGTTGAGTTGACCTCCCATGTCGTAAAGTTTTTTTAAACGTTCGTCTACCTTTTGTAGATGCAATGATTTTGAGCTATAAATGCAGAAATTATCAATGAACACCCTGATTGACTTTCCAAAGAATTCTTGAAACACCATGTTCATGAAACGTTGGAAAGTTGCAGGAGCATTTGTCAGGCCAAATGGCATAACTCTAAAAGCATAACGACCCCAAGGAGTGATGAAGGTTGTTTTTAATTGGTCCTCCAAAGCAATCCCTATTTGAAAGTAGCCTGAGTAGCCACCACACACAGTGTACTTCTCATGACCAACTACCTCATTCAGTATCTCATCCTGAAATGGGAGGGGAAAGTGATCTCTTTTTGTTGCCTCATTAAGTGGACGGTAATCCACACACACCCTCCACTTGCCGTTTTTCTTAGGAGTGACAAAAACAGGAGAGACCCACTCTGAATTCTCCACTGGATAAATGAAACGTGCTGCTAGAAGCTTTCTTACCTCCTTGAGTAGAGCCTGCTCCTTGATGACTCCTAGCCTTCGTAGCTTTTGAGCCTTAGGTGTGGCCTCTGGCTTCAACTCAATCTTGTGACGAAGAACATCTACTCCATGCACATCGGTGTAGTCTTTAGCAAAAAGCCTAAGAAATTTCCTTACCACACATTTGAACTCCTCTCTTTCGTCCTTTGTAAGTGTTGTAGAAAACATACCTTCTAACATTCCTTCATCTTGCACATTTTGGTTCTCTTGAGTACCTACCTCTTCCAAACCTCGACAAGAGGTCTCCTGGTTGTTTGGCTTAAACCTTACCCCCATGACCTCAATGGAAGAGTCCTCTTCAGTAATGCTGCCACTACTTTCTTCTTCTGAAGTGTTATCGGTCCAATCTTCTTCCGTCTCACTTTGAGATGATTCTTCATGGAGCTCCTCTTGGCATTGCTCCTTCATGTCAAAGACAACCTTCTTATGATTGTCATTCCTGCAAATTAGCTTTCCACTCTCCCAATCCTGCAAAGCTCTCATTTTCATTAGCCATGGTCTTCCTAGGATAAATGGGTAACCATTTCCTTTGGTAGACATGACATAGAAATCCACTGCCTTCTTAATGCCAAAGGCCTCTACAAAAACATTTTTACAAATGCCTACACACCTAGCTTTGCTATTGTTTGCCATCTTCACTTTGATTTCAGGTGTCTCATGGATGTGTATGCCTAGTCTTTGCATGAGTCCCTCTGTCATGATGCAAATTTGTGCACCCCCATCCACTAGACCTTTCCTAACCAATCTTCCTTTGATGTAACAATCTAGCACAAGTGTAATATCCTCTTTCATTTCAACATGTGCAATTTTTACAACAGGAACACTCTCTTTTACCTTTCTCCTAGTGCTAACTGCCTTTGTTAAATCCCTCCTAACTTGTGAGCATAATGCAAGAAACTGAGGCCATGAGATATCAGGACCCTTACCTCACATGTCTTCGAACAGGTTGTATGGAGCCATACCATGCCAAGAGGGAAGTCTTGGAGATTGATACGACGTTGAGTCCTCTTAACTTCCTTGGTCTCCTTTGCCTTCATGCCTCATCCATGGTCACTCTGTGATGTCACACCTTCTTTCTCTTTACCTTTTCCTCGGCCACACTTAATGCCATTTGCTTCCATGTCAACCTCATTTGAGTTTGTCACCTCTACCACATGCACATTTGGATCTCGCAAAGGTGGAACTCCTTCTACCCCTTGTGGAGGTAGTCTTGGTCCATTTGGTCTTTGTAGAAGCCTTGGTTGTTGACCAGTTCCTTCACCTGCATTCATCACTGGGTAATTCAAGTTAGGTATCCCTGGCTCCCCACAGGGCCAAGGACAATTATACATCCCATGTCCATACTCTCCGCAATTCCAACATTGCAAGACTCTCCTAGGTCGTGGATCTTGCTCTTCAGACTTCTTTGCTTGTCCCTTTGGACCTACAGCTTGTGCAAGGTGAATTGACAGGCTGCTTAAAGATTCATTTAACTTCTCAATCACTTCTACCGTTACCTTAGGAAGCTCCCTAGATGTTGATGCTTGGGCCTTACCTTTGGGTCTAAGACCTTTCAGCAACCCTAGTTTCAGCTGCATCAAAGGTAGCAGGTGCACCGGCCTCAACTTTTACCTTAAGGTCAGGAAAGAGTCCGGATATGAACCTCTCCTTCTTTATAAATTCTGCACCATCACCAAGGTTAGGAACATTTTGTATCCATAGAGCCCAAAGACGTAGAAACTCTTGCTTGTACAAGTAGTAGTCATCTAAGTCTTTTTGCTTATGAGAAACAATGTCTTGCCATAGTTTTTGAGTGTTTTGGGGATCAAAGAAGTATTTCTTGAAACGATTCAAAACTTCTGTGTAATTCTCCTTAACTTCCTCAGGCAAAGAGTCAAACCAAGTGCTAGCATCTTTCCTAAGGACCACCTCAAACATTTCTACACGTTCTTAATTTGTTTACTATCCTCTTGATACGGAAAGACATCTTGAAATTCGCTAAAAATAATTATACATCCTCTCCAGGCTCTCCAAAGAAAAGAGGATATCCAAACATTTGGCGTTGGCTCTCCATTGAATTGATTTTAAAGTGACGCACATTTTTTTTTCTTTCTTTAAAAGATTTACACAATAATATTTTCTAAATTGCAATCTATTCTACAACAAAATAAAAATATTCACATCAAATGACCTATGATAATCAATAAGAGGTAGGATGATAGGGTTTCGTGACACGAGAATTTCTCCTACTCTTTGGGCACCAAACATGAACACCATACGTTGTTGAAAATGGATTTTTCTACTAATTGCGATGTTTACTCTAATGTGCGGAGTGAAATGGAAGGGGAAAACCTATATTCCTGGGCCATTGTCCATGGTCTTTGCATGCCCTAATTCTTAAAACAAAACAAAAATATACACGTCCAAACTAAGGTCGTATCTAATGATTGGCAAAATAAAAGGATTCACTGAAGCGTTTATCTCGGCCAACATAAGAGAACCTAAAATCCTGCGAATTACTCGTTGAAATTGCAACTTAGTACTAACAATTATGTGCACCTTTTGCCTTGTAATGGGAATAAAAGGATCATACAAATTCTCGTGATTCATGCAACCTATTTGACTATGCTAAAGGTTGATCCTACACAAAAATACACAAGCCCTCCTCAGTGGGGGCACCAAAATTGAGGCGGTCCGGGGCGGGCAACAAGAAGAGTGGCCTCGAGGCTCCCGTGCTGCTCAATTGGGACTGGGGCAAGCACAATGAGAGACAACAACAACCCACAGCCAGAAACCAAACAAGAAAAGGGGCACCACCTAGTTGTAGATGCGAACTAGGACGCACGTGATATCTCCTTGTACTCAAACGCACAAAGAGAGGGGAATGCAAGATAGCCACACACACCAAACACAAACATTCACCACGCCAAAGAGAGGTAAAGAGCACGAATCAACTTGAGCAACTCAGTCTTAGCCTTAAAGACTAGATGCACACAAAGCTTGATGAGAAATAGAGAGACAACACAAAACTTGACCTTGTTGCCAATACACAAATTGTCTTAGGGTCACGGGAGCCCTCTCACCGAGCACCCTGTTACAATTGAGTTTTTAGGCAAACAATTCAGCAAGCCCTCAAACCAACAAGCATGAAATGGCACAACAGACTTCAAGGACAATATACCTTCAACCACCTAATGAGCCAACTTATCAAGTCAATTTTGGAGAGAAGAGTCGTAGTTGCAGCATACAATTGCACCCAAAACTATAAATCTTATTTATGCACAAGAGTAGTGTCAGGACACGGGTCCTACGGGCAGGGCTCTACCCTAAGGGGGGGTCACGGACCCCGGCCACGGGCCAGCTAGCAGTGTAAAAACCCTAGGAGCTAGAGACCTGGATCCACCTCCCAACCGCCCATACTTATAGGCTCTTAGCCCTAGGATCCCCTATCCACACATAGTGTAAAAAACCTAGGAGCTAGAGACCTTGATCCACCTCCCAACCGCCCATACTTATAGGCTCTTAGCCCTAGGATCCCCTGTCCACACTGCTAGCTGGACCGTGGCTGGGGTCCGTGACCCCCCCTTAGGGTAGGGCCCTGCCCGTAGGACCCGTGTCCTGACATTACTGCCCCCTTTGGAAGAGTTTTCGTCCTCGAAAACACAAGTGGTGGTGTCTGCCTAAGAACACTAATGTTTTCCACCGTGGCATCCCTCATGGATCCAACGGTTTGTTGAATCGGAACCCGGTTCATTGGGAGGTTCAATGAAATCAAGAATAACATCTTGATGTTCTACATTGTTGTCCTTGTACAACCATCTTGGTTAACCGACCCATAATCAAAAGAGCGTGAAGGCTCCATTTAGAACTCACTTGAGAATTCTAAATGAGTTATCACAACGTCGAGGTGTTTAAATGCATACCCAGGTTTCAGACTTTCTGAAGGTACTGGAATGTGCAATATAACCTCGGCTCATCTTTCCATGAAAGTACTATGCTGACATACTCATCAGCAGCAACCAAGTCCTTGACTTGCGGTGGTTTCTTGCCAATAGTCAACCTCATCCAAACTGATGATTAAGGTTGATAACTTGAGAATAACAGGCAGAGACTAGAACTAGCCGTAATATGCCTTTCATCATATGAAGCAAACTCCAAACCAAAAAGGTAACCAATCTAGTTGTTTCACTTCTTGCTAACGTATGCACTTAGCATATCCTTTAGCGTGCTTTACTAACGTATGCACTTTGCATATCCTTTAGTACTAAATAGAATGCTTGTAAGCTGCCCATCCTACACGGATGAGTAGCAGCAGTAAGAGTGAGGTGCTTTCCCCCAACCACTTACAGACAGTCGCCCATGACTGACGACAAACTATAACTCAATCATTGAGTATCCAGCCATATACTGGATATGGAATGGAGACAACCAACTAGGTTGAAAGCAGATTGGAGTTTCAAGCATCCAATCACAAACGCCCATACGTAGCCATCACCTTGTATGGAAGGGTGTAAACTCATACAAAATCTGCAAGAGAAATTGCACTGACATTGCAAAAAATTGCAGAAACAATAAAGTCCATGAATTTGCATGCCGCTCCGAATAAATTTGTGTTAAACACTAGGGCCCATAACACCTAGTGTGCATGCATTTAACACAAAGATATCCGAACCGCAATTCCATGACGAGACTTTCCACTATACTTACGTGAAAATCTTGCAACAAAAGTTGGACCATAATAGAATGTGACAACCCGGTCACACCTAGGAACCAACCATGAGACCTTCTCATGAACGTAGCATAATTTGCAGCAAAAGTTGGACCATAATAGAATGTGACAACCCGGTCACACCTAGGTACCAACCATGAGACATTCTCATGAACGTAGCAGACTTTGCTATATGTAGAAACAACCCTCCATTAAGGTGGTTTCACAGCACTTGTAATCACAACAAGTCTGTACTTAGTACCCGACAATTTCTGGCCACTGAAATTGTACCTGATACTGTGTGCTTCGATTGGTTTAATGAACGGATGCAACCAGCACCTAGGGACTTTGTCGCGACACATCATTAAGAATTGGGCGCCAGTGTCAGTCCCAGAGACTCATATCCTCCACATATGGAATATGTCTCATGTAAGAATGTCTAAAAAAGAACATTCGTCAAGTACAAGATGTACTTGTGTGTGGAGGTAACTACAAACACTCTGCGACGCGAGTGAGAGGGACCCTCTTTATCATGATCCACACTGGATAAACCGAACTCCTAGAGTTCCTAGACCATGTTGTATCCCATGTGACAACATGTGCCAAATTGAACCCTACAAGTAGGTTCGTAACAGCATAAGGCAGAAAAATAGATTGGACACTTGGCCCAAAATACTTTGTGCCAACATGCCCTTGGCATGGCTCTGTAACATTCAAGCGTACTTATACGTCTTGAAAAACCAAGGAAAGCATACTAAAAATGGAATAACACCAAATCAATAGATGCATACCTGGAGATTTGAACGTAATGTTCACTTACCCGTATTCAAATGGAGAGGAGCACGTCCCCTACCTGAAAAAACAAACAACATTGGATTGGGAACTCTGGGTGTTGCCTTTGCAATCCAAGCTGATGGATTAGAATCTACGTAGTCAAACCCCTTGGGAAGACTCTTTGTAGAAACTGCTCAACTAGCAGATAACGGTAACCAACATAGTCAATCGTGTGTAGAATGATTGGAAACAACTTGAAAAGTGTGTCCGTCCACTACCGCGTGTGGTAGATTGCAGAGTTATTTCCTTGAAAGTATAACTGGGAGAGATCAATTGTGATCCTCAATGCAGATCAAACTGTGATCCTTAATGCCTATGTGGTGATGTAAGAATCACCCGCCGGGTCTTACCCAACGGACTCTGTCCTTGACAGAGTTGCGAGTGTGTTAGCGGAAACGTAATGCATGAAGCGGCAGAATTGAATTCACGTCACTAGCATGCCTTGCATAAAGAATGGTAAGCCCTTGCGCAGAGTGATGGCCTCAACCGTGAGGACCAAAACTGTAAGTATCTTGCACAATTTGAACTGATAGGGATTCTATGAGCTGATATCCCCTATTTTTCCAGTTCGCTGAAGCCGTGCTTCCTATAAAATTGCCAAAGCACTTTGCTTTGCACAATGATAGTAATTGCCAAGTAAAGTGTAAACAGGAAAAACTTAAACTTGGCTAACCTGGTCGTTGTTGCTGCAACCAGTTGTCATGAAAGTTGGGAGAAAAAATCATTCCAAAACGGCCCATAGCCATATCTGCATAGACGCCCTCGTATGTCCTATAGACGCGTCTAGTACATAAGACCATAACCTGCAAAATTGAATCCATCTACAAACACCTTGCCTATTCCTTCCCCATTGTGTGGCAAGCATCCTTTGAATTGGTTAGTGTTGTGTGGCAAGCATCCTTTGTCGACTTCTAGAAGCAGTGACCATCAGTCAGCCATGCCAAGTACTTTGCATCCTTCATCAAGTCGAGCAATAGGTTGTGCCAATCATCTCCTTGAGATTCTAAAGCATCGCAAATGTGCTATGCTTTTGCATCAAAGGAAACCGTTGAGAAGCCGTGCTTCAGAGCCAGGTGGTTGGGAGTCAAGTCGTGATGGATTCGAGTTTTCAAGCTTATCGTTGGGATTTTACCAACAAATGTAGGCAACAAAATTTAATGTAGCCATGCTTGTGCTTGGAGTGCAAAAGATGCACTTTCTGTGATGCATGTAGAGATATGCAATAGAGGTGATATTCTGTGATGCATGTAGAGATATGCAATAGAGGTGATACTTCCTCTATCTGAAGAATAGGCTTCATAAGCAATAGACAGCCTTGCTATTAGAAACATCATTACCATGTCATACTCAAGCCATGCTTGATTCAAGTTGGCAAGGGGAGCATGGGTCTTATGCCAATAATGGATGCAACATGGCATGCATAAAACAATTTTTTCCAATGATAAATACGTCCCATATGCTGAAGGCGTATGCATGCAATTTTGTACATGAATGATCAGGCCTATTAGCTAATCTTCCATGCCAAGAAATGTAATGACTAAAGTTAATATTAGCCATGTTGGACTGACAATCAAGCCTTGCTTGATAAAGTCCAACCTACCCCTTGGGCGGCCATCATGGCATAAATTGGTATTCACATACCTAACAAAATGCAGATGCTGACATAACCAATTCGAAAGTAAAGGGAAAATTGAAAGCTACTGCTTACCTCAGTAAGTGCTCCTGCCACCTAGTTTTACCGTTATACTAATCAAAGGAAACACCGAGGAAACCTCAATGTCAGATGTCGTTGCCTTATGCTTGTATGCTACCCTCGCGCCGACAAAGTCATTTCCCTTGCTGCATTCGTGAGGAAACGGCCCTTGGCAATTATAGCCTTTACAAGACCGTTTGTTCCTCTTGACGCACCTCGCCATCCATACCTTGCATGCATGTTGGTGCATAGCCTTGTCAAAATTGTGTTGCATATGGTGCCTTCCGTGCATGCGGTAAAATTGTTGTTGGTCAGCTTCTTAACGGCTGAAAGTTTTGGAACTGGCTGTGCTGAAAAAATTCTGCAACCGTGTACTTTGCTAGCCTCGTCCAACCACCCAAGAAGATGATGGGGGGGCCGACCATGGGCACCCCTTCATTAAAAAAAAAAATATTGACTGTCCAAAGGTCACCATGGGCGACCCAATCGGAAAAGAAATCATGGCTCAGGGGTAAAGACGGCATCGTCCGTCTGCACAGAGAAGGATGCGCCCCTGCTACCCGTGGCATAGCTCATCTTGCAGCGCACCTGTGACGAGAAGTACTCCACACCTTGCTGCGCACACAACGAGAGAAAGGGATACCATTTTTGTGATGGTCATCTTCACACGCCCTCATGCAAGGGCTTACTCCCGCGCAGTTAGCCGACTCTTGGTTCCGCTACTCAAGGGGCCATGCCCGCCTTGTAGCAGGGTCTCCTCATGGAGTTTGCCCATGGACCTCCACATAGAGAGAGAGAGAGAGAGAGAGAGAGACTGCTAAAGAGCACCATGCCTCCATGCAACGCCTTCCTCCCTCCTCCATAGCTCTCCCCTCCTCCAGCTCTGATACCAGTGTAAAAACCCTAGGAGCTAGAGACCTGGATCCACCTCCCAACCGCCCATACTTATAGGCTCTTAGCCCTAGGATCCCCTGTCCACACTACTAGCTGGCCCGTGGCCAGGGTCCGTGAACCCCCCTTAGGGTAGGGCCCTACCCGTAGGACCCGTGTCCTGACAAGTAGGCTACAAGTGTGATGAAGAGTATCGCATCACTCCACTCCTCTAGATGGCATAACTAACTTCAAGCTTCTCCATGCACCTATGTGTACTGATGGAATAGAGCACTCACAATGCACTCACTCTACACAACTAGGCTTGAAGAGTGATGTGTTATGTGTTGAGAATGGTGTGGTGTAGTGTGATCATGTGATGATTTACAAGGGAGAGAAGGGCTCTATTTATAGGTTTTAGAAGCCCCGACTAGGATTAGACCTAATCAAGTTTATTTGAAGAAATCAAAGATTATGCAAATTTTTATTTTTTCAAATGAGGGTGGGCCTCTCTTATCCTTTGAGTCACATGGATGTGGGCTCAAGGGAAGAGAATTATCGAGGATGAAAGGAGATAGGATTGAGTGAATAATTTGGGAGTGCCTACTCTAGTAGAGGGTGCATTTTACAATAAGGTTAGTGGTTAGTAGTTAGTAATTATCACTACAAAATATTTACGAAATCATTCACCAAATGGTGAGATATATGATGAGAAAAGTTAGAAAAGGGATAAGCTTGTAAAGCAAGGTTGAAGCTTTGGAGAAGTTGACATTCACCTCTTTACAGCATCGATAGAAGAAGGTCAGCATGGCGAAGTAGCGCGTGTCGATGAAGCTATGTTATCTTCAAACTTTGAAAAATTCATGATAAAAGCCTTCATTTGCAGAGTTAACCTTGGATTTTTGCTGATTTTTTGAAGTTCTTTACAAAGCTGAAGAGAGTATGGTAATATGGACATATATGTAGAGAGAAAGGGGAGCACCTAGGGGTGTAGAAATGGAGGATGAAGGCTATGGAGGTGTGAGAGAAGTGGCAATGGTCAAGAGGGTGAATTAGGACATGGGAGTTGCAGGTTTGGGAGTGGGAAGGAAATGGATGAGTGTGTATGTGGGTGGGAGTGTGAAAATGTGAGAGAAGAGTAAGAGGATCCTTGTGTGCATAGAGTGGGCAGACTGGGTCGCACAAAACAATTCACCAAAATTCGTGCTTATCTTCAAAAATGCTGAAATTTTTATGTAAAATAATTCAGGTCCCGAGCTTCATTTTGTATGTTGACAACTTTTGCTGATTCGGATGATAGAAGGGTGCCAAAATTCACCCAAAAAGCTGTGTATTGTGAGACTGCAAAGGTGCTTATGTGGGACCCTTTTTGGTTGAATTCTCCTTATACATCCAAAGGTGAGCCCCCCATGAGCCATGCCATGACCTAAGGAATCCAAGTGGCCCTTGCCACATGCATGGATGATGAATTTTGAAGAATAAAAAACAATTGCACATGATAGACCTAGTGCT
Source organism: Adiantum capillus-veneris (assembly GCF_014529385.1). Classification (NCBI taxonomy): domain Eukaryota; kingdom Viridiplantae; phylum Streptophyta; class Polypodiopsida; order Polypodiales; family Pteridaceae; genus Adiantum; species Adiantum capillus-veneris. Next base: position 130,304,916 of record NC_140943.1, on the reverse strand, counting down.
TGGATTTTTCCTAGCCCTTGTCTTTATGAGCACATGGTGTATGGAAAAAATATGTGCAGGACCCATGAAGGAATATCATGATAGGAGTATTTTATTTTGCTTCTGCGTGAAAGAGTAAAATATGCAAGTGAGAAAATATCTAGTGAAAGTGAGTGACAATGTAGAAACAAATTTCGACTTCCACGAGGGTGCGGGATGAAATGTATGGGTTTATTTTGTAAAAATAAATATTATGGGGTATGTACACACTAACATAGAAATATTTCATGCCATGAAAGGATGCAAAGAGATTTAGAAAAATGCACACTTAGGTCTGATAACGCACACCTAGGAATATGTATTTATATAAATATAAATTTTTTGAAAAAAAACCCTTTATACTTAGGTCCTTTATTTGATAAAAAATATTTACATGTAAAGAGGACCGTAATATTCTAAATTTATTTTTTGGTCTCCTAGCCCAATGACTCGCTCAATGATTTGATATATAAAAAAATATGATAAAAATCTAAATGCACGCACACTATTTATAATGAAAAAGCAAGCCTAGTCATTATGCTAGGGTGTTTTTGTGGGGTGAAGTGGCTTCTTAAAATTATTTTATGAGAGCCGAAAAACGGCTATCAGTATATAAGGAAGTGTGGCTCACAAGCTCATTTGTTGAGAGCACTCTTTGGTGAGATCTCTTGAGGTGTGTGGCTGTGGAGTCCTTGAGCTTCTCCTTGCTGATGTGACTTGGTTAACACTAATCACTGCTTAATTCTCTTTCACTACGCCTCTCTCATGCTTCTTGTGATTACTAATGATGCTTTGATTATCTAGATCGTAACTAATTAGTGGTTAATCCCTCTTTATCTTGTGTGATTTCCCTCTTTTGCTTGTGTGTGTATCTAGGTTTGATTGGAGTGTGGTGCTCGATAGATCTATGTTTGTGTGCTTGCGATTAGTGTGTTGCATGATAGGATTGGTGTTGTGTGCATCTTGCAATCGTTAGTGTGTGTGATTGGGTTGATTGGAGGTGAAGGGAAGTGGATGTGGAGATTGCCCATCATTGTGGCTTAGCTCCTTCATAGGTGGAGAAGCTCACCTCATAGAGTCACCATTCGTGTTTCCATGATTAGCTCACTAATTGTGTGAGTGTTTCCATGCCCTAGCCGGGTAGCTCATCCCTCAGGATTGATAATTTTATTGGCCATTGGAGCTATGCAACGATGGAGACCCCCAACGCCAAGTTACCCACATTGCTTGACCACACCCAATATGTCCTTAATGCACTCAAGGGCACAAAAAAGAGTGCATGCATCAAGTATTTGGGAGCACCAGAAGTCCTCACAAGGATAGCCTGTCATGCGATGGTGGGGATGACAGATAACTTACCACCTACTCCTGACCGGAACACATGGCTCATTACTGGAGTCAAGAATGAGGAGGAAAATTCAGAAGAACAGAAAGCAGCACCCAAACTAAGATGATTGACAAGGATAGATGTCTTACCTTCAGAAGAAGAAAGTGAAGCAAGTGATGAGGAGTAAAGAAGTGAATCTAACGGGGATAAAGCTTCAAAAGGTTCACCCAAACCCTCAGCGACTAAAGAAGAAAAGAAGAGGAAGGCCAAGGGAAAAAAAAGGCTAGAAGAACCTAGTACTATCAAAAGAAGAAAAGTGTGGAAACTGATAATCATCAAAGAGCCAATTGCCCGCCTCGAAAGAGAAAAGAAAGCCTTTGAAAGGGAAAGGGACTTGGTAGGGGAATTTGAGGAATTCTAGAAACCAAAACCATCTGAACTATGAACAAAGCGAAAGAATCCTACGTACCATTCTAGCCAAGATCCCTACTCATACCTTGAACAACTCTATGACAAGGAAGCAAAAGGACGGGAGTAAGGGCTAGTAGGAGCCGCCATTGCTCCTTCAATTCCTTTGGATTATCAAGAAACCACAAGGTCCCCCTCGCCAATCAATGAGATGCTACCACATGAAGAAAACCCAACTAAAAAGAATTAAGAGTCTGAGCATCCAGCTCAAGAACAAACACTCGAACAAAAGATAGCACAAGAGATACATCATGTGAGCCAGTCAACAGCGAAAGTAGAAGTAGCAGTGGAATCTCACCAAATAGAAGAAGTTCAAAAGGTGCTAGAGCAACCACCAAAGGCAGTTGAAACAGACACTGGACCAACTATCCAACCCACTATAGAGGAAACACTAGAGGAAGTAGCTAAAGATAAAAATGAACAACAGGAAGAAGCCTCCACGTCAGGCACAAAAGACTTGGAAGACTTCGACAAGTACACTCAATACGCACATCAGATTTTAGAAAAACTAAAGAGTGGTGTACCGCCGACAAAAGCACATCCAACTTGCGACAATTAATCAACAACTCCTGGAAGATAGAATACAAGTTGCAAACGCGATTTTTCAGCACCCACATACTCGCAGACACTTTTATGCACACATTGTACACACACATGCACGTTTTCACCCTTTTATTTACCTCTGGACACTTCTTGGAGCAGCCCATGAGCTGAAAAAAAAAATCAGCCACCATGTCTCGTGTACTCGCACGGAATTTCATGCATACAAGAGCGTCGTCGAGAAGGACGGCAGCAACCAAAACCCATGAATTTAGCAGCAACACAAAAGGCGACATAAAAATTGTGTCCAAGGAGTCCCAAAGGACACAACGGAGCCAAGCATGTCTAAGCGGGCATCAAACTTGGAGAATGACAATCAGGTAGCGAATGTGACCATTTTGCATCAAGCTTTCTCGCGACATGCCAGATCTTGTGATTAAATTTTATTCCACCCATCGTAAACTCTCTTATGTATTTTGAAACAAAACAAAATCTTTGTATAACCCCCTAGAGTAGGAATCTGGTGCATGCTTGCAAGAGCTAAGACTACATTTAATGCAGTCTTTGCTAGTTTAGCAGTTTCTACTAGCAAGTCTAGCAGTTTCACCTTCTCCTACGACGGCCACCTTCGATCAACCCCTTGTAATTCCCAATTCTCTCTCTCTCTCTCTCTCTCTCTCTCTCTCTCTCTCTCTCTCTCTCTCTCTCTCTCTCTCTCTCTCTCTCTCTCTCTCTCTCTCTCTCTCTCTCTCTCTCTCTCTCTCTCTCCCAAATAAGATGGTTGCGACTACCCAGTGTGTAATTCCCTATCCTCTACCCTATTCCTCTCCCACTCTCTACCTCTCTCCAATTCTCTCTCTGTAGACTTCTCCTATCACCTGCATTATGTAGCAGACATGGCCGACCCATAGTCACATGGTGTAGGCCACTCGTAATAAGAAAACTAAAAAATCCTACCCTCCTTCCCTATATAAGGAGGTGTCACCATCATGAAAGGAGACACAGAGGAGGATATGGTAGCTACCATCACACCAATTATCATTAGCATTACGCATCCACTATGCCACACTTGCGGAATGGCTCTCTCTCTCTCTCTCTCTCTCTCTCTCTCTCTCTCTCTCTCTCTCTCTCTCTCTCTCTCTCTCTCTCTCTCTCTCTCTCTCTCTCTATGTTGCACCTTGAATGCTTAGTATGAATCGCAATTAGTGCACACCACTGCACTTCCTATCACGATGCCTCATAAATCTACTTTAATAGCACTAGCCGCATGACGCGCCACATAGCTTGCCACTACCATTTACGAAGAGATGTGGAGTACGCCGGTTCGTGGGTTCTACATGGTGTCGTGCACCATGCAGCCAACTCATTCGAATCTTTCGGTGATGGAGCATTCCCATGTGCACATCAATGAGAATGAAGACTTGACAACAGAGCCCTCTCTCTTGTAAAAATAGTAGCTACTCTCTTTCTAACTTATACACATGCATCCAATGTTTTATGGCTCATGAGTCGTAGTGTGATTGTCAAGGATCTCTTTCTCTCCCTCTCTCTCCTTCTCTCACATTTCCCTTGTGTATGTGTTCCCGATCACCATTATTATGTGGATGGCATGTGCCACTTTCCTGGCTTTGTTTGATGAGCACAATCACAAGCATTCTAGCACCTTTGTGTGTGTGTGTGTGTGTGTGTGTGTGTGTGTGTGTGTGTGTGTGTGTGTGTGTGTGTGTGTGTGTGTGTCACGTGGAGACCCCTTACCGTGCCTCCTAGTCGCATTCCAAGCTAGGTGGTGTCCCCCAAGATTTCCATCCCTATTGATGAGATTACTGGCATCATCTTGGTGTAAAGGCCACTGGGACTAATTTTCCTACTTCATTAGCATTTGGCATGTGAGGTCAGTCACATCCCTCATTTGATCAATCACTGCTTTCATGGTTTGGACCATGTATAATTCCATTGGCTTGTAGTTATTGATTGTCTTTGAAAGTACTAGGTAATTAGGGCCTCTTGTTCCTTCATGTGTAATATCTCTCGCAGGATCGTTGTCTAAGGATGGACAATGGGTTGGGTCGATCCTAAGGTGTTGTGGTGCATTTTTGTAGATGGTCCCATCTTGTGGTCTTTTCTTGAACCACTTCTTTCTCCACAAGGGATGACTCTCTAGGATAAGAAGCACTAGGTCTATGATAATTGGCACATCCTTGTAGTCTCCCTTTGCATTTGGTTACAATGTTGGTAAGAGCTTCTTTTTCCACAATATGGCCTCTTGTTTCATCAATGGAAGCGGTATCTTCTCGTATTCATTTTTCTTCACTAATTCATCTGGCTTGATCATCAGAAGGGCCATTGATTCTAGTACTTTGATCTCATAAAGCATATATTCTTTGTCGGACTCAGCTAGCATGTCCTTTATCCACTTCTTTAGCCCATCACGGGATTCTCTCTGCTCTCTTCAAATTCATGTAGACCTCCTCTAGCTGATGTGCTTGGTAAATCCACGGGGGGGTACATCTATGCTCTCAAGTTCAACTATCTGTCGTGTTGATTGGGCAAGTACAATAGCCTTTGATTGTAGGGCACTGATTGCCATATCTTTAGCTTGTTATTCCTTAGCATTCCTCTCTACCTGGCTGGTCAATTCTGCTTTGGCTTTTGCTAATTGTTCTTGGAGCTCTTTGATTTCCTGCTCCCTTTGTGTGTTTGTTGCTATTGATCTAGCCATCAACATATTTCTGTGTAGCTTTTCCTAGGACAACTCCGCCTTCAATGCTTTTATTTCCTCTATAGTGGTCGTTGGAGCTTGAGATGTTGAAGCGGGGGTGGGTAACTTTTGGAGTGTCAAGAGAGTTGACAGGGTATGCTTGATCACATCCTAGGATTCACATGACTTGGAATATTTTTTTTGCTCTCCCGCTAAGGTCTCCTTAAGAGCTTGATGCTCCAATTGAGCACATTGTTGGCCTCGATATGCTTTTCTAGGTCTTGAAAAATCCTGGTCACATCTTATTTTTCTCATTCTAGGGAAGCTTTGAGATCTCGGGGGATTCCCCATGGAAAACTTACCGCACCACGTAAGTGCAAGGAAGGGGTTTTTTCTTACAAGTTACATAAGAATATAAGTTAGGGGTAGGCCCCCAATAATTTATCTTTCAAGCTTAAAAATAAGGGAGAGGGGTATCATATTGGGGGGGGGGGGGGGGGGGGGGGGGGGGACTGACCCGGGTTGATTACTTGTAACGATTGGTCACCAATGTGCACTGAAACTCGGATGAATTTAGGGGGTTTTTTATCAGGTCACACATCAAATTTTGCATCAAGCCGGTCATAGATAAGGACTGATTTGGAGCAGGTCAAGGGTTGATTTACACAAAATTTGGATGGGTCAGAATTGGATGAGTAGCCAGAGCGGAGGCTGATTAGGCACATAATTTGAAACTCAAACTAAGACACATTGCGGGTGTATCTAGTTATCAACAGAAGTGATTTCTTAGTACATTGCCAATCACTATGCTACACACTCTTTGACTAGTTTTACTCAATTAGATAATGTGAGACTTAAATTTTATATGCAAGATAAGGGTATGATAGTTTTCTTCATTGATTGTCGTATAAGCGTAGAAAGGGGGATCATATTCCCTAATATAAGTCGTATATAGGGGTTTTATCAAAGTTGTCTACTCGTAGGTGGCGTCCCATTTTGTATATAGAGTGAATCCCCCGGGTTTGAGATGCTCCTTGTCTTCTTGTAAGCACTTAATTTGTTGGCGGAACCGTTGAATCTCTCTGATGGCCGCATTGGCCTCCACCTTGGTGTCTCTTGCATCCAGTTCCCACAGGTTTGAAACCACTCTTTGGCATCTAAATTGTAATCTGATCATTTCCATATGATCTTTTAAATCAAACTCTTTGATGAGTTTGTTTGCGGCCTCAGCTTCAACTCTTAAGAGAGGTGGTACCTCCCTACGCACTTGAGTTGTTGGTTGCAGTGAGCTCTCAGGCATCTATTCTCTTTTTTCCTGACCTTTCTTGGGTTGTTTTTCAGGTTGCTTTTGTTCTGCTTCTGGCTTTCTTTGATCTGATTGTGTATGTCAGAATCTTTAGGCTAAGCATGAGCTTCATCTCTCTTTACTTTAAATCCCCTCTTGTATTCTTGATCTTTCACTTCTTCTTCATCCTGGTCTTTGTCAGTAGGAGGAGGAATTGTAGGTTTGAGCGAGACTTGTTGCTGTTTAGTCTCAGATCTTTTCTCCTCTTGTTGGGTTGTGGTATATGTGTCTTTAGGAGAATCTCTGTGCATCAATTGTTGACTTTGTGGTGAGTCCAATGGAGATTCTAAATCCGTCTTCTTTTGTCTCTTTGAGTCTTCCTTTTCTCTTTGGTCGGCCTTGCGCTTTAAAAGCTCATAGATCTTTTTCCTATAAGCCCCTGCCAGTTGAGCTTCTTCGAAAGCTTTTTGGTGTTTTTGTTGTTTGAGCTTTTCAAGACTCTCCTCTTTGATTTTCTTGAGCATTTTGTCAAGCTATATATCATCATCTTTTTCATCTTTAGGGGGAGTTTCTTTAACTTTCTTCTTCTCCACAGCTAGCTTGGCCAGCCATTCCTCCCGGAGTCCTTGCGCTTCCTCCATTGACCTTTGAGCCTGAGTATTTGGAATCCGTTGAGCAGTTTGTGTTTCTTTTGGACCAAAGGGATAATAACATATTTCTCCTCTTTAGTAGATTGGTATTCAAAAGGAATCTCGTGCTTTATATCGCTGATTTCTTCGCTTAGTTCAAAGTCTGATTTTGTGGCCTCACTATCCGCCCGATGTTTTGTCCCTGGAGCTCTGTCCTCTTGTTCTTCACTTGGTGGGTGTTGTGGATGAGCTGCCCACTGACTTCATTGAGTGCTTTTCCTTGTTAGTAAATTTAGCTGGGATTCTGCCCCTGACAACTCATCTATCATGCCCAGTGCTTGATAAGCTATTCTGGCTAGCACTAGATCAACATTCATAAATGTTTTTTTTCTGTCACTTCCCTTCAAATTTGCCTCGACCATGTTTTCAAGAATGTAATTCCCCAAGTCACGTCACATTATTCTCCTTTCTGCCAATCTCATTGCCATCACTACTACTATGTGGAGATTTGGATATGTTTACTGTTACCATATACATGTGGTAGTGATGTGTGTGAGCACACTAGGACCCTCGGGGCATTTTTTCCCTCTTTAGGAGGTTTTTCTCCCCGTGCATAGTATATACGCCTATCACTCTAGGGCTATCTATCTTTCCATTGCACACTAAGTAACACACTCTCTATTGTGTGCCTTGAGCTTCCTTCATCTTCTCCAAGCTATGTGCGTTTCTCTGCAAACCTAATTCCAACAATTGGTATCAGAGCAGGTTACGTCCTCTTGGGCTTAGTCGCCAGCTACTCCAGCACACGCCTGCTCACTTTCTCCGTTTACAGTGAGGTTTGGCGAGCATTCGCAGGTCGACAAATATTTTGGGAGACTTGGAGAGTTCATTCTGCTCAGATTTCTGATTCGGGCTCATTTCGGCCTCCGTTTCCACTACAAGTAGGTCTGCACATGCAATTTCATCATTTTTTGCAGAATTTCTGTCAGTGCCGATTTCTGCATAACAGGTGCCTTACAGTCTTCTACGGTTTGTGCTATATAGCACGTGTTGTTCCCTCTCCGTTTCTCCTATTTTCGGGCAGTTTTCACATCAGGTGCAACATTTACCATGGCTGACATCAACCCACATATGTGTTCAAGATGTTTGCTATTGAGGATAGGTTGGATGGGGACAATTACCCTATGTGGGCTTATATGATGCAACACGTTCTTGTGTCAAAGGGCGTCTGAAATATTGTGCAGGATATTGATGTACGTCCTGGTTCCGAGGATGTAGGCGATGTTGAGGATGTTGCAAGTCTTGCTGCAAGGATTGTTGCTATTAGAGTTGTTTTTCCTACGGTAGAACAAGCTCGTTGGGATGTAAAGGATGCACAGTCTCATGCATTGATTGCGTTCTCTGTGAAGTGCACCATTGTTTCTCACATCCGTTCAGCAAAATTTGCAAAACAGGCTTGGGATATTTTGGCTGGTCTTTATGCAAGTCTCAATGAGGCTAAAATTGCTTTGCTGCGTAAAGAGCTGGAGTCGAAGATTATGCATGAGTAAGATGATATGGACACTTTCCTTGTTGGTGCCAAAGATATCAATGAGCAACTTATTTCTACAGGTGAAGTCATTTCAGACAGTTCCCTTGTGCATACTGTTCTTGATGCCTTACCAGATTCTCACCAAACTTTTGCTAGTACTTGAAGACTTATGACCCAAGGAAATCCTGAAGTTGTCAAGTTTTATGCATTATGCACATTGTTGTTGCAAGAGTCACTTCCTAGGAAAAAGAGGACTAGGTAGCGTGCAGTTGTAGGCTTTTATTGCTTCTCAAAGAAAGGGTGGTAATAGCAATGCAGCCACATTGTATGGTTCTGCTGCAAGTGGCAAAAATTCTGTTCCTAATGCTTCTGCTAGCAACAATTTGTCTCGAAACTCTGGTGATAAGGGCAAGATAAAGATGTGTTGCCATTATTGTAAAGCAAATGATCACTTGATCAAGCAGTGTCCTAAGTTGAAGGCCAAAGAGGCTAAGAAGAAAGAGGGTGGTTCCACTGCAAATGTTGGTTCCACTACAAATGCAGCCATTGTTGAGTCTTCTGTGAAAGGAGACTGTGATGCTGATGTTGATGCATAATTGGCTTTTAGTGTAGAGTACACTTAGAATCCTGCTGTCCATGATGCATACTTGTGAGTTGCTCCAGATTCACATGTGTGGTATTTCGACAGTGGTGCTACAAAGCACATTACCTCACATCGTGAATTGTTCACCTCTCTCGAGTCTGTCCCTCATGGGAATTCAGTCACTTGCGCCAACAATGCCTCTTATCCGGTTCACGGAGTTGGAAAGATTGTGCTTATTGCTGCAAATGGCAGTTCTTTCACACTTGTTGATGCACTTTATGTACCTGGGATCAAGAAGAATCTCTTATCTGTATCCACACTTGCTAGACTTGGACTTGTAGTCAAATTTCTGGATGACAGATATATAGTTCATGATCTCAGTTTTGGTGATGAAATTGTTGCATCTGGCCTTTTGTGCTGTGGGCTGTATAAGCTCACTTTGCATGACAAGTGTGGAAATTTTCTTGCAAATGCTGTTGCAGATTCAAGGGCTATTTCAGATGCAAAACTTTGGCATGCACGTTTCGGCCATCTGAATTTTTCCAGTTTGCTACGTTTGCAGAAATCTGATATGGTTGCTTCTTTGCCGCCTCTTGAAGCACTTGTAAAACATGTTTGTGAAGGCTGTATTTTGGGTAAGATGCAGCGTTTTAAGTTTCCAAAGGATGGTTCAGTTCGGGCCACATGCAGGTTGCAGTTTGTGCATAGTGATGTTTGTGGGCCCATGCAAACTCCGTCCTTGGGCAATTAGCTTTACTTCGTTTCATTGATGATTACTCCAGGCATGCATGGGTATTTCCGCTTAAAGCAAAGTCCCAAGTTTTTATGTGCTTCAAACAATTTTTGGCTATGGCTGAAAATGTCGAAATGTACTATGGGCACCCTCCGTTCCGATCGAGGGGGGGAGTATATGTCTCATGAATTCAATGCATTTCTGGCTAGTCGTGGGATAAAACACCAATGTAGAGTGCCTTACACACCTCAGCAAAATGGTGTTGCTAAGAGGAAAAACATGTCACTTATGGAAATGGCACGATGTATGGTCAAAAGTCAAGCTTTGCCACATTCTTTTTGGCTTGAGGCCATCATGTGTGCCACTTATGTACTAAACAGGTGTCCTACGAAAGCTTTGCAGTCTATTAATCCATATTAAGCATGTCATGATAGAAAGCCTTCTATTGAGCACATGCGTGTTTTTGGATGTTTGGTATATGCTTTGGTGCCACAAACACAGCGCAGAAAATTGGATGATAAGGCTGTCAACTGTATTTTTGTTGGTTATAGTGCTGAAAGCAAAGGTTACAAGTTGTATCATCCGCAAACAAAACGTATTCTAGTTTCACAGGATGTAGTGTTTGTGGAAGATTTTGTTCAGCCCTTGCTGTCATGTAATAGAGACAGTAATGTAAGCTCACAAGACATTTATGACACTTTGTTGCCTCTTTTCAGTGGTGGAAATACGAATGTAAGTTCCAATGAGGAAAATGTACAGCCTATGGGGGTTTCTGAAAATGTTACAAATCAGCCTATTACTGATGTAGATGTACATGATGTACTTGATGAGGAAAGGGCTAAAAATGAGCAGGCTAGAGGTTTGCCAAAATGGCTGGTGCACACTTTGCGTGACATTAAATTGGAAGCACCTTTGTCTAGTCGTACTCGTTCAGGCTCTTGCCATGCATCTTATGCATCAGATTGTTATGCTTTGGCTGTGTCTAGCTTACATGATGTTGAGGAGCCTTTGTCTTTTGATGAAGCACATAATTCAGAAAATTGCATGGCTGCCATGTAATCAGAATATGATGCACTTATAGAAAATGACACATGGACTTTATGTGATTTGCCTCCTGGCAAAAAGGCCATTGGTACGAAGTGGGTTTACAAGTTGAAGCGCAAGCCGGATGGTGAGATCGATTGCCATAAGGCTCGACTTGTTGCAAAGGGTTATGCATAGCAAAAAGGCATAGATTATGAAGAGACCTTTGCTCCCACTTGTTGTATGACTACTGCGCGTTTTCTATGTGCATTGGCAACTCATTTTGGTTGGGATGTACATCAATCAGACATTCTTACTGCTTTTTTGAATGGTGACATATTTGAGGAAGTTTATGTAATGCAGCCTCGCGGTTTTGTCATAAAAGGACAAGGGGACAAAGTGTGCAAATGTAAGAAGGCTTTGTATGGGTTGAAGCAATCTCCTCGTGCTTGGTATGAGAAAGCTGACACTCATTTGATCAAACGAGGCTTTTGTAAAACAGTCCAACAGAAAGCACACTGTATGTAAATCATGAGGGTGATGTACTTCTCATTGTGGTTCTTTATGTCGATGATTTTCTAAGCAATGGACCAAATGAGAGACATATTGCTGAATTTAAGGCTAATTTGAATGCTACTTTCAAGATGAAAGATTTGGGGCTGTTGCATCATTACTTGGGTATACAGTTTAAGCAGTGTGATGGTGGTATTGCCTTGTGTCAAAAAAGTTACATAGAGTCATTGCTATGTAAGTTCGGACTTGAGGATTGCAAACCTATTGCCACTCCCATGGAAACGGGTTTGAAGTTGAGTCTACATGATGCTGGCAGATGTTCAGTTTGTAGTCTCACAAGTCAACAGATTTATGCATAGCCCAGGGTCTAAGCATTGACAGGCTGTCAAGAGGATTTTCCGCTACGTTAGTGGCACTTTACATCTTGGCTTGTTTTATCCCAAGGGGGGATCATTGCTGCGAGACTTACATGCTTTTTCGGACTCAGATTGGGCTAGTTGTTTTGACACGCGAGTGTCCACAAGTGGTTTTTGTTTCATGCTTGGCAGTTCATGTATATCATGGTTGAGCAAGAAGCAACGTACTGTGGCCACTTCGAGTTGTGAGGATGAGTACCGGGCAGTCTTCAGAGCTACGGTTGAGTGTGTATGGCTCAGACGCCTTATGGCTGATTTGGGTGTTGGACAGGAGACTGCCAACACTATCTACACTGAAAATCAGAGCGCATTGGCAGTTGCAAGGAACCCAGTTTTTTAGTCTCGCACAAAGCACATTGAGGTGCATTACCACTATGTCAGGGAGAGGCTCTCAGCAGGAGAGATCTGCTTGGCTTATGTGCCAACACAGGACAACCTTGCAGATCTTTTCACAAAGGCATTGTCTCGTGAGAAGCTTGAAGCTTTCCGCAAAGCTTTGGGCTTACTCCCCTTTGTGAACGGATCATGTCCTCAGGGCATGTCACTTCCCTTTACTCATGTGCCAGCTCTTGTTCACCGCATCACTCTAGGGGGGCTTTGCTACCATATACATGTGGTAGTGATGTGTGTGAACACAATAGGACCACCGGGGCATTTTTCCCTCTTTATGAGGTTTTTCCCCCCGTGCATAGTATATACACCCATCACTCTAGGGCTATCTATCTTTCCATTGCACACTAAGCAACACACTCTCTATTGTGTGCCTTGAGCCGCGATCCAAATTTGGTCACATATGTGGATGAAACTTTGGAGATAATTTTGCCATATTGTTTTCTAGGCCCAAGTTGGATTGATCCCTATAACTAGAATGTGTTGACTTTTGTTGATCTGATGCTTTGAGGTTGAGGTTTATGCCCAAGGCTAGCTACCTATCCAATTTCATTGCACATGGAGCCCATTTGACCCCCTAAGTGAGCTTGCAAAATTTGCCTAGTTGGTAAGTATTGTAGGGCTCCTTTTTGCACCACTAAGCATAGCATAACTTCATATTCATTTGTAACTTTCCTGAATGCTTTGAAATTGCACAAATACTGAAATTGAAACAATCTTACAGTAATTCCTTGATACATCGAAGACATTAGTGTTTGCAGATAACATGGACTTTGAATCTGCCAAAATTTCCCCTCAGGTAGATGGATCAAGATCCATGTTCTAGAGCCAAATCATACCAAACTTGGGGGGAAGGTTCTTGATTAGACCCCTAAGCTATTGGTCACATTATTTTGGAGTTTAGTTCAAATTTTTATTGTCTCAATCAAAATGACCATTTGTAGCGTGACTTTCTAATTCTCTAGGGTTTTAGGGTTTATTTGAGTCCATTTCTCCCCAAACTTGCATGGTAATATCCGCTAACTGAGATTTAGCTGTTGGTCAATTTTTGCAAGATTTTGACAGTGTTGGTACATGGATCATGATGATAGCTCATCTTTGCCTTCTTCTCTATTATTCTAGATATGCTAAAAGTTTGCTCGTAGGGTAAGTTTTTAGCATAGCTCATAGGGTAAGCACACTATAAAAGATTATCTCTTTGCTTAAAAAATACTTCTATCTACCTTCATCTACCTCCATCACCACAATTCTTTTCTCCACTTGGGTCTTTAGTACTTAGGAAGGAGGGTTACACCATGTTTGAATCATGAAGCTCACAATTTTCATGGGTTCGAGGAATCTCCAGAAGAGCACAAACTTGTATTGTAATCAGAGCTCTCATTAACATAATTATAATACAAAGTCCTTTTGGAGGGGGGGCAACTAATGTGTTTTTCTCTTCAAGTTATGTTTCATGATTTGATGTTTTAATGCGTAAATGATGCAATGAAATAAGCCCTAGACTACCTATGGCTCTCCTCTAAAGTATCCTCTTAATGGAAAACCTTCCTTTCATTTACTATTTTTGTTGCACGATTACATGAAAGTACTAGATAATCTAACACTCCTTGTATGCATGTACACACTAACTTGTGTGTGTGTGTGTGTGTGTGTGTGTGTGTGTGTGTGTGTGTGTGTGTGTGTGTGTGTGTGTGTGTGTGTGTGTGTGTGTGTGCACGCATGCACCTGCACATATGTGTGCATTCGATGCTTGATTCGTGAGTGTGTGCACTTGCATTGGTAGAGGGATTGTGTTGATTGTAGTTTAAGATTGAGTGTGTGCTATGGTAGGTTTCTCCGATAGCCTTCTGTGTCTTGAAGATGAGATTGTGTTTGGTAGGTTTCTCCCATAGCCTTCTATGTCTTGAAGATTAGCTTGTGTTTGGTTGTGTTGTGAGTACCATGCATAAGTGTTGATTCCCATACACTTTGGATGGTCGCTTGAAGGCCCTGTTCAAGTAGAGGTCACCACATTGAGACATTATTCTCTTCAAATTGTGTGTGCTAGGAACGCTACAATGGTTACACAAATACTTTCTTGCCTTTTCAATTCAATTTTAATACCTTGCATAGACAAATGGGAGCATGAGAGGGAGGAAAAGGAAGAGAAAACAAGAAATAGAGGAAGAGAGGGGAGAACTAAACCTTAGGGATCCTCTCTTAACTCTGCTTTGTTTAGGAATTTTTTGTTGTTTTCTATGTCTCTCTTCTTTTTTTCCTTTGATTGTCGAGACAAAAATCGAAAAAAGGAAGAAAACGGTATAACAAACTTTACACACGCACACACACACGCAAAAGGTATGCTATAGAGAAAATGGATGGATGGATGGATGGAGAGAGAGAGAGAGAGAGAGAGAGAGAGAGAGAGACGTTGTGTGTCGATGTGAAAAAAAAAAATGATATTGGATATGTGAGTTTGTTAAATTAGAAAACCAAAGTCTAAGAATAATAGGGAATGGAAAGATATAAAAAGATAAAAGACTAGCTGAGATTTTCAAAACATGCAAAAAAATCTCAAACAGAACGGGCATATCCAAAGATCAAGCCCGGCAAGACAAGTAGCCAATCGATGAGTGATTAAGCACTTGAAGCGTGACTATGAACAAAGGTTCCAAATATAGTCAAAACTGGTCCCATTGAAACTTGAAAATGAGTGCACATAGGCACCAATCAATGACAATCAAGGGACCCAATGTATAAGCACACACCTAATAATGCAAAATATGCCACCAACTCACACACTCACACTCACACTCACACACAACCAAAAATCAACACAATGTGGAAATCAACAATCAACGTGTATTTATGACATGCACATAGAAGGCTTCATGCACTATAAGTGCTCGTACAAAAGCTTTATTGACATCTCTCTTTTTCTTTAATCTTACAACTTCATGCAAATTTTTGAGATGTCACACACTGTGCAATGTGCACATATTTTTCAATATAATTTTTACACAAAAAAAAAGAAAAGAAAAGAAAACTAGAGTTAATCTAGAAAATAACATATAATTTCAACAAGCACAAACATGCCCCTCCAATGTGGTCGAAAATTGTGTGAGTCAAAAGTTGTGTGAAAATGCCAAGATAATTGACGTTGACAAAATACTACCCGCTCTCTTGTTGTCTTTCACTTTCTACTAGCTTGCGCGACCCGCCTACCGGCAGGTCTCGCTCGTTCTTACTATGACACGAATTAAACTAATTTAATGATACTTGATTACATGATGTCAATTGCTTCACTCCATGTTGGGTGCAAGAGAGAGAGATGGGGAGGGAGAAGATATCGTGCAAGTTATTGTGCATTTTCATTTATGCTTGCAAACATTTCATACGGATTTTCTTTTCTCTCTCTACCTTCAATGAGAGAGAGAGAGAGAAGTGAAAAATCCCCAGAGCTCCTTGGCCCTACCCAAGTTGGGCATATCCTATAATCAATGCACTCCTTGAGGCATATCCCACAATTAGTGCATGTCAATAGACGACATCTTGGACAGGAAGCTCCTAAAGTATGTTCTGTGCTTTATGAAGTGCACCACATTAGGCATACATGTCAACCAAGGTAGTGCAAAGCATGATGACCAAGGTAGTGCCAAGCACGATATTTTGTTTCAAAAACTACTGAGTAACAATATCATCCCGAATTCTTTGTCCATATTACCATCTTGTGTAATGCCACATGCCTTCAAGGTGCAAGTGTACCTGATCGCATTTGGAGAGATGCCCTCTCTCTACAAACGTTAAAAAAAGATCTTTCTCTTCCTTACCTAACCTTGTTGCATCGATGCACTCCTTGAGATAACATTGCATCATGAGAGATGCCCTCTCTCTGCATTAGCTCAAAACAACCTAGAGCGTATGCATTTCGATAGACACCCTCACTTAACAGCCGCTGAAAAATGCCCGGCCTTGCCCAAGTTGGGGCATATCTTGCAATAAATGCATTCCTTGAGACAAGATTGCGTCCTGAGAGATGCCCTCTCTTTGCATCAGCTAAAAACAGCCTACGACGTATGTGATTGCATTTGGATAAACACCCTCGCTTCGCATCCGCTAAAAAACGCCCAGAGCTCCTTAGCCCTGCCCAAGTTGGACATATCCTGCAATCAGTGCACTCCTTGAGACAACATTGCATCATGAGAGATGCCCTCTCTCTGCATGACCTAAAAACAGCCTACAACGTATGCGATTGCATTTGGATAGATACGCTCACTTCGCATCCGCTAAAAATGCCCAAAGCTCCTTGGTCCTGCCCAAGTTGGACATATCTTGCAATCAGTGCATTCCAAGAGACGACATCCCGAACAATAAGCTCCTCAAGCACTTTTGGTGCTTTATGAAGTGAACCACATTTGGCGTACATCTCGACCAAGGTAGTGCCAAGCACGACGTCGCATCTGCTGAAAATGGTGGAGAGGCGCTCCTTGGCCCTGCCCAAGTTGGTGGGCATATCCCGCAATGAGGCATGAGAAGTAGAGATCCTAGAATGCAACCACCACATTCGAAAGGGAAAGTGAAAAAAGCTGAAATGTAGCAGCAGGGACTCGAGAGCTCATTGGCCGTGGAGTTTCCATGCTGAAGGGATCTGTTCGTGTAGGTTGAATTTTCTCATCACGAGTGATGTCTACGCTCTGCTTGGGCACAAAAGGGTTTGTTATGTAGATCTTTTAAAGCTGGGTCGACGGAATAGATGGCAAGTTCTTTATGTTAATCTCTGCAGTTGGGCACCATCTTAGGCAATGGTCACGCGAGGCTTAGTTATCAGTTATTTGAACAAATAACTAAGCCTCATTCTTGGTCACACGCAGAAGGGAGCATTAAATGAGTTACTAAGCCTACACTTTGTAACTATGCCAATTTTGGCATAGTTGTCAAGTTCAAGGCATAGTTGGGAGGATGAATAAATAACTAAGCTTCGCGTGACCATGGAAGAGGCTTAGTTATTCATTTAATGCTTTGTCTTTGCATAGTTGGCATAGTTATTAATAACTAATAACTAAGCCTCGTGTGACCATACCCTTACTCGTTGTGAAGGTTGTTGCATGGCAGAATTCAACGTGGTTTTGAGCGCCAAATTTTAGAAGGGTTGAGGGGGTACATAGCTCCTTGTCTGTCCGACTCTCTGCCCATGTTGGGCATATCTTGCAATCAATGCATCCCACACTCTAGGCCTTTTCCACTTGTGCAATTGAGATTTCTTGAGAGGCCTTCCTTCGACCTCTTCCTCGGTCTGCTCTTGTCCAATTCAAAAGCACCCTTTGAAACCTACTCTACTCACAAAGCCTATTAGGTTGTTCTTTAGCTTTTTTAGATGCAACCATGTCAAGACTTCGTGTGCATTTTTTCGAAGATGATGTCCAAGAACCTTGAGAAAACGGGGTCCAGGGCCTAAAATTAACACCTATTTTTTCCCGCAAAGGCTATTTTGTCTCTCAGAGTAGGTGCTTCAAATGTGATTTAACATGCTAGAATCTCGAAATTGCAATATATGACAAATTAAACTTACACTATATATGGCAAATTATGTAAGCTGATTGAATTACATAAAGGATACAAAAGGGGGCTTGGAAAATTGCCTGTCAAAAGAAATTGTCAATGTCAACCCTTCGTTAGTTATTTAGTTGGTTATAGAGAGAGAGAGTGAGAGAGAGAGAGAGAGAGAGAGTGTTACATTAATGTGGGGTCTTGTCTAAGGTTAAGCTTGATCACAATCACAACGTTGACCAAAGCAAGGTTGCAGTGTTTTCGCCATGAAGGGGGGAGGGGAATTGGCGGCTCGACGATGGCAGTCTCTCTCTCTCTCTCTCTCTCTCTCTCTCTCTCTCTCTCTCTCTCTCTCTCTCTCTCTCTCTCTGTGATCACCATGTGATACAGTGGGCCGCCTACCTCAAGGTGGTCAAGCATGGTCAGCAAAGGGCTTTCCCCCCACTTGGCAAGAGCAAGAGGTCGCGTCCGCAGGAAGTAGTAGCCCCTAATGTGGAGATAACAAAGGGTTGTTGGAAATAAGGATGCCTCCATATTCAATGTAGTCTTTGCACCGTCCGCTACGTGATAGTCCTCGCTTGCATTGTCACAAATGTGAAGCTCCTCCAAGATACGGCCGCGGCAATAATTTTGGGCGATGAGTGTAAGAAGCAAAAGCCAGCTTGATCTCAAACCTTTATCAAGATCAGTGAATTGCGAACCAATCCCAGAAGACCCCAAAGCGGGTGCAGTGCTGAGAAGGCCTCAATGCCAGGGTTGGTGAGGACGTCGAGAGCCAGGTTAAGAGCTGCTCTCTCTCTCTCTCTATGTCGCCAACGTTGGCTAGGACCCTCTCTCTCTCTCTCTCTCTCTCTCTCTCTCTCTCTCTCTCTCTCTCTCTCTCTCTCTCTCTCTCTCTCTCAGTCGCCTAGCCAGCCCTCCCTCTCTCTCTCTCTCTGTCACCAACGCTGGCTAGGACCCTGGATACGCATGTTTGAGCGGAGGCTGCGGGTGATTGTAGTACCTAGAGAGAGAGCAGCTATACCTGCACGTTTCTCTCTCTCTCTCTCTCTCTCTCTCTCTCTCTCTCTCTCTCTCTAACTGCGCTCGCACTGTTCTCAGTGTTACCGGATCAGCTACAGAGCCACACTATCGGATGAGGTAAACTGTGCCACGTGGCCCCTGAATGTCTATCTGCTTAATAGATAGTATAGCTACTCCACGAGAACCCTGTTCAGCTCAACACCAAACGTTGCTCTTCTTGTGCGCGAAGCGTATCATCGTTCAAGAGTCTAGTAATAACTTCTTCCCTTTCACTTTCTATACTCCCCAAGAACCCTACTCAATTCAACACCAAACATTGCTCTTCTTGTGCACAAAACGTATCATCGTCGTCGAGAGTCTAGTAAATAACTTCTTCTTTTTCACTTTCTATACTCCTCGAGAACCTTGCTCAGCTCAACACCAAACGTTGCTCTTCTTGTGCACGAAACGTATCATCGTACGAGAGTCTAGTAAATAACTCAAAATTTTATGAAAATTGTCAAGGTCCATGGTCGGGGTTAATTATTCTATGCCGTTCATTTGGTTGCTGCCGTAATGTGCCCACTGCACCTATTCAATCTATGCCACCTTAGCAACCGTAATCACCTCCACCATCTGCCAACCATTACGTGGCACGGAAGAGTCTCATAACCCTATTATTATGGGCGCTGACATGTTGAGTTCTGCAACCTTCATTGTCATGGGCCCCCAACTTTGACGGTCGGAAATGGTCCATGGGTGTTCATTCTCTGCAATATTGCAACCGTGGATTGTCATGCGAACGCAATATTATTCACTAAGGAACCATTATGGGGTACCCAATCCTAGAAATTCCAAAAATCGTGGATTTATTTGAAGTGGAAAAGCGAAGGGTTTACTTTGGAAGGAAAAAGGAAAGGGAGAGGGAGCGCATGGTGGCGAGTCAGCAAGGTGTGTTTGGGTTGGTTTTTTTTGTTTTTTGTGTGGGGGGCGGGGGGGCGGGGGGGGGGGGGGGTGAGCGCCGACGCAGCCTGTTGCATGCAGAGCCGAGGACATAATTTTTTCTGTAAATTAAAGTTGGCGATGAGGGCAGCAACTGCGAGATGCTTAGGTGGTCAAGACGTATGCTTCAGCTTGTGGGCACCAGCGTTCAAGTTGCACTTTTGCACGAACATGGCAGTTTTGCTTGAGGGTCTATCGGATGATGCCCTAGATTCGGGCTGATAAGATTACGAAGCTCCCAGTAGTAGGTAGGATCCCCCCTTTAAAAAAAAATATTGTTTAGGAACATAAAAACTTTGTTTTCCTTTTTGGGGTTCCCCCCTTGAATTTGACGGAGATTTCTAGCACAAAATTCAAATGCTGCTTGTCCTCTTTTACACTTGTCCATTCGCCTGCGCAGGAGCTCTTGTTACTAAGCCAGTCGTTTCTGCAAATCGCAGCAAATCTCTTCAGGTGCCCTCCTCGCCTGCTAATCAGAAGCTTCCATTTTACCATGGCCCACGTTGTCAGCGGCTTCTACGCAGCTTTGGGTTTCCTCCTTTTCTGCTTCTTTCCTTCCTCAGGTAGAGAGAGAGAGAGAGAGAGAGAGAGAGAGAGAGGTTCTTGAAGGGGTGAAAATGACATATCATTTTCTGCTTGAATTAACTCCTGAATGTGCCCATCAACATCCCTAAAAGTGATGGGTTTAGTGTGCAAATTTTCTTTTGATATTAGAACTTGTGAACCCATGAGAAGAGGAAACATGTGTAGTTGTAATCAAAACCCTTGTTTAGAGCAGAGCCTTGTATAGTCACATGGTTATGGCAATGTGACGGTCTTTATTACTTGGAGAGAGTCTGTGTCAGAGTCAGAAACTTTTTTGGTTTTCTTAACTTCTATTTCCTTTTCTAGCCAGATGCTTATGATCCTCTGGACCCGAATGGCAACATCACCATCGTATGGGACATAATGACTTGGACGGATGATGGGTACATGGTAATCACCTTTGCTAAGGACATACCTTGCTTGAGCTAATGTATGCTATATTTAGACACTCCATGTCACATGTGTTCAAGGCCAAATTAGAAAACCGGATATCTGTAGATTTTTCATGAATATAACACACACTTTTCTAGTTTCGTATTTGTCAGTGACAACCCCCAGGTAGTGGACACATATTATTGCTATGTTGGTGTGCGTGTGCAAAATTACTGTCCTTAGCATGAGAACAATGTTTGTTTTGTGCTCATTTCGATAAGAATGCTTTTTAAAATGTGCTAATTTGGCAGGACTGCTCTTTAATGTTGTAGGCAAGTGTGACAATCCATAACTATCAGAAATACCGGCATATCGAGCCACCAGGATGGAGATTGGGATGGCATTGGAGAGGGGAAGAAATAATATGGACCATGGGTGGGGCAGAGGCAGAGATGCAAGGTGATTGTTCCCTTATTGTACTTCAAGACAAACCGCATAATTGTGAGCGTGCTCCCAAGGTGGTGGACCTCTTCCCGGGCCAGACATCAGCAACCTTCGATCCCAATAACCCTGTTGGCATGGTTGCCAATTGTTGTAAGGGTGGAGTTATTGCCCCATTAGAACAAGACCCATCGCATGCACTGGCCTCTTTTCAGATGAAAGTTGGCTTGACAGGGAATAGCAAATCCTCCATCAATTTTCCTGTTAACTTCAGTTTAGAGGCGCCTGGGCCAGGCTACTCGTGTGGACTGCCTGCAACGGCGCGTCCCACTCTGATCCCAGACACGGATGGCCGAAGGCATACCCAAGCTATGTGTGAGTGCAACTTTGGCCCTACAAGGCAAATTTTACCCTGTGCACATTATTTTTGTCATGCATGTGCTCACCATGGTGCATTCTGTGCTTACGGTTGTATGCACTCTTGCAACAGTATGCTCATCAAAGTATGCCTGGGATGTGTACGTTTGTATGAGCGGAACATGCATCCATTCTTTTGTTGTGAAAGTCCTTGTGCAAGGCTGAATTTGTAACCTTACCTACAGTGACATGGAAGATTACCTGCACATACTCAAAATTTATTGCAACGGATGAGCCAAGCTGCTGTGTCTCTCTCTCATCATTCTACAGCGAAGTAATTACACCTTGTGGAACATGCGCATGTGCTTGTAGTGAAAGCCCCAGGAGCAACGATGGATGCGTCAATGGGTATGCAGATTCTTGATCGTTTCATGATTGAAGAGCTTTTCAAATTGGCTTTTGTTGTCAAATTTCAAGAATGTGAGCATATGTTTCCAAACCTTTTGGTTGCACACAGAACAGGCGAAAAAGGCATTTGGTTGCATTTGACCCAACCCACTATAATATGTGCATTTGCTGAATTGGGTTGCATTCATTCTATTGAAAAATGATTTTAGAATAATAGTTGAATAAATGAATAAATCTTATTGTCATCACTCACTATCTTTATCAATCTATACCACTATTGATCGATAAGCTATGTATATTGTGAACATGGCAGGAGTTCTATCAAACAAGTAATCATGGAGACCCAAAACCTCATGGAGCCCGTCGTACCAGTGCTAGAATGTACCGATGACATGTGCCCAATTCGCATTCACTGGCATGTCAAGCAAAATTATGTTTCATACTGGCGAGTGAAGCTTACTGTTTTGAACAGAAATTATGCTCAAAACTACTCCAATTGGAATGTTGTAGCACAGCATCCCAATGTCCGCAACTTGTCACAAGTTTTCAGTTTTAATCACAAATTACTTACTCCTTATGATACCCCAAGTAAGTGCCTCTCTCTCTCTCTCTCTCTCTCTCTCTCTCTCTCTCTCTCTCTCTGGTCGGATAGATCTGTAAGGTCTCTTGAGATAGTTTCCTACGACGTTAAAATTCTCTTCTTCTTCTTCTTCTCCCTGTGTGTGTGTGTGTGTGTGTGCGCGCGCGCGGCGCGCGTGTGCAAGAAAAGGAGGGCTTGGAACCCTTTGTATTACGTCATCAAATTACAGGCCCGAAGGCAGAACAATACGGCAGTGAAAAAACCTTTGAAATATCCAATGACTACAAACCATTGGAGAAACACTGCCATCTATGCAGAGTTACAAAAGATGGGTGATACATCAAAAGCTAGGAGCAGAGGAGTAATGGAAAAAGGTAGCAAAGAGCTGAAGCAGAAACAGGGTACCCAGACCTCAACAAGGAGGCGGAAAACTCCACCAAAGAATTTCCAATATCCAGCTCCGGCGCTCCAATACCTAATGACGCTGTTGCCTCATCTCTCTCTCTCTCTCTCTCTCTCTCTCTCTCTCTCTAGGAATAGCCTTCATTTTTATAAGCTTGTTGAAGCTTGAGTTACCTTGTTCATGTTACATAAGTGAGAATGCCATATGCAGGTGATGTGGTACTGTTATGGGGCATACCATGGTACAATGACGTACTAATGAATGCAGGGGAGGGTGGGAATGTGCAGACGGAAATGCTATTTCACAAGGACCCAGAGATGTTCACTTTCAGCAATGGCTGGCCATTTCCTCATAAGATATACTTCAATGGTCATGAGTGTGTATTGCCATTACCAAACTCTTACCCAGCTCTTCCAAGTGCATCATCGACGGTTGGGACATCGACACGTCTTGTTTTCGGACTCCTCATTGCTGCTATCTTCATGTTAAAGGGCAGATAATTACTCAAACCTGTCTAAAAACTAACATGTAGAGCAACATTACAGGTAATAACACGCCAAGGTACGTTGGTCACGCATACGTTGGAAATCAGTCAAGGTGGTTTTGTACAATCAGGACATTCACAGTGTATGGGAAACTAGTCCTCTTGTGAAAGATTGGTAGCATGAAGCCTTCACCTTCTCTGGTTGCCTAAAAGTTATGCTAGCAATATTCCATCGACAAGCAACATGGAGGTGAAATATTTTGATATACTATGACAACCACAATAACAACAAAGCACCTCAAGCAACAAAAGAGAGAGAGAGAGAGAGAGAGAGAGAGAGAGAGAGAGAGAGAGAGAGAGAGAGAAGAGAAAAGAGGGTTTTAGAAAGGAAAAAAATAAGACCTCGTTTGTAGATAGGTTGGTGAAAGTGTCTTATCCATAAATGCATTCAATATCTCCTAATAGCTTCAAAAGATAGTGTAAAAATGATGGTGAATATTTCTCTTGTACCCACCAAAAGAAGTAAAAACTAGAGACATGCAAGGAGAAAGAGAATGATCATTACAAAATCCATACCGTAAAGCTCTTCGGTTCTTACATTGTTTGAGTTAGATTTTCTTGCAGTGTATTTCTTATCATTTGAGATAAATTTCTACATGATAAAAGCAAAGATTTACCTATGATATTAGTTGATAATGTGAAAACAAAGATTAGATAGAATAATGGAAACTTAGGACGAGTAGTGGATATTAGACAGATAGCCTCATTATGGTGGTGTATGTAGAGAACAGTGAGGGCCATTTCTAAATATGAGGATTTACCTACACAACCGTCGATAAGGGTGTTCAATACGTCGTGTTGTGTGTTACTACATAAAAATAATCATGTTTATTGGTTATAGGTGGGTGTCATATCGAATGCCTCGGGCTTCTACTTGTGTGAGCTATGCACACTGGATGCTACAACATGATAATCCCGAGTGGGATTTGATTTACAAAGACGATTTAGATCGTCCTAGTGCAGTTATCTAATCCAATGCCTAGGTATTAAAGAAAATGACGTAAGGTCAAAGACTAAAACAAAAAGTCTAAGAATGTCCAAACTAAAATCATCATCATCGTCATCGTCAAGTCCCGTGGATGCCCGGCATTGGGCGTCGTCGCAAAAAGTATTGCATTAGTCATGGAAGAGTTATGTGGATGTCCGCTTCTGTAAGTAGTGTCGGGGGGGGGGGGGGGGGGGGGGGGGGGGGACACTATTGTGGAGGTTTCAGATGCAGTAGAAAGGCGAGAAATGAAATGAAATAAAATGTTACATTAAACGCCTTCGAAGGCCAAAATTACATTTTGAGTCAAAACTGATACAATCAGTGTGAATCTAATCCAATGTTTGGATACTAAAATAAAATGAAGTAAAGTGTGAGACTCAAATTAAACCCTACAAGTGTCACACTAAAATTGTCATCATCATTGTCTATTCTCGTGAATGTCCGTCATCGGGTGTGTTTCTGAGAAAGTATTGTAGTGGTCGACCAAAGAGCGTCCGCAATGTCCGCCGCGGAAGGAGTCGTAGTGGGAGGGGGAAGAGAGATAGCGAAATGAAACGAAAGGTGATAATAACCGTCTGTAAAATGTGTATGGGAACAAATCCATACAGTCCTTAATCCTTGTGTATCTAATCCAATGTCTGGGTACAAAAATAAAATGAAGAAAAGTGAAAATAAAACCTCTTCAACTGCCTGCCCAAGAAATTGGAAGCACAGACGACCTGCTGTTGGTGGTGCACTGTCTAAACCAGATGGGAATGAGAATGTAGCTGATGAGAGTGCTATCTCTACACAAGAATCCAGTGGTGCAGAGGTTGCTAGCGGTACTGATGTGGTTATCCCGCCCGAAGGTGATAAAGATGCTCCTAGCGCATTAGTTTCAGATGATATTTTGAATGCAGCTCATGCCAATAGTGGACATTATAGTAAATACAAGTGATAGCCCTATGAAGGATGTTGAGGGTTTAAAGAGGAATGACTTGACTAGTGTGAATGTTGTTCCGTGTGTACAGGAATCTGTGAAGGAACCAGACGATGGCGCTCTTCATATTGGAATATCTGAAAAGGCAAAGGAAGAGCTTGTGGAAGAGGATACAAAGAAAGGTGGATTGCAAGGCTAGCTGGGAGGGGAATCTCTTGAGAGAATAGGTGCTCTATCAGAAGCATCCATGCAAGACGAAGGTGAATCTTTCGAGGCAATATGCGCAGCACCAGAAGTGCCCATGGTTGAAGCTCTTGAGGAGCTAGAAGTGCCGGTGCATGAAGAAACGCAATGCATTCCAGCGCAATCCGACTCAGGTGTGCAAGAAGAGTCTACAAATATTGAGATGTCTGAGGCTCATGAAGATTTGGCTGCAAACCAGGAGGTTTCCGATCCAAAGCTTCCCATAGCTGTAGTGGAGGCTCTTGAACTTTCAGAAGAGATAAAATGTGAGGATAGTGATCATCCTGATATGGTTGACACTGGGAACCTCAAGGAAGTTTTTGGAAGCAGAGAAGTAGACGGCAGTTAGCGGTCTACGCATGCACTATGCACCACAGCTAGAGGGAGGCACAGAACTATCTAGCCATGACATCGCTGCACTGTAGCATGTGGTAGAATTTTCCATAGCTAAAGCTGTGTGTCGATTGGCTATAGGAAGGGATAGCGAAAGATAGAGCCGTTGCATGTACTAGCCACTGGTGGAGGGCGTGGATGGTAGAAAGCGGCACTGAAAGGCTAATTAGACAGAGAAAGTGAGAGAGATTTAGGTGGACTGATGAGGAAAAAAAATCGACCGCCGCTTGTGTGGGTGTGTGGGTTGGCAGAAGACAGAAATATGGGCGCTATTGGCCGCGAAAGTGAGAGAGAGGGAGAGATAAAAATTTGGTTGGCAGCCGCGTTATTGCATGGAGGCGCCATTCTGAGGTCAATGATGTGCGGTCCTTTGTTATTAGTCAGAGCCGCCCTCTGCATGCCAAGATGAATGGCCAACGTTGCACACTCGACTCCTTAAGAGCTGTGAGAGCATGCAGACCCAGTGAACTCGTCGAAGAGTGGTGGATGAGAGTGAGATGGTTGGTGGCCGCGTTTTGCAGGGTCATTGTTCTGAGGTCGTTGGTGTGAGGCCATGACGTCCTCAACAAGTTTTTGAAGCAGAAGATTGCAGTTGGCAAGCTCTAATCACCACTGCTATTCGTTCATCCCTGCTTGACTGCCATTTTGCGCATCGCTGCCTATATTAGCAAAGGATTTTTTAATTTTTTTCTTTTACAATGTATATGTCCTAGGGTGGTTTCTGCAGTTGTGAGTTGCGATGGAGCATCCTCGAGGGGGAGGTCTTGGGTTGGGGACTCGTTGAACATACATGGCAGGGCTCCTCATAATTTTATTTTTCTCTTTGCTCTTCTTCTCATACATCATCCTAGTGTAGTAGATTTGGAGTCTAGCCTCTTACAAGATCAAAGCCGCTTCGGCTAGATCTTTGAGATCTCTCGAAAATTTTCCTATGACGTAACTCTTCTTCTAGTGCTCTTGGGGGTCACTTCCTAAGGTTAGTTTGGTCTTGTTATTCTTATTCTTTCCAGTGTCCTAGATCTAACAATTGCTAGATCTAACAATTGCTAGATCTAACAATTGCAGGCAATACAATAGCCTAACTCTTTCTCTCTAAGTAAATTGTTATTATAATCTATCATTACACTCCAAGTCACAGCACCATGACAATACTATGATTCCTAAATAATCCAAACACACATGTGAACTTGACAGACTAATAATAATTAATCACATACATGTAATTTTTAAACAAGAAGAATTAAGTGGCAGGTATGCATGACTTATCTTTGGTCTCATGACAATATCCATAGTCATGATTGTGGAAAATCCAAGAATATAGCCTTAGCTCTTATGCCACTGCTACAAATGAAAGTCGTGGCGTCCCTGAAAAATACATAAAATAACACGCTACAGACAATAAATCAATAGATCTCCATACCTGCACAATCGTGTATGTGTAAATGCCATAGCAAATCTGACCTGAGAGAGGTAGAGGGCAAGACAGAGTAAGCGAGCACGTGCAGACGCACCTCTTAGAGCAGAGTGCTATGCCGACACGTCGAGCGAGGAGGGAGGGGAGGAGAGAATAAACACACAAGCATTGGGTACAATCTGCCCCCATGCAAGAGTGATCATTTCCCTCTTGCACGTTGATTTATAGATTTCTTGAACGGTCAAAGTGAGTACAAACTGGCCGGTCAGGCATAAATGGCCAAAGCTCATAAAGAGGACTTGAATAATCAAATATTCATGAGATATAATATCCTTTTGCAATAGCCTAGCTCGATCAAACCTTTTCCACCTGTCAGATGCAATAAATAGTAAAATATCAATTCCATAACAAAAAAGGTTCAAAAAGTGGGTAAAAAGGGTAAAAAATAGCTCAAGGTGAAAATCCTAAAACGTTTTCGTGGATTGACTTTGCCTGACCTAAACAAGTTCAAATTACACAAAAACCATATAGCAAGGATCAGGAGACCAATGCTAAGTTGTGTGTCAAGTTTCATCACCATCTGACACAAGGATACATGGATCATAATCCATGTTCCCATGTCTCACAAACTGAGACCAAACATGTACCCTAGCTAGAGCACATCACAAGGAGTCTAGTGGTCTTTTCAAAATTGAATTTGGATATTAAAAACCAAGTAAAAAGCCCTGCATTGTCAAGCATTCTGACAAAGTACAAGAATTGACCTAATTTTCAATCCAGAGGTCCATTTTCAAAAATTTTGGATGTCATAGGACCTACTAGCATGTTGATTCTGATGGTACCAAGAAAAGTCAATTTGGGCTCCAAACATGGATCGCAATCCATGACCCCATAGTGACACCTTGACCTAAAACTTTCCAGATCAATAGTGCATACACAAGGAAACATATCCACAAGTTTTCTAATTCAGATTTCCTAATTCTAAAATTTCAGGGTACCCCAAGACCAAATTCCAGAGACCAAGGATCACAAAGATTCGACTTTTGAGAGACCTGATCAAGGGCAGGATGGGATAAGTTGCACTAAGCCAAAGTGAGCTTGCCTATAAATATCTTGAGAGTTTTTACTGAGCCTAACCATTATTAATCATCCACCACTAGGGTTTTCTACTCCACTCAGAGACATGAAAAACATAAGAAACACTGCAATGCCTTTAACAATGAGATTAGGAGAATACATAGAGGAGATGAATCCTAGCCTTTGATCAACAAACCGAACATGAGATTCAACAAAGCCAATGGATCCATGAAGGGGCTTACGGATTATGCTCATGAGGGCTTATATCTAGATTCACAAATGGAGATTCAAATATCTTCTACAAGTATGTAGAACCCAATGCTAGAGAATTGACCACCGATAAGACTCTTTCTGCATTCACGTATACATATATCCACGGAGTGCAAGTTTTGATGGTAGATAAGTATGGACATAAGTACAAACTTGTTGATCCAATTGACTCAAAATGATACAAATACAAGGATACTCCAATCTCGACTTACTTTCAACCAAAAACTATGCCAGAGCACATATCGGAGAGGATTCAACTGTCATTTTTTCCAAGACAAGAGGAGAGAGCGAGAGACGTCTTTCCAAGAGACCACAAACTTGCTAGAACTTGCAGATGAAAACATGAATGCAACTTTGCCTAAGAAACCACAAGCAAAACCAGTACTAGTAATCAAGATGGGTGATTACTACAAAGACAAGGAAGGAAACAGTTGAATACTGGGGAGTACAAAGATACTATCCAAAGAATCAACTTCCATCACATCAAAGAGACTCTAGGCCTGAAAGAAAGCTAGAGAAATATCTTCTTTTGACAACAATTAAAAGCTTTGACAACAACAACAACAGAAAGAGTTCACCAAACTTCTCAAATCCATGCGGACCATCGTGGAAAAAGGTAAAGCTAAGGTAAATATTGAATAAGATCAACCTCGCAAGACGACTTTACCTTCAACGAGCCTCCATCAAACTTCCCGCATAGCCTCTACATCAAAAGCCACACCATTGATAATGCAATGGAAATTGAATCAAAAAGTTTATCAACCAAAGTTTCCATCACTAAAAAGCATCAGAAAGAAGCCGAAGAGAAATAACCAAGTGTTAGTATCCAAAGAGCACATCAAAGTCAAAGACCTAGTCTGGATACATCAAGCACAGTCCCAACTTCAACAACCAAAGGTCATCGTGTGGGCCGCATCAAATGAGTCAATCACTGCTAAGGGCTACTTCCAAGGAAACAAGTGCTTGGGCCAAAAAGCCTAAGGTAATAGCATGGACATACTCACCTATAAAGAACAAGCCAAGCTATCAACGAAAGACAAACAACTTGAGTAGGAGGACGAATGACCGCAAAAGACATCAAAAGAGACATTCAAAGCAACAAGAAATGCGACAGGTATGGGTGCCAAAATCAGACCTCAACCAAGATACACAATGCAAATAGGTGTAGCAATGGATTATTCTAGTGAAGCTACTCAAAGCACAATGATTTTATGAAGGTAACATTCATATATGGTTACCCAAAGTTGTAGCTCAATCTGGACCAACGAAGATTGATAAGAATGCACAAGCTTCCACCCAAAAGAAAGCAAAGACAACCAACATCCAACATCCAATAGAAGCCAATTGTTGTAACGTTAATGGACTAGTAACTTGTGTGTAGTGGAAAATAGCATAAACATAGTCATCATGTCATTAGAATAGATTCCTAATGAGAATAACAAGAGTGCTTGGGTGGAGAGAGCAACAAAAAGCATAACACCTAGTTAGATAGCATGAACAATACTTCCAAAGAGAGTAATTAAGCTATTGACAACAGTTGAGGACCAGATTTACATGGAGCTGGTCCCCCCTCCAAAAGGCTTTGTATTATGGTTTCTCCCATCAAGAGAGAAATTTTAGAATACAATTCTTTGTGTACCTTCAATACTAGCTAGTGCAATGAAGATGGAAACTTAAAGCACTAAGCAAAACACTTATTAAACACAACATCAATTCCCTCACAATCTTAGACCCAATATCTCACACACCTTCAAAGATGGTGAGAGCTAGTGGGGTATGAGAGTAGATTGAGAGGAAGAAGGAGTAGTCTTGGGAGAAACATGTACATCTCCTCACATACTCACTCATATTAGCATAGCATAGCTTAGTAATTAGCTTGATAGAGGAGATGATCATGCATTGAAGCTTGGCTCTTGGTTGGATTTGTATCACAAAGCCAAGAGTTGTTGGTGTAGGCCTACCTTCTCACAAGCTTGGAGTAGGTGATAAGTTTTCCATTAAAGCTTGAGAAGGAGAGACAGAGAGAGAGTCTTCTTGCTTCACACATGGACTAGTGTGAGTGTGTATGCAATAATGCCTTGAGAAAATCACCCCCCCACCCCCCCACCCCCCCCCTCTCTCTCTCTCTCTCTCTCTCTCTCTCTCTCTCTCTCTCTCTCTCTCTCTCTCTCTCTCTCTCTCTCTCTCTCTCTCTCTCTCGACCCTCTCTTGCTATTTGCTCATGCTCACACCCTATTGGACCTCTCCAGGCTTAGCCAATGGAATTTCAAGAGTATAAGTGATAGCCTTCTAACATGTGTCCCCCTTTCCCCTTTCGTGAGAGCTTTAGGTAATTAATTAATGCTACTATACTCTCATTGGACCCCTTTGTCTCTTGGCCAATAGGAATCAAGCAAGCCATTGGGATGTTGAATGCTCATTGGACCCCTTGGGAGACTCTCCAATAGTCTTCTAGAGAGCTTAAATCTTATTGGTTCGTTTATTAAGTATTTTTAAATTAATTAAACTAGATTTACTCTAGCCTAATTCTCATTGGTCCACCTCCAAGGCCATCCAATAGGATTTGAGTACAGCTTGTGGGCATCTGGGCTAGGGAGCTGACATGTGTCCCTTCTTTCCCTTTGTGTAAAGGAAGCTTATGAGTGTGTGTGTGTGTGTTTCTCTCTCATCCCCTACTTTCTAGGCTCACCCCTTCCTTTGTAGAAGTTGTGCAGACTTTTTTGGTACACACACAAGCATCCAATTTTCCTAAGCTTTGGACCTCTGACACAACCTTTGAATTTTGGAACCTTAGCATTTTGGAAGTCTTAATGGGCTGAACCGTAGGGTCTTTAAAGCCCATTGTTGCACCTTGATCTTTTGCAGATGGCCCCCCCTTTGGATCCCGATTTTCCCTCCTTTGGATCCTTACTGTGGCTGGTTTGCCAGCTTAACCAATAATCTAGCTTTTTCTCCCCTGGCACTTTCCCATGTTAAATGATCACTTTAACATGAGAAAATCATTTAGAAGAATTAGACATTAGCTATTATGACAATTGCAACCAAGGCTGCTACAACCTTCAAATGGATACCTCGTCTTCAACTACAAAAGCAAGTTTCTACAACATAAATTACCCAATCTGCATACCAAAGCCTAGTGTCCATCAAGTCATGAAGCAAAAGGAGTAAGTGCAGAAGATGGTCACACACAGACCAAAGATAAGGTGGATTCCAAAATCGCTAGTGGAAACTCAAACACAAAAAACCCACACAAATTGACAACCGCTTCACATGGAAGATAAAGCAAAGGCTCCATCAATCCCTACAACAACCAACAAACTTGTTTCACAAAGCAGTGTCTACATACGATGAGAAACTCAAGAGGAGTCGAAGTATGCCAACGTACTCGACAAAATGGTGGCAACCATAAACCAACACAATTAAAGAGGCCTAAATTTCCAAGAACGTATGGAATTGGGTTTTTGGGCTTGAGCAAGTAAATCTAAGTCTCCATTAAAAATATATGGCATAAAAGTCAGAGTCTGGTACCTAAGCCACCAAATGAGCGAGGCGTTAGTCCCAAAGCTTCAACTAATATTCTCTGTGGTCCAAAAGTCTTAGTTATTCTAGATACTACTCAAGCTAGAAGAGTTGAGCATATTTATGTTGTGTCTCTCATGCTGGTATAGGTGACCGTAAGAGTCGAAGTCTATGTATTTCAAGTCTGGGAAGTGAAGGAGGAAATCCAAAATACACTCACACATTGAACATAGTGAGGTATGAGTGGAGAAACTTCAACATCAAAAACCCTTTTTGGAAACATAAAAGCTATTGAGAAGTCCTTTGATATCACATGTGCTACATTTATTCCTTGAAGCACCCATCAACTCCCTCTTTTACACTGCATGCTTTTGTTTGAAAATTTATCATCATAAGCATATAGAGTGTCCCATAATTGGCACTTGCATAAGGCACTCTTCCTTTGTTTCACCCAAGCACTCACCTTGCATGAGAGGCACTTCAAGTCCAAGTGCTCAACTCCAATAAGAGCGTATATCAAAGGCACTTTTTTTTCACCGGGTTTTTTCCCTTTGTTTATCCAGGTTTTAAGACCCTAATCTAGAAACCCTCCTCATTATCTTCTTATATATATTCCTTCTACATCAACAATAAGGAAATGGCTACTCAAATCAATCATCAACAACTTGGAGCTACAACTGTAGATCCCAACATACTTATCAAGAGAAAAGCTTACATTCAAGGACAACAACAAAGCCTCATCACAAACAATGGCAAGTCAAAGAATGGCCTACAATGAAAAACAATGACAAATTTCGCAAGAGAGTCATCAACAACAATCAGAAGCAGCTCACATAGTGCTTCAATATTGGTGACCTATTGCAAACAACTCACATTTTAGTGAAGCTTGAAAGAAATTCCATCGTAAAGTAAATAGCCCACGAAGCTCAGTTTCAACAAAGATAGGCAAATCAAAAGAAATCTTCACAGCCAAAAGTGGCAACAAAAAGAAGAATGAACAAAATAATGTAAAGTTTCCTCGACAATTGAAAAAAACACACACGCATCAACAAGAACACAACAGATATGACTCACTCAAGGAAGGGGGGAGCATCATCAACGACAAAGGTCTTCGTAAGATAAAGACCAACTTTGAAGACAAAGTTGCCAACAAACCTAACAACAAGGTTGCACATGGTCGTATCAAGGGATGACATGAGCTAGGAAGAGGGGAATGTTAGTGGATGGACCGAATAGGTGTCCACCTGGCCGGACACATAGCCGGACACCACATTTGTACTCTATTATTTGTCCGAGCTAGTGTAGTGATACTCTGTGTAGATCCTAATTCCAGAGTAGCAGGTCATTTTTTTGAGATGTAATTCTGTAATGATAAGTGTAAAAGCCCATGTGAGCCAGGCACTAGCCAATTAGAAAGCCTTAGGTATAAAGGTCAATGACTTTAATGTGAAAGGAGGCTTATCTTGAGAAGAAGAAAGAGCTTTGTTGTACATATGCTCAAGCAACTACGAAGCTCCAAATTGTAGTCATCGCAACTAATGATTGGGTAATCCAATTTCAGTTTTGAAACTTACATTTTGTTCCTCTTTCCATGCTCTTTCATTCAAGTGTAGGAATTGCTAATTTTGTTGTGGTGCATGACAACACGTTTGTGAGCCTTAATTGCAGATTTGAATGCTTAAATCACTATTTTTAGTCGTTTTGATCATAGGAGAGTGTTCTTAGACCATAGGGAGACCTTTTTGGACTAATTTGCTGCAGTTTTTAGGACCTTTTTCACGATGAATTGTGATTTTGATACCTTGTCGGATTGCAACCATACTTGGTAGGATAGTGCCCCTAGGTGTCTTAGCCCTCCTCCTAAAGTTTTGTTGCATTGTCCACAGGAACCTGGTGGTATTTTCAAAATTAAAATTGGACCTAAATTGTTGATGTTGTGAGAAAAATTGTGTGCTATTGAAAAATGTTGTTAAATTTTGTCGATTGAAAGCTAGAACTAACAGGAACGGCTATAAACTCACAGCTATCAAGCATTTTTGACAGATTGTAGGTACTAGAGAATAGTACCCAACAAGGAAGATCAAAACGGGGAATTTAGGATAGCTGATGAGGTAGCCCGATTTGGATTTTGCAATATTAACTCTTCATGAATTTGCGATCAGAAAGATTATACCACAATAGGAATCCTAGCATCATAGACCAAGCGAGCAATCACTCAACTGAAGGTAGCGTGAATCAAAGACCACCGCATCCTTTAGAACCCATTATAGAGGAAAGCTTTTTTCACACCTCGTCAGAAAGATCGTACAGCACAGTCTAATGATTGAGGACGCCAACAAGTTGAACCCTAAGGAAAGAGCTTCCATGGGGGCGGGTCCTTCTCAACCTGCATCTGACGTAAAATTGTTGTACTTGAAGTTTCAATTTGAAAATGTGCTTAAGGCAAAAATCTATAAGGATGGATCGGAATAGACCGCTACTATGTTAAATTGGAAAATAATCCAAGCGAGTTCAGAGGCCTTGTAGATGTGGATTTTGACGAGGATATATATTTTGACAACAATGGCTCTTATCATCCAATTCAGGGAGTCAAAAAGATTGTACGTAGTACATACTCTCTGATATGCATTTTGTGTCTAGAATCAAGAAGAATTGATTAATTGTTTTTGCATTAGCAAGACTTGGTCTTATTATAAAATTTGTGGATGATAGCTGAAATGCTCACAATCTTACTTCAGGTGATACTATTGTGGCATCAAGAACCTTGTCTTGTGTACTATAAGCTTAATCTTACAAGAAGTGTGGAAAACCTTGTAAATGCAATTACAAATTGTAAATTTGTTTCAGATGCTAAACTATAGCATGCATTTTTTGGATGTTTGAATTTTTTGGTTTGATGCATTTGCAAAAAATCAATATGGTCTTCTCATTGCCCCCTTTGGTGACACCATCTAAGCATGTTTGTGAAGGTTGTATTTTGGAAAAAAATACATCATCCTAAGTTTTGAAAGATGGTTTAGTGCGGGCTACTTGCAAGCTGCAACTTGTTCACAATGATGTTTGTTGTGTGACTTTCATTGATGATTACTCATGGCATACATGGGTATATCCGCTTAATACAAAGTCTAAAGTGTTTATGTGCTTCAAACCGTTTTTCTTGTTGACTAAAAATGTATTTGGTTGTATTGTGGGCACCCTTTTCTTTGATCAAGGAGGGGAGCATATATCAAAATAATTTGATGCATTTCTAGCTGGTCATGGGATAAAACACCAATGTGCAATGCCTTATACACCACATCAAATTGGTGCTGCTAAGAGGAAAAATGGGTCCCTTATAGAGATGGCACAATACTATGGTCAAAATACAAGCTTTGCCACATGCTTTTTGGCTAGAGGCTATCATGTGTGATGCCTTCATACTTAGAAAGCCTCCCATCAAAGATTTGCAGTCTATGACTCCATATGAGACATGGCATGATAAAAAACAATCTATTGGTAATTGCATGTATCTAGTTGCTTGGATTATTCTATAGAGCCCCAACAACAACGTAGAAAATTGAATCATAAGGCTTTCAAATGCATCTTTGTTGGTTACAATGCTGAAAGAAAAGGTTACATGTTATATCATCCGCAATCAAAACGTTTCTTAACTTCTTAAGAAGATGTTTTTGTGGAAGATGAAATTTAGCCCTTGTTTTCATGTACTAAAGAGATAGGTGTAAGCTCACCTTACATTTTTGATACCTTGCTGCCTCTTTTCAATGGTGGGAATACACAAGTCCAAATGAAGCGAAATTCAGCATGTGCAAGTTTCAAGTGATGTAATAGTTCAACCTATTTTTGATGAAGATAAAAATGATGCACTTGATGGAGGATGGGATGGAAATGAGGAAGCTAGAGCTATGCCAAAATCTTTTGTGCCTACTTTGTGTGACATAAATTGGATGCACCTTTGCCTAGTCTTCCTCATTGGGGTTCTCATCAAAGTTTCTTGTGTATCATATTGTTATGCTTTGGTTGTGCCAAGTATGTGTGACAAGGTTGAACCTCTTACATTTCATGAAGGATATAATTTGGAGAATTGGATTGTTGCTATGCAAGATGAATATGATGCAGTTGTGAAGAACAATACTTGGTCTTTACCTCAGGCCTCCTGAAAAGAAGGCCATTGGTATAAATTGGGGTTATAATCTGAAATGTAAGCGGGATGGTAGTGATAGCCGGCTTTCAAAAGCCTCAGCCGTGGGAACTAGCCCCAAGAGGGGGAGCTTTAATATGAATAAAAAAACGTTTTTTTATTGCTGCAAGTTGCTGCCACACCCCCCCCTTGTCCTTGCGCTCATAGAGGGGACCGCCACACTTGGCACAACCCTCCTCTCTCTCTCCATCTTGCTTGGCACCATCTCCCTTTCTCTCTCCTCCATTATCAAAAGCAACCAACTCTCTCTCTCTCTCTCTCTCTCTCTCTCTCTCTCTCTCTCTCTCTCTTCCACACACACACACACACACACACCTCTCACCATCTCTAGCTCTCTCTCCATCTCTCCCTCTTGTTCATCTTCATCCCTCTCTCTCTCTCTCTCTCTCTCTCTCTCTCTCTCTCTCTCTCTCTCTCTCTCTCTCTCTCTCTCTCTCTCTCTCTCTCTCTCTTCCCATACACACACACACACACACACTCACAAACACTTACACGCACACACACATATACACTTCTCTCTCCATCTCTCTCTCTTGTTAAAAATAAACTCAGCTCTCTCTCTCTCTCTCTCTCTCTCTCTCTCTCTCTCTCTCTCTCTCTCTCTCTCTCTCTCTCTCTCTCTCTCTCTCTCTCTCTCTCTCTTTCCATACACACACACACACACTCAAAAACACGTACATGTACACACACATACATACACTGCACGCATAAGCACAAGCACACAATCACATATGCACCAACAACGCGCACACACGACATGCACAAGAAGGAAGGAAGCAGAAAAAAACAAACAGGATTGCATCGACGCATCTACATATGAAGAAGAAAGACACCGAAAACACACGATGGTGACAACAATTCAAAGAAAGACACCGAAGGCATGCCCCAACCGCACCGAAATTGACGAGCGCGCTACACCAACGCACCAGTAAAGCCTGTGATTTGCCGGCATCTCATCACCGATGCATTTCCTCAGTAAACATCCCTGGGGTAATTCATTTTTTATCTTCCAAAGCCCAACTTTGTAAAAAACCATTTGTATATTCCACCTCTCTCTAGGTGATGGTCACCAAGGCCCACCTATGAGAATATCATTTTCTTTTTTCTCCCAAAACAAAGCACTAGGATGCGGCTACTTGCTTTGTCTCTCCGCCTTACGTCCCTAAACCTAATTAGTTTGTACTAAACTAAGCAGCATGCACCTATAAAAGAGCACTAAGAGGTCACTATCGAGGGGGCCAGCACTTGAAGGAGAAGTCATGCACATACATTGACTCAGGGGTCACTATGCACAAGAGTAGGATCTCCGCACACATGAAATTTCCCTAGAGAACGCACTATAGGCTCTCTCTCTCTCTCTCTCTCTCTCTCTCTCTCTCTCTCTCTCTCTCTCTCTCTCTCTCTCTCTCTCTCTCTCTCTCTCTCTCTCTCTCTCTCTCTCTCTCTCTCTCTCCACGGTCTCCATCTTGTCGAAGCGAGGGATTTTGTAAATACCAGCTTGAATCAAGTTTTCCCTTACATTCTGAATGGTTTTTATCTCCTCCGTCCACGTATCCATCTCTCTCTCTCTCTCTCTCTCTCTCTCTCTCTCTCTCTCTCTCTCTCTCTCTCTCTCTCTCTCTCTCTCTCTCTCTCTCTCTCTCTCTCTCTCTCTCACCACGGTCTCCATCTTGTCGAAACGAGGGATTTTATAAATACCAGCTTGAATCAAGTTTTCCCTTACATTCTGAATGGTTTTTATCTCCTCCGTCCACGTCTCCATCTCTCTCTCTCTCTCTCTCTCTCTCTCTACGATGTGTTGTGTTAGTATTAATTGAATCACTGTTGCCCATATCCTAGCCGCTCAAAGCTAGGTGGTGCCCCCATGTTCACTCTCGTGATAAGTTGTGCATGCACGAGCCTGGCGTAGAGGCCGTAAGGGGTCTGTTTTGCACTTGTGCTTGTCATTTGGTGCCCCCACTGAGGAGTGCTTATTGAAATCCTTCAATTTACAATGCTGAAAGCGATGCACGTCATTGACCATGGACGAGTGGCTGCACGAATTCTCCAATTGGAGAATGGAAGAGGAAGAAATTGAAGAAGCACTAAGAGCCTTCATTAAAGTGCTGCTGCTGGAATACACCATCGTCAAAATCTAGGAAGTAAGTTCTCCATCTTGCATCTCTCAATATAGCCGTGAATCAATAGCCACCCGAGGGAGCGCAGCAGGCTGCTCTCATTGCTGTCACCCAGCGCACTCTATCAATGAGTGCCATCAACAGAAGTAAAGGAGAAGCGGAAATCGTTTACATTGACGTCCACCACCAAGAAACCATCCATATTAAAGAAGGAAAGAGGCTAGTAAAGCCTCTCTTCCCTAAGGAATCTGAAAATAGAAGTGTAGCCTCTGTGGTTGATCGTGCCAAGGGAAAAGGAGGGCTAGGCCAATCCTAAATCACATGACCCCCAAGGAAGAAGAAACACGTGGCCATGCGAGGGCTTCGAGTTTGGCTCTCTCGAAAGCAGAATCATGCCTAGGCTGCCAGAAGAAGGTCATCCAAAGTAAAGTGGTGGAAGATCGCCTATCGATTTGCAGCGTGCATGTGAGTGGTGCCAGTTCACTTCTACAACCCTGAAGCAGAGGTGATAAGGAGGTTCCCATGCCCTCGAGAGGAGTGGTTTGGCTATTGTCCTCACTGTTTTGAAAGGCGGGTAGAGAACCTTCCTTCTCTTCCCATACAACTCATCCTCAAGAAACTGTCTACCACGGGTGAAACCCAGTGGGCCAAAGATAAGCTACAATAAAATGGTGTGGAATTCATGTAACAAGCCAATTATGGTAACTACTTGCAATTGCTGCTAGCTAAAAGGCTAGGAGTGGTCAAACACGTCACCATCACTCCATACATGCTGAGCAATGAAGGGAAGGTGGAGCCTATGAAGGACGATGACCTCGTGTGGATGTGCCAACTTGTCAACACGGGTATGATAAGGGTATAATTGAGTACTCTACACTCTTTGCATCATAGATAACACACCAACCACTTTTTCGTTTATGTTTTTGCAACACATGCACATACATATATATGTAGATAGGAAAATCTTCTATCAGCAGAAGATCGTGTTCGTGTTTGTTGCTCCGGTGCTAGGAGAGATCCTTAGCTCCCCAAATCCCATCATCCTCCCCGTGTTAGATTACCATCACTCCTTTAATGTTTCAATTTTCATCTTGTTTTGATCTATCCACCCAACCTTGTAAAAAGCCGCTAAGCTACTTGACTTTAAGAAAAAAAGTTTGAAAAAATCTTGTTTTGCAATGGCAAACATTTCCTTCCCAACCTTCATGGGTAAGGTGGGGAAAGATGCTTCAGATTTCTCAGATAATCTTGAAACAACATGTGTCGTCTCTGGAAGGGATGACGATGCTTCACGTCTTTTCCACTATTAATGAAAGTGGAAGCAAGATCATGGCACAACGCCTTGGTGCAAGCCACCAAGGAAAGGTCGGACCTCCTAAGAGAAGCATTTCTAAAGCGCTTTGAAGAAGGAACCACATCAAAAAAATTGTGGTAATTGTTGATGAGGTTGAAGCAAGGAAGTATGGCTGAATATGCAGCATACGTATCGAAGTTTGTGGAACTATAGGGATGATGGGTTGTATCGCTGAGGGAGGGCAAAGGGACACCCAATTTCCTAAAGAAAGACCGGTTTGTGGCTGGTTTATGGCCAATTCTTAAAGAGAAGGTGAAGGGAAGGTTTCCTGCTACATATGAGGTAGTAGTTGAAGTAGCCTGCCTTAAAGATAAGAAACTGCATATACAAGCCAGAACTACCAAGGAAGAGGAATTGGGTAGGGCCTGACCACACCTAGCCGCACATGTAGCAGCAATCTAGAGGAATCAGCCACATGAATCAGCTAAAGATCAACAAGACCTGCTCTGTAAGGACATGGATCCTATGGGCAAGGCCACCGACACGGCCGGACAATGTGTACGCTAGGGGGAGGCTATAAGATAGCACAGCTGGGTGGAGACTAGCGGGTAGGGTCTGACCATACCTAGCCGCACCTGTAGCAGCAGTGTAGAGGAATCAGCCATAAGAACCGGCTGAAGATCAACAAGACCTCGTTGTAAGAACATGGGTCCTACGAGCAAGGCCATCGGCACGGTCGGACAATGTGTATGCTAGGGGGAGGCTATAAGATAGCACGATTGGGTGGAGACTAGCACAGCATTACAACTGCACTTTCACTGGTATCCGCGATATTTTTGGGAAAGACAAAAAGTGGATTGCATATGCATGCGACGTGCTGCTTCTCTCTGCTTGCGATGTGCTACTTCTCTTCCACGATCTGTAGGCAGTGACGTCTCTGTTGTGCAGCAAAAAGAAGACAAGCATAGTTTTCTGTGCACAGCGCACGAAGACAGACAGACAGTGACAGCCGCGGCCTCTCCACCTACGCCCTCCATAGCGGGCGACTAAGGTGGGCGACCAAGGCAAACTCGACCGACAACTCTACGGCACCGAGGCTTCCGTTGGCGCTGTTGGCTACGTGCGTAGAAAGACTTGCTTAACCCTTGCATGATGGCGGGTTGAACCCACCCTATGAGGGTAAGAGGCCAACACTTTACCATCAAGCTATTGAGCCTTGTTGTGTATAATAAGGAAAAATAGCATACTTGTGTTGAAAAGAAAGCTAGAAGAAAAGGGAAAGCTTCAAACTTCAATGAAGTAGTTTCACCCTTCCTTTTCCGTTCTTGGAGGAAGGCAAGTTTTCCACCAAAAATTACTTTTTCCTCAAGGAGGTAGCTTCAAAGTAAACAAAAACCTTCACAAAAACAATGAGTTTTTTTGAAGAATCAACAAAGGTGTTCTTATGATGAACGACACGTGAAGCACTACAATTTCCGCAAGGAGAGGTTTGCATGCAATGCAAATTGTGGAGCATAAAACACACAAAGACTTTAAGCTTTACAAGGTATAAGTTGACGTTTTTTTTCTCTCTCTTTACATTAGTGTGTCTTTACCATGGCCAATGAGGATATCCCACCTACACACACTTTTGATTTTGAGCACGTAGATCAAAATCAGGACACCATGGGTGCTGCTGACACTAATATGCATGACGATGATGATATAGGAGATCATAGCCTTGTAGCTATGGCTGCTTTCAAGACTTTGGAAAATCAACAAAGCGTACTTGAATGCAACCTCTCTACACTCAATGCAACTGTTACAAATCTTACAGAGTTACTTGTGAAACTTATGAATTCACAGACGGCTCAAGGAGCCATAAGTGACACAGTTCAAGGAAACCAAGCTCGCACGACATAAGGAGTCCAAGAGACAAGTGCTTCAGAAGATATAGAAGGTAGCAATGCATTACTTAAAAATATCACCATTCCTGAGTTTCATTAGGGAAGAGCGTGATCGCAACAAGGATGCGGTCAATACGTTCTTACACAAATGGAGTGATATTCATAGAGATTGAGACACACCCCGGATATAAAGACGGATGTGGAAACAAGTCTATCTCTTAAAGGCAAGGCCTATAAGTGGTGGATTATTTCCAATAGATACTCGTCCTCCATCTTGGGCTGTATTTCAAGCTTCTTTCTCCAAAGAATTTTTGGACTCCAATGAAGAAGATAAGAATTGGTTAGCATGGGATGCATGTCACATGTCTAGCCTCTCTCTCACACAGTACCTTTTGATCGAATATCGGGAAATCAGATTAAAACTAGAAGGTCTAGATGAATTTCAAAAGATATGGGGTTTTAATAGGGGTCTTGACAAAGACTATCGTCTTCATGTCAAGACTCAACATGTCATAAAATATAATATCTAACTTTACCAAATGATTTTCTCATATCAAATTGATCATTTAATGTGGGAGAATAAACGGGAACAAGAGTTAGAATAAAGACATGTGCTTCTAGACCTATCTCAACATGGGACTAAAAAAGAGAGATGGTTGCATCTCAATAGGGGTCCAAAAGGATATGGTCTATCAAAGAGCAATGTGCAATAAGTGCTTCTAAACTTACTTCAGCAGGGGACCAAAAGGAGAGATGGTTACATCTCAATAAGGGTCCAAAAGGAGGTAGTCTATCAAAGAGCAATGTACATCTAATGGAGCTTAAAAGACCTTAGGGTTAACTTCATTAAAGACTTTCAATGGTTAGTGTTAAAAGTCCTTTGACCTTAGGCAAGCTAGGGTTGAGCTTGGGGTCGGAACCTGGCCTAAGCTTGAGGTGCTTGTCGTGCTTGATGACTTAAGGTGCGTGCTTGATGACTAAGGTGCTTGACGTGCTTGTCATGCGTGATGACTAAGGTACTTGAGGTGCTTGTCATACTTAATGGGGAGTAAGGTGCTTGAGTCAAAAAGAGACCCTACAAACGTAATGAGGAAGGTGCTTGAGAAGCTTCCCATACATGGGGGGTAAGGTGCTTGAGTAAAAAAGAGACCCTACAATCTTAATGAGGAAGGTGCTTGAGAAGCTTCTCATACATGGGGGGTAAGGTGCTTGAGTCAAAAAGAGATCCTACAAACTTAATGAGGAAGGTGCTTGAGAAGCATCCTATGCATGAAAGTCCCAAAGTTAGGGGAATCTTTGACTTAACTTTCCACTCACCCAAAGGACACCTCTTTTTCAAAGGGCACATGGGACACATGTCAGACTCTCCCTATGCTTAACCACATGGTGTGCTTGAATGTTATTGGTTGGGCTAAAGAGGGGTCCAATGAGCTTCTAGTTTCATCCAAAAAATATCTAGATATTTTCAAGCTCTCTCTCTCTCTCTCTAAGGGGTAAGGAGGACACTTGTCAAAAGACTACCCATGTACTTGCAGCCTGTGGAAAAGTTACAACTCGCCCCAAGCAAGCAAGGGGTGTGCTAGG
This sequence comes from Adiantum capillus-veneris, assembly GCF_014529385.1. Taxonomy (NCBI): domain Eukaryota; kingdom Viridiplantae; phylum Streptophyta; class Polypodiopsida; order Polypodiales; family Pteridaceae; genus Adiantum; species Adiantum capillus-veneris. The sequence continues at coordinate 130,261,640 of NC_140943.1, read as the reverse complement.
GGATATACACCACACACACACACACACACACACATACACACACACACAGACACACACACACACACACACACATTTTGTGGATTCATTCTCACTTGAACTCCACCTCCTTCTCCAAGATTATGAGAAGTAAGAGCCTACACCAACACTCTTGGCTATGGAATGCAAATCCAACCAAGAGACGTGCTTCAATGCTTAAGCTTGCCATCTTCTCCATCTTCATTACTATGCTATTATGTATGCTAGCAAGAAGAGTGATGATAAGTGAGGAACTATTTCTTTCTCCTATGGAATGTTTCTTCTTCCTCTTCCTTATCCTCAATCCCCGCTAGCTCTCTCCACCTTCGAAGGTTTTTGAGGCATTGGGACTGAGGCTTGGGATAGTTAATGCTTTCTACAAAGTTTATGTTATGCTTGTGATGTATGAAGCTTTCCATATTCATTGCATCACCAAGGTCACAAGGAACACAAAGATTATATTGTACCAAGTCTATCTTGATGGGAGAAACTATAATACAAATGCCTATTGGAGGGGGGAATAGCTCCATATGAATCCAGTCCTCAATTGTTTTCATGTTCTCTAAAATCTCTCTCTTGCAAAAGTATTGTTTATGCCAAGTTAATTAAGTACCATGTTTATGTTGCTACCATCAATTAAGTTCACCCGCTATGCTTACAAAAGTAATCTCACAAAAGTTCTTTATCTAATTTCCTAATTCCTCTACTCTCAAAGTTCATAGGCCATTTCCATTACATTGGTATCAAAGAATTTGGTTTCTCTTTTCTTGATTAATAAGAGAGGTCCTTAAGTAGCCTATGAATGGTTTTTTTGTTAATTATATTATGGTAAGTGGGAATGGGATCTATTATCGGTTTTTTTGAGCCCACTATGTGGGATATGGTGCACACTTCGGGAGGTTTGGTCTTAATAATGCAGTCTTTTTAGACTTGCCTATGGCTTTACCATTATTGAGCCATAAAAAGTCCAAAAGGAGCTATCCCTCGGCAACTTTGCAATGTTAGACTCACTCCACTACTCTCTATAATTAACCAATTCGAGCCGTGGGTGTAGATACTTAAGTGCCTATTGTCAAAGTCTAAGAGGAGTAGCAACTAAGGTTTTGAATTGCCAAAGCATAAACTAAGTAAACACATAAGTTTAATTGACATGGCTGACAATAACCAAGAAAGTAGAATGAACATTGATAACTTTGATTTTGCACATGAAGGTGCTAATGATGATGCCCCCATGTTTGTTAATTATCTGTCACTAGGTTGCAACAAGCTATGGGCAACCCCGCTTTGCAAGTCGAAGTTACTCAAAAACTTCGGGCTTATCGGATTTTCTTTCCTCTCCAAGAGGAGAGAGAGCTTAGGAGGCCTCTTGATGAGACCCCCAAAATAAGACTCTCTCCCATACGAGACAAGGAATCCAAAGATCAAGAAAGTATTGAATCCCTAAATTCCTCCAAATATGTGGCTCCATGAAGAAGGCGGACTAAACGATCACCAACTCCTCCCAAGAGGAAATGGTTAATCCATAGATAGTCCTTCTCCTCGTCACTTCAAAAATGAAGAGAGGAAGTAAAGGAAGAAAAGGGCAAGAAAGAGGTCACCCTCTTCTCCTTCTTCTTCACCTTCCTCCTCTTCTAACAAAAGCAATAGTTATTCTCCTAGAGAATACTAGAGGGGAGGACATCACAAATCTTACCTTGCATGGCAAAGGTCACAAGAGCTAAAGAAGTTTAAAGAGGGAGGAAAGAGTATCTCTTTTCTCACCTATGATGGCACCTTTGGTGCTACCGACAAAGTATTGGCCTTCATCCAACAATTTGATGCGGCCTTTGGAGACGAAGGCTTCACGGAGTCCTCGAAGCTACGCCATGTAGCTATGCACTTCCAAAAATCGGCTCGTCAATGGTGGGCTAGCCTTCGTGGAAACGGAAAAGCCCCAAAGACATGGAAAACTCTACGAGTTTTTATCATGAAGAAATTTCTTGCAAGTGATGCAAAGGACAAAGTGCTTACCAAATGGTGAAATTTAAAGCTTCTCTCTCATGAGTCTATCCACTAATATGTGGACAAGTGTTCGGATTTACATCTCAAGGCTACTATCTTTCAAAAGATAGACTTTGCCAAGAAAAAACAACAATTCTGTTTGGGATTACCCAAAGAGATGGCCGAGTATATCAACTCTCAACGGCCTGGTTCTATCACCAAAGTAATCCACCACACCATGGTTTCTTCGCACATCAATTTCCAACAAGGGGCTAGACAATGGCAAGACCATGGAAAATAAAGACAAAAGTGATGCCAAGGGGAAAACCAATGCCCAAAATTCTTATCAAGGCTATTCCAACAATAACAACAATCGGTCCAAGGAGAAGGGGGTTTACAAAGGTAAATATAAACTCTCTCCTAAAGAGCTAGAATCTTTTCTTAAGGACCACAAATGTTTTAAGTGTGGGGAGGAAGGCCATGGTTATCGTCCTTGCCCCAAGAGAATTGCCCGCAATGAGACTCCTAGAGCCTCTATGTTTGAAGCTCCAAAAGAGGATGCTCATTGCCAAGGATTTCTCCTTTCCTATGCTTGGGGAAAAATGCAAGAGCATGATGCTGTTTGACCCTGTTTCAACTCACAACTTCATATCCACAGAGTTGACCACCAAGCTAGGCATACAAGCCCACAAGATGGGAGATAAATTGAAATTTGATGGAGCTATCAAGGGACAATACCTCTCAATTACTCCCTTAATTGGAAAATTGAGGCTTCATGTCCAAAGCTATCTTGACCCCTCTCAAACATGAGAATGTTAATCGTTGGGGCACCATGGTTTAACTGCATGGCTTCCAACATGAATTTTCGTGAAAGGAGAATCTACTTCACCTACAGGGAAAAGAGCATGTACATAGATGCTAATGAGTTGGGGAACACCATATCTTTGCAATAAAGGGAATCAAGAGGAATTAGAGTTGTCTCATCTAAATGGATCCCAAGATGTTTTCATGTGTCTCATTCAGGCCAATAAAAAAAAATCATCCACATATAGAACAACGATGAGAAATACATCACCCTCACGCTTGACATACAAAGTGATTTCTATTGGAACATTACAAAAGCCTTGCGTAACCAAATGAGTTTCATCTTTCGCATACCAAGCACGAGGAGATCACTTCAACCATACAAATCTCTCTTGCATTTGCACACTTTATCTTCTTGTCCTTTCTTGACAAAAACGCGAGGTTGCGTCACATATCACCATTCAAGAAAGTAGTAACACTATTTGATTGATGTACATCCCATCCAAAATGAACTGCCAATGCACATAAAAATTGCACAGTAGTCATACGATAAGTGGGAGCTAGAAAAAGTCTCTTCATAATCTATGCATTTCTATTGTGCATAATGTTTTGCAACAAGTCAATACTTAGAGCAATCAATCTCACCATCTAGATTACATTTCAACTTTGAACCAATGACCTTTTTTCCAGGAGGCAAATCACATAAAGTCCATGTGTCATTTTCTATAAGTGCATCATATTTTGATTGCATGGCAGCCATCCAATTTATTACATTGTGTGCTTCATTAAAAAATAGAGGTTCTTCCACATCACATAAACTAGAAACAACCAAAGCATAACAATCTGACACATAAAATGCATTCTAGAGCTTGAACGATACGATTAGACATAGGTGCATCCAATTTACTATCACACAAAGTATGCACTAGCCATTTTTGTATACCTCTAGCCCGTTCATTCTTAGACCTTTCCACATCAAGTACATCATGTACAATTGCATCAATAATAGGCTGAGCGACAGCATTTTTAGAAACCCCCATAGACTGTACATTTACTTCATTGGAATTTACATTCAACTTTTCACCCATTAAAAAGAGGCAACAAAGTGTCATAATTGTCCTGTGAGCTTACATAACTATCTCTAGTACAAGACAACAAAGGCTGAATAGAATCTTCCACAAACACAATATCTCATGAAACCAAGTTACGTTTTGTTTGCAAATGGTATAATCTATAACCTTTTCTTTCAAGACTGTAACCAACAAAAATGCATTTAATAGACTTATCATCCAATTTTTTGTGTTGTGTTTGTGACACCATAGCATAAGCTACTCTTAACCGGGGCCATTTTATACTCACTACTTTAAATGATAAACTTGAAGAAAAGAGCTAAAGTCCGAGAGCATCATAAAAATCCAAATGATAGATTAGAATCATTGAACAATCCTCCTTATGCAAGAGGGTTAGATTTTTCCTTCGAGAGCTAGTAATTTTATGGGTAACACTTTACTTGTCCTATGGGAACCGGCTCTAAAGTTAATCACTTGGCTTAGATGATTAAGAATTTCAAAATTTTACTAATTAAATTACAAGAGAGATGAATTAAGCAAGCTCAATCACTTTCCTAGTGCAATTAGAAAGATGCAGAATTACCGCGTGCATAGGTGAGAGAAAATTCTCTTCTTAGTGGCTTAATGATGGATTGATTTTGCCTTAATCACATTTTAATGTATGAGAAATTTGAATCTAACTTCGTTACACCAATATTGTGTGAGAAAAGAATGAATTTCATCAAATCTACATCATTACTGGCTTGACAATTAATTACTATGTTGCCTAGAGAGAGAAATCTCTCCTAATCATGTATTAATCATTGATTAAGAGTGATGAATGGCTGCATAAATTAGCTAATTGGATGATGATTATGTAATGGAGTATAGCTATGTAAAATTAGAGAGCAGCTATTGGGAATTATAGCTAGGATTAGGCATAGTAGACGAGAATTTTAAGAGAATGATGAAGAGGTTTACAAATGAGCATAAATTAAATCATGATTACCGTGATTAGGGGCTGAAAATCCTCTCGATTTTCTGATCCAAATGAGTTCTCAAGACGAGAATTCGGCAACACTTCCCTCCTTGCTTCTCCTTCAAAAACTGTGTGTGCCTGCAGTACCTCCCCAAGGTGTGTGTAGGTGTGTGTGTGTGTGTGTGTGTGTAAGCATGTGTGTGTGTGTGTGTGTGTGTGTGTGTGTGTGTGAGCACACCTTTAAATAGGCTCCTCAAGGCTGAAAATCGATCTAGGTTGCTATAAGCATCTGAGTGAGCACTCAGTTAATGCATTGGCAAGTCTAGTTGCCTACCCACCAAGTGTCCAGTTGGCTTGGTTAACTGGCTCTCACACTTAGTTGCAAGCTTGGAAACTCTCCCAAGACTCCCACAAGGACAAAAGGCGCCCCCTAGCTGCTAAAGTTGACCCGGAGTGTCCTGGAGCCAGCTTCCACACAGCCTCGGGCTCCGGTGCCTCCTTGCTCAATTTTTGGAAAATTTGATTTTAGGCTAAAACGGGTCATACGAGTCGGAATTTGATGCCGGAAATTGCTATACCAAGCTCTAACTAAGGCGTACTGGTCCGAGTACCTGCCATATTTAGCAGCCCTCCGGGTCTGAAAAATGCATTTTTTTCAAATTCGGGGTACGGGTGCAGTTTTTCGAGGTCAAAACTAGACAGGTTGGGTGACCAAAAACTTACTATTTTTGGAAATTTTTTACAAAAATTATTTTAATTCACATTTCTAAGCTTTAAAACATTCTAAACATCATGGCACTGACAGAATTCGAAAAACTGCTAAATAATAGTAACTTTTTTCCATTATGTTCATTTCATGGTACAAGGGTGCCCTTTTTGGTCGGGTCAGAGACCTTACAACCTCCCCAACATGAAGAATTTGAGATGTCCTCATCTCTAGAATACATCTGGGTAAATTTTATGCTAACTACTTAGGTACATATATCCTTTGTCTAAAGTAAAGATATCCTTTGATAATAGAATAGTCTTCAACTTTATGCGTCTTATTCTGCTGAACTTTGATGAGATCCTCTTGCTTGAATTATTTCTCACTAGCAGAGCATACAGAGATGCTCTCTCATCAGCTTCGTCACCCACAGTTGGTTGTCTCACTGCGGCATTAGCGAAAGCTCCGTTTCCTTGTCCTATGTTTCCTCTTCCTCGGCCTCCTCTTCCGTTTGGTTGACCTCGCCTGTTGACGTTCAAAGGTACATTATTAGCACCGGATGTTTGGGAAATCCTTTTTGGACATTGGCTTTTGTAATGTCCATACTCCTGGCATTCAAAACATTTTATATTGGGAAACTCGGTAGTTGCCGTAGTAGCTACTACAAGACGATGGTCATATGCAGGGTTGATTGGTCTGTTACTCCAGTTGTCTGTCCTGGCCCTCTTTGACAAATAGTATTGACTATCTTGGGTAGTCCTCTGAATCTCTTTAGCTAATGATTTGGCCCTTAGCAAGGCATCTTGCAGAGTTGCTGGCCTGAGAGCTTCTAGTCAGTTGTTCAAGGGGTCGATGAGTCCTTGACAGAACCGTGCTACTTGTTGTTCCAATGTCATCTTAGGAGCATATCTCCGAAGAGTGACAAACTTTGCATAATACTCTTCGACAGATGAAGTCAGCTGCCGAAGTGAAAAGAAATCATTCATCTTCAAGGTTTTATAGGCAGGTGGTAAATAACGTCCCATTATTGCAGCTTTGATGTCTTCCTAGGATTGGGAAGATCCCTTAATATCCAAATCCCTGCAATGTTGCTTCCACCATATCTTGGCATCGCCACAAAAGCGGAACATCGCAAGCATGGTCTGATTCACGGGTTGGGTTCCCGCAGCTTCGAAGTAATCGTCCATTGCTTCCATCCACACTTCTGCATCTCTCTCCACATTTCCCCCCTCGCCCTTAAAGAGTGGAGGCTGGGCTTGTTTAAGGAGGAGCTTCTTCTCTTGCGTTGCCGACTAAAGAGCAGCAGGCAGAGCCTATCCAATGGTATAAAACTCATTACTATAGCACTCTTCTCAAATGAACCTAGGCTTTTCCATACTCAAGAAGAAATTTAACTTTTGGGCTTAACCAGCCTACTTAATCTGTACATCTATCACAAAGGATTTAACCATTCCACCATTAGTTTAAATTCCATTGAATACATCCAAAATTGTCCGATAAATAATGGTAAAAACTTTACGCGAGAGCTTTGATCCATACTTATAACTTTATGTGCATCAACAGGCTACCTGCCCGCAGCACTAGTCGCACCAACGACTTCTCAAAAAACATCATGTGGAACCCACTGAATCCCAACAGGCTCAACGAGTAAAACTCTTTAACATCACTCAGGAGACAATCCACTAGAAAAATCCAATGTCATTATTCTGGGAAACATCATGCTCAAGCTTTGAGTACCAGCTATCCTACTATCCCTTATTTTTTCAAAATTTTCAAACAAAATCATTTTCCAGTTCGTAAACCTATAGCTCTGATATCAAGTGTGAGGTCCCCACCCCGCCGTATCAAGTGGCGGATCTGATGGTGAACTTGGTGGCCACTAGATCTATAGCGGAAGCAAAAAAAGTGCTTCAGGGTTCAACTAGCGGATGATCTCTCATCACAAAGTGAGGCAAGTTTGAGCCTACTAGCAATGAGATCTAGCTCCACCTGGCAGGGGAAGCGTACTTAACCTATCTAGCGATTCTAAGACCCACCTTCCAAGAGAAGAGGAATCTCGAGCTCCTTTTTCCCCATGTTTCAAAGGCACGTACACTTGAGACTTCGCCGCTCTAAAGGCAATGAGTATTACTAGTATCTATTTAAACACTATGGGGACAGAGAGTTCCCGAACAATTGGGACCACCCTTCTCATAGGCATTGGCAACCTGAGCTAAGCCCCCACTTGCCACCCCCACACTAACACTTCCTTGTGTGTCCTAATTACTACCACAATGATTGTTCAACATAAACATTCCTTGATTAGATTTCGAATCACAATGTTCGTTAAGACAGCCCTTCAATCAGTATTGCAAAGCGGCACCAAAACAGTAACTATAGTAAAAATTTTACTCAAACTTATTCATTAAAATTCCAATGTTCTAGAGGTACAACATCCCCCCTCCAGCGAGAGTTTACTCCTTCCGTTGTCTCCTAGCTGCCCATACAACTAGGTATGTCCACCGCATAGAAAGCACGACATGGACATTCCCACCGCTTAACCAGCAGACGTGGATTCAAGAGCCCTTAACCAGGAACTTTGCCCCCTGTGATCAGAGGGGGTTCAGGACTAATTCAACATTGGAAATAGAATGAACATGTCGAGCTAAATTTTCCCTAGCAGACATTCTTTCCTATTGCAATCAGTATATCCATCAATCATTTCTTTCCTACTTTAGACTTTAATGTACAAATGAATTCAAATGCCAAGGTCTCCGTCGGATTTCTCCAACATGTTTGGGGGTATGTTGTTTCCTAGCTAAACGTGTGCAATGTTTAATTAAACAACTTGAATAAAATTGTGACCTACCTCTTCCATTTCTTCGTCAATGGCCCGTGAGATGGCCAGTACTTGTTCGTCCATGGGAGCTTTTCATTTTCCATTCACATTGCTCGTTCCCGCCTCGCGGTCGTGGGCACCACCGAAGCGAGTTCTCTTAACCGGGGCCATTTTATACTCAAGAGAGATGAATTAAGCAAGCTCAATCACTTTTCTAGTGCAATTAGAAAGATGTAGAATTACCGCATGCATAGGTGAGAGAAAATTCTCTTCTTAGTGGCTTAATGATGGATTAATTTTGCCTTAATCACATTTTAATGTATGAGAAATTTGAATCTAACTTCGTTACACCAATATTTTGTGAGAAAAGAATGAATTTCATCAAATCTACATCATTACTTGCTTGACAATTAATTATTATGCTGCCTAGAGAGAGAAATCTCTCCTCATCATGTATTAATCATTGATTAAGAGTGATGAATTGCTGCATAAATTAGCTAATTGGATGATGATTATGTAATGGAGTATAGCTATGTAAAATTAGAGAGCAGCTATTGGGAATTATAGCTAGGATTAAGCATAGTAGACGAGAATTTTAAGAGAATGATGAAGATGTTTACAGATGAGCATAAATTAAATCATGATTACCGTGATTAGGGGCTGAAAATCCTCTCAATTTTCTGATCCAAATGAGTTCTCAAGACGAGAATTCGGCAGCACTTCCCTCCTTGCTTCTCCTTCAAAAACTGTGTGCACCTGCAGCACCTCCCCAAGGTGTGTGTGTGTGTGTGTGTGTGTGTGTGTGTGTGTGTGTGTGTGTGTGTGTGTGTGTGTGTGTGTGTGTGTGTGTGTGTGTGTGTGTGTGTGTGTGTGTGTGTGTGTAAGCATGTGTGTGTGTGTGTATGTGTGATCACACCTTTAAATAGGCTCCTCAAGGCTGAAAATCGATCTAGGTTGCTATAAGCATCTGAGTGAGCACTCAGTTAATGCATTGGCAAGTCTAGTTGCCTACCCACCAAGTGTCCAGTTGGCTTGGTTAATTGGCTCTCACACTTAGTTGCAAGCTTGGAAACTCTCCCAAGACTCCCACAAGGACAAAAGGCGCCCCCTAGCTGCTAAAGTTGACCCGGAGTGTCCTGGAGCCTGCTCCCACACAGCCTCGGGCTCTGGTGCCTCCCCGCTCAATTTTTGGAAAAATTGATTTTAGGCTAAAACGGGTCATATGAGTCAGAATTTGGTGCCAAAAATTGCTATACCAAGCTCTAACTAAGGCGTACTGGTCCGAGTACCTGCCTTTTTTTCAAATTCGGGGTACGGGTGCAGTTTTCGAGACGGTCAAAACTAGACGGGTTGGGTGACCAAAAACTTACTATTTTTGGAATTTTTTTACAAAAATCATTTTAATTCACATTTCGAAGCTTTAAAACATTCTAAACATCATGGCACTAACAGAATTTGGAAAACTGCTAAAAAATAGTAACTTTTGTCCATTATGTTCTTTTCATGGTACAAGGGTGCCCTTTTTGGTCGGGTCAGAGACCTTACAAAGAGGTGGCAAAGAAGTAACCATATCAGATTTCTGCAAACGCGGCAATGTGGAAAAATTCAGATGACCAAAATGTGCATGCCGCAAGTTTTTCATCTGATATAGCCTTATAATCCACAAGTGCATTTGCAAAATTTTGCCACACTTGTCATACAAAGTGAGCTTATACATCCCATGGCATAAAGTTCCAGATGCAACAATTTCATCACCAAAACTGAGATCATGTATTGTACATTTGTCATCCACAAAGTTGACTACAAGTCCAAGTCTAGCAGGTGCAAATACAGACAAAAGATTCTTCTTGATCCCATGTACATAAAGTGTTAGGTTTAATGGTCATGTGGCCGACTGCCCATCACTAACTCCTACTAACCCTAAGTGTACAGCTATACACTTTTGTGAACCACTAACACTAAGTACAATGTGTATTGTGTCTTATTGCTTAAGATAGAGAAGAAAGCAAGGGAGCACTCAGTCTGTGTCCGCTCTTCCCCTGCAACTATGTGGCTATGGTGGAGTGTGTGTGAGTGTGCATGCATATTCCTCTTCCGCTTCCGTTGTGCTCCTGCCTCCTCTCCTTCATCTGGTATCAGAGCGGTTTCATTCCCAAAATCAGTTCCACGTGCGCGTGCACTTTTAATAGTGCAAACAGAGTTTCGACTTTGGCATCGGCAAATTCAGCATTCCGAGAGCGTTTCCACCACGTGTCCTAGGGTTTTACCCCTCTTTTGGAGCCATTCGTACCATCAAAAACCTCATTCGAGCTATGGTTCAGAAGCTGAATTTTTCAGCCCTCCTTTGGTAGTTTGTGTTGCAGAGCTTCCATAGCCAGTTTTACAAGTACCGTTGTTGCAATCTCTTCCATCTATGAGAGCCCATGGCTCATTCAAGAGTGTGTAGCCTCTTTTGGAGTGGCCTCATACAGACACATAGAGTGGGAGTTTGAGGGCAATGTCTTCTTTGACTACAGGTACAAGTGCATGTACATAGAGAGGCTTGGTTAGCTTCCTCTGTGCTTCTCGGTTTCGGGGGATATGTGTTCGCAATGTGAGCCGAGTCAGCACCCGGGCTGCTAGCTATGGGAGAAGAGAGGAAGAAAAGATGCACTACACCGCAAAATTATCGAGCAACCTCTTTGAAATAGGATCAAAGTGCTAAATTAATTGATTTTTATGATGCCAACAAAATTTGACGCATGTTAGCCAAGGCGGTGCTGTTAACAACACTGTCAACTTAATTAACTACAAATTAAGAGTTTAAGCCCCCATTTACAAAAAAATTAGTCCAAATTAGTTTAGCCTGCAATAAATCAAGATGTCCACCGATGATTGGTGTTGATGAACAAAAGACTAAACATGGTAAATGGACGCAAAACTTTCCTTGTGTTGCTGAACCTCGCTTGCTGAACTTTAACCCTTTTGATTATGCCCTCAACTCTTTGCTTAATTCTTCCCTTTTTCGAGGCTTTGCTTTGTTTCTCTAATCCCGAGAGAGAAAGAGAGATTGCTTAGAACTCTTGTCTTGTTTTGGTCGATTGAGCATGAGAGAGAGAAAGCACTTCGCGTGCAAGCTCGAGAGAGAGAGAGAGATGGCACCTTCGTTCTCCAAGCGAGAGAGAGAGAGAGAGAGAGAGAGAGAGAGAGAGAGAGAGAGAGAGAGAGAGAGAGAGAGAGAGAGAGAGAGAGAGAGAGAGAGAGAGAGAGAGAGAGATTGGATTATCATCCACGGAGGTCATATATGACCTATGGGACCAAGAACACAACATTACAACGATTCATTCTCAGTGTGTGCTGATACATATCAGTTAAGGACTGAGGGTCCATCAAGAGGGTAGGGTAGGAGAAAACAAACAAAAACCTAAGGGTCGGCTGGGGGGAGAGATGGTTTGGGATTTCGGAATTCCTGGATGATCGCTTTGCCACCTCGATAGATTGCCCATTTTCCTTGCTTACGCGCTTCATGCACCTTCTTAAGCTCACTCGCTTTACTCTTGAGTTGATTCATGGTCAATTCTTCTGCAATCCAAAGCTTGGTTTCTTTGAGAAGGCGGGACTGACGTAGAAACTTCACCCGCTCCTCTTTGTTCTTGAAGGTAAGAACACAATGCTCGGGACGCACATGACGATGTGTATCATTGATCCAAGCGACATTCTCTGACTTGATGTTGATTGGCTCAATAATGTTGTTAAGTTTGATGATTGCCTCTTCAAGGGTGTCCTCAACAGTGAACCACTGCAAGGGGAGCCCACCGATGCGTACCTTGAGAGCATTATCTTCTTGAGATTTTTGTTCGGAGATTTCCTTTGTTACACACGTCTTTACTTGGGCAATGGTTGTTGAGTGAACTTGGCTAACCTTTGCCTCAACCTCCTTTACCTTGTCGGTGGTGAGGTCAGCCATAGACTTGAATTGTTCTTCTAATTTGCACAGGCGAGATTTGAGTTCAAAGTTTTCCTCCAAGACTCGATCAAGAGTTGCTTGCAACTGCGTGATGCGATCAAGTTTGCTAGGGGCTGCCAGCACTGTTGCAAAACTCGGTCTTGTTTTGGCGGGGGTCTTTGGAGTAGCCATCCCTGTGCTTGAGGGGATAAAAGCGAACCAACCACTGACTCGCAAATTCTAGAGGGAAAACCCTTTGAGAATGCTCAAGGCTTCAACCTTTGAAAAAGTTATGAACTTCAGAACTGTGAGAAGGCTTGAACTGTGTCGTGACCTGCAGATTTAACTGTGTCGAGTATCTTATGGAGGGCACCACGACCTGCTGTACTTCGCAGGGCTGAAGCCGAAAACCAAAAACCAATGCCGGAAAAACCTCTCTAATGCCCAAGGCTACAACAACCTTTGAAAAGGTTTCTTTTTTTTTTGAGTGTATCGGGACCTGCAGACGCCTCCCCTGTCGAAAAAAAACAGTGTAGAGTGGAAGCTCGTGTTGCGGGTGTGCTCGCCCCTGCAAGGGTGCACAATGCTTGGAATCTCTCCCTGCCGAAGGGCACCGCGGCCTGTTGTACTTCGCAGGGCTGAGTCCGGAACCCGGACTGAGGCCGTCCTCGCAGGGCTGGGGCAGAGCTTCGCACAGAGCTGCGTGGGCTGTTAAGGGGGGCTAGGCTAAAGCTTAACGCCTCCCCCAGGGCAGCCCTTCGCCCAGGGGGGGCTGAGGTAGACGATGTTGGTCTGCTCTAGTCTGCGCTAGGGTTAGAGAGAGAGAGAGAGAGAGAGAGAGAGAGAGAGAGAGAGAGAGAGAGAGAGAGAGAGAGAGAGAGAGAGAGAGAGAGAGAGTACCTTCTCGTGCAAGAGAGAGAGAGAGAGAGAGAGAGAGAGAGAGAGAGAGAGCACCTTCATTACCCAAGCTCAAGAGAGAGAGCTTCCTTCCTCACAATCCCCTCCTCGCATGCAATAAAAGCCCTTCTATTAATAGCTCGTCCCTCCCTTCAATGGCGCGGCCGCTACTGACGTGGCATGGGACTCGTCCCTATGATGTGGGAGGACATCATGTGCGCCATACAATAATTGATGCTTCACTGTTCCAAAGAAAAATGGTACTTTAAGATTCATACAGGATATGGAGCCGGTTAACAAGGTAACAATCCGCAATGTTGGTACTGGCCCAATTGTGGATGAATTTGTTGAAGCCTTTGCAGGTAGATCAATTTACTATATGGGTAATCTTTACTCTTGATATGATCAATTTCAGTTAGCTTTGGAGATCATGGATATTATTGTGATGCATACACCTCTCAGGTTGGTAAGGATGTGCACTCTACCAGAGGGTGCTACTAATTTTGTAGCTCATATGATGAACGGCATGAATAAGGTATTAAGGGACTTTATCCCTCATGTTACTATGCCCTTTATTGATGATCTACCAATTAAAGGCTGTGAGGAAGGCTCAAAAGATGAGGTAAAAGATCAGAGGGGGTGCCGAAAGTTTGTTACTCAACATATTTCTGAATGTGATGCTATTTTATCCAGGCTTGAAGAAGTTAACACTTTCAGAGCAAAAATCACCTTTTGGTGCTAAAGAGGTCCTAATTGTGGGGCATATGTGCAATCCAGAAGGTAGAAGGCCAAGTCAGTTGAAGCTATTCGAAAGATGAAAGAAACGTGCTCTTCAGTTACTGAAGTTCGTCGATTTCTGGTGCATGTGTATTCTATCTTATTTGGCTACCACATTTTGCTCATGTTGCAGAAGTGCTTTAACAACTGTTGAGAAAAGGTAAAAGATTTTTTTGGGAAGAAGTTCACACACAGGCAGTTAGGAAATTAAAGAAGATGCTTCTCGAGGCTCCGACCTTGAGGAAAGTTGACTACAAATGCGGAAAGCCAGTAGTTTTAAGAGCTGCCACTAGTCCGACAAGTATTGGATGGGCTATAGGTCAAGATGATCAAGAAGGGAACAGGTATTCGGTTTGATTTGGAGCAAAAGTGCTCAATGCTTGCCAAAGAGTCTACCCACAAGTTAAGCGAGAACTTTGGGGTGTTGCTACTGCTCTAAGGTCTGATAAAAAATAATTTATTGGAGCTTCACTCGTGGTAGAAATAGATTGCTTTCCATACAGAGGGATGATTGCAAATTTCTCTACTCCAGATATTGCTATGCTATGATGGATAACTTATATTAAGTCTCTTAACCCGGAATTTTGTCATATTGCAGGTAGAGATAATCCTATTGCAGATATGTTATCAAGATCTAGGTTTGAAGATGAAGAAGAGATGCTGACCACAAGTGATGATGTTGGCTTGAAGTTCTATATGTCTTCTTATCTACGTGCAAATTGTGGTAATATTGCTCATATTTTTTAGGTATTTTCTGAGGAGTTCTATGATGGAGAATGGCTTTTGATTGGTCGCCACCTTAGCACTCTTAATAAGCATGAAGGGTGGACGGATCAAGAGTATAAAAATATCAGAAAGAAAGCTTACGGTTATTTCCTGAAGGATGGACACTTATGGAAGCAACCAAAACACTCTAGAGGGGTATTGCAGCGGGTTGTTTGTGTTAAAGCAACTCAACAGCAGGTTATCAAAGAATTTCATGAAAGTTTATGGGCTGGACACGGAGGGGTCTGGGTAACTCTTGTCAAGATTAAGGATCGTTACTGGTGGAAAGGTATGTATGAAGATGTGGCTCACTTTGTGGAGACATGCTCAATATGCCAACAATATTCTAATGTGCGACATCGAGATGGATTGCATCCCACCTATCCATTGGCTATGCACTACAAGTGGGTGGTGGACCTGATTACCATGCCAATAGGTGTTTGGCAGATGCGGTACATTGTTCTTTCCAGAGAGGATCTTACTAATAAGGTGGAAGGCAAATATTTTTGTACCAAAGCTACCAGTTCTGTATGCAAGTTCTTTCTTGAGGATGTTATTTCGAGGTATGGATGTGTTGGTAGAATTACTGCTGATAGAGGAGAGTTGGATGCAGATGAAGCTCGGGATTTCTTTGCTCGCTTTAAATTGGCTCTCACTACAACATACAATCCAGAGGGTAATGGTAAAAGGGAAAGAGGGCATCCGCCCGTTGTTAAAGCTTTAGCAAAGGCATGTCAGGGACATATTGGTGATTGGCCTGAACTCCTACCATTTGCTTTATGAGATGATTGAACTACTCATAGTTCTGGTACAGGTTTTATGCCATTTGAGCTAATGTACGGGTAAAAACCCATTATGCCTACAGAGGAAGCGGTTATTTCTTGGATCGTAATGCCATGGGAAGAAAGGTATGTCTACAAAAAAATTTCTTGCCTTGCGCATTCGCCAACTTGAAAGGTGTCAAGAAGATATTGAACACGCTAAAGTAATGCTTAAAGAAGAAAGGTTGAAGAATAAAGCAGCATTTGATGGCAAGCATAGAGTATGACCTTGTGCTATTAAAGATGGGGATTGGGTCCTTGTATATGATAGTATCCTAGAGAATCAATATACTGCTATGCGGAAGATGGTTAAACAATGGTTTGGACCATATGTATTACTTCATGTTTATGATAATGCGACCTACAAGTTATGCCAGCTTGATGGCACTGATCTCAAGGTGCCTATTGTAGGGAAAATAGTTAAGTTGTTTAAGCAACGAGATGGTGAGATTAATATTGGAGATTTCAACACATATCAACCTTCTGAAGATAGTGTTATGTATGTGTTAGATGATGAGTCTGATGATGCTCTTGATGATGCTTCATAAGTGCAGTTGGCACAGACCGGAGGCTGTGCAGGTTTAGAGGGGGTGGATGTCATGCAGCTCTGCTCCCATGCTAAGAAATATGCCATAAAAATGCACATCAAGCTTGTTTGAAGCTTACATGATTAATGAACAGTGTTTAGGGCTTGGTAACAGGCCAAGTTTAATGTTGAATGTATGTCAAATGCGGCTAAAAGGGCCAAAACATGCCTTAATGATGCTAAAAAGGAATATGATTTAAGTGAGCACAAATGGGATATTATGATCTAAAATTGCAGTGCTTGCAGTGCTCTATCGGCCTGTCTTTACATCTCGTCGATTGGAGCTATGGAGAAAAAGTTATGGCAGTTTGAAGTTTAAGTTGATGTAGATCCGTACCGGATTAGGCAACTGCAGAGCTAATGGGACAAAGATGAAATGAACGCATGGGCCTGGAGTGCTCACTTTTTAGAGTGTGTTGATCTTTTCAGATCCGCAATCGGAGTTCCGATTGCCAGGATATTGGCCATTAAAGATTCACCGAGGGTCAGTTTTGTACCAGTATGGTCGACTAGGTCGGAGTGCCATCTAGAAATTTACAGCCTCAGCAGGGTTTGTATGTGTTCTATGTAGCTTGAAAAGTCTACAAGAATTTATGGCTTGTCAGACAGAGTCCGAATTGATGAGCTAATATGGCTTGAGGCCGGTGTCACTTACCAACACTGCTGAGCGGGATAATTTTTGGCATCACCCGAGAAGTTGATACAAGCAAACCGAGTGCAAAGGGAATTCCTTCCGGAAAATGTAATCACCTATACGTGCGTCTTAAAGACATGTGGCATTATCTAAGATGGTAATATGGGCAGTTAAATTCACGGATGATATTGTTGATCAAGCACTACTGTGTAAAGATGTCATGCCTTGCGCCGGCATGTGTAGCAAATGTGGTGACCTACACGGAGTTTCTAGCATTGCTTTAGTCGATATGTACACCAAATGTGGTGGCCGCTCAATGGTTGCTCCCAGGTTTCTTGGAGGAATGGTCGCCCAAAGTAAGGGGCGTGGCCGCCCAAATTAAAAACAAAATCCATTAACACAATGGCCATCAATTGTGTGTAGAGGGGAAAAATAAAGCAAGGAGATGGCGTTCAGCAGCACGGCAGGGTGCAGGAAAAGGGGAGGACTCGCGCTGGCCAGCACGGTGCTCGGATGAGCTCGACCAAGAGACGAACATTGGCCGGCATATCCACGAAGTTGACCACTAAGCTAGGCATACAAGCCCATGAGATGGGAGATGCATTAAAAGCCAATGGAGCTATCAAGGGACAAGACGTCTCAGTTACTTCCTAAATTGGAAAATTAAGGCTTCATGTCCAAAGCTATGTGGACAAAAAGGATTTCTTCATATCCCCTCTAAAACATGAGAATATATTGTTGGGACACCATGGTTTAACCGCATGGCTTCCAACATGAAGTTCCCTAAAAGGAGAATCTACTTCACCTACAGGGAAGAGAGCATGTACATAGATGCTAATGAGTCGGGGAACACCATATCCTTGCAATAAAGGGAATCAAGAGAAATTAGAGTTGTCTAATTTCCTAAATGGATCCCAAGATGTTTTTATTGATGACATCCCTAGTGAGCTACCTCTAAAATGAGGGATGATGACCATGCAATGAGCTCCTACCAAGAAGCTCACCGCCTAACAAGCCTCCTTATCAAGTTTCACAAGCTCAACAAGAGGAGATCATGAGGCAAGTGCATGAAATGGTAGAAAAAGGGATAGTGCAGTCTAGCTCCTCTCCATTTTGTTCACCATTTCTTTTAGTGCAAAAGAAAGACGACACATATCACATGTGTGCCAACTATAGAGCACTAAATAAGATCACTATCAAAAATAGATTTCTTGTGCCGTGCGTAGAAAATCTAGCTGATAATTTATGAGTTTTGGCCTAGCAAATGCTCCAGATGCATTCAAACTCACGATGGATAGCAGCGATTTTCAGCCCTTAAGAACCTTAGTTTTTATCCCTAAAACTTGCATATTTTCAGCGAGACAAGATCATCAGAAAGCAGTCCCAAAACCACCATTTTTGGATTGTAGCAGATTTCAGCCCATAGCGTGTAACATTTAATGGCCTAAAAACTTGTGTGTAGCGGAAATTAGCATGAACATAGTGAGCATTTCATTAGAATAGATTCCTAATGAGAATTACAAGAGTGCTTGGGTGGAGAGAGCGACAAAAAGCATAACACCTAGTTAGATAGCATGAACAATACTTTCAAAAGAGAGAGAAATTAAGCTATTGACAACAGTTGAGGACTGGATTTGCATGGAGCCGGTCCCCCCTCCAAAAGGCTTTGTATTATGGTTTCTCCCATCAAGAGAGACATTGTACAATACAATTCTTTGTGTTCCTTCAAGACTAGCTAGTACAATGAAGATGAAAGCTTCATGCACTAAGCAAAAAAAACACAACATTAATTATCCCCGGTCTCAGACGCAAGACCTCACACACCTTCGAAGATGGTGAGAGCTAGCAGGGTATGAGAGTAGATTGAAAGGAAAAAGGAGTATCTTACGAGAAGGATGTACATCTCCTCACATAATCACTCATATTAGCATAGCTTAGCTTAGTAATTAGCTTGGTAGAGGAGATGAGCATGCATTGAAGCTTGGCTCTTGGTTGGATTTGCATCCACATGCCAAGAGTGTGTCGATGTAGGCTTCTATCTCACAAGCTTGGAGTAGGTGATGAGCTCTCCATTAAAGCTTGGGAAGAGATAGTCTTCTTTTCTTCACACATGAGATTGTGTGAGTGTGTGTGTGATAATCCCTTGCAAAAATCAGCCCCCTCTCTCTCTTGGGCGAGCCCTCTTGCTATTTGCTCTTGCTCTACCCTCATTGGACCTCTCCAGGTCAAGCCAATGACTATTAAGCAGCATAAGTGATAGCCTTCTGACATGTGTCCCCCTTTCCCCTTTTGTGAGAGCTTTAGGTAATTGAATAATTCAACTAAACTCTCATTGGACCCCTTTGCCTCCTGGCCAATAGGAATGAGGCAAGCCATTGGGCTGTTGAATGCTCATTAGACCCCTTGGGAGACTGTCCAATAGTCTTCTAGAGGACTTAATTCTCATTGGTTCTTTTATTAAGTGTTTTTAAATTAATTAAACTAGATTTACTCTAGCCTAATTCTCATTGGTCCACCTCCAAGGCCATCCAATAGGAATTGGGTACACCTTGTGGGCATTTGGCCTAGGGAGCTGACATGTGTCCCTCATTCCCTTTGTGTAAAGGGAGATTGTGTGTGTGTGTGTGTGGCTTTCTCTCTCATCCCCTACATGCAAGGCTCGTCCCCTCCCAAGTAGGGATTGCAAAGCCTTTTTTGTACACACGCAAAGCATCCAATTCCCTTAAGGTTGACCTTTGGACACAACCTTTGAATTTTGGAACCTTAGCATTTTGGAAGTCTTAATGGGCTGAACCTTAGGGTCTTTTTAGCCCATTGTTGCACATGGCTCTTTTGCAGATGGCCCCCCCTTTGGATCCCTACTGTGGCCGGTCTGCTAGCTTAACCAATATTCTAGATTTTTCTCCCCTGGCACTTCCCCATATTAAATGATCAGTTTAACATGAGAAAATCATTTAGGAGAATTAGATATTGATTATTATGACATAGCATTTTTGGACAGCAGATAAAAAATTGCAGATTTCAACCCTTAGGTCGGTCTTCTCGTCCCCATCATCATCGCCGACATAGCCTAGACTTTCATAAGTCTCATGCATACCGCACAAGTGACAATCAATATGTAGCCTTTATTTAACCATACTTTAGAAAATTTGAACGATGCATCTTACCCAAAATATAACCTTCACAAACATGCTTCAAAGATTCCTCAACAGGTGCCAAAGAAGCAACCACATCAGATTTTTGCAAGCGTAGTAAATTGATAAAATTCAGATACCTAAAAACGTGCACGCCAAAGTTTTGCATATGAAACAGCCTTTGAATCCACAAGTGCATTTGCAGAATTCTTTCCACCCTTGTCAAACAAAGTGATCTTATACAGCCCATGGCACAAAATGCCAAATGCAACAATTTCATCGCCAAAATTGAGATCATGATCTGTACATCTGTCATCCACAAATCTGACAACAAGACCAAGTCTAGAAAGTGCAGATATAGACAAAAAAGGTTCTTTTCAATCCCAGCTCTAGTAAAGAACTATTTTCATCAAAACCGTCATTCTTGTCAGCTGCCACATCTTTGACCTAGAAATTGTTTAGTGAAAATCCTGGAAGCACATCAAATCTACATGTGAACATGGCTAGCACCAAGTTCTCAACCTGGAACATGGTTTATGATTAAGATAGAAATATAACCATATCTTTTATGAAACTCATAGAGAAATGGTTAGAACTTCCTAAATCTGTGAAATCATATAACAACATATGTCCCTGAGAACATCCAAAGGAAGATGGTACAAAGATGAAAAAAATTGCACATGCAAACCTCCTTGATGATGAGTGCCAAGTGGTCCGCTTGACACGCCACTATAACTTCACCATCCAGCAATAAGAACTCTGCAACTAGGGTGAACACATTGGTGACAACCTCAATAGAGAATACATTCCAATGGAGGATGTCGCCAATGCTAGTGCAGTGTGTTGGTAGGTTGTTGGTAGGTCGGTCCAAGTCCAAGTCACACCACTTCATGCTGCTGATGAGGATCTAATTGGCCAGTGTGAGAGAGAGACCCCACCAAAAGATGGATCACGCAGAGGTCTTGAAATACATAAGACCATGTATAAAAAGATTTCCAACGATTTCAAAGAAGAAATTAGATACTACAGCGTCATAAACTCACTCAAGGTTGCTTTTTGGGTCCATAAGCACCTTTTGTAGATGGTCTACGTTAGCAATGATTGCAAGATGTAAATGAACCACTACAACAATTCCAATTTCAACCATGCTTGCATTCGAGTGTGCCAAGACTGCTTCACATTCAAAATGTGATCTCAAAATGTGATCAATTTTTGGGAACCAATTTCATTTAAACATCATGCATTGACTTCTAGTTGTATTTTTTACCTAGTGGAAAGGAGCCAAGTGGTTTGGAAGGCCTCACTAAAAGTGGGTGACTAGCCTTGCTTTGCCCGAAGTGGTGCGTATCAAACCCCTAGATCTTGAACCATGGGATGGACTCGATCTACGTGATTTTGAGCATTGCTCGGAGTCACCCTGCTTAGAATCTGAACTGCCACCTTGTTGTTCTCTCCTTTCAATCAGTTGCTCTTTTGATAACTCCTCCAATTCTTCAATGACTGCTCATTCTCTCTTCACTCCACTTGATGGTCCTAGAATTTCTATGTTTGGGGTTGGATGTCCCCTAGCCGTGCTAGGAAAAAGAACATCAATAGGCTAATTGATGGTGACACTTGCACTTTTGCCCTTCTTCCTAACCTTCTTGTGTAATGTTGCAAGTCAAAACAATAGTGAGGACACTATTGTTTATCAAATATCACATTGATTGCATAAGAAGGAAAATGCTTATCTTTGTATGCTTCCGCTTTGTTTTTGAGGAACTCACCATCAACATAGTCCAAGAACCATGGATAGTCTCTCCACGCATCCTTACCATGGAGTTTGTCTATTCACTCAGTGGGATAGATCCCACTCTCTCTATCTCTGTTTGAGGATAAATCAAACGGGCGCCCAGCTGGTCGGACACGTAGCCGGACACCACATTTGTAGTTTATTATTTTGTCGAGCTAGTGTAGTAATACTCTGTGTAAATCTTGATTCCAAATTAATGGATCAATTCCCTGAGTTGTAATTCTGTCAATGACAATTGTAAAGGTACATGTGAGCCAGCCACTAGCCATTTAGAATGCCCTAGGTATAAAGGTCAATAACCTTAATGTGAAAGGGAGGCTTATCTTTAGAAGAAAAAAGGAGCTCAAAAAATGTACACTCAAGCTATGAGCTGCTCCACCTTGTAATCACCGCAGCTAATGAATGGGTAATCAGTTTTCAATTCTGAAACTTGCATTGTGTTCCTCTCTCTTTGCTCTGTAAATTAAGTGTAAGCATTGTCATTTTTGTTGTGTTTCGCAACTATGCATCTGTGAGTTGATTGCATATTTGATGCTTAATTGTTGTTTATAATCATTTTGGCCATAGGAGAGTGTTCTTAGACCATAGGACGACATTTTTGGCATGTTCTGTTGCAGTTTTCATGACCTTTTTCATGATGGATCATGATTTTGGTACCTTGTTGGATTGTGACCAGACTTGCTAGGATAGTGCCCCTAGATGTCCTAGACCTCCTCCTAAAGTTTTGTTGCATTTCGAGTCTGTTCGAGTGCCGAAATGGCGTGATGACCTAGAGCTGTGAGAAAGGACATAGGTAGATTTCCCTGATCATTGAGTGTTGGTTTGCTTGTTGAGCTAGTGTGTTTACTTGTTAAGGTTCACTTCGTGAGATTGACGATCTCATAGAGTCTCCGTGCCCCATCCGAGTCACTTTCCCTGAGTATTGACTTTATGTTAGTGCCAGAAAGCTATGCTGCAGACATTCGTCGCGGCGACCTGCTAACATTGGTGCCACTACCAGGGATATGATCCTTAGATGGTGAGTGACCTAGTGCGTATTTAGAGCGTTCTTTTTCTAAGATTTGTCTCTCCATTCCATTTACACCTTAGCAGTGAAGCAGCTAGACATGGGGTTTAGTGCTTGATAGAGTCTAGAAGTCAAGGACTTGCTAGATCTATTCTCGAGAGGTAAAGAGGGTTGTGAGTGAGATTGCCAAAAGCATTTCATTCTTCGATTTTCTCTATGCTTTCAGAGTGTTGTACCGTTTTTCGTTATGACTTTATTTTGTACCGTTTTGTTTGTTTTTGTTTCATTTTCATTTCAGTGCGTAGGAGTAGGGTAAGTAGAAACTACCACCATCAAATTTGGGCTAAAAGATTGAGGGTAAAAAGGGTGAAAACCATATTTTGGCCAAAATGACCATAACTCTGAAATTCTGAAAATTTGATGGTAGAAACCTCAAAAGTGATCCAAATTTGAAAATTTGTGGATCAAAGGCATCAGCAGACTCTCTAGAATCAATCTGGAAAGTTTGGCAAGAATCTGTGAAGGAACATGGATCGCGATCCATGTATCCCAAAAAACCAATTTTGGTGAAAAGTGACCAGTCAGTGAGCATCAGTGGGAAACTGCTCCGATCAAATTTTCTTGAAAGAAAAACTCAAAAATCACTTTAGAATTGGCTGTTAGGGCAAAAATAATAAAACAGGCATTGCAGACACAAAATTGAGCAACTCTTGAGATTTTGGGATCCAAATTCAAACAGGGGTGAGATTTGGCTTCTACAGGGCATAAAGAACCAAAAGAACAAAATCCATGAAAAAATGCTGTCAAACATGGATTGCGATCCGAGTACCTTTTTGGCATTTGGGGCTAATATTTGACAAGTACATTCCTGGTATCATTTGGAACAACTTTGCCAAAAGCGACTATAGCAAAAAATTGATCAAAATGGCCAAATACAGAAACTAGTCAAAAACCGCAGGACAGACAGAAAAACTTTCTTTTGAATGACAAAAACTGGTCCAAATCCAAAATTTTTGATACCATAGCATCTAGTAAACATGTTGATTCTATTGATACCAGATATGTCAGTTTGGCTTCCAAACATGGATCGCGATCCATGTACCTCATGAAAATTTTTTGGTTGAGATTTGAGCAGTGGGTAGCTGAGACATAGACAAACACTTTTCCCAAAAGAACCAAATGCAAAAAAAATTGTGAAAAGTGGTCCAAAGAGCCAGAAACAAAACATTCTCTAAACTGCCATAACAGATTGTAGAAGTCAGTTTTAGTTGGGCAAAATTTAGCCAAATGCAAAAATTCTTGGTGAGCAAGCTACAAATATCATAAGCTATCAGCACACCAAAAATTCAGATCCAAAAGTGGTGGAACATGGATCGCGATCCATGTACCTCTGAGAAATGTTTGGACAGAAACTTTTCAGCCTATAGTAGAGACCATTGTGAACAAAAGTACCCAAAGAATTTTTGTCAAAAAAGTTCAAAAACTGGGTGAAAAGAGCCAAAAGAAGTTCAAGGTGAAAACCCTAAAACAGACCTGTGGATTGACTTTTGCCTAGCCTAAACAAGTCCAAATCACACAAAAACCACATAGCTAGCATCAGAAGACCAAGGGGAAGCTGTGTGCCAATTATCATCTAACACATAGGCACATGGATCGTGGTCCATGTTCCTTTGTCACAAACTGATACCAAACTTGCACCATAGCTAGAGGACATCACCAAAAGTCTAGTGGTCTTTTCAAAAGTGAATTTGGATACCAAAAACCTGTCCAAAAGTCCAGAACTGCAAAGCATTCTGACAAAGTGCCAGAACTGACCTAACTTTCAATCCAGAGGTCCATTTTAAAAAAAAATTGATACCATAGGACCTCCTAAGCATGGTGAATGTGATGATACCAAAAAAAGTTAATTTGGGCTCCAAACATGGATCGCGATACCCATAGTGACAGCTTGAGTTGAAAGTTTTCATATCATTAGTGCATACACAAGGAGACCATATCCTCAAGTCTAATTTTGAAAAACAAATGAGCAAATTTGGGTCAAAAGGGAGAAAACAGGTAACGGACTGAAAATTGTAGTGCAGACCTTGTATTGGCCATTTGACCTATCAAAACAAGTCCAAATCCAAAAAGATTTGAGATTTAGCTTGCTGACATAGAGTGTAATAAGTTGCCAAGAGATCAGTCCAGATGTGGTTGAACATGGATCACGATCCATGTACCTCAACCTCAGCATTTGCTGAAAATTGGTATATAGCCTGCTTATGAACTTGTCTACACACAGTAAAAATCTGGGAAAATTTGGAGAAAAAAATTTTGACAGGAACATGGATCGCGATCCATGTACCTCTCAGCATAGTGGAGGCATCTGACTTGGTGATCTTGTAGACATACTTGAGAACATCCCAAATCTCAAGTTTGAGCTAAAAATACCTTCAGGAGGCCAAGATACAAGCCAACGTTCCTGTGTTCTGGTCCTGAGACTGTTTTGAGTGTTGTTTCAAGTGCAGTTCACCAAAAGTGCTCTAACTTTTGATAGACAACTCCAAATTGAGTTAGGTATAGCTAGGAAGAAAGCTTGCGGGAAAGAGCTGAATTTTACTAGGTTTCCTAGATCCAAACTTTTAGGGTACCCAAGACCAGTTTCCATAGACCAAAAAGTCAAAAATTCCTAACTTCTGAGAGACCTCATCAAGGGAAAAAGGGGATAAATTGCACTTAGCCAAGTTGGGCTTGTCAAGGACTATCTTGAGACTTTTGAGTGATCCTTAATCATGATAAATCATTCACCACCAGGGTTTTCTACTCCACTCAAAGACATGAAGAACGCTGCAATGCCAACAACAGGGAGATTGGGAGAATACCTAGAGGAGAGGCATCCTCTATCAACAAACCGAATGTGAGATTCATCAAAGCCAATGAATCCATGAGAGTGCTTACAGATTACACTTATGAGGGCTTGTATAGATTCACAAATGGGGATCCATATATCTTCTACAAGTGTGTAGAGCCCTATGCTAGAGAGTTGACCACCCATAAGAACCTCTATGCATTCACATTTACAAATTCCAACGGAGTGCAAGTTTTGATGGTAGATAAGTATGGATGTGAGTACAAACTTGTCAATCCAATTGACTCAGAATGATACACATACAAGGGTACTCCAATCTTTACTTACTTTTAGCCAAAAACAATGTCAGAGTACACATTAGAGAAGATTCCACCAGATTCTCTCCAAGACGATAGGATAGGGCGAGAGATGTCTTTCCAAGAGACCACAAATTGGTTAAATTGGTGACTAAACCACAACGATTAAGACCATATCAAGTGGCTCAATGTGTCAAGACAAAATACGATGGGTCAGGGGATCCATATGCTCATGTCTCACTCTTCAAACAAGTTTTGAGAGCTGAACAGATTGCAGATTTTCATACTCAGTATGAGGGATTTAGGTTGACATTGGAAGGAACAACCTTGACTTGGTTCCAACCTCTAAACAGAGATGATTTTCCAAACATAGCACAACTCTTACAAGAGTCTAGAGGAGTTCTCAAAAAGGGGAATCAAACATAACACAGTGTCCCAAATCTACGCTTTCAAACAAAAAGCGAACGAAACAATGAAGGAAGCTTTGCTTCGCTTCAAACAATACATTGATAGATGTCCTATGAGAGAGTTACCGCAAGATGAGAGATTATCAGTTCTCTTCATAGAGGGCTTGAGGAATGAAACTCTCAAAAAGGACCTACATCTAAAAGGATGCACAATGTTTGAGCAAGTCACTAGAGAAGCTCTATATCTAGTTGACAATTGCAAGGCCTACGGAGAGGTGATTGAAGATACAGACAACACGCCTAGTAGTGCCTCTTCTCCAAAGAGCGAACCCACCACAAAGCAAGATTTTCAAACTCCTTGGGAACCAATCATTGACCAAGTGGTCGAGGGGGTGATTATAAGAATAAACCAAGGCTACCAACAAAACCTAGATGTACGACAATCTCAATTGAGGATATGCAATACTTGCGGAGGGGATCACCCCACTCCATGGTGTAACAGTCAACCAAAGCCAAAACATGTGCTAGGGCAACAACCACCTCTTCTGAATGATGGTAGAGTAGTATTCAACTACACTCAGCCAACACATATGCCACAACCCACGAAAAACCAGTACTCCATGGATATGAATACACTCATGTTCATAGCCAATCATCAGGAGTATGGTTCAAAGAACATCCTCACAAGGCAAGAACAACCATTAGCTGGATCACCAACTATGAAACAAGAAGGTTTATGCTATGAGTGTGGAGGTGATCATTGGGCATGAAGTTGTCCAAACAAAGGTCCACAAATTGAATTATTCGTATTCTGTGAATGTTGTGGGATAGACCATCTACGCCAACACTGTGCTAAAAATCTAGACTACAAAGGGAAAGCAACAATGAATGTTGTAGGCATGATGCTTTCTTCAAGCGGATCCGAGGTAGAACTCACCATTCCTTTAAACGTTGGAGAGGGGGAAAGGGGAAGACACCCAACACACAACACAATCCCTCACTATAGCCCAGGGTATACACAACGCCCCAATCCACTAGAGTTCACCTTCAAAACTCAAAACTATCCGCAAGCAAACCATTGCTTTCACACAATAATACGCACATACACCTTGCAATGCATCAGATAGACTCAATCACTCCGTTCTGCTCAATTCACAGCCTTCCACACTCACACAACCTCCCTCTATCCCTCTTTGCACGACCAACCTCGGGGGCACACACGCCGACAAACACCCGGAAACACACGCACACACGCATTTAGCAAGGGGCCTGCCACCCACGTCATCACCAAAAACTGCCCTACGGCCGCCAGCGGGTGCCACCTGCCGCCCCGCCTCACCCAAAACCACCACCGGACACGCCACAGTAGCGCCATGTGTGCGGACGCCATAGCTGCGCCCAAGGGGAGCCCCCCTCACCCTCTCTTGGATACTATTGGGAGGGCCACGCCCCAGCCTAAATACCACGGCATCTTTGCCCAACATTTCGCATGTGGGTTTTCCACCCTGGCCACGTGGCGGCTCCACAGAGCCCCAACCCTCAAGTGTTTGAAAATTAAGAAACACCCCAATTTCAAGAAAACCTCTTTGTTTCCCCCCAACTTTCTGCTTGCCAACTGGCCCCTGATGGTCCAACTGCAAAGCTGTCAAACCCGGCAAAAAATTCATAGCACCAACTCCGCTTTCCCCAAGCTTTGCTCCACCTCATGATTCTCTTAACCCTCAGACCAAGGCTACCAAAACACGATCAGCTCATCTGCAATCAACTTCGAGCAAAGACTCCTAGTTTTCGACCGCCATATCTTCTTGCTCCAGACTCCGTTTGGCATGCAGTCACTTCTTGCTAGCTCCATATGGTATACACCTTGCTCTAGAACTTCATCGAGGGTCAAAATATGCCAGATGGCACGTACTCCAATGCGGTCAAGTGGGCTCAGGAGACCCGACCCCCGGAAAAACTTCAAATGATCATATCTTACAAACCGTGGCTCTGATCCACAATCCGAAAAGACGGGTAGGCTCCATGAGTCGAGCTCTACACATCTACATCCCAAGTTACACTTGGACCGCCTGTCCCCAGCTGCCCTATCCGGCAAAAATGTGCAAACCACCCAAACTTCAACCTTCAATAACTTGGGCTCCATAGCTCGGTTTGATGAGCCGTCTGGACCTGCTCCTTCAGCACTTCAATCATGCATACACTTCCGCTGCTACCTACCATCCCCTGAACTTCCTAGCTGCTCCATCCCTTTTCCATGCTTCTGCTTGCCTGCATACACCTGCCCATGCCACCTTCTAGCGTTGACATACTTTGGCTGCACCAACTTGATGACTCAAGCTCAAGATCAAGAAGCTGCCAAAAACAAACCAGCTGAAAAAGCCACATTGCCTGTTTTAGCAGAATTTGAGAACAAACCGGTGAGAAGCTTCAGAAGAAGATCATGGAAAGGTAGATGGGACAAAATGAAATTGAAGAGGCTAAAGGAGAAAGCGGCTTTGGAAACTAAACTAAATCAAACAAGAGAGCAGCTTAGGGAAGAGCAAGAAAGGAACAAAAATGCAAAGGGACCTAAAGAGTCAAAGACTAACTGTGAGGTTCAATCTTGGTCGACAAAGTGGTTGAACCTTTGGATGCAATCTTGAAAGCTTATGAAGCTAGGCTAAAACCCAACCAAACCCAAGAGGATAGATGGCTAACGTACCCTCATCCAGGGTATGAAAAAGAGAGGTTGCAAATGTGCAAAGATCTCATCCAAAAGGCCCAAGATCTTATGGAACCACATGTTCCAGATGCTCCAAAAATGGAGGTGCTAATCCGTGAAAAAATCCAGGAACTGAAAAGTCATGGTATTGTAAACAAAGACTAGGAAGAGCCAAAATTTGAGGCACCTTTAGATACAAGGAAAGTAGCCAATACCACAAATGGGGTGGGCTCACAAGCAATGACGCCTATTCCGGAGATAGAAGAACCGTGGCCACAATCCTTGTGGGAATCAATCAGAAACCAAAAAGATGGTAGTGCTACCTTACAGTCAGCACCTATTCCTAAGATAAACATGGATCACAATTTTTTCCCGGGGGATATAAGATCTCTATATGGGGATATTGGGTCTATCGCATCTGAAGAGAGTAAACCATGCTCTCTAAAGACTTTGCCATCTTTCATAGGAGAGCACGAGACAAAAGCTGAGGTTACAATGGTACCTTCTCAGTGGAAAGCCACACCAAAAATGATGGATACCAAGAGCTTGCATGAATTGATGTCTTCTCTTATACAATGCACACTTTATCTCTCAGAGCTACTGAAAATTAGACCGCATCTATGGGGCCAAATGGGCAAACACCTGGAAAACATGGGGTTGAAAATCCCTTCTCATGACCAACTTGTGGACAAAAACACGGATGACACCTCACCAAAGAAGCGACAAACAAAGCCAGTATCGGTAAATAAGGTGGGTGACTACTGTGAAGGAGACAAAGGAAACACCACCTTACCACTTGAGTACAAAGGAGTAAAGATGGTTGATATATTAGATAGTGAGGCAGGAATTGCCATTGCAACCAAAGAGGTATCGAAAAAATGGGGAAAGCCTACTCTTAGGAAAACTCGAATGAGACTGCAATTAGCGGATGGATACATGGAGAAACCAATTGGAATATTAGAAAAAATCATTGTATCCTTGTGTGGCATCGAGTATGAGCATATATTTGCCATAATGGATTTTGACAAGAGCAGCAACTTTGACATCATATTGGGCAGACCATTCATGCGTCAGCTCAAAATGGTACAAGATTGGGGCTATGACTATATCTACTTGAGACACAAGGATGTTACTATGAAGATCAGTGTCACGAATCATAGTTATAAAGATGTAGTACGAATCCCGGGGGGAGACTTAAACTCCACAACTTATTTGGAAATCAAAGTGCATATTTGGATGTATGGAGCTCCTGAGAGTGGAAGTCTTAGAAAGCAGGATTGCATCCTAGAGCGTTCAATAGAAGATGAAGCATATGTATCAGAGCCATTTCCAGAGGAGTTATTTGAACCCTTTGGATGGGATCAAATACTCGCCACTCTTGATGTCTGCGTGAATGAGGTGACCCTGACTAAATTTTGTGATGAAGAGGGGTATGATATAACTCCCTTATTTATGATAAAGGTGTTGAAGGAAGCTAATGAATTTTGTGAGTGTGAAAGCAGAAAAGTTGAGACAGATTGCTGCATCATGTAGCATGGTTCCAAAGTGCACATGAAGGAAGCAGAGCAGCAAACGAGAATATGTCATCATTGACATACCTGAAGAATCACCAGAAGCTGTTTCAAAGAAGTTGACTATAGCAAAAGTGCAAACAAAAGCAGATGAAGGAGAAAAGTTTCCAAGTTCAACGTCAAATGTTCAACAGATGCAAGATCAAAAGAAGAACAGGGACAAGGAAGAAGATCAATTGTCTCCTACGACGATCAAATTCAGCATATGCGAGGAAACAGGGCTCAAAATAACATGTTCGGTTGTGATATATCCAGAAGCAACAAAGAATCTAATGATATATGGAGCTTGGATCATGATGGGAAAGCCACTAATCATGGAGCTAGCGGAGATCATGTACACAAGTTCAAAAATTCCAATTCCTAGCTTTGGAGTGGCAGAAGCCGTACTCAAGTTGAGTACCGGGGAATATAAAGATACTTTCCACATAATTGAATCCCATCACATCAAAGAGAGTCTGGCCTTGATAGAAAGTTGGAGGAACATCTTCTTTCAACCACAGGGAAAATCTTCAACAACAACACCAGCAAAGGCCCCAAAAGCACCTCAAGACTATGCAAAAAAGGAGCAACCAAGCATAACAGAAAAAGGTAAAATTTGAATTAAATCAACCTTGCAAGACAACTTTAACGAGTCTCCATCAGACTTCCCGCAAAGCCTCTACATCAAGAGCCACATCACCAATAATCCAATGGAAACCAAAGCAAAAAGTCTATCAACAATCAAAGTTTCCATCACAAAAAGCATCCAAAAGAAGCCAAAGAATGTCAACCAAGTGTTGGTATCCAAAGAGCACATTAAAGTCAAAGACCCAGTTTGGATACACGAAGCACAAGTTCAACCACAACAACAAAAGGTGACAGGGTGGGTAGCATCAAATGAGTCAATCACTTCTCAGGGCTACTTCCAAGGAAACGCTAATGTTTGGGCCAAAAAGCCTAAACTAACGGCTTGGATCTACTCGCCTCAATGAAAAAGTTCTACAAAGAGCAAGACGAGCTATAAACGCAAGACAAACAACTCAATCAGGAGAAAGAACTACGACAAGAGGCAAAAGCAAAAATCAATGCAGAAAGGAATGCGACAAGTTTGGGTACCAAATTCAAACTTAAATCAAGCTACCCAATAGCAGGTGAAGCAGCGAATGATTCCAGTCAAGCTACCTGAAACACAAGGATTTTATGAAGGTAACACAAATATGGTTACCAAAAATTGTAGCTCAATCTGGAACAACCAAGAAAAATCATACAGCACAAGCTTCTACCCCAAAGCAAGAAAGGAAACCCAACAGTCAACAAAAGCCAATTGCAACGAAGGCTTCTACAATTTCTAGATGGATACCTCGTCATCAACTCCAAAATCAAGGCTTCTACAAAGGAAATCATCAAATTTGGATACCGAAGCCTAGTGTCCATCAAATTATAGAAGAAGATAAAATGCCAAAGACAGTCACACAAGGACCAAAAACAAGATGGGTTCCAAAATTGCTAGTGGAAACTCAATCACAGAGAACCCACACATCTCGATAATCGCTTCTCATGCAAGGTAAAGCAAAGGCTCCATCAGTCTCTACATCAGCTGAAGAACTTGTTTCACAAAGTAGTGACAACATACGACAAGCAAGTCAAGAGGAGCCAAAGTATGCCAACCTACTCGAAAAAATGGTGGCATCCAAAGACCAACACAATGGAAGAGGCCTAGATTTCCAAAACTTATGGAACTGGGTTTCTGGCCTTGAACAGGTAAGTCCAAGTCACCATTAAAAATACATGGCATAAAAGTCAGAGTCGGGCAGCTAAGCCACTAAATGAGCGAGGTGTTAGTCCCAAACCTTCATGTAATATTCTCTGTGGTCTAAGCGTCTTAGTTATTCTAGGTACTGCTCAATCTGGAATGTTGAGCATAATTACGTTGTGTCGCTCATGCTGGTATAGGTGAGCATAAGAGTCAAAGTCATTGTAGTAGAGTGGTAAGTGAAGGAGGAAGTCCAAAAGACACTCACGCACTCAACACAGTGAGGTATGAGTGGAGAAGCTTCTATATCGAAAACCCTTCTTGGAAACGTGGAAGCTCTTGAGACGTCATTTGATGTCACATGTGCTACATTTGTTCCTTGAAGCACACATCAACTACATCTCTTACACTGCATGCTTTTTTTCGACAGATTTTCATATTCATATAGAGTGTCCCATAATTGGCACTTGCATTAGACACTCTTCCTTTGTTTCTCCCAAGCACTCACCTTGCATGACAGGTACTTCAAGTGGAAATGCTCAACTCCAATAAGAACGTATACCAAAGGCACTTTTTCCCCACCGGGTTTTTTCCCTTTGATTATCCAGGTTTTAAGACCCTAATCTAGAAACCCTCATCATCGACTTCTTGTATATATTCCTTCTACATCAACAATAAGGAAGTAGCTACCCAAATCAAGCGACAACGACTTGGAGCAAAAATTGCAGGTCTCCATATGCTTATCAAGAGAATCTTCTATCTCCAAGGTCGACAACAAAGCTCCATCAAAAAATGTCAAGCTAACAAATGGCATACAATTCCAAGTAATGAAAAATTCAGCAAGCGAGCTATCCACAACAATCAAAATTAGCTCACACAGTGCTTCAACATTGGTGACCTATTGCAAACAACTCAAATTGTAGTGAACTTTGAAAGAAAATCCATCATAAAGTCCACACCCCAAAGAGGTTCAGTTCTACAAGCTCAGACACATCAACATCCATCTTCCCGGCGGCGGCCAAGACTGGCAACAAAGAGGAGAATGAGCAACAAGAACAAAAATTACCTCAACAATCACGCTCAAATCACGCATAAATAACACGAGAGATATGAATCACTCAAGGAAGGGAGGAGTGTCATCAACGACAAAGCACTTTCCAAGCTGAAGACCAATCTTGAAGACAAAGCTAAAGACAACCCTACGACAAGACTGCACAAGGTCGTGTCAAGGGACGACACGAATTAGGAAGGGGGGAATGTTTGAGGATAAATCAAACGGGCGCCCAACTGGTCTGACACGCAGCCGGACACCACATTTGTAGTTTATTATTTTGCCGAGCTAGTGTAGTAATACTCTGTGTAAATCATTTCAGATTAATGGATCAATTCCTTGAGTTGTAATTCTGTCAATGACAATTGTAAAGGTACATGTGAGCCGGCCACTGGCGAATTAGAATTCCCTAGGTATAAAGGTCAATAACCTTAATGTGAAAGGGAGACTTATCTTTAGGAGAAAAAACGAGCTCAAAAAACGAACGCTCAAGCTACAAGCTGCTCCACCTTGTACATAATCATCGCAGCTAATGAATGGGTAATCAGTTTTCAATTCCGAAACTTGCATTGTGTTCCTCTCTCTTTGCTCTTTAAATTAAGTGTAAGCATTGTTAGTTTTGTTGTGGTTCGCGACTACGCATTGTCGTGCTGCGACACGTACATAGTGGGAACGCATGCTACAAGATCTATCTTGTAACTTTTTAGATACATAATTATCTTTCCTATAATGTACATATGCATATTTAAGTATAATAATAAGCCTTCTATCTCATCCTATTATTTTTCTCAAGGGTAACCTATCCTTACTTTACCATCAGAAAATACTATGGGAAAAGCTCAATAGCTCCGCCTCTTTAACTTGGGGCAAAAAGCATTGATTCTTTATTTCTACTATCTCATTATCATCTCACACCCTAGCTAGATCCTATATCTAGGGTAAACTCCAATATATATATATTCTATGTATTTTTTATACTTTTCTTATATTTCTTTTTAAATAGCTACTAGGAGGGAATCAAATCCTAGTGGGACACTAGGTGGCATGATTTCAAAGATACACTTATTTTAATGCATTATTGCAAGCATGATTACAAAAATGTTTCAAGGAGCAATGTCATGCTTTCATATGGCATGAGGTGTCCTTTGGAATTAAATGAAAGTCTAGGCTAAGCGGACCATGGGAAAACTTTTGCTGCCAGAAATGGACCCTATTTTGATGAATTTTCATACAAGGTTCCAATCTGAATTGGAAAATGATTTTAAAATGAAAATCGTAGCTAATGAGCTGAAGTTTCTTTCCATATTTTTATTTTTTTATTTGGAGCCACGGTTGAGGAGATATGATCAAAATACTCGACCCCAGTCTGCCCACATCATGCAGGGACAGCTCATTTCCAACTTTTCTAATTCCTATTCACACTGGCTCCTCTCTTCTTGTGTAAACCCTTGGGGGTTCCCTTCACCTATAAAAGGGGACCTCTTCTTCCTTGAAAAGGAACTCAAGCATTCAAGCCATTGATGAGAGGAATTCTTGAGGGAGTGAGTAGTAATGCCTAATTATACTTAGCCATTAACATAAGCCTAAGCCTACACTTTCTCCTAGAGGAAGACTAGCCATCCTTGCATGCTATCCTTGGAAGATCAACTCTAATCAAAGAAGGGCGTGGACTTCGCGTATCAATCAAAGTTGAATTCTCCCCTCTTCTTCTCTCTCCATCAATAATGGTGCCGAAGGGTTTGTCAAGTAAGATGTGTTCTACATTGATGTTTTCTTGATTTCTTGTTGTTTTCATTTTTATCTCTAATCCAATATATATATATATATATATATATATATATATATATATATATATATATATATATATATATATATATATATGTATCTAATCTCATCTCCTTAACCAAACCTATCTCTCTCACTCTTAGTAATTCATCCTCTCTACAAATTTTAGGTTCTCCTTGCTACAGGTACATCTCTCCCCGCAGTATCCTTATTGCCTACGGGCAAGAATAGGGCTTGGGAGGGAAACTTCTCATCTCTTCACTTCTCTCATATCTACATTTCTCACATACTATCCTAGATGAATAACCCACATGATGATCATTTCTATCGCATTCACTCTGTAAGATCTATTAGAATTAACGTATGGATTAGCGTAAAATACACTTTCAACAACGTATAGTGTTTCTCTTCGGCCCTGAAAGGTTCAATGAAATACTTCTATCACCGGATCCCATCATACTACCTCTCATAGACTATAATTTTTCTTTTGATGTAAGCGTAGTTATCTTGCTATGAACCAAGAGGATTTGTACACACAATTAATCCCAATCACTAGAAAAAATTAATATATTATGGTAAGCACAAAACTACAATTCCAAAGAACAATTTGTAGCCTATTTGGTCAGCCAAGATTGAATGCCATTAACTCATCTATTAACCCTTTCATATTACCCATGATACGATATGACCATAGCCTTGATGTTTTCATCTTCGTATTGTTTTGACATTCTCTTTTGTGTTCTTTCTTTGTGTGTGTGAGTACAAGAGAGAAAGAGTGAGTCTTCTTTGATTGCACTTCTTTCCAAACCCTAGTCTTTATGGCATCTATGGTTTAACTCCTTCATATAGTTTTTGTTGAGTTCTCTCACAAACTCTCACAGCCATAATCCTGGTGCTTTCCTGGCAAGACCGCAAATTTCTCGACAGCATCTATGAGATGTAATTGCATATGTGAGTGATTAAATTGTTGTTTATAATTGTTTTGACCATAGGAGAGTGTTCTTAGACCATAGGGCGACATTTCTGGCATGTTCTGTTGCAGTTTTCATGACCTTTTTCATGATGGATCATGATTTTGATACCTTGTCGGATTTCAACCAGACTTTCTAGGATAGTGCCCCTAGATGTCCTAGACCTCCTCCGAAAGTTTCGTTGCATTTCGAGTCCATTCGAGTGTTGAAATGGCGTGATGACCTAGAGCTGTGAGAAAGGACATAGGCAGATTTCCCTGATCATTGAGTGTTGGTTTGCTTGTTGAGCTAGTGTGTTTGCTTGTTAAGGTTCACTTCGTGAGATTGACGATCTTGTAGAGTCTCCGTGACCCATCCGAGTCACTTTCCCTGAGTATTGACATTATGTTAGTGCCAGCAAGCTATGCTGCAGACGTCCGTCGCGACGACCCGCTAACAGTCTTAGGCTGTACTCATGCATTTCTAGGATGCTCAAGGTATGAACTATGCAAACCTTTCTTGAGGACACCCAACCACCATCTAAAAATTACAATTTTGACTCCATTAACCAAAACGTAGAATATAAATCATACACCCCAATAAAACTCAATAGCTAAGTACATGTATAGTATGTTGGGAATAGGGTTGCAAGGAAACACACACAGCTTGGGGAAGATGAAGAAGCTCAAGAACACAACAGAAAGTATATTTCTTAGGGCACACTGGAAAGATTAGTTATCCCTAGAATGATGGGTGTGTATATATACAATGCACGGGAAAAAAACATCGTAGTGAGGGAAAAAATGCCTCGATTCTCCTAAATGTTTTCATACACATTATTACCATGTATGTATGGTAACAAATCCCCCCTAGAGTATGTGGTGAACAAGACCTAGCACCTAGTGTAAAGGAAAGTGCCATGATCAAGCCACAAAGGGGAGTAAGCCCAAAATTTGTGGCTTGATCATGGTACTTTCCATGAGGCAATGCCTTTGTGAATAGATCTACAAGTTGTCCTCTGTTTTCACATGAACTAAGCTAATTTCTTTGATTGAGAGTCTCTCTCTGACATAGTGGTAATGCACCTTAATGTGCTTTGTATAATTATGAAAAAGGCTCAGTGGGTCCTTTTCAATTGCCAATGCGCTCTGACTCTTAGTGTAGATGATGTTGGTAGTTTCTTGTCCAACACCCAAAGCAACCATAAGGCATATGAGCCATACACACTCAAATGGACTCATCCTCACAATTGGAAATGGCCACAGTAGGTTGCTTCTTAATCAACCATGATATGCATGAGTTCGAAAAAGCATGTAAATCAAGCGGCAATGATCCCCCCTTGGGATAAAACAACCCAAGATAGAAAATTTCACACAATTAGTGAAAAATACTCTCGACAGCCTGCCAATGCTTAGATCCTTGTCTATGCATAAATCTGCTAACATGTGAGATTGCTAACTAAATATTTGGGCCTCATATTGCATACATAAATAAGGCATTCAATAGCAATTTGGTAAAGAGTGACATTGGTAGGATCACCATCATCATGAAGACTCAATTTCAAACCTATTTTCATGGGGGTAGCAATAGGTTTTCAATCCTCAAGCCCAAAGTTACAATGTCATAGTAATGTTTCTATGTAGTGTCTTTGACACAAGAAAATACCACCATCACATTGCTTAAACTATATGCACTAAGATATGGAAGCGCAAATAGACTCGGTGGCCTCTACACCAAGACTATGCACAATGGCCTCGTCATGGAAGGTACACAATAGCTTGGGCATCACCTAGCTTGGGATGCGACTATGATGCATGGCTAAGGGAGTTGACACATAACACAAGGAAGCTCTGTGTGTGTGTGTGTGTGTGTGTGTGTGTGTGTGTGTGTGTGTGTGTGTGTGTGTGTGTGTGTGTGTGTGTGTGTGTGTGTGTGTGTGTGTGTGTGTGTGTGTGTGTGTGTGTGTGTGTGTGTGTGAGAGAGAGAGAGAGAGAGAGAGAGAGAGAGAGAGAAAGAGCTTCATTAGTATAGGCCTCATAAACACCATAACACAAGGAAGACGTGAGAGAAGGAGAGAGAGGAAGAGGAAGAGATCGTTAGAGCTTCATTAATATAGGCTTCATAAATATTATACAAACATTCACGAGGGGAATTTCACATAATCATCTCACAAACACATGTGTGCATGGTAACTCAAACCTCTTGGCCATTAAGAAACCAAAACGGAGGACCATAGCCAAATACTATGCCATAGTAGAACTATGTGTGCATATAGGTGCATACATAAGGATGTACATATGAGAGCTTGAGTGCTAGAGCTTGACTGTGTGTCCCCGTTTACAAAAGAGAAGGCCTCCTTTTATAGGCCAAGAGAGTGATTAGCGAAGAGACTATAAGTAAGAGGAGTTATTATAAAGTAGCCTCAGTTAGGGGCGTTCCCCCAATGAGAGAGCTCCATATGACCTAGTTATTGACCAACGTCCTCCTAATCGCCTTCGTCATGGCAAGCTTTGTCTCCATACCACCTTCCATAGCTTGAGTCAAAGAGCTTCCTTATAATATTTGAAATAATCTTGATAAAATAAGAGAAAATCAAGCAATAATGGAGAGAAACCTATAAGAAATTATGTGTGTGAAGTTGGATAACCATGACTTCTTCCCATGTGAACAGATAGGCTCCATTTCGGCCATATCTCCCAAACCGTGGCTTCAAAAATTATTTAAAAAATAGGGACAAAAAGATCAGCTCAACGCCTACAACTTTTTTGTTGAAAACTATTTCCAATTTGGAATGAAAAAAGTAGAGAAAAATCCCACAAAAATATGTGTCCGTCTTTTCTCTTCCAAAAGTCTTCCAAGTGGTCCCCTCTTGACTCCATGCGCAAGCCATGTGTCCACAAGTGAATTATGCTTCAATTTGATAATATTTTGTTTACTCCAACTCCATAATGCATAAGATTCTCCTCCCTTTCACTATTGACTTTTTATTCTTCACATGTAGCGACTGTCAAGGTAGTGACCGTCAGGTAGAATCAACATTGAGTGATTTTTTTGTTTCGTTTTCATAGTGTTTGTTCCTACCTCTCCTTATTTCCAAGATTGAAATGTGTCAAAACCATAGCTATGCACAAAATATACATAGATTTTTTTGTGATTTTCATGCATCAAGTCCTTCCTCCTCCATGAAGCCTTGAATCCTTGCCATCAAGTACATACCAAGAGACAGGTGGAACAAAAATTTGAAAAGCGGCCCTCATTAGTCCTCCCCCTAAAACTAAATGCATTCATGCCTCTATCCATACTTGATTCTTCTTGAGTTGAGGTGGAGGAGTATCCCTCCTCAGGAATATCCATCATAGGTGCTTGATCAAACCTCAAAAAGTATTGCTTCAGTCTCCATCCATTGACACGTGTTTTGTGGAGCCTACCATTTGCATCCATCAATAGGTAACTGCCATTGTTGTATTGCTTTCTAATGACAAATAGACCCTACCATCTGGGTGAAAACTTTTTATCCTTCCTAATGTCAAACTTGTTATCATACCTTAGGACCAACATACCTTTTTTGAGACCTTTTGCTCTAAGTCCCTTGTTGAAGGTAAGTTGGCCTTGCTCGAGTCTTACAATAGACTGAGCGAAATTTACCGAGCGAATGGTAAAGCCGAGCAAGACCCATCAGAAAGAATGCAATTGAACACTATCCTTAGGCGAGAGACCTATGGTTGCCATACATTGAGTGCCAGATTTAATTAAATAACTTTTGTTCAAACTCTACCATACTAGTTGACAATAGGTCACTCTACTAGCACAAATGTAGCCACACCACTTACTACCACTACCTCTTCTTGATTTTTCATGGAGCTGCGACAATCAAACATCACATACATTCCCTATGATGCTCCTCCAAGTCTCCTAGGGTCATAATACTAGACCACTGCTATAACTAGAGGTTTTTGAAAAAATAAACTTTAACATATTATCACTAGCTTAAAAGTCAAAAGACAAACTAGTTTTCAAGAAGAAAACTGGTTTTAAAAATGGATGAAATTAAATTTACATTCTTTTTTGCAAAAACTAAAAAGTAGTTGCACTAGATGGTTGTGTGCCAACCCAATGAGTCTTCTCTCTCTCTCTCTCTCTCTCTCTCTCTCTCTCTCTCTCTCTCTCTCTCTCTCTCTCTCTCTCTCTCAAACACACACACACACACACACACAAAAAACAAAGTCACTCTATTGTGGAGACATCCTGGTATACACGAGAGATAGACATGAGAAGGTACCCAACAAAATATGTGGGACTTCCTATGAGAAAGAGATGCTAAAAAACATTACTAAACCGCACTCTGGATCAATAGTCCAAACTACATTATACCATTGGTTACATACAAATTATTAACTTGAAGCACACGCATCATCTATGAAGAGATGCCGTATTCGGTGCCTATCTTTTGGACGACCATCGTAACGTGGGTCCAATGTCATGTGTCTCGCCTCCGCCTCGACATATTCAGGTAATGCACTTCAATGAAACAAAATACACACAAAATTTCAATTCAACAAAACAACCATGACCCATAAATTCATATGCAAAAAAATCTACAAGTGGTAATAGCAATGTCTATCCATGAATCATACAATGTTTTGGAAGACAACAAAAAGATAATCAACCATAAATGTCTACTAACATAACCCAAACAAAAGAAAAACACTATGAATGTCTTGTGGTAAGTCGAGAATGGGAATCTCACAAATCATCAAAAGGGTTCCCACCCACGGGACGGTCTTCGTCGTCCACCACATCTATGGATGTGGTCGCATCCTCTCTCCCTCGCTTCCTTGGTCAAAGCAAGGGCTGCAAGCAAGTAGAAACAAGTGCCTCATCAAAATCTAGAGATGCACATGCACGGCCAGAGACCAAACAACCTATCAAAATAGGAGCCGTCCCACATCTAAACTCAAGGCACAACCCCCCAGGACGACATTACAACTCAATAAAGCATGCCACAAAAGTATGGCTCTTCTGTGCAGACCCTCTCCATGGCAATCCGGAATCCATAAGGACTCGACCTGAATCTGGCAAATAGTGGCGCATAGTGCTATCCATCGCACTCATCCCTAGTGCATGAAACAAAGAAGCACTCTCTGCAATGTAAAGTGGTGGGGGTGGTCCATGCCTGTGGACCAAGAACATGATAGAAGTGTCGCACTACAAGGAAGCAGAAAAATAAATTTCAAAAGCTGCACATTGGCGCTTACTTACCATGAAATTATAAATAGAGTGATCACCTCATGTCACTCGCCGGATGACTCTACATATCCATAAGGTGCATGATGCAAAACCACCACACGTCGATGAATAATCAACTCCGATGCCCTGCAAAATCGCTCAACCCAAAAGACTGTGTCTCCTACAAGGACAAAATCCATCAATGATTAAAACTGAACATATTAATGACAATATCAATATCTAGGACTAATTTTGTTACCTGCAAGAGGCGCCATCACAAGTAGCCACCCCGAGTCCGCCAAGGTACTATGGCTCAAATGAATAATTGATCGTACATGATCCTCTGTACATGTATCCCATGTAGGTTGAGGTGATGGTGAGTGTAGAAAGCCTCCAAAAGGTAAGTCAACAAAGATAAAGTCAGCTGCCCATGACACTGATCTACCACTCCTCCGATATGTAATATCTGTGGATCGAGCTCTAGTCATATGCCCGTGTACATGAATCCATGATCTAGACTGCACGCCGCTACAAAAATCCCCAGCAATCGCAATATAGTCACCATGCAAAGCAACACACCTACTATCACTGCAACCATTCTGCAACAGGCTCAATAGGCAATGGTGCATACACAAAATGTAGGGCACGTAGCAATCTCTGTGTGCCCCCACTCTCTACATGAGCAAACACATTATCTATATAAATATGAGTAGTACAATAGAGCTACAACAACAAGACTCCAATAAAAACAAGATTATACCTAAGATAGACGGCAGATCATCAATCACATGGTCTGTAGTAGCAGATGCATTCTGATTCTTATCCAAAAATCTTGTTGCTTAAATTTAGAAAAAAGTGTCAATTATTAATAATTCTTAAATTAGCAAAGTGTAGGACACATAGAAAGTGAGAATGAATCTAACTCACAAGTTCGAGTAGGTGGACGAGATGGTAGAGATTGAGAAGATGGATCAGCAACATCTGTGGCTTTGGGTGGTGGAAGATCCGTAGATGCGGCTCCTCTAAACTGCACATTATGCAATT
Source organism: Adiantum capillus-veneris (assembly GCF_014529385.1). Lineage (NCBI taxonomy): Eukaryota > Viridiplantae > Streptophyta > Polypodiopsida > Polypodiales > Pteridaceae > Adiantum > Adiantum capillus-veneris. The sequence goes on along the minus strand of NC_140943.1, from coordinate 130,219,341 downwards.
CTTTCTCTCTAGCAAGGACATGGCCTCTATCCATGTCAATCCACCAAGGGCAATGATCAAGCTCCCACTGCGAGAGCTGATGCATGGTTGGTGGATACATGCATCCCTCACCGCTCTCAATGTGTGTCCAAGAGCGTGCAAGAACAGGTATCGCAGCAATGTGGTGCATGGTCAAGAGGTGAGCAAAGTATCTACAAAAGACAACAAAGAATTATTATAAACTCAAAAAGGAATGCATACCCTATATTAGTTGAAGCACATATTATGATACAAAAATAGTCAAATCATTATCTACCTGTAAACTAGTCGTTGAGAAGCCATGCGGCAATAGTCAATCCTCTTTAAGGCTTGCAACTCTACATCCTTCGTTTTGTTTTCCAAAGCCACCTCAACAGGGAATAAGAATTTTTTTCCCTCCACCACAATCTCCGTGTAAAACATATCCATGGTGCACGAGGGAGGAATATCAATCCCTCCAGGCACATCCACATAGTCCACAAGAAGCTTCTTAGATTTATCTAAGATACTTTTCAAAGCTCCCTCTCGTTTTAGCCTGTTACCATATACATGTGGTAGTGATGTGTGTGAACACACTAGGACCACCGGGGCATTTTTTCCCTCTTTAGGAGGTTTTTTCCCCCGTGCATTGTATATGCGCCCATCACTCTAGGGCTATCTATCTTTCCATTGCACACGAAGTAATATACTCTCTATTGTGTGCCTTGAGCTTCCTTCGTCTTCTCCAAGCTGTGTGTGTTTCTCTGCAACCCTAATTCCAACAATTGGTATCAGAGCAGGTCACGTCCTCTCGGGGTTAGTCGCCAGCTGCTCCAGCACACGCCTGCTCACTTTCTCCGATTTCAGTGAGCTTTGGCGAGCGTTCGTAGGTCGACAAATATTTTGGGCTAGCTCAAAGAGCTTGGTCTGCTCAGAATTTTGATTTGGGCTCATTTCGGCCTCCGTTTCCACTACAGGCAGTACTGCACAGGCTATTTCGTCATTTTGTGCAAAATTTCTGCCAGTGTCGTTTTTTGCATAACAGGTGCCTTATAGTCTTCTATGGTTTGTGCTATATAGCACAGGTTGTTCCCGCTCCATTTCTCCTATTTTTGGGCAGTTTTCACATTAGGTGCAGCATTTACCATGGCTGACAGCAACAATACAGATGTGTTCAAGATGTTTGCTGCTGAGGACAGGTTGGATGGGGACAACTACCCTATGTGGGCTTGTATGATGCAACATGTTCTTGTGTCAAAAGGTGTCTGGAACATTATGCAGGGCATTGATGTATGTCCTGGTTCTGAGGATGTAGGCGATGTTGAGGATGTTGCAGGTCTTGTTGCAAGGATTGCATTTGTTAGAGTTGTTTTGCCTACGGCAGAACGAGCTCATTGGGATGTTAAGGATGTGCAGGATCATGCATTGATTGCGTTGTCTGTGAAGCGCACCATTGTTCCTCACATCCGTTCAGCAAAATCTGCAAAACAGGCTTGGGATATTTTAGCAGGTCTTTATGCAAGCCGCAATGAGGCTAAAATTGCTTTGCTGCGTAAAGAGCTGGAATCAAAGATTATGCATGAGGAAGATGATATGGACACTTTCCTTGCTAGTGTCAAGGATATCAATGAGCAGCTTATTTCTGCAGGTGAAGTCACTTCAGACAGTTCCCTTGTGCAGACTGTTCTTGATGCCTTACCAGATTCCTACCAGACTTTTGCTAGTACTTGGAGACTTATGACCCAAGGAAATCCAGAAGTTGTCAAGTTTGATGCATTATGCACATTGCTGTTGCAAGAGTCACTGTCCAGAAAAAACAGGACTAGACAGTGTGCAGTTGAACAGGCTTTTATTTCTTCTCAAAGAAAGGGTGGTAACAGTAATGCAGCCACTTCTTATGGTTCTGCTGCGAGTGGAAAAAATTATGTTCCAAATGCTTCTGGTGGAAGCACTTTGTCTGGCAATTCTGGTGATAAGGGCAAAAAGAAGATGCGTTGCCATTATTGTAAATCCAATGATCACTTGATCAAGTCGTGTCCTAAGTTGAAGGCCAAAGAGGCTAAGAAGAGAGAGGGTGGTTCCACTGCAAATGTTGGTTCCACTACAAATGCATCCATTGTTGAGTCTTCTGTGAAAGGAGACTGTGTTGCTGATGTTGATGCAGAATGGGCTTTTAGCGCAGAGTGCACTTACAATCCTGCTGTCCATGATGCATGCTTGTCAGTTGCTACAGATTCACATGTGTGGTATTTCGACAGTGGTGCTACAAAGCACATTACCTCACATCGTGAATTGTTTACCTCTCTCGAGTCTGTCCCTCATGGGAATTCAGTCACTTGTGCCAACAACGCCTCTTATCCAGTTCAGGGAGTTGGAAAGATTGTGCTCACTGCTGCTAATGGCAATTCCTTCACACTTGTTGATGCACTTTATGTACCTGGGATCAAGAAGAATCTCTTGTCTGTATCCGCACTTGCTAGACTTGGACTTGTAGTCAAATTTGTGGATGACAGATGTACAGTTCATGATCTCAGTTTTGGTGATGAAATTGTTGCATCTGGGCTTTTGTGCCGTGGGCTGTATAAGCTCACTTTGTATGACAAGTGTGGACAAAATTTTGCAAATGCTGTTGCAGATTCAAGGGCTATTTCAGATGCAAAACTTTGGCATGCACGTTTTGGTCATCTGAATTTTGCCAGTTTGCTACGTTTGTAGAAATCTGATATGGTTGCTTCTTTGCCGCCTCTTGAAGCACCTGTCAAACATGTTTGTGAAGGCTGTATTCTGGGTAAAATGCAGCGTTCTAAGTTTCCAAAGGATGGTTCAGTTAGGGCCACATGCAGGTTGCAGCTTGTGCATAGTGATGTTTGTGGGCCCATGCAAACTCCGTCCTTGGGCAATTACCTGTACTTCGTGACTTTCATTGATGATTACTCCAGGCATGCATGGGTATTTCCACTTAAAGCGAAGTCCGAAGTTTTTATGTGCTTCAAACAATTTTTGGCTATGGCTGAAAATGTCTCAAAATGTACTATGGGCACCCTCCGTTCCAATCGAGGGGGGGAGTATATGTCTCTTGAATTTAATGCATTTCTGGCTAGTCGTGGGATAAAACACCAATGTACAGTGCCTTATACACCTCAGCAAAATGGTGTTGCTGAGAGGAAAAACAGGTCACTAACGGAAATGGCACGATGTATGGTCAAAAGTCAAGCTTTGCCGCATTCTTTTTGGCTTGAGGCCATCATGTGTGCCACTTATGTACTTAACAGGTGTCCTACGAAAGCTTTGCACTCTATTACTCCATATGAAGCATGGCATGATAGAAAGCCTTCTATTGAGCACATGCGTGTTTTTGGCTGTTTGGCATATGCTTTGGTGCCACAAGTGCAGCGCAGAAAATTGGATGATAAGGCTGTCAAATGTATTTTTGTTGGTTATAGTGCTGAAAGCAAAGGTTACAGGTTGTATCATCCGCAAACAAAACGTATTCTGGTTTCTCGGGATGTAGTGTTTGTGGAAGATTCTGTTCAGCCCTTGCTGTCATGTACTAGAGACAATAATGTAAGCTCACAGGACATTTATGACACTTTGTTGCCTCTTTTCAATGGTGGAAATATGAATGTAAGTTCCAATGAGGCAAATGTACAGCCTATGGGGGTTTCTGAAAATGTTTTAGATCAGCCTATTACTGATGCAGATGTACATGATGTACTTGATGAGGAAAGGGCTGAAAATGAGCAGGCTAGAGGTATGCCAAAATGGCTGGTGCACACTTTGCGTGACAGTAAATTGGATGCACCTTTTTCTAGTCGTACTCGTTCAGGCTCTCGCCATGCATCTTATGCATCAGATTGTTATGCTTTGGCTGTGTCTAGTTTACATGATTTTGAGGAGCCTCTGTCTTTTGATGAAGCACAGAATTCAGAAAATTGGATGGCTGCCATGCAATCAGAATATGATGCACTTATAGAAAATGACACATGGACTTTATGTGATTTGCCTCCTGGCAAAAAGGCCATTGGTACGAAGTGGGTTTACAAGTTGAAATGCAAGCCGGATGGTGAGATCGATCGCCATAAGGCTCGACTTGTTGCAAAGGGTTATGCACAGCAAAAAGGCATAGATTATGAAGAGACTTTTGCTCCCACTTGTCGTATGACTACTGTGCGTTTTCTATGTGCATTGGCAGCTCATTTTGGTTGGGATGTACATCAATCAGACATTGTTACTGCTTTCTTGAATGGTGACATATTTGAGGAAGTTTATGTAACGCAACCTCGCAGTTTTGTCATAAAAGGACAAGAGGACAAAGTGTGCAAATGTGACAAGGCATTGTACGGGTTGAAGCAATCTCCTCGTGCTTGGTATGAGAAAGCTGACACTCATTTGGTCAAACAAGGCTTTCGTAACAGTCCAACAGAAAGCACATTGTGTGTAAAGCGTGAGGGTGATGTATTTCTCATCGTGGTTCTTTATGTTGATGATTTGTTGATCACTGGACCAAATGAGAGACATATTGCTGAATTTAAGGCTGATTTGAATGCTAATTTCAAGATGAAAGATTTGGGGTTGTTGCATCATTACTTGGGTATACAGTTTAAGCAGTGTGATGGTGGTATTGCCTTGTGTCAGAAAAGTTACATAGAGACATTGCTATGTAAGTTTGGACTTGAGGATTGCAAACCTATTACCACTCCCATGGAAACAGGTTTGAAGTTGAGTCTACATGATGCTGGCGATCCTGCTGATGTCACTCTTTACCAAACTGCTGTTGGCTGCCCTCATTTATGTATGCAACACGAGGCCGGATATTCATTTTGCAGTCTCACAGGTCAGCAGATTTATGCATAGCCCAAAGTCTAAGCATTGGCAGGCTGTAAAGAGGATTTTCCGCTACCTTAGTGGCACTTTACATCTTGGCTTGTTTTATCCCAAGGGGGGATCATTGCCACCAGACTTGCATGCTTTTTCGGACTTAGATTGGGTTGGTTGTTTTGACACGAGAGTGTCCACAAGTGGATTTTGTTTCATGCTTGGCAGTTCATGTATATCATGGTTGAGCAAGAAGCAACCTACTGTGGCCACTTCGAGTTGTGAGGCTGAGTACAGGGCAGTCTTCACAGCTACGGTTGAGTGTGCATGGCTCAGACGCCTTATGGCTGATTTGGGTGTTGGACAGGACACTGCCAACACTATCTACACTGACAGTCAGAGCGCATTGGCAGTTGCGAGGAACCCAATTTTTCATGCTCGCACAAAGCACATTGAGGTGCATTACCAGTATGTCAAGGAGAGGCTCTCAGCAGGAGAGATCAGCTTGGCTTATGTGCCAACACAGGACAACCTTGCAGATCTTTTCACAAAGGCATTTTCTCGTGAGAATCTTGAAGCTTTCCGCAAAGCTTTGGGCTTACTCCCCTTTGTGGACTGATCCTGTCCTCAGGGCATGGCACTTCCCTTTACTCATGTGCCAGCTCTCGTTCACTGCATCACTCCAAGGGGGATTTGTTACCATATACATGTGGTAGTGATGTGTGTGAACACACTAGGACCTCCGGGGCATTTTTTCCCTCTTTAGGAGGTTTTTTCCCCCGTGCATTGTATATACGCCCATCACTCTAGGGCTATCTATCTTTCCATTGCACACTAAGTAATATACTCTCTATTGTGTGCCTTGATCTTTCTTCGTCTTCTCCAAGCTGTACTATGTGTTTCTCTGCAACCCTAATTCCAACATAGCCACCTTTCACACCAAGCATGCAAAAGAAAAATCAAACTTCTTATTAACATTCACAAGTTCAATCATAAACTATTTGCATAAAGATGCTCACCCTCGAAACTTGTGGTCTCCTTTCACCATGCAATAAGCAACACGAGTGATCTTGCTTGCCTCTAGTAAGGACACCCAGAGGTTTTTATTTTCTATGGAAGCATCATGTAGAGCAATCAAGTTAAGTTTCTTTAGAGTGGCCCAACTATCTTCCCCCCATTGAAGGCTCATCACACGATCAAACCAATCCTTTCCTAACCTTGGATCAACAATATTGAGAATCTACCAAACAAGTACATTATTCAATTAAAATAAAATTGCATCTTACCATGTATTAAAAAAAACAGCAAGAGATCGTTATATGCCTTCCCTACACGATCTGAATATTTATAATAAAGATCATTCATGATCTTAGTCTCTTCTTTTTTCAAGTCCTCTTTAGAAAGCAATGATTTCTTCCTCTCTAGCTTAGTGTGTAGTTCTTCTGACATTTGAACCTTCAAAATAAACTAATACTTTTTAAAACAAACAGCTTCAAATAAAGCATACAAAAAAGAGATCCAATGTCAAACACACTTACATCAAAAAGAAGCCTAGCTAGATATCTTCGTGTAAGAGAATGCCATGGCTCCTCTCCCTTTTTGGTTCTCTTGCGCAGAGTGTCGATCAATTTCTGGTCATTCTCCGGTAATGCACGAAGGTAATCTTCATGATCCGAAGAGAAAATGTTTGCACAATTCACTAACTCATCTCTTAGATGAGAAGATACTAAAGCATGAGTGTTCATACTGATGAAAATATTAGTAAGTTAGTCAACCTTCAATCATTTAAATCTTACCTACTAACAAGAGTATAGTGTCACTCACAAATTCATGCGTTGCAAGCTCGTCAATAATGCTATTTCGGAAACCTTTGTGGGGTCAATGATAGTACACAAGACCCTACAATGCTTCTCTCTGCTATTGGAAAACATTTCTCTAATAGCTGCTTGCCAAGCTACCGTCCTGTGATTGCCTTCCCACACGTAGAAATTCTACCAAGCAGTGACTCTAGTTGTGGCTGCAAAGCTAACTCCTCTTCATACTCTTTATTTATGTCTTTCCAAAGTGGGTCCCATGTCTCAACAATATCATCTATTTCCAAAAATAAATAAGACTCCAAAAGAACCTTAAACATTCTAAAGAAAAAGCAACCTGTCAATCCATAAAATTACTTTGAAACAACAATGATTACCTGTCAACAATGTCTGTTTCTTGTGACATGTTTGTAGTGAAACTATAAAAGCACCTTTTTCCTTTATGTAACCTTCTTTGGCAAATGCAGCCTTCAAGCGAGAAACATCTGATCTGAGGCCACGTACACGAGCATATGGAATGAGTCTACACAAAGGAACTAGAGGACACTCAAAACAACTAAAAACCCTGGTGGTTTTGAGAATGTCCTCTCCTCTATCCATATGCAAATGACTTCATCCACATCATCAACAGACGGCCCAACTTCAGGGGCAATATGAAATGGAACCAATTCCAAAGCTGCATCTTGTCTAGCTATTTGAGCATCAACTTCATTCATTGATCCTAATCCAATGTCGGCACTCTCGCTCTCATCACCAATAAAATCATTGTCATCGAAGTCTTCTGTGACTGCCACAGAGCTGACCTGATCACTGCATATAGGAACAAGAGTCATAGCCTCTTTCCCCTTTCGACGAGAACATCTCCCAGTTGCAGGACTACAGATAAATTTACAAACTCAAATTAATCTAGATCTAGAATTTATCTACTTTTTTTAAGAATCAAACCCAAAATATTTCATCGTATTAACTAGATCAAAGACTAAACATACAAATTGCCTACCCTAATGAATATGTTCCTTTCTTTTGTCAGTACCAATCCATACTAACCACTTAAATTGTAGACAAGCGACTTCACACAAAATATACTGAAGGAAACAATTCTAAGCAACATATAATATACCTTACACTTAAAAGGACATTGTCGTAAAATATTATCATATCAAAAAAATTTAGCAAAAAAAAGGCCCCGGTCCTGCTGTTGGAGTTGGACAGCTGTCGGAACTGTTCCGTGCCGGCGCGGAACAATTCCGACAGCTGTCCAACTCCAATAGTAGGACTGGGGCCTTTTTCTTTTTTGGCATCTCAACACTGAGCAAGATGTCTCATACTTAATGCAATCACATAATAACAACATTTTCATAGAAAATTTATCAAAAAACTCCTCAACATCTTGTTGAAGCCAATGGCCATTCGGTTTCACGGAGTCCGGAATGCTGCTAGAACCAGTCCGCGCTGGCGTGGACTGGTTCTAGCAGCATTCCGGACTCTGTGAAACCGAATGGCCGTTGGCTTCAACAAGATGTTGAGGATTTGTTATAAAGGGCGCACCTAGTTGGGGGTCGTCTACGAGGTGGCAACTCCTTGTCGTAGCAGGCCATGGAATGGAAGAAATAACTCCGAGGAAGTGTATTGACGATAGAATAAGTATCGAGTCGATAATGTTCTCTCACTGCATATAATTCAACTTTGCACTCTCCCTTTGTTGTTCTCACTGCATTAGGTTTTAAAAATTGGCATCATTCTTTATACCATCAAAATTCTATGCTAGTTGATGAATAAAAGGAGTACAAAATCACCATCCTGTACCACGAGAGCGAGGAGTGTTGAGGAGCAAGACCGATGATCTTCTACCGGCTGCTACAAATGAACAAGGCCGAGAAGCACATCATGATGCATCGTTATTTGTTTTTGTTTTTTCCAAGGCTTTGAACAATTTCTTAACATTTCAAGAAATTTCTTGAAACAGAGCGAGTTGCTGCAACCGTGCACGTGCCCAGACACAAGCACTGGCTTCACGAATGCGCTTCATTCGCAGAAATCCTTATGTCACAGCGCTCGTAATATCAAAATCTGCAGCGCTGTTAATATCGCAATCGAACTCTACTATACAATTTGCATTAAAAAAAAGCCTGTCTACTGCTCCTCGGCCCGCGAGAACGCCAATGCACCAAGGGCTGGTTCAGTGCTGCAACCAGTCCGCGCCGGCACGGACTGGTTGCAGCACTGAACCAGCCCTTGGTGCATTGGCGTTCTCGCGGGCCGAGGAGCAGTAGACAGGCGGCATATTACCCACTAGACAGGAGATAGACTTGCTTTCTTACAGGCAATATGCAGACTCAAGGGAGGTGGCGACCATGCGTAGGATCAACTGCAGCGCAACATACTTTGCCAAGCATTGAACTTCAATATGCTGCGCAATAGTAAACAACATTAAGTTTGCAATTCCAAATCGAAACAGCAAACTGCAACGCAAATCAACTATCTGCAGAATAATTTTCCCAAAAATTTTGCCCTCCTGCTGCTCCTCAGCCCGCACGTAGGCCAATGGGCAAAGGGCTGGTTCGGTGCTCCAACCAGTCCGCGCCGGCGAGGACTAATTGGAGCATCGAACCAGCCCTTTGCCCATTGGCCTACGTGCGGGCTGAGGAGCAGCAGGAGGGTGAAATAACCTACAAGGAATTGATATAAACTGCAAGAATAGCAAGCACTGTTGTTGGAGGAGGCGAGCATGCGTAGGTATGGCCCGAGCTCTATGCGGCAACAGTAGCCAATAATTAATTAGGTTCAATAGGATAGATGTTAGATTCAAACATGGCCTGACGCCCACAAAGGCAAGAAGAGCTGTGAGTGAGCAAGGAAATTGGAGCAATAATATCTAGCTTGTGTTCATTTAGAATCACTATTAAATGCGTGAAAAAAGGAAAATATTTACAAGTTTGGCGATATTTTTTTCAAATTTTAATATGTTAAGGCAATAATTTTCACAGATTCAAACAAGAAAATACTGTAGTCCATTTAGAATCACTACTAAATTCTCTAAAAAAATTAAAAAAATTGATAAAGTTTTAGTGTGATTTTTTTGAATTGTATTATTTTTAGTCTGCAATTATTTCCATGTTCTAGGTATATTGTATTTTTCTACACTTCATCTCGACACGGCTGCGAGTAACGACTTTAAGACTCTGACACCTACGACGTTTTCAAGGATGATCTTCAAATACAAATCATTGTTAAAATATTTTTTATGCTCATGAAAAAGCAAGCACCGACTACGATTTTGATAACATTTGAAAAAATATAAAATGTTATACTAAATAACACATATTATTGTGGCGAGTATCACCTTTTCTCTTTCTTTTCCCACTACATCTGTTCTTTTTTTTCGCTATTTCCTGTCTAATCTGGAGCAATGAGCAGACACTTTACTGTTTACGAAACCCAGAGAGGTCAAAAGCTTGTTCTTCTATCTGACAATCGGTTCCAAGAGATCAAGGTAGCCACAATTAAGCAGCATTTTGATATTAAAAATGTTGATTTCGCTCTATGTCCCCTTACATTGTCTGGAGATACTGGCCATCTTGAAACCAGAGAGAACAATGATGGGGAACTATTTTACACCCTTGACCACGAAGTGTCACAGTTTTACAAAATACTTCTTCCATTGTTAAGATTATGAATGGTCTAAACAGTAAATAAGAGCAAAATTTGGTGGTAGCAAACATTAAAGCAAGCACCATGTACTCCACTACCGTGTATCCTTTTTTTGATGGAGTCATCATGTGACTAGAGAAGTAGGTAGGACACATCAGAGAAGTTTAAGGATCCTTTTGCATCAATACCGCCCCAAGTGTGTCATTGCCCACACTAGGATTTACATAAAATGGCTCGTCCCACTTTGAAGGTGCAATGGTGGGAAGTGAGGCTAGAATTTGTTTTATCTCATTGTTGTGAAAAGTGAAGATCTCCCGATGGGTAACTTGTTGTAAAGGGAGAAACACTTGAGAGAGCATGTGAATGAACCTACTCAAATACCTCACCTTTTGAAGAAAAGAGACCAACTGCTTTGTTGTGGTGGGAGAGGTCAAAGACACCAAGGCTTGAACCTTGCTTGGGTTAGCTTCAAATGCCCTTGGCAGAGATCACATGGCTAAGAAGAGTAACCTTGCTTTCACCAATGTGGCATTTCTTCACGTTGAGTTGGCCACCCAAATCTTGCATCCTAGCTAGACCTTCATAAAATTTCTCCAAATGAAGAGAGTGAGAGCTATAGATACAAAATTCATCAATAAAAACATGGATTGATTTTCCAAAGAATGGATAAAAACAAATGTCACATAGCGTTGAAAAGTGGCTCGAGCATTAGTGAGACCAAAAGGCATAACTCTGTAAGCAAAACATCCCCATGGTGTGATGAAGGTTGTCTTATTTTGATCTTCTTTAGTGATGAAAATTTGGAAGTAGCATGAGTAGCCATCACATACCGTGTAGTGCTCATGTCCAACTACCTCATTGAGAATTTCATCTTGGAAAGGAAGAGGAAAATGGTCCCTCTTTGTGGCTGCATTAAGGGACTTGCAATCAGCACAAACCCTCCACTTACCATTATTCTTTGGTGTGACTACCACGGAGAAACCCACTCCGATTCTTCAACAGGATAGATGAAACCTGCTTCTAGGAGTTTCCTTACCTCTTTGAGCCCACACAAAATTGTTGTTTTTGCTCTCCAAAATCCATCTTTTTGAAGACAATGGCTTTGAGATGTAAGTCCCAAAAAGCTCAAGGAGGGAAGTAAACCTGTAGTGCAGAAGCTCAGGCGGCTAGGAGTAATTCAACAAGAGGCCTTGTGATACTGAACTATTGTGATGCCAATGATTTTATCATATTCATCAATGAAAAATGTGGTATAATTACTTAGCATCAAAATATAATCTTCACACTCCTTCCCACACAATTCACTAGAGAGAATTTGATGTAACTTACTTACTTCTACCAGAGGTTGTATACTTGGTGTCTCCCCTTGGTTTGATAATGAGTCATCAAATTTCTCCATATTCTTAGGGTCCTTGAGAATGACCCCCATCATCTCAATGCTAATGTCATTTTCTTCAGTCACTGTTGACTCCTCCCTGAAGTGGTTGAAGAGTCATTACTAGAAAACTCATCCCCAGAGGATTCTATATCCATGTCACCTTGCCAACTTGTCTTCATGTCATAAAGTATTGGCTTCCCTTTGACATTCTTCATGTGGATTATGCCAGTGTCCTAGTCCTACTTAGCTCTCATAGCCATAAGCCAAGGCCTCCCTAGAATGATAGGATAGCCGTCTCGCTTGTGTGGCATGAAAAAAATGTACACTTTTACCTCGGTGTTGACCACCTTTATCCTAACTGCATTTATAGCACCAACACATTGAAATTTTACATTATTTGCTATTTTGGCTCGGCATGGTGCCGGCCTACTCACCTCTAAACCCAAAGGGTGCATCATTTTTTCACTCATGATGCATATTTGTGCGCCACCATCAATGTAGATATTGGAAATGTGTTTTCCTTTGATGTGAGCATCCATCACTGGTAGTATGTCATCTAGATTCCTCACAGAGATAGCCCCAACTATCTTTGGCTTTGGTTGTCTTGTGCTAACCATCTTTGTCCATTGTCTCCTCAGCCTAGGTGCTAGGTGAAGTAACTAGGGCCATGTGATTTTTGGGTCCTGCACATAATCATCTTGAACCAAATCATATGGTTTAGAACATTCACCCAAAGAAAAATCTACAATGTCAATTTTACATTGTGACTTGGGATGGACTTTTGCTAGATTCCCCTCTAGTTTTCATCTTTTCATATCTTTCCTAGTCTTCACCATTCCTAGAGTGCTTTAGCCCCATGGTATCTACTCCTTTAACCTTAGTCTTACCTTTTGCCACTCCCTTGATATCCTCCTCCACTTTCTTCTTTCCCTTACCTTCAAGACTGATGACACTTACTGCTTGGTTTCCAATTGGTGGTGGGGGTAAGGGTGGAATGAGAGGTTGTGGTGGTGGTGGTGGATGCGGTTGAGTGGGTGGTTGTAGGATTTGCATGGGTGGTGCTTGTTGTGGTTCCCTCGGTGGTGGTGGTCTTGCTCTTGGTGGTGAATTATGGTTTGTTTGTTGAGTAATACATGCCATGGACATCTTCCCCATAATTATAGTAGTGGTATTCTTGATTTTTCCTTTGTTGTCCTCTCCCTTGCTCTTGGTTGCAGTTGTGTGCATATCCTTGTTGCACCAAATTCACATATAGATTCTCAAGCTGAATAGTGATGTGGCTCAATAGGTCTTTCTACTATTTTGATGCCTCTTGTGGTTGGGTCCTTTGAGCGGCTGTTGCATTTACTTGGGTTAGTCGGATTGAGCTTGATTCCTCTGACTCATTGACTCTTGCTTGCATGTGTAGCTTCTTGTCTTTAAGGCAACTGGGCTACTTCCATTGCCAACTCATAGCTGCAAAAGGAATCTCCCTTTCACCTTCTCCTTAAGTGGCAACCACAGGCCAACAATGAAACGGTCCTTCTTCATGAACTTAGGTGCTCCTTCACCTTCCTTCAGTGAGGCAACCCATTGCTCCCACAAATCCACAAACTTGGATTCGTAAGTGGCATACTCTAGCAAATTTCCCAACTTTAACTTTGTAAGCAGCAGCTGCCATAACTTTTTGGAGGTTGTGGCTCCACCAAATTTCTTCACAAATGAAACACGTAGTAAGTGCCATCCATTCTTGGTAGTTTGGGGCAAAGAATTGTACCAAGACTTGGCCTCTACTTTCATCAGTAGAGAAAAGATTCATAGTTGTGAGGCATTGTCATCCTTGTTGTAAACCACACAAGCAATGTCAAAGCTAAAAATCTTCAGGCCATTCAAATTCTCTTAAAGAGTACAAGTGACACCTCCAAGTAATCTTTCAAGTTATGAGAGAGAAGAAGCTTTTCATTAATCAAAAGAAAAAGAAAAGTGAATTTTTCCTACAAGAGATTCAATATTTAGGTCACATTATCTCTAAAGACGGCATCCGTATGGATCCAACAAAGTTAGAGATAATAAAAGGATTGCCTAATCCAAGGAATCTACAGGAGGTAAGAAGCTTCATAGGTATGTGTGCATACTATAGATGCTTCAGTAAACAAATACTCGCTAATAGCAAGCCCATTACATGACTTAACAAAAAAGAACGTTAAGTATTCATGGACCGCAAAAGTGCAAGAAGCTTAAGGAGAATCTTATCTCTCAACGTGTGCTCACATTACTACATCTCTCAAAGCCATTTGAGGTCCAATGTGATGCTTGTGGTAATTGCCTTGGATCTATTTTGCTTCAAGAAGGGCATGCCATAGCATATGAGAGTCAAAGACTCAACCTCGATAAGTGAGTATTGGGCAAATACAAAAAAGAGATACTAGATATTCTACATGCCCTAAACATGTGGGAACACTATATCTAAGGGACTCCATTCATCTTACAAATGGATCACAAAGCCTCAAGAACGTCATGATGCAAACCAAGCTCTCTGACAAACAAATGAGGTAGGAAAATTTTCTTTTGCAATTTAAATTTCATATTGCTCACGTTGCAATTTAAATCGGTCAGTAGCATACTCATCTATCATAAAATTGCAATTTAAATTTCATATTGCTCAATTTCTTTTATGATAGATGAGTATGCTACTGACCGAGACTTTAAGTATGTAATTACAGCCTTTCCATTAGGAAAGAAAAAAGAACCATTCACCTTGAAGGATGGTTATCTTCCAAACAGCAATAGGTTATGTGTTACTCACCCATACAATAAGAAAGTCTTGTATGAATCCCATACTTCTCCTTATGCGGGGCAAAAAGGGAGTTCATAATCTACACTTCAAAGAGTAGAAATGTATTTATGTTGGTCTACCATGAAAAGTAAATATACAAGAGTATGTTTCAAAATGCGTGGTATACCAAAAGTTGAAATTTGATCGAGGGAAGAAATTTGGATTATTTCAGTCGACAGGCTTAACAAGAAAACACACTCTATGCCTATCAAAAAGACTATTAAGGCACATCAAATGGCATCCCTCTTCAGATCTCAAATTTTAAAGCATCATGGCTTTCCAACATCCATAGTGTCGGACAAAGATCCTAGAATGGCCAGTAATTTCTAGAAGGGTGTCTTTGAGAATTTTGAGAATCTAGGAAGAAGATTAAATTTCTCTTTCGGCCTATCATCCACAAACGGATGACCAAAGTGAAATAACTAATCTAATGATTCTTGATCTACTAAAAGCCTATGTCATGGAAGTAGATCAACATTCTCAATGAGAGAGAAACCTACCTCTTATAGAACATGCATACAATGACATTATACATACTTCTATAGGGAAAGCACCTTTCGAGGTTAAAGAGGGAAGATCCAAAAATCCATTACTACTTAAAGTTTCGCTACTAATGAATATAGCCGAGACTCACAAGAATCTTTTCCAAAGATTAAAGAGGTTATATCCATCTCAAAGCAAAGGCAAAAAGGGTTTCTGCTAATAAGCACAAAAGAGCCTTAGCCTTTAAGTAAAATGATTAGGTCTTGCTAAAGTTTTTCAAGGCTCGTCTAAGGCATACTACGGACAAGAATCCTATGGGCCACCAAGAGTATTATGATCAACTAGCAAAAAGATACTATGTTCCTTTTTAAATTCTTAAGCCAATCAATGAGATGGCTTATCAACTAAATTTTCCCCAACCATTGGCTCATGCACCATGTTTTCCATGAGAGCCTATGTAAGCCTTACAAAGGAGCACCACCAAAAGAAGCAATAGTTGCAGACCCTCCAAAAATCGGAGATCAAGTCCTTCAATCTGAGTCCATCCTATGACATGAAGACAAGGTATTAAGAAACGGTAAGATTATCTCACAATATCTTATTAAGTTTAAGAATTATTCTCTTAAAGATGCTAGATGGATGCAAAGAACCTAGCTTAAAGATAATATGGACCTTGTCATTGCTTACAATGATGCCTTAAAATAAGCATATGAAAATGCATTTTAAATGAACAATGTTTTTGTCTCATAAGACTAGTTCTCTTTTTATTGTGCACAAATTTAAGAAGTATGTATGTTTAGAATCATGTTTGTGGTGACGACGACTCCTAAACACCCAGTAGAACTTGTCACTCTACTTTGGAAGTATGATATGGACTAAAGAGCAGACATGCTTGCGACAGCTATGTCTCCCAAGCACCAAATGGATTAGTCATCCATCTTGGAATGATGTCGTATGGTAAAAAGGGATCCTCTATCCACTAAGAAACATGGACTAATGACTAGGCTTTATCTTCTCTACCTCATAGTCGAGGACGACTATGATTTCAAGAGAGAGGTAATGTCATAAAATCTAATATCTAGCTTACTTAAATGATTTTTTCATATTAAACTGATCATTTAATGTGGGAGAATAAATGGGAAAAACAGTTAGAATAGAGAGATGTGCTTCTAGACCTATCTCAACAGGGGACCAAAAGGAGAGAAGGTTGCATCTCAATACGGGTCCAAAAGGAGATGGTCTACCAAAGAGCAATGTGTAATCAGTGCTTCTAGACTTATCTCAGCGGCGGGCGACCAAAAGGAGAGATGGTTACATCTCAATATGGGTCCAAAAGGAGGTAGTCTATCAAAGATAAACATGCATCTAATGGAGCTTAAAATACCTTAGGGTTACCTTCATTAAAGACCTCCAATAGTTAGTGTTAAAAGTCCTTTGACCTTAGGCAAGCTAGGGCTAAGCTTGAGGTGGGAACCCGACCTAAGATTAAGGTGCTTGTCGTGCTTGATGACTAAGGTTCTTGAGGTGCTTGTCGTGCTTGAGGTTCTTGTCATGCTTGATGACTAAGGTGCTTGAGGTGCTTGTCATACTTAATGAGGAAGGTGCTTGAGAAGCTTCCCATGCATGGGGGGTAAGGTGCTTGAGTCAAAAAGAGACCCTTCAAATTTAATGAGGAAGGTGCTTGAGAAGCTTCCCATGCATGGGGAGTAAGGTGCTTGAGTCAAAAAGAGACCCTACAAACTTAATCAGGAAGGTGCTTGAGAAGCTTCCCATACATGAAAGTCCCAAAGTTAGGGGAATCTTTTACTTAACCTCCCACTCACCCAAAGGGCACCCCTTTTCTCAAAGGGCACATGGGATACATGTCAGACTCTCCCTATGCTTAACCACATGGTGTGCTTGAATGCTATTGGTTGGGCTAAAGAGGGGTACAATGAGCTTCTAGTTCCATCCAACAAATATCTATATATTTTCAAGCTCTCTCTCTCTCTCTCTTAGAAGTAAGGAGGAGACATGTCCAAAGACTACTCATGTACTTGAATGCATGTTGCATGTGATTGGCTAGGGGGAAGAGGGGTCCAATGAGCTTGAAACATGTGTAAGCTACAACTCACCCCAAGTAAGCAGGGGGGGTGCTGGGGGGATATACACCACACACACACACACTCATTTTGTGGATGGATTCTCACTTGGTGAAAGCTGAGGAACTCCACCTCCTTCTCCAAGCTTGTGAGAAGTGAGAGCCTACACCAGCACTCTTGTCTATGGAATGCAAATCCAACCAAGGGCCATGCTTCAATGCTTAAGCTTTCCATCTTCTCCATCTTCATTACTCTGCTATTATGTATGCTAGCAAGAAGAGTGATGATAAGTGAGGAACTATTTCTTTCTCCTATGGAATGTTTCTTCTTCCTCTTCCCTACCCTCATTCCCCGCTAGCTCTCTCCACCTTCGAAGCTGTTTGAGGTCTTGGGACTGAGGCTTGGGATAGTTAATGCTTTCTACAAAGTTTATGTTATGCTTGTGATTCATGAAGCTTTCCATCTTCATTGCATCACCTAGGTCACAAGGAACACAAAGATTGTATTGTACCAAGTCTCTCTTGATGGGAGAAACTATAATACAAATACCTATTGGAGGGGGACCGTTGGAGGGGGACCGGCTTCGTATGAATCCAATCCTCAACTATTGTCGTGTTCTCTAAACTCTCTCTCTTGCAAAATTATTGTTCATCCCAAGTTAGCTAAGTACCATGGTTATGTTGCTACCATCAATTAAGTTCACCCGCTATGCTCACAAAGTAATCTCACAAAAGTGCTTTATCTAATTTCCTAATTCCGCTACTCTCAAAGTTCATAGGCCATTTCCATTAGAGTCAATCTCTTATTCTCTCTCTTGACACCTCTCATAGCCAGAGTGCCTACCCGGCTCACGTTTGGAACACATATCTCCCGACATCTTTGGTTATTTTTCTGGCATCTTTCTTAGCATGGGAGCAGAGCTACACGACATCCACCCCCTCTGAACCTGCACAGTCTCCGGTTTGTGCCAACTACACTTCAATCTGCATCTGCTATAGGTACCTTAAGATCTTTTCCATCATCAGACTCATGTAACCGATAAACATATGAAAAATAAAGTAAGGCCTACACCCTATCATCAATGTGCTAGCTTAATCATTAGGTAGCTTCCCATCATAAATCTTTGAACCACATATGCCGTATCTTCAAAGCATTCAATTATGGAAAACTTGTCTAGTGAACCTCGCCATACTCAAGTGCTCCAGTTAATGATGCACACGGATTGACCATTAAGCTTGCTTTAGGGAACCCTGTCAAGCTCAAGTATGCCTTACTCTGTCTGCACACGGAATGGATGTCAAGTCCTTTACTTCAAGTTCTGGTAGTAGAACCAACTCAAAAGATGTGAAGATACTTCATTAATTT
The DNA here is from genome assembly GCF_014529385.1 of Adiantum capillus-veneris. Taxonomy (NCBI): domain Eukaryota; kingdom Viridiplantae; phylum Streptophyta; class Polypodiopsida; order Polypodiales; family Pteridaceae; genus Adiantum; species Adiantum capillus-veneris. Next base: position 130,200,942 of record NC_140943.1, on the reverse strand, counting down.
TCCAAAGAAGTCAATTGGAAGCCAGCCATGTAATCTTATTGAATGCATAACCAAAAACTCTTCTGACTTAGCATAATCTAGAAACCAGAATCTTGTATCATGCAACCTGCTACAACAGACATCTGGTATCCTCTACATCTGTAACTTTCACCTCAATAGCCCCCAAGATCAAATGGGAAACCAATCATTTGTCCCATTGTGAGAATTCCTTTAAAAAAATTTCACCATCCTCCAGGATTATAGGGAAAATACAAGAACTTCCAATCATTACAGCATAAACATAAATTAGCCCACAAACCTTCATGAAAACCGTCTGGATCATATGGCTTATAAATCAATTGCCCCAGACCATGCATATATATGTCACCTCCTAGGTCAAAAGCTAGCTCAAAATCCCCTACATCATAGTGTAACATTAGATCCCATATAGCATCAGGTAGCACTAGATACTGTCATATCCCTTGAGCAACTGGCTCATCCAATTGTCGATCATCTATCATAGGTAAAAGCACTGGCAGTGGATCTTCAGTCTCGCTAGTATTGGAATCCCAATCATGAATATCTGAATACATCAAGTCTCTGGTAAAACTCTCTTCATTAGGCTTGCAAGATGCATCAGAAAACAATTCTCTATCTTGTAGAGGCTAAAAATCAAGTAAAGCATCATCCAACAACCGCATAAGATCATCGTCCATCAACTACATATGAACAAAGTTGCTCATGCATGAATATAGATTGATTAGTATCCTTAGCATCTCTATTTGAGAATCCTTCCAAATCTTTGTCCAATAAGCACATAAGGTCTAGGTCCACCACTTCATAAGGTTCCTCCCTCCTACACATCTTAGACTGATGTTACGAGACTGGGCACCCTCCTGTTGTAGTGGTTAACTGCAATTGGGATAGCTGGGCGTAATGGTTAATTATGTGTTGTCTATTTATTTTACTAATTGAGTTGATGATGATTTTGTAGAGTGGAATGCGGGGAGTTGATGAAGAGGCGACGGCAATTATTCTTGGCCATTTTATAGTTGCACAGTATCTTAGAATCTCATTTCAATAAGCCACTATGGCTCTGTAAATAATTGTAGTGGGAACTCCCCTTATGGGTCATGCAAGAACTAATGAGCTTTACTCATTTACAAAAGTGAAGTGGTTGTAAAAGAGGGGCCTCAATTTTTGGCACCTCAAACTCAAAAATAATATATTAAATACCAACTCCACAAGAGAGGTGCCGTGGAGTTTGGGGCTAGATTTAGGCCTTTCTCTTGCAGATTCTCTTCTCTACTCTCTTAAGCTATGGTTATTTTGCTGTGTACTCTCTAATCTAGTCTCCATCTCTTACACATCTCTTACACCTCCTTACAAGCTTGTCTATATCAATTCTCTGTTTACTGTGTGTGTGTGTCATAGTCTAGGTGAGTGTGTGTGCTTGGAAATTGGAAGAAGAGGTGGACAGTTTGATGGTGATGGCTTGAAAGCTTATGTTGAGTACTTTAAGCGGTCGATCTCCCCCCTCTTCTCCCAACAGTGGTATCAGAGCCTCAGGTTCGAGGATTAATCGGCACCAGATTTCAGTTTTAAGAAGGAGTTTTCTCTAATCGACAAAACCCCAATTGCAATTCATCGACTTTGCAATTCAAGGATTCAAGGGTTCGTGGAAATTTGAAGTATAATTGATCGAGTTCACAGAAGAAAAACTCGATTGTTAATTGGTGGCTAATCGGCAATCAATTTTCAATTTCGGCTTCAAGACGATCAAGAACGGGTATGTTCAACGGTTAAATTTAAGCACTCGCTAAGCTTGCGTATGCATGAAGATACGGACGAGAACAATCTGCGAGAACACCCTCCTGCACACAAGAAAAGCTAAATGTCAACCTCATCAAAAGCTGCAGAAAATACTGTCAAAAGTATTGGCTTAGTTTATGCATCAATTCTTGCTTTTGTCTTGTAGCCTGGAAAACTTCTAGAGGTCGCCATCTCAATTTTGTTTGGCTTGAGTTGTTCTTCCACAGAATCCCATGCAAACTTAAAAGTTAAAGTTAACTGCAAAGACTTAAAGTTAAGCTCAAAGAGGTATTTCAGTGGTCAGCCGTCCATTTCATCTTCAAGCTTAATAACCTTTAAAGAAGACAAACACCCTTTCAATATCCTCAACACTTTGGCTTTGGACACAATTAGTAAGCCTTGCACCCCTTGGTCGGCACCACTACAAACACAACCGTAAAAATCACATACTCCACCTTCATTAAGAATTCTTGGGCCGCCAACCTTCAAAAAAAAAAAAAAAATCTTCGGCTGTCTTTCGGGATTGCTGATTGCCATTGCTTTTGAGATACGGGAGATCGGGTGCCACGAAATTCAACTGGCTCGGTGACACACCGTCGGACTGTCTATTCTCTGGCAATTTCCTAGCGCATCGCCATTCTGGGTTGGATGCCACCGCTCTTTTTCAGCTAAGTACATTACATTTTTGTTATTTATTTTATTTTATTCCGCATATTGCATCTGTGAATATCACCAAATAGCCTTTTTAAGCATTACCATTTAATTATTTATTCTTTTTAAGAAAAAAAAGAAAAAAAAAGAGAAAAAATATATAAAAAAAGAAAAAAGAAAAAGCAAAGCACGCAATCATGGCTCATCTTCCTCATGCACCCACGATTGCAGAGCAACTTCAAAATTTGCAGCAGTCACTCACATATGAACGCATGCGAAGGCAAGAACTTGAAGATAAATTATTACATTTTGCACGCACCGAATCTGCACCGGCACCCAAGAAAAACAAAATTAGCAGAAAAGCCTTCACTTTCAAAGATTTTGATGGCACTAAAGATGCTAGCACGGTTCTAGCATGGGTTAGTCAGTTAGATGACTACTTTCATGATGAAGACTTTCCCGAGCGTGAAATGGTAAAGTGTGCATCCAATCATCTCACTAGCAGCGCTGCATTGTGGTGGAACGCCACCAAACAACATGGAAGAAGACCACGCACCTGGAATGCATTCAAAAAAGTGTTTTTACCCCAATTTTTGCCAACACAGTACAAAGCTAAAGCACGACGTCAATGGGATTTAATTCGACAGGGTAGAAATGAAGATGTACAGGGTTACACTGACCGTTTTTGGAATTGTCTAATTCAATTGCAAGCTATTGAACATGTTAGTCGCAGGAAATTGAAGCGAAAGTACATATCAGGCTTGGCACTACAAATTAGTGCTGAGGTAGATATGTTCGAACCGGATTCTCTGTCAAAGGCCATTAACTTGGCTCTCAACACAGAAAAGAAGAAAGGTGGACATTCCTCTCACACTGATCAACCTGCTAACACTAACCGCAACAAGAGACCTCCTTTCTCTCCTAACTCTGACAGAAGCAAACACCAAAGCCGTACCTTTTTCAAAAGACGAAGATTTGACAATCCTCTTGCCACTGCTCAACCTCATACGAGCAACAACCACAACAACACTCAGCAACGAGGCGACCAACATCCTTTCAACCAGCGTTTTCCTCCAAATTCTAATGGTAACAAAAAGGTGAAGTGTTTTAAATGCTTTCAGTATGGTCACTATGCAGATAAGTGCCCAAATGGTCATGCTAAGGGCAATGGTCAATCCAATGGCCATTCAAATGGAGTCAACAGGAATTCAAGTCAAAAACCCTTCAACAACAACCGCCCCAACGGAGCTACTCTTAACCTCATCGAAGATGCTACACCCGACGACAATGAAGTGGAAGTTAACTACAGTGAGGGATATGATCCTGATTGTGATAACGATGACAACCCATCCTCAGGTACTCCTATATCTCCTCACACTTTGTTTAAAGTGCAAGGCACTGTTAAGGGTGAAAATGTCACCATTCTGCTAGATGATGGTAGTAGCCATGATTTCATTTCCACACGATTGGCACAACAACTATCACTCTCTGAAATTTCATCACCCCACAAGGTCAAAACTGTTTTTAATAATCAACGTTTTAATTGTAAAACTCAAGTCACTGTTGAAGTTTGCATTGGTGAATTCACACAAGCACGTACATTTTTGGTAGCACCATTGCATGGACTCGATATGATTTTGGGAATGCCATTTCGTCATGAATTTAACCCGTTGATTAATTATAAAACACGTACAATGTCTCTCACTCATAATAATAAAAAATTCTCCATCCAAGCAACACTGGCACATCAAAAATTTCCACTCCTCTCTCACACTCAAGCCAAACGAGCAATTCGAAAACAGGGGAAAACATATCTAATATTGGTAAATCAAATTTCTGTTGAAACTGAAACTTCACGTAACTCCACACACGATGAATTTCTCTCACAATTTAAAGATTGTTTCATGCATGATCTCCCACCTGGAATTCCACCATCACGCCCAGAAGACCACCAAATTGACATCATATCGGGTAGTAAACCTCCTTGTAGAGCACCTTATCGTGTAAATCCTACCGCACACAGGAAAATACAAACTCAAATCACTGATTTACTTGACCGAGGCCTAATCCGACCTAGTAGTTCACCATACGGAGCTCCAGTACTTCTTGTCAAGAAGAAAAATGGAACCTTTCGTATGTGTATCGACTACAGGGCTTTAAACAAGATCACCATTAAGAATAGGTTTCCTATTCCTAGAGTGGATGATCTACTAGACAAACTGAAAGGGGCAAACATCTTTAGCAAAATTGACCTTAAATCAGGATATCACCAAGTCAAAATGTTTGAACATGATGTCTACAAAACTGCTTTCAGAACACAAACTGGGCACTATGAATTTCTTGTCATGCCATTTGGTTTGACAAATGCAGCAGCTACATTCACACGCATGATGAATCGAATTTTCATTGACCATCAAGATTTTGTGATTGTATTTTTTGATGACATTTTGGTATTCAGTAAATCTGAAGAAGACCATAAGCAACATTTAACACGTGTATTTGATCTGCTTGCACAAAATCACTTGTATTTGAATCCTGAAAAGAGTTCATTTTTCCAATCTGAAATTGAATATTTGGGACATATTGTATCGGGTAAGGGAATACATGTCGATCCAAAGAAAATTGAAGCCATTCAATCCTGGCCTAGACCCAAAAACTTGCATGAGCTACGATCTTTTCTTGGTCTTTGCAGCTATTACAGGAAATTTGTTCGTAATTTTGCTTACAAAGCACATTATTTGACTCTCTTGTTGAAGAAAAACACGCCTTATGAATGGACTGATTTGCAAGAAAGCTCATTTAATGCACTTAAACATGCTTTGACTAATGCACCTGTATTGCAATTGCCTGATTTTGAACGACCATTCTTTGTGGTAGTCACTGATGCTAGTGGTAAAGGTATCGGTGCAGTCCTTATGCAAGATAACCATCCCATTGCTTTCGAAAGTCGTAAATTCAAACCGTCTGAAATAAAGTTCAGTACTTATGATAAAGAATTGACTGTTGTGGTACATGCATTGAAAATCTGGAAACACTATGTAATGGGTACTGACTTGATCATTAAAACTGATCAACAAAGTATCAAATATTTACTTTCTCAGCCTTTAATAGATGATAGACATATTAAGTGGGCCGCTTTTATTCAAAGTTTTCAGCCCAACATTCAATACCAACCTGGTAAAGAAAACGTTGTAGCCGATGCTTTGAGCAGACGACCCTCACTTAATCATCTATCAACCATTACGGGAACTTCATTTGACACTATGCCTGACACTTATGCACATGACGATGACTTCAAAACGACATGGTTGCACATGCTTGATAATTCTGTACACACATTTCTCGAATACACTATTCAAGAAAACTTCCTTTATTTCAAACAAAAATTGTGTGTGACTAAATCTTTTCGTACATTAATTATTGAAGAATTGCACAAACCACCTTATGCTGGACATAGAGGATTTGCTACAACTTTTCAAATTTTATGTCGTGATTTCTATTGGCCTGCTATGAGAATGGATGTTAAACAGTATGTGTCAACTTGTTTGATTTGTCAAAAAATCAAAACAGCTACAGGTAAGAAATTGGGACTTTTACACCCTCTCCCCATTCCTGAAAGACCTTGGGAACATATTTCCATGGATTTTGTTACTGGTTTCCCACTCACAATGCACACACATGACATGATATGGACTATTATTGATCGTTTCTCTAAACAAGCGTATTTTGTTCCGTGTAAGAAAACACTCACAACACATCAAGCTGCACTTTTGTTTCTGAAGACTGTTTTTCCACATCATGGTTTGCCTAAAGTGATTATTTCCGATCGAGACTCAAAATTTTGTAGTGCTTTTTGGACTACTGTATTTGAAAATCTTGGCACTACACTTGACTTTACTTCTGCATTTCATCCTGAATCTAATGGTCAAACCGAAGTCACCAACCGCACTATTATTGACTTGTTGAAGGCTTATGTTTCCTCTCAACCTAAGAAATGGGATGACTACCTACATATTTTGCAATTTGCATACAACAACACCACTCACACTGCCACGGGTAAATCTCCCTTTGAAATTGTATACGGTCACTCACTTCCTACTCCTGCTTCACGTCTTTCTAATGTTGTGCCTGCCGCTGATGATTTCACTACTGACTTTCATGATATTTATGCAAGTGTGCATTCTGCCATTAAACACTCACAAGAACTTTACACCAAGCATGCTAACAAGCACCGCAAGGCACACCAATTCCAAGAAGGTGATCATGTTTTACTTCGCATCGAAAAACGAAGGATCAAAAGTGTTGATACTAATGTCTTTGTTAAGCTTGCTCCTCGTTTTTATGGACCTTTCAAAATTTTAGCTGTCATTAATGATGTTTCTTTTCGTTTAGAATTACCTGCACATTGGCACATTCACAATGCATTTCACATTAGTCTTTTACGACCATTCAGAGGACCCCTACCTACACACCACATTTACGAAGACCCACCTTCACTTGTAGACCAAGAAGAGCAACTCATCCCTGACAAAATAGTTGACCATGAGACCACCACTACACGCACTGGAATGGTTTATAACCGTTACCTTTTGACTTTCAAGGGCCACCCTAGAGAGGATGCCAAATGGATGCCTGAAAAGTTTTTTCGCAACTTTCCCAACCTTCTCCACACTTTCCATCACTCACGGTCCAGTTGATTTCTCTATTGAGCAACTGAGGACAGTTGCTATCCCTGGTGGGAGGGATGTTACGAGACTGGGCACCCTCCTGTTGTAGTGGTTAACTGCAATTGGGATAGCTGGGCGTAATGGTTAATTATGTGCTGCCTATTTATTTTACTAATTGAGTTGATGATGATTTTGTAGAGTGGAATGTGGGGAGTTGATGAAGAGGCGACGGCAATTATTCTTGGCCATTTTATAGTTGCACAGTATCTTAGAATCTCATTTCAATAAGCCACTATGGCTCTGTAAATAATTGTAGTGGGAACTCCCCTTATGGGTCATGCAAGAACTAATGAGCTTCACTCATTTACAAAAGTGAAGTGGTTGTAAAAGAGGGGCCTCAATTTTTGGCACCTCAAACTCAAAAATAATATATTAAATACCAACTCCACAAGAGAGGTGCCGTGGAGTTTGGGGCTAGATTTAGGCCTTTCTCTTGCAGATTCTCTTCTCTACTCTCTTAAGCTATGGTTATTTTGCTGTGTACTCTCTAATCTAGTCTCCATCTCTTACACATCTCTTACACCTCCTTACAAGCTTGTCTATATCAATTCTCTATTTACTGTGTGTGTGTGTCATAGTCTAGGTGAGTGTGTGTGCTTGGAAATTGGAAGAAGAGGTGGACAGTTTGATGGTGATGGCTTGAAAGCTTATGTTGAGTACTTTAAGCGGTCGATCTCCCCCCTCTTCTCCCAACAACTGATGCAGTAAACGAAGATTTCCACATATGACATGCATACTAAATACATCTGCTGGAAACTGCTCTTCAAGTCTTTCACCCTCATCCAAATATCTTTGCACTTCTGTAGCACAAAGTTGAGCATGCACATTGAAAATTTCATCTACTACCCTGTCTGTATCATCGCACAATGAAACCAATCATATTCAACACCAAGAGTTTGCACTTCACTATGCAACCCCTCTGAATCAGCATCATCAAGTTCATGATCATTCTACCATAGTGTGACACTGTGTCACAAATTCATGATAGAGAAGAAGTTTGCTCCCCCTCTAAATCACTAGCAATTTCAGGATCAGTCTACCAGATTGGTAGCTCTCAGTCACAGAAACTTGTCAAAGAAGGAGTCTGCACCCCCTCTGATTCATCATCATCACATTCAAGATCAGTTTTCCACTTTGGTAGCCCGGCTTTACAACAGCTTGTCAATGACGGAGTCTGCACCCCCTCTGAATCAACATTTTGCAAATCTTCAAACACATACTCTTGCTTAACCAAATCCTCAAAATCTAGTGCATCCAAATCCATGATCATGCTGCTCTTAGTAGCATCAGCCTTGCTTTGACCTATAACATCTGTATCATCATTCAACTGTATGGTAGAATCTGTACCAAAAAAAAAATTCTCTAATTCTGAGTCAGTAGAGCAAAAGTATCTGTTGAAACCAAATCTTCATGCATGTCTACTTGAATATGGCTGCACTCATTCACCTGCACAATTCTTCTTGAGCTTTAGCCGCTTCATTGTTCCCTGATTTCTTTTCCTCCTGTACTGCATGTATAGGTTCTTTGCAAAATTCACCCTGTGTATATTGAATCTGTAAAACCTCACCTTCAAAGACTTCTACTTCATGCACAACATCTGCAAAACCCAAATTTTCATACACAGCTTTAACTATGTCTTCATCATTAGCCTGTAAGAAGGTAGCATCTTGTACAATACACTCATCAATTACAGCTTCTAACTTTGATCGTACTTGTCCTCAAATATCGGTGTAGTTTGGTAGACTTGGAATCTGTTCTTGATAGCTTTCATAATGCTCATAACTTACCTGTACAATAGCTTCTTTGAAATATTCATAGTTGTTGTTGCAGGCTTTGGTAATCTCTTGAATCTGCTCCTTCAAATCTGAACTCACTAACTGCTCAAAAGATCTGATCGTTAACTCTTTTGGTATCCCTCTTACCTTGGTTTCCAACTCATAGCACTCTAGGTAGCCCTCTGGATCATATCCATCAAAGACTCGCCTTTCGTCGTATATCGCACTCCCATTAATCCCTCAAAATAGCTGTTTGGTAGGTGTGACTCATGTGGACCTTTTCTTGTCCTCATATCACCCATTTCTCCCCTATTATAGGTGGTTTTAGCCTTTCTTTCTCTATTGGTTCCATTGAGGTGACTACCCCTTGTTGTGCTTCCTTGTTGGTTGGCCATGCTATCATAAGATCTAGCATTTGGATCCACATCCCGATCAATTTCTTGTGCGGCTCCCGTAATTCCTTCACGGATTGAGTTTCCGTGATGCTTGGTTTGTTCAATCTCTTTTGGGGTCATCATAACAAAGTTATTGTTGTAACAATCTCTAAAGAGATGAGTGGGAAATTCTACCAACCCTTTTTCCTTGATCTTGAAGATGTACACAATTTTCAAGGGAGCCAGTTGTCCTAGTTTGGCATGGGTAGTCCATACCAGATCATTAATATTTTTTTCTTCCCAGCAATAAACTCCAAGTCTTGGGCTATCAATGGGGATGGGTTTTAATGGTTTAGCATCTATTAGCTCATACCCTTCTAATTCTAACACTGGAGGTCCCTCCTTTACAACTTTATCTGGTATAGGAGTATCAACCTCTAATACCCATTTATTTACTGAGTCAGGGTCCCGTATCTTACGATGTTGTACTCTATTTTGGTTCATGTAGAGGTCATCTTGTTTGTTTATTCTTACCTCCTCTTCAAAATTGACGGTATGATCGTCTATCCACACAATGAACTCCTCATTTGGGTCCAAGTAAATCTGGGCTTCGTATTTGTTGGTCTTGAAGAAAGTAAGGATGTGCTTAAGTTTGAGTGAGGTCCTTGTTCGTGATTGAGTTGAAAAGGAAGACATTTTTGAGCTTGAGTCAGAGTAAGTGTCTGGCACTTCTTCCACAATAGTTTCCAAAGGTCTCCCTTGATTTACACGGGATTTTCACTCTCTAGTGTGGACGCTCTACTCCTATTCTCTCCTATTCCACTCAAGTTTCCCAAAACTCTACCAGACCTTAGGTTCATATATAGACTTATTCATCAATTGAACTGATCTTTCAAACCTGAAAATGTGACCCTGATTTCAATTGCAATGCTTTTGCTTTTGCTCTCGATTCGTCACCAAGTCGCAAGTCCCAGCACACCAGCACTTAAAATTGTATGTGATTCCACAATTTAACATCAATTTGGTCATTAAGGAGTCAAAAAGATACAAAATTTCCTTCTTCCATCCCTCAATAGACTCTTTGTGCAAAAAAGGATGTGAATTTGCTGAGACTATCTTAGGCATGCACTCATAGGTAGGCCCAATTTCAAGTTTCAAGTCATAAATGGAGTTCTTATGGCTTGCCAAAGACAACCCTGATGTCAAATTTGCAAAATTACTTCCTTGGTTTGAGATTTATCTTCAGCGCGCCAAAGATAAATCTTCTTCTTTTTCACTTTTTCTTGCAATTTGTGGTTTGGGTTGGGTTCTTCAAGTGATTCATCAATTCCACAAAGTTTTGACCACTTACCAATGTTTTTAGCTCTTTTTGAACCTGAAGGTTGGTTTTCCCAATTCCCTTGGTGTATTGATTTGTGTATAGTTCAAATTTTAGTGAAACTTGCTTGGGAGCTGTATTATAATCCTAATAGACCCTAGGGATTGAAAAATAAGAAAAATATTTCTTCTGGTGAGATTTTTATCTTCGACGCGTGGAAGATAAATCTCTTCTAGATTTTAACATTTTTTATTGTTTTCTTCACACATTGATTTTCTCACTAGTTTTAGGATTTATACACACCTTGGTTTCAAGTTTTAGCCTAATTTGAGTTTTCCTTGTTGATTTTCTTTGAAGTCTGCTGTTTTTTTTTTCAATTTTGGGCTTGACCAAGCCTTTCAGTGATCCAAATGTTTTTAAAATCAATGGGGATGGTCGAAACAAGTTGGTCTATCACCTTGCAAGTTCCATTTCTCAATTTTAGTCTCAAAACCCCCTTGTCTATCTTCGACGTGCTTAAAATAGACTTGTCAATTTTTTGGTTTTCTTCAATGCACCTTTGACTGGATGCACTCCTGATGGTTTTCTACTTACCCTACTCATACTGGACATTAAAAAGAGAGAAAAAAAATGGAAAATTCAATTTTGAGTCTCAAATCCCTACTTTCTATCTAGGTAACACCCTTATTGACCACTAGCCAATCTGAAGGATCATATACCTAGTCGTCCTACTATCTAAAGCTCTTGAGGTCCTCACCGAGTATCTCTAGTCTCAAGCACCTCTAAGTCATGATAAGGATAAAAAATGTGTTACTCTAGTCAAAACTAGAGGAAATAATGGAAATTCAAGTGAGTGTTTTGGGTTTTTATCTAGTCTAGGTTGACTCGTTCCTTGCAACGATGCCAAAATGTCGGCCGGCTACAAAGCCTCACCATATCAATGCTTGCAAAGCAAGAACATAATGTCAATCCATGGGATGTAGCTGATCCGACTAGTGCATGGAGGCTACAAGAGATATCCAATCTCTCAAAAAAACCAAGTCTATGTCGCTTCTACTTATCTAAGTCTCAAGTGTGTCAGACACCAAAAGCTACTTTCTCTACCGCAACCTTATCCAGACAATTTTTTGTAGCTACAAGTATCTGAATGGAATGAAACTTAATATCTAGCATGTGTAGGGTATCCTCTACACTCTCTTGTGCTCAAATGTCATTTTTGACACCTAGACAAAATCGCACATAAGATAAACGAGCTATTTTAGGGTTGTCAATTTGGGTCCCAGAAGGACTATATAGCTTCCTCTAGACATGCTCTATCTATCCCTAAGGTCAGAATCTAGTTTTAGTGCGTGTATTGTGTGTAGGGAACAAAAAACAACTCGTATATGGGCACGACTAAAAGCACACTTTATTGCAAGAAACTGACATTAAAATAGAGAGCTTTCACCTACGAATGTATTGGTATGCTCAAAATAGCAATGCAATACTATACGTGAGAGAGACAAGAGATTGAAGAAACAGAGGACAATCGTTGAGCTGCTACAACAGTGCTTACTCTTTATTATCTCAAGCTTAAGTCTTAAAGCTACAAAAAATGGCTTTTATACGTTAGCCAAGGTGTAAAAATGGATTCCTAGCTAGTTGGGGCTCAATATAAGGTTAAGAGACTGCATAGAATTACAAACATGGAAGCCATTGGCCCCTTTAGATTCACTGGTATTCAATAATATTACAACAGCTTTGGACTTGTGGAATTTTTCAATAATAAAATGGGTTTGATTACAATCATTAGGCTTGAAAAAGTGTGTGGTCCTGCTTGATGCTCTTCTTTTGCTCTTGTTATCTCAGAAGCTCACTCTCAGGTGGTCAAGTGTGTACTCAAAAAGTATAGTGGTTTGGGGGATCCGTATGCACATGTTTCAATCTTCAAACAAGTGTTGAGGATGGAGCAAGTAACGGATTTTCATAGTCTGAAGGATTTGGATTGACCCTAGAAGGAACAGCCTTGACCTGGTTCCAACCATTAAACAACCAGGATTTTCCCAACATAGAATAACTTCTATGAGAGTCTGCAAAGGAATTCCCAAAGAGAGGGATTAAGCTTAGTATGGCCTCCCAAATCTATGCATTTAGACAAAAGGAAAAAGAAAAGGTGAAAGAAGCCTCGCTTTGATTCAAGCAGTACATTGAAAAATGTCTTGCCAAAGATCTACCTCAAGATGAGAGATCGTCAGTTCTTTTCATGGAGGGATTGCAAAATGAGACTCTAAAATAAGATCTGCACTTGAAGGCGTGTGTTACCTTCGAGCAAGTCACTAGAAAGGCACTGTATCCAGTAGACAATTGTAAAGCGGACGGGGAGGTGACTGAGGATACAAACCAAGGGACAAGTAGCACCTCTTCAACCACTAGTGAATCCACATTGAAACTGAGTGGACACAACCCTATTGTGTTGGACGTTGATCAAATGATCAAGGAAGTGATCAGAAGGATGAACCAAGATAACTGACCAAATCCAAACACATGACAACAACCCACAGGAAAGTGTGACACTTGTGGAGGAGACCATTTGACTCAATGGTGCAACATGCAGCCAACATCACGAGAAAATGTACAACGTGTATTGACGTGGTGTGCTATCAAACAAAAATCGACAAACTATGAGACCCACAATGTTTCTAGAACAGAAACTATGTTAGGGAAAGACCATATGGGCCACCTGACGTGCAACAATTGCGACCACCTCCAAGATATCAAGTAGGATAAAACAACTTAGTCCAAGGGAAGGAAAAACCTTAACAATTTTTGGGACAACAACCTCCTTTACCCCAAGGAAAAAAGAGCCATGGTGAGAACTTCACAATCCATAGAGGTACTTGCGGATCACAGAATGATGCCAGTAGTTTCATACCTAGAAGATTCAGACAGCTCTTACGAGAGAGGATTAGACAGTAGTGCCTATGATTTTGAAGGAAAAATTCCATGGATAGATTTGGAGGGGATGACAGAACCATCATACATAACACAACCAACAAAAAACCATTACCTGGTTGAGAAAAATATGCTCATGTTCATGGCAAATCAGAACTACAAACCTAAGGGATACCCTCCTAGGACTCAGCAACCGATGGGATCTCCACAAGCTTCCCCACCACCAATAGGACCATGCTATGAATGTGGGTGGTGATCATTGAGCAAGAAGTTGTCCACACAAAAGAGAGCGCATCAAAATCTTTGGGTACTGTGAGGGATGTGCAAATGACCACCTGATTCCACACTGTCCAAAAAACCGTGATAACAAAGGGAAAGCTACCATAAACAAAATCAAAGTTGTATCAAGCTCATGTGGATCAGAAATGGAACCAATGATTCCAATGAATGTTGTAACAAGAGCACAAGCCCAGTAAGCAGCAAGGAATATCCCTATGGGAGACAAAAACATCCCACCTAGTCAAAATGAAGTAAAGAGCTTGTCAGTTAGGACCCCCAAAAAAATTTCGAAAGCAAAAAGGGACAATATGAAATCCAAAAAGATAAAAGAAAAATTGGCCTTAGAAACGAAATTGCAGCAAACCAAAGGACAGTTGAGATTGGAAACGGACCACAAAGAAAAAACTGTTGTAGCAAAACCATCAAAAATACCATCGGGAGGTTCGATCTTGGTGGACAAAGTCTTTGAGCCATTAGTTGAAATTTTGAAGGCTTATGAAGCTAAGCTAAATCCCAATCAAACCCAAGAGCATAGATGGTTAACGTATCCTCATCTTGGATATGAAAAAGAGAGGTTGCAGATGTGCAAGGAGCTGTCCAAGCTCTTATGAAACCACATGTCTCAAATGCTCCAACAATTGAAGTGTTGATCTGCAAAAGAATCCAAGAGATGGAGAATCAAGGCCTCGAGAACATAGACCAAAAAGGGCCGGTAGTTGAGGCACCATTATATACAAGGGAAGTATCCAATACCACAGATGGGTTGAACTCACAAGCAGTTATGCCAATTCTAAAGGCAGAAGAACCATGGCCACAAGATCGGTGGGAGGATAGCAAAAACAAAAAGATGTAAGTGCGACCCTTGAGTCAGCCCCTATTACTGAGATCCATGTAGACCATGAACTCTACCCTGACGATATTCGATTACTAGATGGTGCTATAGGTACAAAGATGTCGAAAGACAGCAAACCTCAATCATTTAAAACTTTACCTTTCTTCATCGACAATGTAACATTTAATGGCCTAAAAACTTGTGTGTAGTGGAAATTAGCATGAACATAGTGGGCATTTCATTAGAATAGATTCCTAATGAGAATTACAAGAGTGCTTGGGTGGAGAGAGCAACAATAAGTATAACACCTAGTTAGAAAGCATGAACAATACTTTCAAAAGAGAGAGAAATTAAGCTATTGACAACAGTTGAGGACCGGATTTGCATGGAGCCGGTCCCCCCTCCAAAAGGCTTTGTATTATGGTTTCTCCCATCAAGAAAGACATTGTACAATACAATTCTTTGTGTTCCTTCAAGACTAGCTAGTGCAATGAAGATGAAAGCTTCATGTACTAAGCAAAACACTTAGCAAACACAACATTAATTATCCCTGGTCTCAGACCCAATACCTCACACACCTTCGAAGATGGTGAGAGCTAGCAGGGTATGAGAGTAGATTGAGAGGAAAAAGGAGTATCTTACGAGAAAGATGTACATCTCCTCACATAATCACTCATATTAGCATAGCTTAGGTTAGCAATTAGCTTGGTAGATGAGATGAGCATGCATTGAAGCTTGGCTCTTGGTTGGATTTGCATCCACATGCCAAGAGTGTGTCGATGTAGGCTTCTATCTCACAAGCTTGGAGTAGGTGATGAGCTCTCCATTAAAGCTTGGGAAGACGTAGTCTTCTTTTCTTCACACATGAGATTGTCTGAGTGTGTGTGTGATAATGCCTTGCAAAAATCAGCCCCCTCTCTCTCTTGGGCGAGCCCTCTTGCTATTTGCTCTTGCTCTACCCTCATTGGACCTCCCCAGGCCAAGCCAATGATTATTAAGCAGCATAGGTGATAGCCTTCTGACATGTGTCCCCCTTTCCCCTTTTGTGAGAGCTTTAGGTAATTTAATAATTCAACTAAACTCTCATTGGACCCCTTTGCCTCCTGGCCAATAGAAATCAGGCAAGCCATTGTGTTAAATATGGAGCCTGATATACCCTTGTAATTTTCTGTGGTAAAAGCGCACATTTGTAAGGCCCCCATTATGAGGAGAAGCCATTGTGCGTAAAGGAAAATCACTCACCGGAAACCAAAATTTTCACGGACAAGAATCAGGGGCAACTTTCAACGCCTCGGGGACGAAGGCTCCCGAGACTTTTTTTTCGGCGAAATATTCTTTTTCGCCGGAATATTATGGCCGGACGGCGGCCGGAAAGTGGTCGGAAAACAACCGTTCGGTTGGCCGGTGGCCGGTAGTCAATGGCCGATGGCCGGTGGTCGGAAGTCAATGGCCGGTGGCCGGTGGTCGGAAGTCAATGGCCGGTGGCCGGTGGCCGAATTCAAAAGCGGACTTGTCTTCTCTAGGGCGGCCACACATGGGCGGATTGGAGGGTCCGATTTGGACTTATTCGCACAAGGGCGGCTACACATGGCTGTCTCTCATAAGAGAGGGTAGCCCTTTTGGCCTATAAAAGGAGGCCATTCTACACACATTTCATAGTGTGAAGTTGATGCAACAAGGTGAGTGTGAGGTGGTGAGAGTGAAAGCAAGACGGGAGCTCCATTAAGGGTATAATCCCTTTGTAAACTACTTCTTGTTTTGAAGTACTAAATCCATTGAGTGGATGCTTTTCCGTGGACGTAGCCCACATTGGGTGAACCACGTATATCGTGTGTACTCTCTCTCTCTCTCTCTCTCTCTCTCTCTCTCTCTCTCTCTCTCTCTCTCTCTCTCGCTACTCTATAACCTCGTGTATATAAATCTATCTCTCTCCATTAAGTAATCTACTCAATTATCTATTTAGCTACATCTTATTTCCTAACAACTGGTATCAGAGCAAGGTTTTCTCGTAGCTAAATTATCTCAAGGAAAGGATTCCTTGAATTGAGTGGGAGTTATGGCGGAGGAAGGGAAGCTCAAGATTGAGAAGTTCAACAGCAAAAACTACCAACATTAGAAGATGTAGATTGAAGACTATCTCTACCAGAAGGACCTCTATTTGCCACTAGGCGGTCTTGCGAAGAAGCCCGCAACAATGGCAGATGAAGCATGGATCGTCCTTGATCGAAAGGCACTGGGAACAATCCGGTTAAGCTTGGCGTCAATGGTGGCCTTCAATGTTTCGGAGATGAAGACCACGGAGGACTTGATGAAGTCACTTGACGACTTCTACGAGAAACCATCGGCATCCAATAAGGTATTTCTTATGAAGCGCTTGTTCAATCTAAAGATGGCAGAGAATGGTTCAGTTGCAGAACACCTAAATGACTTTAACACAAACATAAGTCAACTTCGATCAGTGAAAATCAATTTCGATGACGAAGTGCGAGCTCTCCTTATACTATCATCTCTACCGGATAGTTGGGACAGCCTTGTGATGGCTGTAAGTAATTCAATCTCTGGCACAAATACTCTTAAGTTTGATGATGTTGTGGGTGTTCTCCTAAGCGAGGAAATGCGAAGGAGAAGTACATGAGAATCATCAAGTGCTGCACTATCAGTGGAAACAAGAGGAAGGCTTAAGGAGAGGTTCAAAAACCAAAAGGGTCGTGATCGCTCAAGGCGGAGCAAGTCACGCACAAAGTCAGTTCTTGAATGTTGGAACTGCGGCAAGAAGGGCCACGTCAAGAAGGATTGCTGGTCCAAGAAGAAGAAGGAGAGAGAGTCTCAAGACAACAAGCCAACATCGGAGGCCAATGTGGCAGGTAAAGTAGAGCAAGATGCTCTAATTCTCTCATTAGACAATGTGTCTAATTCCTGGATAATAGATTTCGGGGCTTCATTCCATGCGACACCACACAAGCAACATTTCCAAGACTACACCAAAGGTAATTTTGGGTATGTATACTTGGGAGATGATGAAGCTTGTGAGATTGTCGGAAAAGATACAGTTTCTGTCAAAACTGCTAACGGAAATGAATGGAAGCTTAAAGATGTTAGGCATGTTCCTTCTCTTCGTAACAATTTGATCTCTACAGGACAATTGGACGATGAAGGTCACAACATTGCATTAGGAAACAAACGGTGGAAGATCTCAAAGGGATCTTTGGTGGTTGCCAAGGGTGAAAAAGTCGGTACACTTTACTTGTGTACTATTAGCACGCAACCTTCAACTTGTGCAGCAACTACAGAAGTTGACAGTGCGGTGTGGCACTACCGACTTGGGCATATGAGTGCCAAAGGAATGCAAATCCTTCAAACAAAGAAGCTTCTACCAGGTTTGAAAGAAGTGGACTTAGAGTTCTGTGAAGATTGTGTTTATGGTAAACAAAAGAGGGTAAAATTTCAAAAATCAGGAAATGAAAGAAAAAATAAAAAACTTGAGTTGGTTCATTCTGATGTTTGGGGTCCTGCAAGTACACCATCACTTGGTGGCTCATTGTACTATGTAACATTCATAGACGATGCGACTAGAAAAACATGGGTTTATGTCATGAAGAATAAATCCGATGTATTTTCCATATTTCAAAGGTGGAAAGCCTTTGTGGAGAATGAAACAGATACCAAGGTTAAATGCCTCAGATCCGACAATGGAGGCAAATATTGCAGCCAAGCTTTTGAAAGCTTTTGTGCTAGCAATGGCATTCGGAGGCAAAGGACAACCCCAAGGACACCTCAACAAAATGGGATTTTGGAAAGGATGAACAGGACAATCATGGAACGAGCACGAAGCATGCGGCTACATGTAAGCCTACCGCTTGAGCTTTGGGCGGAAGCTGTAAGTACGTCTGTGTACTTAATCAATCGGTCACCCTCAACGGCTTTGGATGGAGGAGTTCCAGAAGAGGCATGGACAGGTAAACCGGTGAATTATGCATTTCTCAAAGTGTTTGGGTGTGAGGCTTTCATGCACATAGATAGAAGCCTAAGATCAAAACTAGATGCAAAGTCCAAAAAGTGTTTCTTCATTGGCTATGGAGAAGGAGACTTTGGGTATCGCCTATGGAATCCTGAAGATGGTAAAATCTTAAGGAGTAGGGATGTAATTTTTAACGAACAAAATATGTACAAAGATTACTTGGAAAGAAAACAAACAAAAGAAACAGGTGATGAGTACATGGAGCTTGAGGACGGTGAAGACTCAAGGAGTGCAAACGGTGACAATGTGCAACAACGTCAACCAAATAAGGAGCCTCAACCTATTCCCCGAAGATCTACAAGAGCAAGTAGACCTCCAGAAAGTTTTGTTCCTTCCTTCAACCATCTCTTGATCTCAGATTCTGGAGAGCCGGAATCATACGAAGAAGCTATGCAACATGAATCCAAAGAAGAATGGACGAAGAGCATGCAAGTGGAGATGGACTCACTACATCGCAACCAAACATGGGAGTTGGTTGAGTTGCCTAAAGGTAAGCGGGCACTTCAAAACAAATGGGTGTACAAGCTGAAGGAAGAAGAAGGTGGGAAGAAAAGGTACAAGTCTAGGCTTGTGGTAAAAGGGTTTTCTCAAAAGAAAGGTATTGACTTCAATGAAATATTTTCTCCTGTTGTAAAAATGAACTCAATTAGGCTTGTCTTAAGCCTTGTGGCTGCTCATGATCTAAATCTCGAGCAAATGGATGTAAATAGGGCATTCCCTCATGGTGACTTAGAGGAGGAAATCTACATGCTTCAACCAAAGGGGTATGAAGTAAAAGGTAAGGAGAAAATGGTTTGCAGATTAAAGAAGAGCTTGTATGGTTTAAAGCAAGCATCAAGACAATGGTACTTGAAGTTTGATCGATGGATGTTGGATCATGGATTCACAAGATGCATCTCCGATCACTGCGTCTACACGAAGAATTTGGGAGATGGGAAATTCATCATCCTAATGTTGTATGTTGATGACATGTTGATTGCAAGTGCTAACATGCAAGACATCAAAGACCTAAAAGAGGAGCTGTCTAAATCTTTTTCAATGAAAGATTTAGGTGCTGCAAAGAGGATACTTGGTATGAAAATATCAAGGGACAGGACGAAGAAGACAATAAAGCTATCTCAAGAAGATTACATCAAGAAGGTACTAAAAAGGTTTGCAATGCAAAATGCAAAACCAGTTTCTACACCTTTGGCTGGTCATTTTAAACTAACGAAGGATATGTGTCCAAAGACACAAGAGGAGATAGCCTATATGTCTAAAGTTCCATATGCTGCAGCGGTAGGTTCTCTAATGTATGCTATGGTCTGGACAAGGCCAGACATTGCACATGCAGTGGGAGTTGTGAGTAGGTTCATGGACAACCCAGGTAAAGAGCATTGGCAAGCTGTGAAGTGGATACTTAGGTATCTAAAAGGGACAACAACAAATGCTTTGTATTTTGGAGGAACTGATATTTTTCTAGAAGGGTATGCTTATGCAGATATGGCAGGTGACAAAGATACTCGAAGGAGCACTACTGGCTATGTGTTCACGGTTGGAGGCACAGCAGTAAGCTGGGCTTCAAAGCTGCAGAAAGTGGTTTCACTTTCTACCACAGAAGCAGAGTATGTAGCAATGACGGAGGCAAGCAAAGAAATTATGTGGGTTCACAGATTCTTAGAAGAGCTTGGATTCAAACAAGACAATTGTGTCTTGTACAGTGATAGCCAAAGCGCTATCCATCTTGTGAAGAACTCAGCCTTTCATTCAAGGACAAAGCACATTGAGGTGAGATATCACTTCATACGCACTCTTTTGGAAGAGGGACAACTAAAGCTAGGAAAGGTGCATACAAGTGAAAATCCTGCAGACATGTTTACAAAGGTGGTCAACAAGGAGAAGTTTAGCTTTTGCTCATCTTCAATCGGCATTCAAGGATAAGAAGCCAGAATGGAAAGCAGTCACAGGTTTGGTTTGGAGATCAGTCTCCAAGTGGGAGATTGTTAAGTATGGAGCCTGATTTACCCTTGTAATTTTATGTGGTAAAAGCGCACATTTGTAAGGCCCCCATTATGAGGAGAAGCCATCGTGCATAAAGGAAAATCACTCACCGGAAACCAAAATTTTCACGGACAAGAATCAGGGGCAACTTTAAACGCCTTGGGGGCGGAGGTCCCCGAGACTTTTTTTTCGCCAGAATATTCTTTTTCGTCGGAATATTATGGCCGGACGGCGGCCGGAAAGTGGTCGGAAAACAACCGTTCGGTTGGCCGGTGGCCGATAGTCAATGGCCGGTGGCCGGTGGCCAAATTCAAAAGCGGACTTGTCTTCTCAAGGGCGGCCACACATGGGCGGATTGGAGGGTCCGATTTGGACTTATTCGCACAAGGGCGGCTACACATGGCTGTCTCTCATAAGAGAGGGCAACCCTTTTGGCCTATAAAAGGAGGCCATTTCTACACACATTTCATAGTGTGAAGTTGATGCAACAAGGTGAATGTGAGGTGGTGAGAGTGAAAGCAAGACGGGAGCTCCATTAAGGGTATAATCCCTTTGTAAACTACTTCTTGTTTTGAAGTACTAAAGCCATTGAGTGGATGCTTTTCCGTGGACGTAGCCCACATTGGGTGAACCACGTATATCGTGTGTACTCTCTCTCTCTCTCTCTCTCTCTCTCTCTCTCTCTCTCTCTCTCTCTCTCTCTCTCTCTCTCTCTCTCTCTCTCTCTCTCTCTCTCTCTCTCTACTCTATAATCTCGTGTATATAAATCTGTCTCTCTCCATTAAGTAATATACTCAATTATCTATTTAGCTACGTCTTATTTCCTAACACATTGGGCTGCTGAATGCTCATTGGACCCCTTGGGAGACTGTCCAATAGTCTTCTAGAGGACTTAATTCTCATTGGTTCTTTTATTAAGTGTTTTTAACATATCATCTTCAAGCTGTTATATGTGTAGATATTTCATTGTATCCACTGCCACCTCTACCACCTGCCTTTTTTGAACTGATGAGAGAGATTCAAAGTAAGTCCATATAAAATTCCACTGTTGTTGACCGTTTGTGTGGTGGCTTGAGGTAATGTTGTATCCCCTCTAGCTTCTAGTACTCTAGCCTAATTCTCATTGGTCCACCTCCAAGGCCATCCAATAGGAATTGGGTACACCTTGTGGGCATCTGGCCTAGGGAGCTGACATGTGCTCCTCATTCCCTTTGTGTAAAGGGAGTTTGTGTGTGTGTGTGTGTGTGTGTGTGTGTGGCTTTCTCTCTCATCCCCTACATGCAAGGCTCGCCCCCTCCCAAGTAGGGATTGCAAAGACTTTTTTGTACACACACAAAGCATCCAATTCCCTTAAGGTTGACCTTTGGACACAACCTTTGAATTTTGGAACCTTAGCATTTTGGAAGTCTTAATGGGTTGAACCTTAGGGTCTTTTTAGCCCATTGTTGCACATGGCTCTTTTGCAGATGGACCCCCCTTTGGATCCCTATTGTGGCCGATCTGCTAGCTTAACCAATATTCTAGCTTTTTCTCCCCTGGCACTTCCCCATATTAAATGATCAGTTTAACATGAGAAAATCATTTAGGAGAATTAGATATTGATTATTATGACATTACCTCTCTCTTGAAATCATAGTCGTCCTCGACTATGGTGTAGAGAAGATAAAGCATATTCATGAGTCCTTTTCTTAGCGGGTAGAGGATCCCTATGTTACCATACGACATCATTCCACAATGGATGGCTAGTCCATTTGGCGCTTGAGAGCCTGAGGCTGCCGCAAGCATGTGTGCACATTACTCCTATCAGCCTTCCATAGTAGAGTGACAAGCTCTACTTGGTGTTTGGGAGACGTCGTCTCCGCAAACTTGATCTAAGCATGCATATTGCTTCATTTTTGTGCACAATAAAGAAAAAGAAAGTCTTATAAGACAAAAAAATTTGTTCATTTTTAACATTTTGTACATTTGCTTACTCTTGGGAAGCATTGTAAGCATTGACAAGGTTTAGGTTATCCATCTAGCATCTTCAAAAGGATAATTCTTAAACTTAATAAGATATCGTCGGCGGATAGTCTTACTGCCTCTTAATACCTTGTCTTCATGTTGGAGAATGGACTCGGGCTGCAGCACCTCCTCTTGGTTCTCAATGTCCGGTGGGTCTTCAATGGTTGGTTCTTGAAGTGGCTCTCCTTTGTAAGTCTTTAATAGGCTCACATGGAAAGCATTGTGTATGAGCCAATGATTGGGCAACTTGAGTTGATAGGCCATCTCATTAATTGGCCTAAGAATCTGGAAGGGACCATAGTACCTTTTTGCTAGCTTAGCATAGTACTTTTGGTGTCCCGTAGGATTCTTTCCCATTGTGTGCCTTAATCGAGCCTTGGGAAACTTTAATAAGACCCAATCATTTTCTTTAAAGGCTTGGGCTCTTCTGTGCTTGTCAGCAGCAGCCTTTTGCCTTTGCTGTGAGATAGAAATAGCATCCTTAATCTTTTGAAAAGATTCTTGTAGGTCTCGAATATACTCATCTGCAGCGAAGATCTTCCCATGTACCTTAAGTAGCAAGGGACTTTTTGATCTCCCCTCAATTACCTCGAAAGGTGCTTTTCCCGTGGAAGTATGTACAGTGTTATTGTAAGCATACTCCACTAAGGGTAAGTACTTCTCCCATTGGGATCTTTGATCTACTTCCGTTACATAGGCTTTTAGTAGATCGAGAATGGTTAGGTTAGCTATTTCACTTTGGCCATCCATTTGTGGATGATAGGCCGAAGGGAAGTTTAGCCTTGTCCCTAAATTTTCAAAGAGACCCTTCCAAAAATTACTGGTCATTCTAGGATCTCTATCTGACACTATGGACATTGGCATGCCATGGTACCTGAAAATTTGTGAAATGAAGAGGGTTGCCATTTGATGGGCTTTGATAGTCTCTTTGACAGGTATAAAATGAGCTTGTTTATTGAACCTGTCTACTATCGTCCATATTCCCGTATTCCCATGGATAGGCTTAGGCAATCCAAAGATAAAATCCATGGATATGCTCTCCCATGGTGAATTAGGGATTGGCAAGGGTTGAAGCAATCCAAGTTGCTTCCCTCTATCAAATTTTGTCTTTTGGCATACCACACATTTAGAAACATACTCTTGTATGTTCACTTTCATGGTAGGCCAATAGAAATATGTTTCAATTCCCTTTAAGGTAGACTGAATCCCTCTTTGCCCCGCATAAGGTGGAGCATGAGATTCATACATTACTTTCTCACGTAGTGAGTTAGTAACACATAGTCTATTGCCATAGAGAAAATAACCATCTTGTAAAGTAAATGGTTCTTCTTTCTTCCCTAATGCAAGGGCTGAAATCACATCTCTAAAAATCGGGATCAATAGCATACTCATCTATCATTGAAGATAGATCATTGTGAGTTGCTATGGAAAACGCATTCACTCTCGGCTGTCTTGAGAGTGCATCAGCTACTTGATTATGCTTGCCAACAATGTGAGCAATATGAAAATGAAATTGCGAAAGGAAATTTTCCCACCTCATTTGTTTGTCGGAGAGCTTGGTCTGCGTCATGAAGTACTTAAGACTTTGGTGATCCGTTCGCAGAATGAAAGGAGTTCCCAATAAATAGTGCTTCCATGAGTCTAAGGCATGTAGAACTGCAAGGAGTTCCTTTTCATATATGCCTAGAGCTTGCTCAACAGGGTCGAGCCTTCGACTCTCATAGCCTATGGCGTGTCCTTCTTGGAGCAAAACAGCCCCAAGGCAATCACCACAGGGTCAAGCCTTCGACTCTCATAGCCTATAGCATGCCCTTCTTGGAGCAAAATAGCCCCAAGGCAATCACCACAAGCATCACATTGGAACTCAAATGGTTTTGAGAGATCCGGTAGTGTAAGCACAGGTTGAGAGATAAGCTTTTCTTTAAGCTTTTTGAAATCATTGTTCTCCTTAGCATACCATGTATACCTAACGCTTTTCTTTGTTAGGTCATGTAATGGTCCCGCAATTTGTGAGAAATTTTCTATGAAGCGTCTATAGTATGCACACATACCTATAAAGCTTCTTAGTTCATGAAGATTCCTTGGTTTAGGCCATCCTTTTATTACCTCTAACTTGGATGGATCCATTTGGATGCCATCTTGAGAGATAATGTGACCTAAATACTGAATCTCTTGCAAGAAAAATTCACTTTTCTTTCGATTAACATAAAGTTTATTCTCCCTTAAAACTTGAAATATTGCCTGGAGGTGTTGCTTGTGTTCGTCTAATGAATTAGAGTAGATGATAATATCATCAAAGAACACTCCAGTGAAGGTTCGATGAGGCCTGAACAGCTTCTCCATCAATCGTTGAATGTGGCTGGTGCACTGGTCAAGCCAAAAGGCATGACAATGTATTCGTAAAGACCAAATGTGGTGCGAAATGCGGTCTTTACAATGTCTTGATCAACTATCCTTATTTGATGATAGCCACATTTTAGGTCAATCCTACTGAAGTAGGTCGATCCTTGTAGCTTATCAAATAGTTCTTATACCCATGGAACGGGAAACCTCTTGATAGTGATCCTATTTAGTGCTCTATAGTCGACACACATACGATACGTG
Source organism: Adiantum capillus-veneris (assembly GCF_014529385.1). Classification (NCBI taxonomy): domain Eukaryota; kingdom Viridiplantae; phylum Streptophyta; class Polypodiopsida; order Polypodiales; family Pteridaceae; genus Adiantum; species Adiantum capillus-veneris. The sequence continues at coordinate 130,175,658 of NC_140943.1, read as the reverse complement.
CCGTCTTTCTTTTGCACTAATAGCACACGTGAGCAAAATGGAGATGAGCTAGGCCTAACCATGCCCTTCTCAACTAACTCATGCACTTGCCGCATAATCTCCTCTTGTTGAGCTTGAGAAACTCTATAAGGAGGTTTGTTAGGCGGTGAGCTTCCTGGAAGAAGTTCAATTGCATGGTCATCATTACCTCGTTTAGGAGGTAGCTCACAAGGGATGTCGTCAATAAAAACATCTTGAAACCCCTTGAGAAAATTGGATAACTCTAATTCCTTTTGGTTGCTTTTATTTTCTTTTGCTAAAGCATTAGGTTCATTTTGAGAATCTTTAACAAAAATCATGTACACGGAAATAGAGCTCTTTATTGACTTGTTGAAAGCTGGTGTATGTACAATGGGGATAGTGTTACCCATTTCCTTAGCATCTATATACATGTCTTTTTCTCTGAACTTAAAGGAGATCCTCCTTTCAGGAAATTTAACATTGGAAGCCAGGCGGTCAAACCATGGTGCCCCTAGGATTACATCCTCATGCTTGAGAGGAGAGATCAAGAATTCCTCTTTGTCCACATAGCCTTGGACATGAAGCCTCAATTTCCCGATTAAGGGAGTGACTGAAGCTTCTTGCCCCTTGAAGACATTGTCTGCGGGTAGGACATCTCCCATCTCGTAGGCTTGTATGCCTAGCTTGGTGGCCAACTCTATAGATATAAAATTGTGAGTAGAACCAGGGTCAAAGAGAATAAAAGCATCATGTTCTCTTACCTTTCCCCAAGCATGGCATAGAGGAGATCCTTTGTGGTGAGTTTGGTGAGTCTCCTCCTCTTGGATTTCAACCAAGGAAGCTCTAGGAGGCTCTTGGCGGTTGTTCTTTTGGGGACAAGCGCGGTACGCATGCCCTTGTTCGCCGCACTTGAAACACCACTTATCCTTACGATAACGCTCAATCTCTTCAAAAGAGAGTTTGTTCTTACCTTTGTAAACTCCCTTCTCTTTAGCTTTGTTGGAATTGCCCTTAGGGGACTTTTAGACATTGTCCTTCCCCTTAGGCTCATTGGAACCCTTGTTTTCCGTGGGCTTATTATTTCTTTTAGCCCCCGTTTGAAAATTGATTCGAGAGGCCACCATAGTATGGTGTATTACCGCCGATATGGTACGTGGCCTTTGGGAGTTGACATACTCTGCCATTTCTTCGGTTAAGCCCGCACAAAATTGTTGCTTTTGCTCTCCAAAATCCAACTTTTGGAAGACAGTGGCTTTGAGTTGTAGGTCCCAAAACTTGTCTACATAATTGTGGATGGATTCATAGGGAGAGAGCTTTAAGCTTCGCCATTCGATGAGTACTTTGTCTTTGGCATCGGTGGCCAAAAACTGCTTCATAATGGAAGCTCTTAAAGCTTTCCATGTTCGTGGAGCTTCATCGTTGGCCCGTAGGCTAGACCACCATTGCCTGGCGGACTTTTGAAAGTGCATAGCTACATGGCGTAGCTTAGAGGACTCCGTGAAGCCCTCATCTCCAAACGCCGCATCAAACTGTTGGATAAAGGCCAAGACTTTGTCCGTAGCACCAAAGGTACCATCATAGGTAAGGAAAGAGATGCTCTTCCCTCCCTCTTTGAATTTCTTCAGCTTGGACGATCTCTTCCATGCGGCATAGGATTTCCTATGGCCTCGTCTTTTTTATGGTTCAAAGGTTGCACCATCACTTTCTTCAGAAGGTGAAGAATTTGAAGAAGGTGGAGAAGAGGGTGACCTCTTTCTCGCCTTTTTCTTGTCTTTATCTTCGTCGTCTTCACCATCACTTTCATAAGAGGAAGAGGATGAAGAAGATGGAGAAGAGGGTGTCCTCTTTCTCGCCTTTTTCTTCTCTTGCTTTTTATCATCCCTCTTTGAATTATGGTGTGGAGAAGAGTGTGATGGTCTTCTCCGCTTTGGTGGTGATGGAGAGCGTTTAGCCCGCCGTCTTCGTGGAGCCATCTCCGCCGAGGTGGCGGGAGACTCACTTCTTTCTCGTTCCTTTGGTGGAGGCTCTTGAGTTTTCCTTTGGGAAGGAGATGCATCATCAAGAAGTAAATTCTTGAGCCCTTCGTATGGATTCTCTTCTTCTTCCCGAATCAGAGAGAGACCTCTTTTGGAAGTCTCACAAGGAGGCTTCCTAGGTGTTCTCTCGTCATGGTAGTGAGCTTGGAGAATCCCATGAGCACGGAGCTGCCGTTGCACTTCACCTTGGAGAGATGGATTGCCCATGGCTTGTTGAAGCCTAGAAACAAGATAGTTAACAAGCATCAGAGCATCATTAGTAGCTTACTCATTAGCAAAATCAAAGTTATCAACAATAATTTCACTCTCTTTACTATTGTCAGCCATTCTAACAACTTTTAGGTGTAAACTTTTTAGGTGTACTTTGGCACTTCAAGCCCTAGTTACTACTCCTCTTTACCCCTTTAGAAAAATCACTCAAGCTACTCTACCCGTTGCTCGAATACCATTAATTGCAAGGAATAGAAGAGAGGGTCTTTCAACACCAAAACAACACCGGCTCCTGTCAAGCTTCTAATAGGTCAATAGTGATTAAGCCGTAGGCAAGCCCCGTAGGACTCCACTATTTATACCATAGATCTCGATGGTGATACCCCGTTAACTGCACAAAGGCAAGCGCACTGCAAGGCTGAAAATTCCTTATTCTACTTACTCACAGGCAATTAATAATACCAACCATTTATAGCTAGCTTGAGGACCTCCCTTCCTGAGCAAGAAAAGAGAAACCTTGTGCTCTGATACCAATGTAACATTTAATGTCCTAAAAACTTGTGTGTAGCGGAAATTAGCATGAACATAGTGGGCATTTCATTAGAATAGATTCCTAATGAGAATTACAAGAGTGCTTGGGTGGAGAGAGCAACAAAAAGCATAACACCTAGTTAGATAGCATGAACAATACTTTCAAAAGAGAGAGAAATTAAGCTATTGACAACAGTTGAGGACCGGATTTTCATGGAGCCGGTCCCCCCTCCAAAAGGCTTTGTATTATGGTTTCTCCCATCAAGAGAGACATTGTACAATACAATTCTTTGTGTTCCGACTAGCTAGTGCAATGAAGATGAAAGCTTCATGAACTAAGAGAAACACTTAGCAAACACAACATTAATTATCCCCGGTCTCAGACCCAAGACCTCACACACCTTCGAAGATGGTGAGAGCTAGCAGAGTATGAGAGTAGATTGAGAGGAAAAAGGAGTATCTTAAAAGAAAGATGTACATCTCCTCACATAATCACTCATATTAGCATAGCTTAGCTTAGTAATTAGCTTGGTAGAGGAGATGAGCATGCATTAAAGCTTGGCTCTTGGTTGGATTTGCATCCACATGCTAAGAGTGTGTCGATGTAGGCTTCTATCTCACAAGCTTGGAGTAGGTGATGAGCTCTCCATTAAAGCTTGGGAAGACATAGTCTTCTTTTGTTCACACGTGAGATTGTGTGAGTGTGTGTGTGATAATGCCTTGCAAAAATCAGCCCCCTCTCTCTCTTGGGCAAGCCCTCTTGCTATTTTCTCTTGCTCTACCCTCATTGGACCTCCCCAGGTCAAGCCAATGACTATTAAGCAACATAAGTGATAGCCTTCTGACATGTGTCCCCCTTTCCCCTTTTGTGAGAGCTTTAGGTAATTTAATAATTCAACTAAACTCTCATTGGACCCCTTTGCCTCCTGGCCAATAGGAATCAGGCAAGCCATTGGGCTGCTAAATGCTCATTGGACCCCTTGGGAGACTGTCCAATAGTCTTCTAGAGGAGTTAATTCTCATTGGTTCTTTTATCAAGTGTTTTTAAATTAATTAAACTAGATTTACTCTAGCCTAATTCTCATTGGTCCACCTCCAAGGCCATCCAATAGGAATTGGGTACACCTTGTGGGCATCTGGCCTAGGGAGTTGACATGTGTCCCTCATTCCCTTTGTGTAAAGGGAGCTTGTGTGTGTGTGTGTGTGTGTGTGTGTGTGTGTGTGTGTGTGTGTGTGTGTGTGTGTGTGTGTGTGTGTGTGTGTGTGTGTGTGTGTGTGTGTGTGTGTGTGTGTGTGTGTGTGTGGCTTTTTCTCTCATCCCCTACATGCAAGGCTCGCCCCCTGCCAAGTAGGGATTGCAAAGACTTTTTTGTACACACACAAAGCATCCAATTCCCTTAAGGTTGACCTTTGGACACAACCTTTGAATTTTGGAACCTTAGCATTTTGGAAGTCTTAATGGGCTGAACCTTAGGGTCTTTTTAGCCCGTTGTTGCACATGGCTCTTTTGCAGATGGACCCCTCTTTGGATCCCCATTTTCCCTCCTTTGGATCCCTAATGTGGCCCGGTCTACTAGCTTAACCAATATTCTAGCTTTTTCTCCCCTGGCACTTCCCCATATTAAATGATCAGTTTAACATGAGAAAATCATTTAGGAGAATTAGATATTGATTATTATGACAGACAACCTGAAACAAGATAATAAATAAGAAAAGTACGATCTCAATGGAAATCTGATCCTAAGATGATGGACACCAAGACTCTTCATGAATTGATATCGTCTCCTATTCATTGTACGCTAACTCTATCCGAGTTATTGCATATAATACCTCGTCTTGGGGAAGAGGTAGAATTGTTTTTTGGAGAACATAGGGATGATGGTTCCACAACCAATCATACCTCCAAAAACATCAAACAACCAAACGCCAGAACATACTAAAGCTATCCTGTACCAGTAAATAGGGTGGGAGACTACTGCGAGGGAGAAGAAGGGACCACTACCTTACCTATGGAATACAAAGGAGTAAAAGCGGTTTCAATATTAGACAGTGGGACCGGAATTTCCATATCAACCAAGGCAATGTGGGAAGAATGGGAAAAGCCTGCTCTAAGGAAAACCCAAATGAAATTGCAATTAGCGGATGGATACATGGAGAGACCAATCGCGGCATATTAGAACAAATCATTGTATCCTCTTGTGGCATTGCATATGAACACACCTTTGCTATAATGAATTTTGATAAGAGCAACAATTTTGATATCATATTGGACAGACCATTCATGCGTCAACTCAAAATGGTACAAGACTAGGGCTATGACTATATCTACCTAAGACACAAGGATGTCACTATGAAGATCAGTGTCAGAGATCATAGTTATAGAGATGTCGAGGGAACCCCTGGGAAAGAGTTAAACTCCACAACTAAATAGGAAGGGGAGATACTTGCATGGCTACAAAGAAAAGTGCATATTTGGATGTGCGGAGCTTTGGAGTGTGGAAGTATGAAAAAAGAAGACTGCATTCTTGACAGACAAGTAAGGGATGAAGCGTATGTACCAGAGTCCTTTTTGAAAGAGTTGTTTGAACCATTTGGATGGCAGCAGATACTAGCCACCCTTTATGTGTATATGAATGAGGTCACACTAACCAAATTCTGTGATGAGGAAGGATATGATATAATTCCATTCCAAATGACAAGCATCATCTTGAATACAAAATCAGGATCAAAAGAACTTGACGTGGAGGGAGTTACAGATTGCAGACGTAGAGTGGATGAGATCTCTATAAGAGACCTTAGTAAAAATGATGAGGAAGCATTCCAAGACTCCAAGGATAGACCTTTAGAGGACGACGGAGAAGACACTCTCTCTAGTAGCTTCGATAAAGATATCGAACTCAAGGATCGACAAGCTGTTTTTTACAATTTTCCCAACCAAAAATCACAAAGACAACGGAGATACCTGAAAAGACGCGTCAACAAACAAAATCAAAGAAAAGAAAAACCTATACCTCTCTTAAAAAACAAAAGGTAATATTTGAGGCTGGTTGAAGCAATTGATTGCCTTAAAGATGAGATATAGAAGAGGTTCATGAAACCCATCTCAATAGAAAAAGGAAATCCAAAAAATAAAAGTAAACCAATATCACAAACCAAAAACATTTTTGAAAAATCAACAAAATTTTAAAAAACAAAGCTCAAACAAAGATACAAAGAATTGAAACAAACTTTGAAAGAAGTTTGGACAACGGAGTTGGAGACTGAGGATGAATCCAACAATGATAGGTTTGACGCACCATCCCACTCCAAAAGGTACACTATCCAAAATAGAAAAACTGTAGTTCAAAAGCCAAAACAAGACCCAAAGGAACCTGGAACCTCATACGATGGGCCAACAAAAGCCAAGTGTATAGACCTAGCGGAATGAGGAGAGGAACCCAAGCCGTCATACATTGCCACTGACCTCATGGGAGAAGAAGAGTAGCTATTGATAGCAACACTCCAACAATATACATGTGTGTTTGCATTGTCGTACAAGGATCTAAAGCAAATAAATTCATAAATCTATCAAGACACACTACCCCTTAAGAGTGATGCCAACGCCATAGGATGCATATTAGCTCAATCTAAAGAGAAAAAAATGGATTTTCACATTTGTTACTCTAGTAGGCATCTAAACATTGCAAAGAAGAAGTATACCACTACAAAAAGAGAAGACCTAGGAATGATATATGGTGTCAAAACGTTCAGACACTACCTTCTCGCAAAAAAGTTTGTTTTCTTCATAGACCACCAAGCATTGTCGTACCTAGTAAACAAACTTTGCAATATAGGAAGGATTGTTCGTTGGTTTATAATATTGCTTGAGTTTGATTTCATGTGGTCGTCAAGAAAGAAACAACACACAAAATAGTAGACCATCTTTCAAGATTTCCACGGAGAAGCACCCAAAGGTATATGACCTTCCAGATTCTTAGTTGTTCAATGTTGAAATGGTTCCAAGGTGGAGTGAAGGTGTCATTCCTCTACTCCCCATTGGATCATTACAGGTAGAAAGACAACCATCAATCATTAATCTAACTAGAAATCTCCAACTTTTAGCTGGATGGCTAAACAAGAAAGGTAATGACAATATCTTGAGCTATGTGTCCAAACAAAAAAAAAAACCGAATACTACCTGAGACTTTCTCATTTACAACACACGGGGTTTCATAATGGGAAAACACAAACCTTCCAAAGACTGATGAGACTTGATGTCTACTGGCTAAACAGGGAAAAAAGTATCCATGATTACATAAAATCATGTGAAGCCTGTAAAAGAAAACCACCAGTGGAACACGCCACACTCTTTAGAGTAATTGGAGTGCCCAAATGGAGTACTTACATTATTGAGTACATAAACACCAAGACCTTTCCGGAGGGATTGGGTAGGTACGAATGAGAACTATCGAGGAGGAAGCAAAACACTGTGTGCTAATCTCGAACCAACTATACCTACGGGGGAAAGACAACAAATTGAGATTGTGTGCTACTGAGAGTGAATATTTCTCCATCTTAGAACAAACACATGCAGGCCAGCCAGGTGGACATTATTCTGCTAACAAAACAACAAAGCTGATACTTCTTGCAAGAATATGGTGGCCAACCATGTTCATAGATGCAAAAACATATGTAAAACTGTGTGATGAATGCCAACGCATTAAAGCACCTCTGCGGAGAGATAAAATACCCTTACAACCAATAATAGGAGTTTGAGCCTTTTCCAAGTGGGGCATAGATTTTCTAGGCCCATCATACGTCCTACATATCGCACACACACAGTAAATATATTATAGTAGCAACATATTATTTGACCAAATGGGCGGAAGCAAAAATGCAACACAAAAAAATGATGCACTAACTACATCACTGTTCCTATTTGAAAACATCTTTACTAGATACGGCCTATCCATTGAAATTGTGAGTGATCGAGGAACCCACTCTATGAACACTGTCATTGAAAGTTTACTTGATGAATTCATGGTGGTTCATTGTAAATCAGCCCCTTATTACCCACAAGCTAATGGAAAAGCAGAGAGCACCAATAAAATCTTATGCACGGTGCTAACCAAAATAGTGAGTGTTTCAAGGATTGCTTGGGACCTAAAGCTACACTCAACATTATGGGCTTACAGGGTAGCATTTAAAACTTCCATTGGAACCTCTCTATTTAACCTATGTTTGGAATAAATTCCATTCTACCCATGTAATTCTTGATGCCCACACTTTGAGTTGCAGCATAGCTAGGTTGGACGGGACACAACTCTCTAAAAGACTAGACATCTTGGAACAACTAGACAAAACTAGATTAAAAGTGGTAGCATAACTAGGTTGGACGGGACACAACTCTCTAAAAGACTAGACATCTTGGAACAACTAGACAAAACTAGATTAAAAGTGGTAGCATGGATTTATTCTAAAAAATGACAAATGAAGGTTTTTCATGACCAACATATAATAAGCAAGGAGTTTCAAAAAGGGGATTACATATTGGTGTATACCCTGAAGCAACACTCCAAAAAACTCAAAAAGCAAGGGATGGAGCCTTTTGTGATCCACGACATATCGCAAAGTGGCGCCATCAAACTTTCAACATTAGTAGGTGAGGAGATGCCTAATTGGATAAGTGGATGCAGGTTTAAAAAAAAGTATCTTCTCCCATTGACACAAGAGGATCTAGAAACAATCAATGTGGCAGCAGAGCGGAAGAATCAAGCACAGGCCAAGGAGGACGCCAGATTTAGAATATTAAAGCGGAAGGAACAAGCCAACCATAGGGAAAATTGGTATCCCATGCTATTCAAGCACAAGCCAAGGAGGAAGCCAGACTCATAATATTAAAGCAAAAGGAACAAGCCAACCATAGGGAAAATTGGTAGCCTTGCAAAGGCCTAAATTCTCCTCCAATAGCATCAATTCAGATTGAACCTACATGGCTAGATGGTAAGGATGTTCGAATTATCCTTCAACTTCCTGATGGTTCCACCAAACGAGCACTAGTAGACATCGGAGCACGAGCCAATGTAATCAAATACTCGACGTTCTTGAAAATGGCCAAGGAACCTCTAACGCCAAACGAAATTGATCTCAAGGTATACAATAAAGGGACAATGTTGAGTGTGGGTCAAGACAATTTATAAATCAATGTCAATGGTCAAAGCTTCCCTCATCAATTTAATGTAATGGAAGATACCGATCTTAATGAAGCAATGACCCTTGAGTACCTTGGATGCGCACATACAAGGCAAAAACAAATTGGTAAGATGACACATTACAACTCAACTTCAATGACACATCCTACACTTCTCCATTGGAAACATATCACTTTTGGAAAATTCAGCCTCTTTTAGGAAAACCTAAACCTACACCTTAGTGTTCAACCAAGGCAATCGGAAAGGTTTGGGTCAAGAAGACCATGATGCAGTCAAGTCCTAAACATTTATGGATTCCCAAAATCAATTCTACCCACTTTCAAACACAGCTAATTGGATCTACATCTCCAAACACAAAGCCTGCTCATCCCAAAGAACACAAAGATCAATGCCAATCAGTCCATTGGATATCAAAGCCAATCCGACAAAACCAAAAGCAACCAACACCAACAACATGGCAATGGAGACCAAAACAACATCGGAAACATCATGGATCACAGTCTCCATGCTACCAATCAAAGCAACTCAAATGGATTTCAAAACAAACCAAACCAAAAAAACAAGATATCCTGTCAAGGTTACCAGCCTCTACCATCAACGAATGCGTGCGTCTTATCCAAATTCTTTTATTTGAGTCTAATAGCTTCAAAGAAACCTCACCAACAAAAGCCAATGAAAAAATAGTTCATGACCCATATCTTGCACAACATGTCGTTACCCCATGCATCTCTTCAATTTGTATGATAGGGCCACATTACACGGCTTTGCATAGCCACATAGTTCGTGCCCATGCACCACGTCATATCTTCGTCAAGGACGACGGAAGAGGAGATTAACACAAACTAGCAGCAAGATGATCATAACTTTGTATATAATTTTTTCTTGTTAATCGTTTTCCTTTTCATGAGCTCTTTTATGCATATTATTGAACAGTATTGCAAATTCATGAGAAGAGACATGCTATACTGAGAGTATGTATGTATATAAGAGTGAACATAGTAATTTGGAATTTTTGCCAAATTATAATAATTATTATTGGTAATTTTCAAATTTCTAGCTAAAAAATCCTTAAAAAAGCAAAAAAATTAATAAGTTGAGCCAAGACAGTCGAAATTGAGTTCTGAAAGCAAACGCCAAATCTACAAAGCAACGGCTATAGACATGGAAAATGTGGAAAGATTTGGCACCTGTCAAATTTTGGACCAACTTATGAGGGATCAAAACTTCAGATTAAAAGCCATTTGGCGATTGAATGTCCAAATGATGAACCATTCGAACCGCAGGTGGTTTGACAAAAAAATATGAGCAATCAAGGTAAGTATGCATAAGGCCTTCCTGGTAGGTCGGGAACATATAGTCAGAATGGGGCATATCAAGCTCATTTGCATTTCAGAGAGAGAGAGAGAGAGAGAGAGAGAGAGAGAGAGAGAGAGAGAGAGAGAGAGAGAGAGAGAGAGAGAGAGAGAGAGAGAGAGAGAGAGAGAGAGAGAGAGAGAGAGAGAGAGAGAGAGCTGGGAAACCTAGAGTTCTCTGCCGCATTTCCACATACTCCGACCACCACAGTAGCTCTTACTACACCAAACTTGTTTGGTATGATCATTAACCTAGCAAGAACAATTGTGCATATGCTACTTTGCACCAAAAACATCAAATCCACAAAACAAATCAAATCAATGATGAAAAATCTACAAACTGTTAGGGCCCATTTGGGGCAGCTACACATGTCAAAACCACAAACCTTTTCACCACCAATAGACTCCTGACACTTGGCAAAATCAGCCCAGCTAATCACTGCTACAAAAGGATGAGGAACATGGATCGCGATCCATGTTCCCAAAACCCTAATCTCAAAAAAAGCTGGGCAGTAGACTCCCCATACACCTAGAAACACACTATGCTACTTGGTTTTGCAAACCATTCTCCAACATGGATCGTGATCCATGTACCCTAATGACAGATTCACTATAAAAAACTCAGCCTATGGTTAAAGGTAGCAAGGAGGAGCATGCCATGCAAATTGGGAACAAAATAGATCACCAAATCATTAGGAACCAAGAGAGCTAATAGTTTCATTCTACAAATGGTCATTTTAGGTCTAAGATGTGCTAAAATGATCATAAATCCAAAATTCTATGTCAAATGGCTTAGAATATGTGTAAAAAACAAACCCCCCAAGGTTGGTAGCATTTGACCTGAGAACATGGATCCATGCACCTCTCAACAAACTTCTGACAGAGTTCGAATTTACAATCAGTAGTTCTATATAGGAGAAATACAGAGCAAATGATGTTAGGACAATACATAAATGTTGATTTTGAAGTTCAAAGAAGATGTGTGGGAAACCAAAGTGCCAAAGAGAAACATTCAAAGTTTCAAAGATTGTGAAATCTACCTAAAAGTACTCTCAAAAACCTTGAACTTGCTCAGCTAGACCTCCAACCTCAAATGGAATCAGAGAGTATTGGAAATTGTTAGGCAATTGGGCAGCAAAGTGATCCTCAGACACAAATCACCAGAAGTCAAGCAAACATTAGATACCAACCAAGGGAGTTGATAAAAAAGGGGTCCAAAAAATAGATATAGTCAAAGTCAAAAAAATATGGCCATAAAATGAGAAATGAAGTAAACTTAGGAAAAACGTGCCCAAACTTGAAAAAATCTCACCAACGTGCTAGGATGGACTATAGGAACCTGTGTGCAAAATGATATTCCCAAACCCTACCAAACATGGATCGTGATCCATGTACCTTTTCACCCAACCAAGTCTGGTCTTGGATACTTTAAGTCTAGCCCAGAACGTAATTTGGGTCTCAAAATCCCAACCAAAGAGCTCAAATTCTCTATGTCTGAAAAATTTTCCAAAATTAGACCTAAAATCTTAACTAATGATCCAAATCCCAAAAAATTTGGACCAAAGCATCACCTTGATGTGCCCAACCAGGTGGTATGATCAAATCATTAAAATGTGCTCCAACATGGATCGCAATCCATGTATCTAAGAGCCAAATTTCATATATGATCTATTGCCCTTGTAACTATAGTTTTCCTAGATGCACTGGTGAAGTTTGGTAAATTTGGAGTAGTTTTGATAGAGTTATGCTCATTTCTCATTTTATGGTCAAAGTTTGCATTTTTTTCGTTTCCTAACATCTCCTAACTCTAAGTTTGCATTTGATCATCTCCTAACTCTAAAATCACCTTGAAACTGGTCCCAGGATGCCCCATAAGAAAGCACAGAAGGCGTGGGGGGTGGCAACTTAGGAGATCACCAACATCTCATCAAATGAAAAGTCTCACATCATTGATATGGAGCTAGAAGCAACACTCGCAAACATCTTCATTGGAAAGTTCCAAGCAGCCGATGGAATGATAGTCAAGACCACCATACTCCCCAAGGAATTATGGACAATACACCAAAAATCTAAAGTACTAGAAGCGGCCAGATGCTTACATTTGGACAGCTTCTTCAGATTACCGCCATGGGGAACAGATTTTTGGAGAGCCCGTGAACTGATAAGCTCCATTCAATACAATTGGGAAACAACATTAACAGACAAAGATGGAGCTACCATTCAAAGTAAAGATCACCCCGGAGATCATCAATGAAGATCTCCACTTGCAACAAGGAACCCACAACCTATCGTACAAGACCAAGGTGATAGATTCCTGAAGCAGAGGGCCACAAATTGACCTATCAAGATCTAATCTACTCCGAGACGGAGCTGCCTCTTTGATTAATATCACAACTCTTCAAAGTGCAAAACCCACCTCGTTATACTAAACCAATGTTGCATATGGTAGTAGTCATGGCCATGGGGTTGGCAGAAAGAAGGATGGTCAGCTGTAACTTTGGAACTTACATCCTTGAAAATTTAGTGGAAACAAACATCAAAGGGAGTGATTAAAGAAAATCATACATGAATGTTGGACCAGTGCTGACCATAATTGCCTACCAAGCCTTAGGCATGATTGATGAACTACCACTTGCAGAGACACAGTTGGACATGAATGTTGGACCAGTGTTGACCATAATTGCCTACCAAGCCTTAGGCATGATTGATGAACTACCACCTGCAGAGACACAGTTGGATTTATTTCATAAATCCAAAAGAGCGGTGAAGCCGGTGGCAGGACCATCTACAATACAACCATCAAAGACAAATCAAATTGAGCAAAGCTCTAAAAAACCTAATTCTGTAAATGAAGAGACAGAATCAAACGTTCCGCCTAGCAAAGGAAAGAGATACTCCCTCAGAGTATCAATCTTCAGAGGAGGAGGAAGAAGATGAATTTACACTTGGGCGAACAAGAATGAAAGTACAGTCAAACAAGACTACCAAAGCAATATCCATCACACAAGCATAGAGGTCTATGGAAGAAGCTCAAGCCTAAAGACAAAAACTCCGTCAATAAAGACATGAGGAAAAAAGAAACCTTATAAATGAAGCAAACGATGAAAGAGAGGATGAGGAAAACATGCCACTAGAACACAGGAAGATTGAAGCTCTAGAAAGGCTCAAACAATGAAGAAGAAAATAGGCAACAAAAATTTTGAATATTGCCAATGACATACGCTAACCAATTCAGAACTAGATCAAACGCAAGGTGGAACAAAGGGAAAGAGAAGAATCCAAGCGTCAACACGTTGTCGAGAAATTTGCGGTCTTGCCAGGAAAGCACCGGGCTTATGGCTGTGAGAGTTTGTGAGAGAACTCAACAAAAACTATATGAAGGAGTTAAACCATAGATGCCATGAAGACTAGGGTTTGGAAAGAAGTTCAATCAAAGAAGACTCACTCTTTCTCTCTTGCACTCACACACACAAAGAAAGAACGCAAAAGAGAATGTCAAAACAATACGAAGATGAAAACATCAAGGCTATGGTCATATCGTATCATGGGTAATATGAAAGGGTTAATGGATGAGTTAATGGCATTCAATCTTGGCTGACCAAATAGGCTACGAATTGTTCTTTGGAATTGTAGTTTTGTGCTTACTATAATATATATATTTTGTCTAGTGATTAGGATTAATTGTGTGTACAAATCCTCTTGGTTCATAGCAAGATAACTACGCTTACATCAAAAGAAAAGTTATAGTCTATGAGAGGTAGTATGATGGGATCCGGTGATAGAAGTATTTCATTGAACCTTTCAGGGCCGAAGAGAAACACTATACGTTGTTGAAAGTGTATTTTACGGCTAATCCATACGTTAATTCTAATAGATCGTACAGAGTGAAAGCGATAGAAATGATCATCATGTGGGTTATTCATCTAGGATAGTATGTGAGAAATGTAGATATGAGAAAAATGTAGATATGAGAGAAGTGAAGAGATGAGAAGTTTCCCTCCCAAGCCCTATTCTTGCCCGTAGGCAATAAGGATACTGCGGGGAGAGATGTACCTGTAGCAAGGAGAACCTAAAATTTGTAGAGAGGATGAATTACTAAGAGTGAAAGAGATAGATTTGGTTAAAGAGATGAGATTAGATATATATATATATATATGTTGGATTAGAGATGAAAATGAAAACGACAAGAAATCAAGAAAACATCAATGTAGAACACATCTTACTTGAAACCCTTCGGCACCATTATTGATGGGAGAGAGAAGAAGAGTGGAGAATTCCACTTTGATTGATACACCAAGTGTAAGACCTTCTTTGATTAGAGTTGATCTTCCAAGGTTAGCTTGTTGCAAGAATGGCTAGTCTCCCTCTAGGAGAAAGTGTAGGCTTGGGCTTATGTTAATGGCTAAGTACAATTAGGCATTACTACTCACTCCCTCGAGAATTCCTCTCATCAATGGCTTGAATGCTTAAGTTCCTTTTCAAGGAAGAAGAGGTCCCCTTTTATAGGTGAAGGGAACCCCCAAGGGTTTACACAAGAAGAGAGGAGCCAGTGTGAACAGGAATTGAAAAAGTTGGAAATGACTTGTCCCTGCATGATGTGGTCAGACTGGGGTCCAGTATTTTGATCATAGCTCCTCAACCATTGCTCCAAATAAAAAAGTAAAAATATGGGCAGAAACTTCAGCTCATTAGCTACGATTTTCATTTTAAAATCATTTTCCAATTCGGATTGGAACCTTGTGTAAAACATTCATCAAAATAGGGTCCATTTCTGGCAGCAAAAGTCTTCATGTGGTCCCCTTAGCCTAGACTTTCATTTGATTCCAAAGGACACCTCATGCCATATGAAAGCATGACATTGCTCCTTGACAAATTTTTGTAATAATGCTTGCAATAATGCATTAAAATAAGTGTATCTTTGAAATCATGCCACCTAGTGTCCCACTAGGATTTGATTCCCTCCTAGTAGCTATTTAAAAAGAAATATAAGAAAAATATGAAAAATACATAGAATATATATAGATTGAAAATTACTCTAGATATAGGATCTAAATAGGGTGTGAGATAATAATGAGATGGTAGAAAGAAAGAATCAATGCTTTTTGCCCCAAGTTAAAGAGGTGGAGCTATTGACACTTTTCTCATAGTATTTTTTGATGGTAAAGTAAGAATACATTACCCTTGAGATAAATAAGATGAGATAGAAAGCTTATTTTTATACTTACATATGCATATGTATATTATAGTAAATATAATTATGTATCTAAAAAGTTACAAGATAACTCTTGTAGCATGTGTTCCCACTATGTACATGTCACAGCACGACAACGTCTATGATCTTGAATCATTTGAAAGTCCACTAAAGCAGAGAAGATAGACAAAATTGACATGGCAAGAATAAATCAAGAGGAGGAAGGTGGTTTAGAACAATTTGAAAATCATATAGAAAATACATCATCAACGATAGATGCAAACGCACCTCCCCCTACTCAAGAATCAGCTGACCAAGCACTTGAGAAGGAACAGAAAGAGCACGCAAAGGATATGCCCGAACAAACAACAAACAAAGTGTTTCCAACAACACATACAACTCAAGAGGAGAAGACTCAAGTCTTACCATACCCCGAGCGACATTTTCCGAGCGAACACAGATCCGAGCAAACAAATTAAGAAAGTGAATCATAATACAAATTTTTTTCTCATCAATTTGAAGGAGTCGCATTCGTCTCATCAATTCACAATGTTATGTATTATCCATAATACAAATTATGTTGTCAAATCATTAATACAAGAGCCTTTCATATAAAATTGGACAAAGCTTCCTTTGTAAAATGAAGAAAATTTCAAACTAACCATGGTCCAATGGACACCTCACATGAGGATTTCAAAATATTCACTTTCAAAATCATAGAAGGAATGATATGTCCATTTGTCAATACTTAAACTCTACATCATAAGCACTCGCTAATAATTCTTAGACTCTATGAAGAGTCGCATTCGTCATCAATGAAAACATTACGTTTATGACGCGTTTCACATATACGAAAGTCGTATCTCAATTCCTTTGCCATTCTTTGAGCCGCTGCCTCTGCATAAATCGGCAATGCACTTCCACAAACAAACAAAAGTATATGTAGTTATTATGCATGTAATCAAAATTTAATCTATGGATCTAATAACATTATACGTAATTCTTACGCAAGATACATAAATGCCAAAAAGTGAAACACAACATAAAGATCAAAAACACAAAAATAATGTCAATGTAGTAGGAGCGAAGTCTCACTAGTCATCATAAGGGTCGACACGCGATGGCATGTCACCCTCATCCTCAACATCTAGAGAGGTAGATGCCTCCTCTCGGCTTCGCTTTTTAGGGCAAAGCAATGGAACCACATAGTCTCTAATAAGAGACTCATCGGTTTCAAGCGCAGCACATGCTCGTTCAGATGATAAGCATGCAGCCAAAACGGGATTTGTACCACACCCAAGCTCCAAACAAATACATCCACGTCGACAAAGCAGCTCAACAAAAGCTGCAACAAAAACCTGGCTCCACTGTATCTCACCCCGCCAAGGCATCCCTGATCCTGATCTAGCTAAGGAAGGCTCCGGAAAATGGTGTGTCATGAACGAATCTGAAGGCTGGAGACCCAAGCGAGAGAACATAGTGGTGCTCTCAGCCACAAAGCATGATGGCTGCATCCCAATCCTGTGTACCATAAGTAGCATAGAGCACTAGCACTGCAAATCAAATTACAAAACCACAACATTGAAGAAACATTGAAGAAAGAGCCTCAACAAAACTATACAATACTGAAGTGAAAACAATACCTGAATTCGACCAGATAAACTCTCAACATATCCATATGAACTATGATGGAGCACTATAATGCAACGATGTACCACCATCTGTGAAGCACGACAGAACCTCTCCACCCATCCAATAACCTCTCCTATTCATAGGTTCTTGTAAGAAAAAACTACCGATATTATGAAATAATATTAATGCAAGTAATCAAACACAACACAAATACCTGTAGTAGAAGCCATAATGAGCAGCCATCCAGAATCTGCAAGTGTAGAAAAAGTCAAATGGATAGCAGATTGTACATGCTCCTCATTGCAAATATCCCAACGAGATGGAGAAGAAGAATCAATATGCAATCCACCAAAAGGAAGATCCAAGAAGACAAAATCTGCGGCCCACGAAACAGACTTTCCCCCACGAGTGTATGGCACACCGCTTGAGCGAACTCGAGACATATGTTGATGCACAAGATTCCATGATGCATTGCGAGTACCCTCTCTATAGTTTGTAGTGATAGAAATGTAATCGCCAACAATAGCAATACATCGTGTATCAACAGATAGCATTGGGTAACGCAAAGGAGACTCCAAAACATAGGCAAATTGTATGCACCTCCTAACAACAATAATGCCCGAGGAGATATGTGAACTTTTTCACAAAGTATTAATAAAAGTCGACAATAAAAAATTTGACACTTACCATGCTCTAGAACATCCTTCACAATAGTGGTATCAACCACAGTCTCCATCCTCTCACTAGACAAGTGAACACCTTAAAAGACATATACAACAGTTTTTGAACCTACAAGAATCAACAGCATGAAAACATAAAAGTTAAAGAATGACATAAGCATACCTGGTTGTCTCGCCTCTGAAGTAGCAGGTGGTGGTTGTCTCGCCTCTGCTGCTGCATCCCTAAGCATGGTTTCTCGAAGCTCTTTCTCTCTCTCAAGGATGTGACCCTGCACCATATCTAACCACCATGGACATGTATCTCTCTCCCATGTTGTCAAAGTGGGCATGCTAGGGGGGTACATATATGTGTCCTTTGACGCAGTCTGTGCCCACTGTCTCACCACAAATGGGAGAGTTGGCAAGATCCCCTTTGAAACCAAAAGTGACAAAAACCTAACAAGAAACAAAAACATTGAACACATGACTCGATAATGACATACAAAGCAAGATCAAAATTGTTACAAACCTGTAAGCCAATCGTTGAGCTGCCATTCGAAAAGTATCAACTTTCTTTAGTGCTTGTTTCTCTACATCTTTGCTTTTGGCCTCCAAAGAAACCTCCAAAGGATAGAGAAAAGTCCTAGCTTCAAACTTAATTTCATCAAAGTAGAACCCCAATGTGCATTCATGTGGCAATGGTGCCCCTCCTGGCACATTTGAATTGTCCAAAACAAGTTGTGTTGCTCTCTCATAGACTCGAGCAAGGTAGCCCTCTCTACGCAGCCAACTACAAATTTAAAAAAAGCAAAGTTGTGTTATTTAAACAAATATTATCTCTTAGACAAAGCAATCCAAACATTAAATAACTAGTAAATCATACTCACTGTCAAAACAAATTATCTCCCTTATTCAAACCAAAAGCAGTCCTTGTGATCCTATCAGACTCGAGTAATGAAACCCATTGGATTTTATTCTGCATGGGGGCATCATGGAGTGCAATCAAGTTTAGCTTCTCTAAAGTTGCCCGGCTGTCATGTCCCCATTTGAGTGACATAATCTTTGCCAACCAGTCTGTCCCAAGATTGGGATCCAAAATATTCAAGAGCTACAACACAATACAAAGAGCATGAAGTTTTACTTCACATCCATAACAACAATCAACACAATGACTATTGCTTGATTATTTGGTGAAGTGTACCTTTCCAATGCGTTCTTGATATTTATGTATTATCTCACGATGAATGCTTTTCTCCTACTTCTTCACATCCTCTACAGGCATTCCTTGCTTGAGTTGAGTCAATCTAGACTCTTTCTCTTTAGTTATTTGAATCTAAAAACGAAATCAATTTGTCTAAGAGTTATTCAAATGACTTAAAAATAATTTGCAAGCAAAAAAAATAAAACTCACATCATAAACTAGCATGCCAAGGTAGCGTCGTGTGAGTGGATACCAAGGTTCTGCACCTTTAGCATACTTTCTTCGCACAGATGCAATTAGTTTCTGGTCTTTGTCGGGGAGAGTTTTTAGGTAGCTTTCATGTTCAGCTGCACATATGTGATTGGTGTTCACAATCTCATCCCGTATGTGAGTGGCCACTAAAGCATGCATGTTCATGTTGCAAAAACCCATATTGATTTGTTTCCATAATAAAGTATTCAACAACAAGATATATGCTTTAGTAGATACTCACACATTCATTCGTTGCAAGCTACTTAGCAATGCAATCTTAGGAACCTTGGTGGGATCTATGATAGTACAAAGGACCCTACAATGTCTCTCCTTTGAGGTGGAAAACTTCTCTTTGATAGCTTCAGTCCATGCAAGCGTGCGATGGTTGCCCTCCCAAACATAAAACATGCGGTCTAACAGATCTGCAAACCTTGGTTGGCTTTTGAGCTCCAACTCATACTCCTCATTGATTTCTATCCAAAGAGGATCCCACTTTTCCTTGATGTCATCTTCAAAGCAAGAAACCAAAATTAGTGAATTCAAAAAGAATTTTTAAAATAGAAATTCACTTAACAAATTTAAGAAGCTTCAACTTACCTATAGCAATGGTTTGCTCTCTCTTAAATGTCCAAAGTGAAACAATGAAAGCTCCCTTTTCTTGCATATATCCTTCCCTTGCAAAAGCCGTTTTTAATCCACCTAAATCATCTCTTCAACCTCTGACTCTAGCATATGGAATCAACCTACACAATGGTATAGGAGGACAGTCAAAGCAACTGAACATATGTGTGGTCTGAAGTACATCGGCACCTCTATGCATAAAAATATTTTGCTCCTCGTCAATCTCTGCAGGTGCAATTACCTCATGTCGCATTTCCCAAGGGATAATTTGAAGTTCGTTTTCTTCAGGAGCCAATGTGTCATCAATTTCATGCATAGACCCTTGGTCAACATCCACAGAGTGAATCTCTTCCTCTTCAATGCCATGACACTCTGACATTTCTGTTCCTGACACTGCTGACACCTGTTCACTACTTTCAAGTGGTTGTGTAGACTTTTCATTACGTAGACTTTTCTTTAATCTTCCATGAGATGGACTATAAATAAAATACACAATCAACATCTGAAAAAATTTGTACATTGCCTCTAAACATGAACTTTAACATGCATGTCTATAAGCAATGAAAACTTGCCTCTAAACATGAATGTTAACATGCATGTCTATAAGCAATGTTTCAAACAGAATTTAATCTTTACATAGTCCATTGGAGGAGACAAAAAAAAAAGATTTTGTGTGGTTTTGCAACTCCAATAACATGCATACATGGTGGATACATGGAATGATTGTAGGGGATCTAGGGCCAGCACCAGGTGTTTGGCCTGTAGCGCAGGGAACACAATTGTTGCCAGTTGAGGTGGAGCACTTGCAAGCAAATGGATTTTTCCTTCAATCAACAACAAAATCTACCAATTTAGGTAGTGGTTTGCGATCAAGAAATAGTGTTCCCAGTGCCTTCCGTCCTGGGTATAGCGATGGGAAGATTGTTAAGTGGAGATCAAAGCTGACAAAAGATTTCATACAAGGATTGCTTTGGGGAGCACGCTTGAAGAAAAATTGGTGAAAGAAGTGATTATTGTGTGCAATGAAACACATGTTTTCTATGTCAGTACAGAGGGGTCCAAGGCAAAGGGGATAACATACTCAGTGACAATCTCTGATTTTCCACGATGCACATGCGAGGACTTCCAAAAGAGAGAATCAAAAAAACAGACCTACGTGCCGTGCAAACACATGTACTATGTATTTCTTCATATTCTTGGGTTAGACTCACATGCCCATGAGTTCATGCACCAGGCTGCTTTATCCAAGGTAGAAATTTTTCAGGCTTTGGGGGGAACTAGGGCAGTTGTGCGTCCTTAGGATACTTACACAACATGATGTTCAAATTATATACTGCACACCGTTGCAGTAGTTTTTTGTGGTCATTTATGTTAACTATCAATCACCATCCTAGGAGTTTTTAGGTTGCAATTTTGAAATTTTTGGGAAATGTCGAACGTAAGGCTTTGAACACATAAACTTTCCATGTATTTAATATATTGTTGTCGTTTTTTGTTGGCATTTGGATTTACTACCAGCTTCTATCCTGGGAGTTGATAATTTTTGCATCTTTTGGAATTGCCTTGTAATGAATTGCGTGAGTTCAGTTCCTTAGTATGCTCTCGACTATATTTTGTTAAAAATTATAGGTCGTCAATAGCAATGTGTTTAAATGTCTACACTGTTTTTGCATTCCTTACCAACAATCGTGGTAAGGGAGTTCATGGATTTGAATATATTGGCTTTACCTTGTACGAAAACACAGTTCTAAATCATATGGGTTTACCTCGTAAGAGGCACAGTAAACTATTAATTTATTTCCTTGGAAACTATTGGTCATCAACAAATATGTGTCTAAATGTTTTCAATGTCTTTGCTCGATTTAGTGCTCACTCAAATTTGTTTATTGCAGTAGTTTTTTGTGGGCATTTATGTTAACTATCAATCACCATCTTAGGAGTTTTTAGGTTGCAATTTTGAATTTTTGGGATACGTCGAACATATAAGGCTTCGAACACATAAACTTTCCATGTATTTAGTATATTGTGGTCATTTTTTGTTGGCATTTGGATTTACTATCAGCTTCTATCCTAGGAGTTGACAATTTTTGCATATGTTGGCTTTACCTTGTAAGGAATTGCGTGAGTTCAGTTACTTAGTATGCTCTCGACTATATTTTCTTAAAAATTATAGGTCATCAATAGCACTGTGTTTGAATGTCTACATTGTCTTTGCATTCACTACCAACAACCGTGGTAAGAGAGTTCATGGTTTTGAATATATTGGCTTTACCTTATACGACAACATAGTTCTAAATCATATGGGTTTACCTTGTCAAGGGCACGATAAACTACCAATTTATTTCCTTGGAAACTATTGGTCATCAACAAATATGTGTCTAAATATTTTCAATGTCTTTGCTCGATTTAGTGCTCACTCGGATTTGCTCGCTATATGAATCTTTGGGTTTTCTTTGGAAACTATTGGTCATCAACAAATATGTGTCTAAATGTTTTCAATGTCTTTGTATTTGTTTGCTCGGTTTATTGATCGCTCAGATTTGCTCGCTCGGAGATTGGGATTCTTCGAGAAGACTCAAGATCCAAAGATCAACCAGACTCCAACTGATCATGAAGCACAACATGATAAAGGAAAGATAACGGAAGAAACAAGACAACAAAAGTTGGCACTTCCAACCAAGTTCAAGGGACACAATAATGGCTAAGGTCACCCCGATCGCAAGTAGTAGTAGATGAAGGACATAACTGATCAAGTCCTTTGACGTTGATGCACATTTGGGACAAATCAAGCTACAATTTCAATGTCAAAGAGTACTCTACAACTTGCTTGACTTGGAATTGGTAGATACCAAGAAAGAGGCAACTAAAGCAGTTAAAGACAATCTAGAACTACAACAAAAAATTGAGGGATTAATAACAGTTCAAGCACAACTCAAATCAAAATTGTAGAGACAACAAGAAAATGCTACATATTACTACAAGGAAGTTCAAGCCTTCAATGAGGTAAATACTAATTTGCAGATAGAGGAGCAACAACTAGAAGAAGAGCTAGCCAAAGAGAAGCACAAGAACGCAAAACTTGGAGAATTGTATGCAGTGGTGAGAAAAACACTTACACAGCTCTTAGACATGTAAGAGATGCCAACATCAGTACGTCAACTCAACCAATTTTGTTGACACAAGAACTATAGGATCTAAAGGCTACCCTAGCTCAAGGATAGTATGACCGACAAATCGTAATAGCAGGGCATCGAGCAATACAAAAATCCAAGATGAGGAGATTGAACAACTCCAAAGACAAATTGCCAAAGCAAAGGAAGACAGGGCTGCTCAAAGAGCGTCACATCACGTAACATCACAACAAAAAAGATCAAACATAAAGACAATGCAAGCCCAACCAGCCCCTACAAAAGTCTCTCACACAATAGGATGGGGACAGATGGCATAAGAATTTCAACATATAGAGATTCTTAGTAGGAGCACAAACACAACATTGCATGAGTTTGAAGATCCATGCGATACACAAATCCCCAAAACTTCCAGAGATGAAATTCACTGCGGTGAACGTTGAAAGTGTGTGATCCTTCACACAAAGAGTATTTGCAATATGAACTCAAGGTGTTGGAATTAGTTGCCTTTCTCATAATTACACCTGATGAGGTTGTGAAGAATCTAGGGCATGAAATGGTTACACTTCCATTCATGAGACAAGAGGCTCTCTTATGGAAGAGGAAAATGCTGCCTACAATCGAACCCAACCACAAAGGGGATTACAGGAATTCTCCAGGGATGTTCTTGTAACTGTTATACATGTACAAACAATCATTGATAATCAACCCATCTGGAAAAAGAAATGGTTCAAGCGACGTCCAACAAATGAAACTTATTGTTACCATATACATGTGGTAGTGATGTGTGTGAACACACTTAGGATCACCGAGGCATTTTTATCCTCACTAGGAGGTTTTTTCCCATGTGCATTGTATATACGCCCATCACTCTAGGGCTATCTATCTTTCCATTGCACACTAAGTAATACACTCTCTGTTGTGTGCCTTGATCTTACTTCATGTTCTCCAAGCTGTGTGTGTTTTCCCACAATCCTAATTCCAACAATTGGTATCAGAGCAAGTTGCGTCCTCCCAAACTCAGCCGGCCAGCAGCTCCAACACACGCCTACTCACTTTCTATGATTTCTATGAGCTTTGGTGAGCGTTTGTAGGTTGAAATAGATTTTGGATAATAGGTACCTTATAGTCTTCTAGGTTTGTAGCACGTGTTGTTCTCGCTTTGTTTCTCCTCGTTTTGGGCAATTTTCACATCAGGGCCAGGCATTCATCATGGCCGACAACAAAACAGATGCGTTCAAGATGTTTGCCACTGAGGATAGATTGGATGGGGACAATAACCCTATGTGGGCTTATATGATGCAACATGTTCTTGTGTCAAAGGGTGTCTAGAATATTGTGTTGGGCATTGATGTACGTCCTGGTTCTGAGGATGTTGCAGGCCAGGCTGCGAGCATTATTGCTATTAGAGTTGTTTTTCCATAGTAGAACAAGCTTGTTGGGATGTAAAAGATGTGCAATATCATGCATTGGTTGTGTAGTCTATGAAGCACACTAATACTCCTCACATTTGTTCAACAAAATTTGCAAAACAAGCTTGGGATATTTTGGCTGGTCTTTATGAAAGTTGCAATAATGAGACAAAAATTGCATTGCTGTGTAAAGAGCTAGAGTCAAAGATTATGCATGAGTAAGATGATATGGACACTTTCCTTGCTGGTGTCAAGGATATCAATGAGCAACTTATTTCTGCAGGTGAAGTCATTTTAGACAATTTCCTTTGTGCAGATTGTTCTTGATGCCTTGCCAAATTCTTAACAGAATTTTGCTAGTACTTGGAGACTTATGACCCAAAGAAATCTTGAAGTTGTCAAGTTTTGATGCATTATGCACATTGCTATTGCAAGAGTCACTTTCCAAAAAAACAGGACTAGATAGCATGCACTTGAACTTGCCTTTATTGATGCTCAAATAAAAGGTGGTAACAATAATGCAACCACTTCTCATGGTTCTTTTGGGAGTGGAAAATCACATGTTCCTAATGCTTCTGCTGGTAGCAATTCATATGGGAATTCTAGTGATAAGGGAAAAAAGAAGATGCATTGCCATTACTGTAAAGCTAATGATCACTTGATCAAGCAGTGTCCCAAGTTGAAGGCCAAAGAGGCTAAGAAGAAAGAGGCCGGTTCCACTACTAATGTTGTTTCGACTACAAATGAAGCTATTGTAAGTTTTTTGTGAAAGGAGGCTGTGATATTGATGTTGAAGCAGAATGTAGTTTTAGTGTAGAGTGTACCTATAATCCTATTGTTCATGATACATGCATGTCAATTGCTGCAGATTCACATATGTGGTATTTTGACAGTGGTGCTACAAAGCACATTACCTCACATCATGATTTGTTCACCTCTCTTGAGTTTGTCCCTCATGGGAATTCAATTACTTGTGCCAACAATGCCTCTTATCCATTTCAGGGAGTTGGACATATTGTACTTACTGGTACAAATGGTAGTTCATTCACACTTGTTGGTGCACTTTATGAAGGAGAGGAGCCAGGAGCATAGCGGAAGTGGAAGAGGAATACGCAAGCACACTCACACACACTCCACCATAGACACACACATGGGTTGGAGGGGGAGAGCCGACACAAACTGTGTTCCCCATTTCTTTCTTCTCTATCTTATGCACTAAGGCACAATACACATTATACTTAGTGTTAATGGCTCACACAAGTGTATATCTGTACACTTAGGGTTAGTAGGAGTTAGTGATGAGCGGTTTGTCACATGGCCTTCGAACCTAATATTCTCCCACTTGATGGCCAATGTGGGAGACCATAAGAATGGAAAAGAACCACTCTTCACCCAATGCCCATCAACTCATGACAGTGCTGAAAGTGATGGTTGGAGAGACTTTTAGTGAGTGCATTTGCTGTGTTCTCTAATGTAGGAATCTTCACTAAATCAAGGCTCTTGTTTGCCAAGCATTCACGATTGAAGTGATAACGCACATCAATGTGTTTCATTCTGGAATGAAACACTAGATTGTTAGCCAAGGCAATAGCACTCTAACTATCACAATGAAGAACCGGTCTACATTGCTCAATCCAAGATCTTTCACTAGGTGAGCAAGCCAAATAGCTTCTTTGCATGCCTCACTCAATGTAATATACTCTGCCTCTGTGTGGTATAAATGGGTGTACAGTCTTGAATAACGGATCTCCAAGAAATAGCAGAACCAACAAATATGTAAATCCAACCTGTTGTTGATTTATGACTGTCAACACAGCCTACATAATCACTATCTACAAATCCTTGAATGGACAACTCTCCATGACCATAGCATAAATGTCTATCTGTAGTGCCACTCAAGTATTTGAGAATTGACTTGACAGTATACCAATGCTTTTTACCAGGTTTAGACATAAATCTGCTGACAACTCCCATTGCATGTGCAATGTTAGGTCTTGTAGCCACCATGACATACATGAGACTACCACAAGCTGAACCATAAGGAACCTTAGCCATTGTAGCTTTTTCCTCAGCAAATTTGGGACAGTCGTTCCTCCTAAGTTTCAAATATGCAGGCAATGGAGTACTCAAAGCCTTCCCCTTCTCATGTTTCAAATAAGTAGGCAATGGAGTACTCAAAGCCTTCCCCTTCTGCATGTTGAAACGATCAAGAACCTTGTGCACATACTCTTTTTGAGAAAGGTACAACAACCACTTCTTATGGTCACGAGTAATGCGCATACCCAAAATGTGATTGGATTCACCCAAATCTTTCATGTCAAATTGACTTTTTAGCTTGATTTTCAAGTCAGCAATGTCCTTCTTGGAATGACCAGCAATAAGCATGTCATCTAGATAAAGGATAAGCATAATAAGATGTCCATTGGGTTGTATTTTCACGTAAAGACATGGATCCTCATTACTGCGCTTATAGTTTAGGGAACACATAAATGCATCAAACTTTTGATACCATTGTCTGGATGATTGCTTCAAGCCATAGAGACTTTTCAAAAGCTTACAAACCAAATGTTCCTTGCCCTTTAGCACAAACCCTTCAAGTTGTTGCATATAAATCTCTTCCTCGAGATCACCATGTAAGAAATATGTAATGACATCCATTTGATCAAGCTCCATATCTTCAGTGGCAACCAAAGCAAGCAACATTCTCAGTGTGATTATCTTGACCACTGGAGAAAATATTTCCTAGAAATCGATACCATATTCTTGCTTGAAATCTTTGGCCACTAAACGAGCTTTGTAATTGTCAATCTTCTTCTTGTAAACCCATTTACAAGGGAATACTTTCCTACCTTTTGGCAATGGAACAAGTTCCCGTGTTTTGTTCTTTGCAATATTGGATAGGTCCCTCTTCATAGCATGTTCCCATTGAACCTTATCATTGGCTAGCATAGCCTCTTTGTAACAAGAAGGCTCGCCACTATCTGTCAAAAAAACAAAATCCACGCCTGGAACAAAACGTTCTAGTGGACGTGAGACTCTTTGAGATCTCTGTGGCTGATCAGAATTAGTACTAGCCTGTGTAATAATTGGCTTGAGAGTTGTCTGGACAGAAGGTGATACATTAAAAAACGTCACTTTTTGGAATTCAACCTCTTTCACTAGCTATCTATGCATCTTAGTCTCATTAAAGACAACATCACTGCTACTATGGATCACTAATCGAATTTCTAGATCCCACAAACGATAGCCAAATTGACCATCTACACCATAGCCAATGAAGATGCATTTCCTGGACTTAGGATCTAGCTTAGCACGCAACTCCTTGGGTACATGTGGATAAGCTTCACAGCCAAATGTGCGGAGTTTTTCATAAGACAATTTATGTCCTGACCATAACTCCAAAGGTACACGAAACTGTAATGAAGCATGTGGTGATATATTGATCAAGTACACTGTGATGTATAATGCTTCAGCCGAAAATGCTTGCAGTAAATTGGTATGTGACAGCATAGACATAATATGCTCTTGGATGGTCCTATTCATTTGTTCTGCAACACGATTTTGTGTAGGGGTATAAGGAGCTATAAACTCACGCTTAATTCCCCTACTTGAACAGAAGTCTGTAAACTCTTGGGAGACATATTCTCCACCATTGTTTGAGTGCAAAGCTTTCAACTTATGTTCAAACCGAGTTTCAACACTAGATAAGAACTTCTTGAAGCAAGAAAAGGCCTCATCTTTAGACTTCATGGCATAGACCCAGACATGTCGTGTTGCATCATCAATGAATGTAACATAATAGGATGCACCACCATGGGATTTAGAAGGCATAGGAAAGAATCAAAATCATTGATATGGTTGGCAACACTAGCTGACTCCTTCATACGAAGGTTGAAAAGTTTTCACATTAGGAAAACCTTATTGCTAGCCGTATCCTTTTCGTAAGTGTTGCATAATTTTTTCCATAAAGCATGAGCAGTCTCGCATTCTAACACTGAAAAGTACACAGACTCACCAAGGTGCAGTCTAATCATCGTAGACCTACATAGCTCATCAAGATCCTCCCACTGAAACTGAGTCATGTGCATATCTTCAGTTCTAGCCGCATAGGCAATACGCAACTTTTGTTTCTTGTGGACAAGCACATTATGCATTTGGTTCTTCCAAAGCGAAAAATTAGTGCCATCAAACTTCCTTATGTCATTAATGTCACGATATTTGCTAGTAGACATAGTGACAAAACTACCAAAAGATTCTGGGAAACTTTTGGCAGGGTCTCCTTTGTATTTGGGACTATGTCAACCAAAATACAAGACAAAATGACCAAGTATGTCACTCACAAATCATAAAAGAGGGCAATGCCTCTCAAAAGCACACTATATAGAGACCAACTGACGCACATAAACTGTCAAACTGACCATAGACCGCCAACTCAGCGTCAAAAGCACCTATACCACTCTATACATGTCCTATAGCGAGGCCTCATAAGGGATGCTCTAGCTACTTATATCACCAAAGGTATCTCCACATTTGAGAATACCTGAGCTCAATGAAAACATCAAGCCATTGACCCTCAATAAAGTAGGTTATGCAATAAAATGTATAGCCAAGTATCAAAAATGGCTATCATCCGGACCAAGTCTCAAAAATGGTCGGACTACCGTACTAGCCAAAAGATGGCTCCACAAAAGCGTACAATGGCAGTATCCACAAAGACCTTCGAGTCTGTCACAACACTCAAAAAAGCACCAAAAGAATGCGCATGCAAAGAAATATCCCTGCGGGTAGTCAAACCGCTCTCAAAAGAGCTCAAACACTGTCAAAAGTGCCAACGTATGCATGTACGCATAAAAAACTGTTCCCACTGGAACCATAATATTGCAAGCACTAAAACACAGCCTGTGAGTCTATGTCGATGCCATAGCCGAAGCCAAAATCGAGACCGATTTCGTGCAGCTCCTCTACCATGCTAAGAAAGATGCCAGAAAAATACACATCAAGCTTATTTGAAGCTTACCTCATTAATGATCAATGTTCAGGGCTTGGTACAATTAATATATGCCAGATGCGGCTTTAAAGGGCCAAAATATGCTTAGATGATGCTAAAAAGGAGTATGCTTGAAGTGAGCATAGATGAGAGATTATGATCTAGAATTATAGTGCTCTACCGACCTGTCTTTACGGCTCATCAATTGGAGCTAAGGTGCAAAAGTTAGTGCTCGTGCTCTCTCTCTCTCTCTCTCTCTCTCTCTCTCTCTCTCTCTCTCTCTCTCTCTCTCTCTCTCTCTCTCTCTCTCGTTCTCCGCAAGGCAATATTTTGGTGGAGAAGCATGCAAGGAGTGAATAAACGGGTAAGAAGAAGAAGGAAGCCAGGGGCTCTGTCTCGCTCTCGCGTTGGAGAAGCAAAACGAGGGTTCTTCAAAGCTCAAAGGTAGAAAGAGTGCCAGAAGATCAACGAGAGGAGTTATGGCGTGAAGGAGAGGAGGAGGAGGAAGCATAATAACCTAGCTCTCTCATGGGCTCTTTGGCCCTCTCAATCGACTCTCTCTCTCTCTCTCTCTCTCTCTCTCTCTCTCTCTCTCTCTCTCTCTCTCTCTCTCTCTCTCTCTCTCTCTCTCTCTTCGACTCCCTCTCCTCTCTCGTTCATAAGCAAGAGAAAATTCTCACCCTCAAGAGTAAGCAAAGCCGGGCAAAGGGAGATTAAAGAGGCGGGCATGAAAGAAGGAGGAGCAAGGTGTTATGAACGTTCTTGAGAAGCAAGGTGTGACAAGCAAGGGAGGAGAGCGCTCTCTCATTTTAGAAATAAGCAAGCAGGAAGTCAGTACTCTCTCTCCCTCTCTCTCGACTGTGGAGAGTGAAGCTCGTAAAGCAAGTGGAGAGCAATTGAAGGCAACAAAAAGGGAGAAATTTCATATAGCTTTTAAGAGCTCTTGACAACTTAAGGGCAGATCATAAGGGAAATTTTTAGCTTATTGTTGAAAAAGAGAGCTCTCAAGTGCTATGGAAGCAGGGAAATATCAACATAGAAAGAGAAGATTTGCAGAATTTAAGAGCAGTTGGAGCTACGCTAAAGCTGCAGGCAAAAATTTTCTTCATTGACATTAGTTCGAAGGTTGATTAATCATTGTCTTAAGCCCCGGTGTCGTTAACGGCCCGGTTAATTTTGTAAAAAGGAAGCTTAAACTCCTAATTTCCAACTAATCCGAGTGACGGTGTTGCTAACAGCCCGCCTTGGCTACCGATTACATTGTACTAAAAGCTTCAATTAATTAATTAAAGACTTCGGTGATTACCAAAGCCATATGCATTTCTTATTTTTGTTCTCTCACATACCACTCACAGCCAGAGGCCCGGAGCCTGCTCGGCTCACATTTCAAACACATATCCTCCGACATCTTTGGTGAACCCGACACAAAATGAGCCGGGTGGGAGGTGAAGATGGAGAATTTAGAGCAGATGATGAAGATGATTGCAGAGTTAAGTGCAAATGGTTTTGATGATAAGTCATTAGTTCCAGATTTTTCGAAGATGCTTCAATTGGTTCAAGGATCTCTGCTTGAAATAGAGACCGTAAAGAAGAAAAATCAAATGAAAAACAGAATCCACAACAAGAGGTTGCAGAAAAACCGGCTGAAATTGAGACCAAAACCATGAAGGAAAGAGCTCAAGGAAAGGACAAGTGGGAAAACATGGCAAATGATAATGCACCATCACCTAAATTAAGACATATTTAAGAATTTTGGGAAAAATGCATGATTTTGGGACAAATTTTTGTGAACCATGTTCTTGAGTGGTAGTTTCATTATGCTAGGTTGGGATCATTGTCAACCATTGGTGTTAAATTTTCTAGGTTGCATTGTTGTCAATGGTTGGGTGTCTGATTCTACTAACTCAAAGAAGTTGCATTGTGCTAGGAATAAGAAGTATACAAAGAACTTAAAAAGTTTTGATGTTTAGATGGTATCAAGAGTACATAAGGAAAGGGAAACATTGAGTTTTGAAATTGTAAAGTTAACATAAATATAGCTAACATAGCTTGCCTTGTTCTAGAAGTAATGGTAGAATTTGAAGTAACTTGGAGGGCCTTAGATGGTTAGGTGTGAGGATTGCCATTTTTAATGTCATTTCTCTATTTGGAACGTGTTAGTTTGTGATAGATAAAGCATTGCTATTGTTTGTCGCACAATAAAAGAATAGGAGGTTTCTTTCTAAAAATTTGTATGTCCCAAGGAGTAGTTATTCTACCAGAAAAAAATATAAAGCTTGAGTTCCAGTCAAGTCAAAACGTTGAAACTTGAGTTAGCTAGAACACTCATTACAAGGTCAAACAACCCAAACCAAAAGCATGTTTCATGTATAAATTGACAAGAGGTAGCAGACACTTGTACATAGAAAATAAAATTTCTCAAAAAACTCTATGAACATCATTAGAAACTTACAATTGGCACTCTCACACCTTAAAATGGAATTAATCAAATCAAAGTTGATGTGCTAAAAAACTCTCCTAGTAATTTTTGTGAAGATTATAGCATCATGTCATGTTTAATCTTGGTTTATGCTCAAGGAGCCACCCACCACTCAAATTTCATGTTAGAATTTGGTACTAGAATACGAGATTGAACAACCTAGAATTCAAAAATGAAGCTTTCTGTAAAAATTTACATGTCATGTAGGAACTCAATGGATTCTTTGTCATTGGTTTTACTTATAGAGCAATACACCATAATATCTATCTTGGGATGCACATACCTAGTACTGTACAACTTGAAGACAAAGGCCAATAGTACCTCAAGGGATATGTGATGCATCCATTGCAAAACCTTATGATGTTGTGGTAGTTCACTGTGTGGGATGTTCACATAGTTTGAGTTTTTTCTAAAACATCTTCTAAACATTTACTAGGAACTTTGAAATTCTCTCATACTAGAAACAAGAAGGATTAAAATGAATGTTTTTATCTAAAGACTTTCATAGCACTTCTCTTGTACACTGTTTTGGTAAGGCTCAAACTAGAGATTGAGGCTTCAAGAGCCAACCACCATTCAAAAATTCCATTAGGTACTTGAGTTTCAACTTAAACATCCAAAATAGAAAACTATAAAAGCAAAAAAATCAAAATTTAAAACAAGAAGAAACTTGAAAGAGATTTTAGACATTCTTGATGTAAGAAACTCAGACTCATGATCTTGTGCATTCTTTGTCCCAACAACACCAAGCTAGATATATGTGGTGTCGCCTTCACAAAAGATTATGAGATTGTATGATGAAATATTATATAAACATACTTGTGATACATACTAGGGCCTGCCTTGATGATTCTTCTTTTATTGGATGGAATCTCCTAAGATCCCACTTGATGTATTTTGAAGAATCCAGGGTTGGTGGCATCTCCAAAATCCCTAGACTATGCTTAGAGAGATTGACCCCATTACTCATTACTACGAATAGAGGTTTTTGAGCTAAGCCAATACACTGTGTGAAGGCTCACGTGGAGAAAAATCCATAAGCAATCTTTATTAAAACAGATAAGCTTCCCTACTTGGCTTGCATCCCTCTATGACTGGCTCTTCCCCTCGCTTCCTCCTTCTCTCCACATGCCCAATGCATTTTGCTCCTCGTGTCGTCTTGTGCCTTTGCCTTTCCAACATCTTGAAAATTTTGATGTCTTTACGCTAGTTTCTAAATTGTGTAGGACAAACTAGCCTTGATAATTCTTTTACAACCACGTGCAAGAAATTTTCAAAGGCAACAAGGCTCGAGCTAAAGTTCGAGCCAAGGCTAGAAAAATACATTCCCTAACCAAAGAAATTAAGGGCAAACTTGAAGTTCTTCCCATTTTTAGGTCAAAATTTGAAGTTTTTGCCGGTATTTGTACTAAAACATGTAAATTTTTTAGTTTCCTCACAAGCAAGCCCAAAATCTAACGGGGATTTTATGGTTTCAATTGGTTAAGATACATTGGACCCCTCGTGTTTTTTCTAACATTGGCAACTTTCACAAGCCTGAGGAACCACAGAAAAGACACTAACGAATTTCGTCAAAGTTGACAGATACGGCAGTCAAATTTGAAATTGAATGTTAGTTTTGAATTTTGAAATTAACGCTAGAAAACCTGTGATGTGAAGTGCTATTGTGCCGTCATGAGCTCGCCATGAACTGTCGTTCTAACCTTAAACATGCGACGCGTTCTGTTCTCCATGCCCTCTCGCTGCTATGCTGCCGTGATCTCACCGTGAACTACGGTAAGAAACCAAACCGTGAGCTACGGCAAGATACCAAACCTTGAGCTCGCCATGAACTCT
Organism: Adiantum capillus-veneris; assembly: GCF_014529385.1. Classification (NCBI taxonomy): domain Eukaryota; kingdom Viridiplantae; phylum Streptophyta; class Polypodiopsida; order Polypodiales; family Pteridaceae; genus Adiantum; species Adiantum capillus-veneris. The sequence continues at coordinate 130,141,940 of NC_140943.1, read as the reverse complement.
ACCATGAACCTGTGACGACATGTCCTCTCACTACTGTGTTGCCGTGAGCTCACCATGAAGTGTGGCATGATACCAAACCACCTAGTGTGCTATGCATTGAGCCCCCCATCAGCTTCGACATGAACTTAAAGTCGCTACCTTGAGGAGCCATTTCACCTCTGTCAAGAGCATTCTTCTACCTGTGTCATGATCTTCGTCTCTTTTCCTCTTTCATGCCCCCTCCATGAGTTGGAGCATAGAGTGAGCATCAACTTTCTCCATGAACTCTTCCATGAGCCTGTGATGATATGTCTTCCATGCCCTTTCACTAATGTGTTCCCGTGAGCTTTCCATGAAGGGTGGCATGATACCAAAACAGCTAGTGTGCTATGACTTGAGCCCTCCATCAACTTCAGCATGAACTTAAAGTCGCTACCTTGAGGAGCCATTTCACCTCTGTCAAAAGCGTTCTTTTACCTATGTCATGATCTTCGCCTCTTTTCCTCTTTCATGTGGCGCCGTCCATGAGCTGCGGCATAGACTGAGCATCATCTTTCTTTCATGAGCTGTGCAGCCAAGAACCCAGGCTATTGTTGATGCCTGCATCAAAGTATCTTGATATGCTGTAGTTGTTTTGTGAACCTTGCCTTTGCATCATGATGTGCTTATTACACATGCTCAAAGAGCCTAGCAAAAGTTAGCCAAGAGCACTAAAGGCTTTGCTACATACTACGACCGTGCACTATCAATCAATCGGTGTTGGTTCTTGCTTCATCAAGATTGCCTTCAGTTCTTGTTGTGGGTGGAAGTAGCTGAAGGACCAAGGTATGTTGTTTCTCTTGGTCATAGGTCATGGTTAGATGAAGGGTGTTGAAAATCATGAACTAAGTTGTTGCTAAGTTTTATGTAAACATCTTGTTATATAATCCCTTCATAATAAGGAGTCCTCATATCACCTCTCTCTCTCTCTCTCTCTCTCTCTCTCTCTCTCTCTCTCTCTCTCTCTCTCTCCATGTGTCTCTAGCTCATGAGGCTCGAACTTGAGTTTGAGCCTCATGACCTGGAGACTCAATTTTCAAGCCTCCTAAGCTAGAGATTTTAGCAAAATTCTTTTTAGCTAGAAACCATTTGCAAAAGTTTTTAGCGCATGAGGCGGTTTGAGACTAGGTCCAAGAGCTTCTTGAGACAAAGACACTTGCAATACTCTTTCTAGTTGAGCATTCAGTTTATAGCACCTGAGGCTGGAACTTAATTTCGAGCCTCATGACTTGGATGCGTAGTTTTGAAGCCTCATGAACACTCTAGTATGACTCGTTCTAGTTGAGCAATTAGTCTCTAGCTTCGAGGGTCAAACTTAAGTTCGAGCCTCATGAATTGGACACTCAATTTTCATTCCTCATGAGCACTCTAGTAGAGATCTTTCTACCTAGAAACTATTTGGAAGAGTTTGTATCTCACACGGCTTGAATTGATTCTTTACCACATGTGTCTTAAGATTACGTTCAGGAGCTTCTTGAAATAAATACACTTGCAATACTCTCTATAGAACCCGAGGCTCAAGAGCCTCATGACTTGGGTGCGTAGTTTTCAAGCCCCGTGAGTACTTGTTCTAGTTGAGAATTTAGTCTCTAGCTTCAGGGCTTGAACTTAAGTTTGAGCCTCATGACTTGGACACTCAATTTTCATTCCTCATGAGCACTTTAGTAGAGCTCTTTCTACCTAGAAACTGTCCGGAAGATTTTGTATCTCACAAGGCTTGAATTGATTCTTTACCACATGTGTCTCAAGATTAAGGTTTGAAGCTTCTTGAACAAATACACTTGCAATACTCTTTCTAGTTGAGAATACAGTCTATAGCTCTTGAGGCTCAAACTTAATTTCGATCCTCATGACGTGGATGCTTAGTTTTCAAGCCTCATGAGCACTCTAGTATGACTCCTAGTTGAGCAATCAATCTCTAGCTCCGGGGCTCAAACTTAAGTTTGAGCTCCATGACTTGGATGTAGAGGAGGCAAGAGCCTGCGAGAGAAAAATAATCTGAGAGAGAAAGACAGAGAGAAAGAAAGAGGTTGGTAAGCCAAAGGTAAAGGTACACAGGACAGATGACAAGAAATGACATGCAAGAAAGAAGCCATTGATAGTTGAGTACAAGGGGTGCAATTACATACAGGAATGCTAGGCAATTACAAGGCCACATGATGTTCATTGGAATGTGAATTGTTGTACCTACTTGTATGCTAATTAGGTGATGCTGTGGATTATTATTCTCACATGTCCTCGTAAGACACATCATCCATACAGAGGCATGTGTAGGTGCATAGTGAGAGATGAAATCTAATGTTTGATTTGGTTTGTACGATCATTGTTTTACTTTATAATGAATAAGTTCAATAGCTCTGATTTCTGCTTTGGACGAGCTTTGAATGACTTGGCCAAATCCACTGTATGAGTGATTCATGAGCTTGTAAACCACACATTCACCCTCACAAACGAGATGAAAGCATGAATCCAAGTTTGGGTGAATCGATGTCGAGGATAAGGTGTATTGGCTGAAAGATGATTATAGAGGTTGGCCACCTGATATAGGTATGGTGAGATGGATAAGACTGGGGTGTTGAGGGAGGGCTGAGGCAAATAGGTTTTTATAGGTTGTCAAGGAGTATTGTAAGCAGTTTTGGCATTGTAAGGAGGTAACTTGGAGGGAGCTACTCAAAAAATGAGGTTGAGTGATGATCAACTTGCCCATCAGGGTCAAAAGCAATGGAAGATAATGAGGATAGGCAAACATTTGGTGTTTGCAAGACACTTTGCAGGACTCTAGCTACCACTAAAAGAGATAGGTCATTGAGAAGTGTCGGAGGAAAGGGATTCAACGCAGTATCATTGACTTGAGCATCAGTGTGAAAGAGGGTTTCCCCAGGTAAAGGGTGGAACTGATGCTTAAAAGGGAAGGTTACAATCATGTAAGCATAAAGTAAATCCATCTTGGAAAATAGATTTGGGGAGGTATTCACACTAGATTTAAGGAGAGGCCATAGCTTAGATTTGCTGAAATTCTTTGAAGGCTGGATAACATCGCTTAATGCAGGAGGCTTGTGAGGTAGCTCACTGCCAAAGAGATTATTTGGTGTTGGGCAGGTTTTAGTGTGTGGGTTTTTTTAACAAAAGTGGCATGTGCGACCAGCAATGAAAGAGGTGGTTTGATTACCTACAACCCATGGATTTCTCACATCTTTTGCAACATTGTTGGGTCTCATTGGGATAAGAATAGATTTAAAGACAAAAACCATTGTGGACATTGTCAAATTGTTATACTAAATGTGGTGTAGAGCAATGCCATATAGTGGTACATTCCCCAGAGGCAACAGATGCAGCATTTCTTGTAGTGAATTTCCGGTAGGGTCTAAATATTTTCTCCATTAAACGATTGAACGTGGTTGGTGCATTAGTCAAGCCAAAAGGCATGACTAGATATTCATAAAGGCCAAACGTTGTACAAAACGCGGTCTTTAGGATATTTTCATTCACTATCCTTATTTGATGGTAGCCACTTTTAAGGTCAATCCTACTGAAGTAGGTAGAGCCTTGTAGCTTATCAAATATATCTTCTACCCGAGGTACGGGAAATCTGTTTTTGATAGTGATATGGTTTAGTGCGCAATAGTCCACAAATATGCGATATGTACCATTTTTCTTTTGTACTAAAAGGACTAGAGAACAAAAGGGAGAGGAGGTAGGCCTTACCATCACTTTGTTTACCACTTCTTGTACTTGCCTCATGATCTCCTCTTGTTGAGCTTGAGAAACTTGATAAGGAGGCTTGTTAGGTGGTGAGCTTTCTAGTAGGAGCTCAATTTGATGGTATCATTCCCTCATTTTGGAGGTAAGTCCACAGGGATATCATCGATGATAACTCTTCTTGATTCCTACCATTGAAATTTGATGAGACATGAGGACCTTTTAGAGACTCTTTGACAAAAATCATGTACGTAGAAACTCAGCTCTTAATTGATTTATCAAGAGCAAGAGGATTTACAATTGGTACAGTACGACCAGACTCACTAGCATCTATATACATATTCTTTCCCCTGTAGAGGTGAAGTGGGAGAATCCTCATGTTGGAGAGGAGAGATGAAAAGTCTTCTTTGTCGACATAGCTTTGGACATGAAGCCTCAACTTCCCAATCAAGAGAGTAATGGAGGCTTGCTATCCCTTGAAAGCCGCATCGGCAGTTACAGCATCTCCCATCTCAAAATCTTGAATGCCCAACTTGGTGGCCAACTCCATTGATATGAAGGTGTGAGTAGATCTAGGGTCAAACGAGATGAAGGCATCATTCTCCCTTACCTTTCCCCAAGCATAGGAGAGAGGTGATCCTTTGCAATGAGCATCCTCTTTTGGAGCTTCAATAGTGGAAGCTCTAGGAGTATCATTGCGGGCATTTCTCTTGGGGAAAGAACGATAACCATATCCTTTCTCCCCACACTCAAGCTCTTCAGGAGAGAGTTTGTTTTTACCTTTGTAAACTCCCTTCTCCTTGGAACAATTGTTGTTGTTGTTGGAATGGCCTTGGAAAGACTTTTGGGCATTGGTTTTCCCTCTGCATCACTTTTATCTTTGTTTTCCATGGGTTTGACATTCTATCTAGCCCCTTGTTGGAAATTGATACGTGAAGAAACCATGGTATGGTGGATTACTTCGATGATAGAACCAGGCCTTTGGGAGTTGATATACTCGGCCATATCTTCAAGTAATCCCGCACAACATTGTTGCTTTTGCTCGGCGAATTCTATCTTTTGAGAGATAGTAGCCTTGAGATGTAAATCCCAAAACTTGTCCACATATTTGTGGAGAGACTCATGAGAGAGAAGCTTCAAACTGTGCCATTCGCTTGCAAGAAATTGCTTCATGATGGAAAGTCATAGAGTTTTTCTTGTCTTTGGGGCTTCGTCATTGCCATGAAGTCTAGCTCACCATTGACGAGCCGATTTTTGGAAGTGTATAGCTACATGGCGTAGCTTGGAGGACTCCGTGAAGCCCTCGTCTCCAAAGGCCGCATCAAATTGTTGGATGAAGGCCAATACTTTGTCGGTAGCACCAAAGGTGCCATCATAGGTGAGAAAAGAGGTACTCTTTCCTCCCTCTTTGAACTTCTTGAGCTTTTGTGACCTTCGCCATGCAGGGTAAGATTTGCAATTTCCTCCCCTCTTGTATTATCTAGGAAGAGGAGGAATGTAAAGAAGAAGGAGAAGAGGGTGACCTCTTTCTTGACCTTTTCTTCCTTTGTTTCCTCTCTTCCCTTTTGGAGTGATGAGGAGAAGGACTGTGGGTTGACCATTTTCTCTTAAGAGGAATTGGTGACCGTCTAGACCACCGTCTTCGTGGAGCCACATCCTCAGAGGAACTTAGGGATTCATTATTTTGCGTTCTTTGGACTCCTCCTCTCACATGGGAGAGAGTCTTCTTTGGGGGTCTCATCCAGAGGCCTCCTAAGCTCTATCTCCTCTTGGAGAGGAAGGGAAATCCCATAAGCACGAAGTTGTTGAGTAAATTCGGCTTGCAAAGCAGGGTTGCCCGTAGCTTGCTACAACCTAGTAACAAGATAATTGACAAACATGGGGGCATCATCATTAGCACCTTCATGTGCAAAATCAAATTTATCAATGTTCATTCTATTTTCTTGGTTATTGTCAGCCATGCTAATTAAACTTATATATAGATCGACTTTGTGCTTTGGTATCCTCAAAAACCTTAGTCGCTACTCTTCTTTACCTTTGAAAAATCAGTCCTCAAGTAGGCACACCGGTGGTTTAGACACTATTGATTGCAAAGACTAGTAGAGAGGTTCTAACATTGCTCGGTTGATTATGGTTCCTATTGAGCTTGATTCTAGCTCAATAATGGTAAAGCCAAAGGCAAGCCCCAAGAGACTACATTATTAAGACTATAGTTCCCAATGGTGTACCTCAAACTAAGTCCTTCTCAACCAAGAAAATAGATCCCTGTCCCACTTACCCTATAACAATAAACAGGCCCAACCTTTCATGGAAAACTTAAGGACCTCTCTTCTTAAGCAAGAAAAGAGAAACCAATAGCCGTGATACCAATGTAATGGAAATGGCCTATGAACTTTGAGAATAGCGGAATTAGGAGAATTAAAGAGAGCATTTTTATGAGAGTACTTTGAGAACATAGAGGTTGAACTTAATTGATGGTAGCAACATTATCATAGTACTTAATTAACTTGGCATGAACAATATTTTTTCGAGAGAGAGAGTTTAGAGAAGTTGACAACAATTGAGGACCGGATTTATGTGGAGCCAGTCCCTCCTCCAATAGGCTTTAGTATTATAGATTCTCCCATCAAGAGAGACTTGGTACAATACAAGCTTTGTCTTCCTTGTGACCTAGGTGATGCAATGAATATGGAAAGCTTCATGCATCACAAGCATAACATAGACTTTGTAAAAGTCATTAACTATCCCCAACCTCAATCCCAAGGCCTCAAACACCTTCAAAGGTGGAGAGAGATTGCAGGGAATGATGGTAGGGAAGAGGAACAAGAAACATTCATAGGAGAAAGAAATAGTTCCTCACTTATCATCACTCTTCTTGCTAGCATACATAATAGCATAGTAATGAAGATGGACAAGATGGAAAGCTTAAGCATTGAAGCATGGCTCTTGGCTGGATTTGCATTCCATAGCCAAGAGTGTTGGTGTAGGCTCTCAAATTCCCTACTAGCTTGGAGAAGGAGATGGAGCTCTTGCACTTTGCACTTCACACAATGAGAGAGAGAGAGAGAGAGAGTGCACGCGTGTGCGTGTGTGTCTGCATGTGCGTGTGCATGTGCGTGTGCGTGTACGTGTGCGTGTACGTGTGCGTGTGCATGTGCGTGTGGGGGAGAGTATACCCCCCAAGCTAGCCCCCTTCTTGCTTTGGTCGACCCCCCCTTCTAGCACTATCTTGCACATGATTGGACCTCCTCAAGCTTGGCCAATCCACAGGCTTAGTGCATTTCAAGCAACAAGGGTAGCCTTGGGACATGTTTCCCCCTTTCCCCTTTGAGAGAGAGGACTTGATAAATGCATAGACAATTAATAAAATTAACTAAATTATCATTGGACCCCTTGGGAGGCTAACCAGTAGGCTTTAGGCACACTATGAGGGCAACATGAAGACGAGGTTGACAAGTGTCCCTGCTGTTTTCCTTGTACCAAGGATGCCTTGTGTGAGGGTGTATGTGTTCTCTCTCTAGCCCCTACAATGAGGGCTCGACGCCCCCCTTGTGTAGGGATATGCATTTACTTTTGAGTACCTTACCCCATCAAGCACCTTAGTCATGGAGCACCTTAGCACCTTAGTCATTAGTCACCTCAAGCACTTCAAGCACCTTAGTCACCAAGCACGACAAGCACCTCAAGCACCTTAGTCAGCAAACACGACAAGCACCTCAAGCTTGGGTCGGGTTCCCACCTCAAGCACACCCCTAGCTTACCTAAGGTCAAAGTACTTTTAACACTAACCTTTGGAGGTCTATACTGAAGCTAACCCTAAGGTCTTTAAGCTCCACTAGCTAGCCTTGCTCTTTGACAAACCATCTCTCATTTGGACTCCTTGATCATTGACCCCGTGTTGAGGTAGATCTGTAAGCACGTGTCTATATTCTAAACCTTGTTCTCGTTCATTCTCCCATATTAAATGATTAGTTTAATATGAGAAAATTATTTGGGTTGGTTAGATATTAGATTTTACGACAAGGCTTCTTCAAAAAAAAAAACGGCAATTTACATACTTTGCTATTGGTGGTGCCACCTACTTCGGCTCCTCATCGTCCTCCTCTCCCCTTGCCTCCCAATCTTCTACTATAGGGAAAGCTCCATTCCCACAGGGTAGTGTCTTTCCTCCACTGGTAGCACTCAATGTGTGCACGGTACCTCAGCACATTGCCATGGTGGCTCTGTCTCTGACTCACTATCTATATACACCACTCGAGCTCTAGATGGTCCTCCTTATGATTGTTGGTGTGGCGGTTGTTTTGTGTCACTCTCCGATGACGATCCTAACTCTTGTTCTTGTCGCCATTGCTCGATGCATTGCTTAAATCTACATCGTGGTGCTTGCTCCCCTTGTTGTTGCTGCAATTATTGCTTTTGTGCCCGTGATGACTCTTGTGCCCAACTACCCTACCAAGTGCTTGAAGAGTGCCAAGAACGGCCAGGTATTCGCAAGCATTTTCTTGTGCTTTTAAGCCACGCCGTCTTCTTGCATTCTTGGAGAGTGTTTTTGTTAGCAAGCGGATGCTCTTTGGCGGTCTATTTGGTGCGCGCCACCGGGTATGGTAAGAGCTCACCTATGGAGAAGAAACAAGTGACTAGTGAGTGGATCTAATATTTATAAGGGCCCATTCACACTATAATTTTTATAACAAGCTATTTTTTTAAGGTATGGCCCCAAACTTAAATTAAAAAAATATGTATTGAAGATTTGGACCCTGCGTTGACGTGTAGTCACACTGGTACTGAATCCACCTCGACCCTTTCTGGACCCTACGTTGGTTCCATGTAGCATGCTTGTCGGTGCATTGCGACATTCACCACTTGTTGTTGAGCTCTTGACAATTCAATTTGTGCACTTTCCTTGCAATCTTGTATTGTCACGCACACTCCATGGTGAGCTTACGAGAAAATGTCGTGCGAAAAAACCAATTAATTATCTCTTCCAAATAATTAGATTGTACCATACCACCACTATGTCGAGTAATTTTTAAAGTACACTCCCCTAGCTCGATAAAGGGACTTCTCCATGCCTTGAGTGCTAAAATCTCAAGCGAACCATATTTGTGCATAAAAAAGGCTCCATGCACAAACGAGATATGTTGTTCACACAAGAAGATGGTGCAAATTATTAAATGAAAAAATTCTTTTGTAATAAGTTCACTATGTGACATGGCTTACCATGTGATGTGTGATGTTATTTTCACCCCAAGTAAGAGTAAAGACCTTGGTGAAATTCACCAACACTTCTTGAAATGATTGGCGTTGCTCCTATGTTGTGCTAGTAAGACCCATAAGCTTGACCATTGTATCAAAAGTTTCCCAAACTCTCCATTTGAGTCGTTGTCAGTAGTAGCTTTGCATACCTCCTTCCAGAGTTCCCAAAGGTTAGCTGCCTTGTGGTTGGAGCTGTTTTGAGCATCATGTCAGCATGGGTTTCCTTGGGTTGCTTTCTTCAAGAAGTGTCTGGCTTTTTGTCCACTCACTGAAACTTTTTGGGCGATCTCATGGACCTCCCATGTGTTCTTTGCAGCAATTGATAAATTTTCATCATGACAGCCAATGGAATTGAGAAGTGCCTTCACCCTTTCAATCGCCTCTTGGACCTTTTCCAATGGCTTTAGTGAAAGCATAGACAATGTGGAGCTTCAATAGCCTGTCAAAAATGTGCATGAATGTGTGTAATGTACAAAAGTGTACATTAGATAGAGAAAATGGAAAGGTTGGATTCCAAACCTTGTCCTTTAGTGCACGATCTGGGGCATTGAGCATGGGGCATCTCAAAACAGACGCTTCCCATTCCCTACCTTCATCTTCAACATCAAGATTGTCCAATGCTTTGTCTCCATCCTCTTGCCATGGAAGCATTGAACCGTCCTTTGCACAGTTTGTGTGCTTTTTGTCTATGAAATTTTTACCCTCGAGTGTAAAATGGACAAGGAAAGAGAGAACAAGTCCCTTGTTTGTAGCCAATCAAACACTTTATGGTCTTTAAGACCCCGCCTAGGCTACCAAAACCCTCCACCTGCAATTTCTCATCTGCAAGTTGCGAGTGTACTACTTCTTTGATCCATGGAGTTCTCTAAAAAATCTATGAAAGTACTATATTGGTCTCTTTGGACACCTCAATAGCACCCAGCCCCACCAAATGTATTTCTCTAATTGCACAACACTGAAAGACGAGATAGGAGATGGCTCAAATGAATCCCTTCGCTTGGTTTGTAACAGGGCTTCATTCATTAGAGTGACACGTAACTTCTCTAAATTTTGACCTTTCACTATTTGACACTCATCGAGTTTCAGCACAAAAGTGACCTTTGTGTCAAACACTACAAAACAAGTAGAGGCAAGACCTTGGACTTCAGAGAACACATATTGTGCCACCTACTTGAGGTGACTCGTAGAATCTAAGCATAGCTTGTTGAAACCTTCTAAGATCCATGAAAATATTGTTCCACATTGTGTAAGGGAAGCCCTTCTCCGAAGGTCTTATGGATTTTTGTCTACCTTTTTTCCTTGCCTTTTGTGTGCAAGAAGCATAAAGTGAAGTTGTCATTGTGTCCTCAATGTCTAGATATGCTCCAATGAGGGAGAACATATCTTTGTTTATGGATTTCTTTGCAAGGTTGACCTTGTTCAGAACGGAAAAAAGGTTCTCCACAATGCTCTCGCAGAGCATCCTTTAGGAGTTGAAAAATAGCCTTGTAGGCTTTGGTGCTGATCCCAGCCTCATCACAAGCTTGTTGCACGTCATCTTCACTAACCACATTTGTCAATTTGTAAGATAGAAATCACATCATGGATATTCAAACAACTAGTGAGAAAGTTGACTCAATCGTCTTGGGTTGTTCTACCGCATGTCTCTTGAATAAAGTTTCTAGCAACCAACAAGATAAATGTTAGTGAATAGTGTAAAGTAGAAATGTATCTTGTAAGTGAAGAACAAAGCACCTTGTGGTTTTCACTCGTCTTTTGCGTGCTCCACCCGTATGTGTAAGTGTTTCAATGGATGAAAACGTGCACTTGTGTTCTCTTGCACCAAGGGGTGTTTCTTTCAAATGTGTGATGGTGTTGTCAAGCGAGCATCCTTTTTTTGTATTTTTTGTTGGAGAGTTTCAACCTCCCTCTCTGAAGAGGAAATACTTTCTTGTAATGCCAATGCCTTGAGCTAAAGATCTTGACATTGGTGCATCCACAAATGTAAAGAAGCACATGAACCCATAGACAATCACTTTCAATAGCCTAATAACCCTACTTCTTTCCTATCAAAATATTGAAGAAACGTCAAAAGGCTTTTAAATGATGAATGAAAGTGGCTTATAGGATCATAAGGGTACAAATGGTCATCCACCCAAATGTCAACATTCGTCTCACCAGCAAGATGGGATTCCTGTGATAACCTCTACTCACCTTCACGTATGGCCTTCAGTGTAAACTCTGTAGGCAAGCAAATATATACGTTTTTGGTGTACGGAGTACGTACTGGTGGAAGCACACGATTTGTGATTTCCGTGAGCACCATGTCAGCTTATACGTGAGGAAGCAAAGGGTGAAAATAGAGAAGAGGGAAGGGAGAGGGGAGGAGAGAAGTAGGCAAGGTGGAAGAGGGAGAGAGAGGGGAGGAGGAGGAGAGAAGGGGATAGGGAGGGAGAGGAGGGAGGAAGAGGAGAGAACAAAGGTTTTTTTTTCAGGAGGGAAGAAAGATTTTAGAAAAAGTGGACTTTCAATACTTATAGGTCGAAAAAAAGATCAAAAAATGATTCTTTTATATGCATATATGTTGGGAGGGAGTTTTAAGTCAAAAATAAATAAATATGACTTTTTTGAAAAAAGTAAATTTTTTACCCTTAGTTATGCACCTTTTTGCTGATGTGGTCACACTCCTTTACTCCCTTCCCTTTTCAAAATCTTGAGAGAGAAAGGGACCTCCTGGGTCCACATCCTACATGTGTCTAAAAGAAAGGGTAGAAAAGCCTAATCAAAACTAGCTTCTTGAATACCCTTGTCCCCTTAATCCTACACAATATTAGCCTTGATCCCTAAAAATTAGGATTACAAGACCCATGCACTCCATATTTTTTCTAATGTGAGAATGACGAAGAGGAAGGAGAAATGATGAAAAGGTTTGTCTGCATGCCACTTTATAGCGGTGCCAAAGTTTATGTTCTTCGTTTAGCTTTAGTAATGCTTAACCTACAATCTATTTATGAATGGTCCGACACGAGTATTACAATCTTTTCAAAGAAATATATATATGTCATACTAATTTATTTGAAAAGTCAAAGTTCTTGTTTAAATTGTTTAAATGGTTTTGACAGATTGTTGAACAAGCAAATTTTTCCAGAAGACAATCACATGTCCCCTATCCGATCCACCACCAAACAGTTTCTTACGAATGTGGAGATGGATTATATTAAAATCCATGCATGTTCTAATGATTGTGTACTATTTCGAAATGAGTACAAATATTTGAAACAATGTCCCAAATGCGGATCAAATAGGTACACCAACAAGTACACCACGTACACCTTGGGGATCACATGAGTTTGATCCTAACAAGGTGTACAAGACTAAGGATGGAACACTAGTTATGGAAAGGCCGAAAAGGCCATGCGTCACAGGATTCGTCAACTTTATAAAATAAATTTTAGACACTCTTCGACAAAGCATTGGGAAAATAAGAATGCGAAGAAAAAGAATTACACTATTGATGCCATTCACAGAGAGTACATACTAGTAGAGAGATACGATCCAGTCTCCAGTTGCTAGGTCACGAGAGTGACTATAATGACGATGTCATATCGTCAATCTAAAGCACGAGACAAATACAAAGCCGACGAGCCAAAGCTGGCATGGTTGGATGCAGAGGATGGATAGGGATTTCTCGAGAGCATCAGGAGCATTGAGACAGGTTTAAGCAGCAGCCAGAGCACGCCTGGAGTCTGTAGGATCTTCTCGTCTTGAAAGTGGAGGCTACGAGATTCTTTGACGTGAGTTTGTAAGTGTCATACACTATTTAAATAGCATATGTACATATGTTTTTCAACTATTTTTCTTATGGTTAAGTGTTTATATTACAAAAGCCTGCCATGAAGCGTTCTCTGACGAATAGAGAAGAGAAATATGGATTCAAGTATGGACTATCAGCTCTTCTTTTGTAGCTTCAGGATGAGGGAGAGGACGTCGACTGAGAGGCTTTACCTTGATCAATCCGATCGATGTACACATTACTGTATATCTACTTATATTTTGGTTCATACTTTTAAACAGTAGTTATTATGTTTATGGTTATGTCTATTTTTATTATGGTTACATTTAAAGTTATGGTTATGGTTTTAGAATTCGATTATGGTTATGTTCTGTGATTTACATAATGGTTATGGTTATGGTTTTAGAATTTGGTTATGGTTATGACTTCAGAATTTGGTTATGGTTATGGTTATGGTTATGGTTTTAAATTTTTGTTATGATTATAGTTTCAGAATTCGGTCATAGTTATGGTTTGAAGTTATGGTTATGCTTAAGGTTATACTTATGGTTTCAAAATTCAATTATGGTTATGTTTGCGATTTACACGATGGTTATGGTTATGGTTGCAAAATTCGATTAGAAATATGGTTGGAGGTTATGGTTATGGTTATGGTTATGGTTTCAAAGTTTAATTATGGTTATGTTTTTCAATTTACACGATGATTATGGTTACGGTTATGGTTTTAGAATTCGGTTATGGTTATAGTTTCACAATTTGTTTATGGTTATGGATTAAAAATTTGGTTAGAAATATGGTTTTAAGTTATGGTTATGATTTCAGATATGGTTATGGTTATAGTTATGGTTTTAAAATTCGGTTATAGTTTCAGTATTCGGTTATGGTTATAGTTTGAGATTATGGTTATGGTTGAATTTTGGTTATGATTTCTGAATTCAATTATGGCTATGTTTTGTGATTTACACGATGGTTAGGGTTTGCGAGTACTTATGGTTGTGTTTTGTGGATCTCGTCATGGTCAATATGTATTCACACTTCTGCGGAATTTTTAGGCAAACCCAAGGTGGAGTGCGATTGCTTTTGCACTCTCTCCTTTAAGCAAAGAGGGCTGCTCTTAGTCCTACATGCAATACCAGATGCGAGCCTTTTCTGCTCGAAAAAAAAAATGCAAGTTTTGACATCGAGTTTATTTCCATCGGTAGATGCGTCGGTATTTTTTGTGTCACAGAAAGTATATATATTCACAACAACGGACATTTCGACCAAACAACCATGACTCTAGCTCAACAACATTGCAAGATGGAATATTCGGATCCAATTTTTCATGCATCAACTTTCCACCATACTTTTATATGGCACTTTTGCATGGCGTGCATCAGTACATACGTTGGTATTTTTTATGTGTCACGGGGAGTACATATATTCACAACAGACATTTCGATCGAACAAGCACGACTCGAACTCAACAACATTGCAAGATCCGTTATCTGGATCCAATTTTTCATGCGTCAATTCTCCATCATACTTTTGTATGGCACTTTTGCATGACGTGCATTGTATATTTAGCATTTTCACTCTATGAGGCTTCATTGCAGATAAAATGTTTAACTATTCATATTGCTTTTATGTAGCTTGACTCAAACAATATGCTCCGGCTTGCACAATTGGACAACATCCATACACGATTATCAAGTCGATAGTGAAGTTTAAGTCTAATAGTTAGTTGATGCTTTCTATATTTTTTGAATTTTTCAATGCTTCCTTTAGTTTAGCTACATGTCCTCAATTTCGATCATCGTCTCATCAATTGCCTTTTAGAAAATTGAACTATAGACCACACTACGTCTAAGAATCCCCATTCGTGAACTATGAACACATCACATCCAAAACATTCCGAAATAATGGACTTTGAAACACATCTTGTCCATAATCCAACCAACAACAATGGATTAGTGCACTCATCCATAGTGTTTCAGATGCGTCTGATTAGTTCCCTACCATATACATGTATGTACCTTGAACTCCAACCCACGGGTTCAAACACCAGTAACTTGAACTCTCAATGGTCCAAATTATTTATAATGAGCATTACTTGCCCCTCTCTGCCACTCACAAGCCTCTCTGTGGCTGAAGCTAGTGGCGGCAACTACCTCTTAACTAAAAATTTGGCGTAGTGGTTAGTGTGGTCGCCACCACGTATGCCAAATTTTTGTCACCCGTTATCTATGCCAGCTTGTCTTTGCCTTTGTCTTTTTGTGAATTTTTGCTTTTGATTTTGGCTTCAAACTCCCCAACCAAACAAAGGGTCATGTCACATTTATAACAACAATTGTCAAACCTCGTGGGTACCAAGGCAGCTAACATTCAGCTTGCCTTTGTCCTTGTCTTGTAGCGAACTCGTGTATTTGCTTTCGGCTTCACAATCTTGAGCCAAACAAATTGACACCTTCCTTGAGAACTTCGCCCATGCATAGGTCGCTAACTGGGGACTAATCAATCCGCTTTCCATAGCCGATAGTTGGTGTTGGTCATGGTTATCATTGGTGCTTGAGCAAGGGGGGCCATGTGGAACTTACAAGATCTAGAAATTTGCTTCCTTTTCATACTCCAAAATGGGCCGCACAATCCCCAAGCTGCTCCAAACGCTCTCCAAAAATTTGACATAGAACTACTCGGAGTTGGCATCTTGAAGGTAAATAGCAAAGGGGATTAAATTCAAGAGCATACGAGCATGGAGCCTGATATACCGAAAGAGGTACTCTTTAGACTAGATTTGGAGTCTTACCATCTCATCCAAGTTCTTTGCATGTGCCATTACAATGAAATTGCAATCTTTGGATTCATAGGCACAACAGCAATTATATCTCACCACATCGACATCCTTTGCCACACTGTAGTGAAACAGTAATGCATCTGAAGGTGTAGACTATGAAATTTGAGACTGCTATAATTGAAGTATTCTGACACCCCACGAAGGAAAAGACTAGTTAAGGCAATTTCAAGTTGACCCTCCAGCTTGAATTTTCAGGCCGTATTCCCTTGGGTTTCAGCCAGGCCAAAATTGTTTTCATGGGCATTCATAATCTGGGATTCGTACAAAACTTTACAAATTTGCTACAACCAATCTCGGCAAATTGAGATCCATGAGTTAAAGACTTCAAGTCAGCACACCAAGAAAAAGAAACCATCATTGCAGGGCTGAGCTCACCTCCAAGTCTCAGCATCCATGGCCGGATTTATCTGTAATTCAGTATGCTACGAATGCAAAAGGTCCCCTTAAGTATTAAGAGCCCCTGATGAGCCACAGTGTGTAGCACACTCACATGGGGTGTCCCCGGGAGGGGACGCACAGCTCCAAACCGGGACAGTTCCCCCCCCCCGCCCCCCCCCCCCCCCGGGTCCCCCCCGGGGTAAAAATGATGGTCCCTGGTTTACCCCCACCCCTAGTTTATGGCCCTCGCATCCTGCAGGGTTGAACCCAAGACGTCATGGTCCCGCGTGAAAGCCTTGCCACAACGCTATCATGGGTCACATGTCCGAGAGGGTATGGCAGGTGTACATTACCCTAGTTTAGACGGCAATCTAGCGGCGGAGATAAAGCCTGCATCACATCACCTAATTTGGGCCCTAGATCCCACTTGAAGGACCCTGTGTGAGACAGTGAAGAGGCCTTGGGAAGGAGGGCCAGTCTCCTAGGGGAAACACAAAATGTGATATAACTTCATGGATCAGAGAAAACACCAGACTCTGCATTGCACACTCGTACAACAAATCTTGAATGCGCATTCTCTCAAGTCTCCAAGACAGTAGCGCTAAATACACCAGTCTCATGTAAGGAAAAGCAAAAGCCAATTTTCCGCAACTTCGAAAAACTATGTTGCAAATTTGATTGCAGCATAGTGAAAGACTACAAATCATTTTCATGAAAGACTTTGCAGCTCATAATACAAGCACACACTGTGCCTCCATCATCACCAACTCTAAGCAAGCTAATTGCTTGTTCTTTCAAATCACAACAGCAGGCTTCCAATAAAGCTCCATACTTTCTCAGGCACATTCTTTGATGTAGTGCACAATCAGCCAATCATCAAAGCATCTCTTAAACCGCCACTTCTGATGCTAGAGCTCAAGCTGTTGCGCATGGTTGCTCTTCCCATGCCTCCATTTCCTTTCCTCATCATTGCAACAAACTCATTATAGTCAATTCTTCCATCCTGAAACACCAATATGAATTCAGATCCAAAGCATTGACTTGTGATTGCAATGGCCACATAAAATTACAAGGAAAATCTATCTTACATTGTCTTGATCTACCTCCCTTATCATCTCGTCGATGCGTACGTCACCCATATTGAATTCTATACAGGCTTGTTGCAGCTCATCCACAGTGATATACCCACTTTGATCTTTGTCAAAATAAGAGAACGCCGCAAACAGGTTTTCCTCACGCTCTATCTTGTTCAGATGAAGAGTCGCTGCAAGAAACTCACCGTAGTCAATGGTGCCATTGTTGTCCACATCTGCCTGCATATCGTCAAACCAAACGTATTGATCAGATCTCATATTTAACAACGGCGGTAGAACTTCAATTAGGGTTACTTTCATGAGATAATATAATCAGGCCACAAGAATGTGATGCTCTCGGCACAGCCAGTTCAAATTTAACAAGAGTACATACAGCTTCCATCAGGGTTTGAATTTCAGTGTCCATGAGACTAGAGCCAAGTTTTCTCAAGCCCGTTTTCAGTTCGTCAAAGGTAATAGAACCACTATTATCTGCATCGATCATTTTGAACATCTCTTTCAGCCCTGCTATTTCTTCCTCAGAGAGCCTCTCTGCTATGACCTGCATTCTCAGGCAAGATGAGCATGTAGACTAGATAACCCACCACTGATGATATTTGAATAATCCTAGAAATCACAAACTTAAAAGTTGAAAGGCACAAATGCCCACAGATACCTTATCTTTCTTTGCCTGCAGCAATCGCAGTCCCAACAGATAAACAAGCACACTTGCCAACAAAGCATATTCCCAATCTCTAGACATTGTAAGAGGCAAGGAACAGAGCAAAATACCCTTAAAGCTATCTTCTTAATCTTGTTCATAGCCATGAACTGCTTCATTCTTGAAAGAACAGCCGAATCTATCGGTCGATCTGGTGCTACACCATCTTCCCTAATCCATGGATGGCCTAATGAGACACCAAAACTTCGCGTCAATTTGAATATTTCAAAAACCACTTGTGCTTGTAAGCATGATTCACAGCTGGTTGCTTACACAAGACTTCATGAGCTGTATATCGCTTCTCTGGATTTCTCACAAGCATTTTCCTTATCAAATCTTTTGCACTCTCAGAAATGACAGGCCATGGATCAGACTCAAAGTCAAGATCTCCTTTCAAAACCTGCTCAAAAATCTGATGCTCCGTCTCTGGCATAACATCAATATATTCAGAAACATCACATGTGAAAGCATTAAGATGAATATGTTATAACTTTGTGGGGACAGAAAAATAACCTTAAACCCTAACATCTAGTCACACAAACAGGGCAGGAAGAATCACCGAACCCAAAAACCTGAAAGTTACCAGCCTTTTGCCCAGACAAGAGAAAAAGAGAAAAATACGAGCAACCAAAGCGACAGCAACTTGATTTGCACAGAAGAAAGGTACAACTGGTACCTTAACAAAAGCTTTTTGCAAATGCACTTCAAACAAAAACAGCTCAACGAAGCTGTCAGGATAAATTAACTTCTGTTCATGCAGACAAAAGTCAGTAAAGTTGCTAGCTGTGAATGCAGAAGAGGAAACCATTGTAATTAAATGAGCTAAAGCCACACAAATACCTACTTAAGGCCAGAAAGTTCTAAATATGTGAACTTATGAAGGGCTTAAACCTCGCACAAGCAGTCAACAGACATACATAAGCATAAAGAGAGAGAGAGTTCAAAATTTTATTACACAGGGAGAGAAACTCATTAGGATGAAACTTGTGAAATGTTTCAACTTCAAACTCTTACAACAACTGAGACATAAGACAAAAGTGCAATTTCTTGAAACATTAAACAAGCAGCTTCCACAAATCTCATGCAATCCATAGATAGAATCTATGCAATGCACAAATACAGTTTATGCCAGTGTTACCGGGGAAAGCGTTCCCTAGGCCTTGGAACGCCGGAATGCCGTTCCCTCCCCCCCTGCTAGGCCGAAACGTCCCAGAACGTTTGGCCGCTCCCACCTGATACTGGAACGGCCAGCTCTCAAAACTGGGGAGAAATGGGCACTTTTTTGCAAATTTGTAGTGAACATTATTGTCCTTCAAGAAAGTGGCAGCTTTCCTGACCTTAGAAGCCTCTGTGAAATTCCCTCCTGCATAAGCTGTATCAAACTGTTGGAGGAAAGTGAGAGCCTTTGTCTTATCCTCGAAGCCACTGAAGGTACTGAACTTTACAACTGCACCACCTTCTTTGTAAGCTTTTGGCTTCTCCAGTGCCCCCAAGTTGTCATAAGGAATGGTCTGCAACATGGGCACTGTAGTAGGCATGATCGGCACATCTTGGCCATTCACATTTTGCGTCAGAGGTGCGATATCTGGCTGCTGTTCAGAAAAACCAGCCATGACAAAATGACCCTGTGGCACCCCAAACTGGCCGTGGTTGCTCTCAAAACCCTGCTGCATGCCGATACTACCATACATGGGGTTTGGCATCATGCCTTGCATACCCCCCCACACTATTCCTGGCATGTACGGCTAACTTCCAAGCGCATAACCAGCCATACTTTGGAACACTGATCCACCCCCGAAATACCCAGAATGTACAGTGGGTGGTGGAAAAACTGGGTGCATAGCCTGGTATCCAGTTCCCTGTCCATTCAAGACAGCATGCGGACTCTGAAAGGTGGCGCTCTAAACTGGCATAACCTGTGGAATAGGCGTTCTAGCCACCTGTTCAAGCACGGGAGGAACCTGTTTTGGAGCCCCTGACTCCGCAACATGCGAGTGTTCCCTATCCTCCTGAGCTGCATGAAGTACCTGGGCTTGAACCTCAACAAGCTCCGTACGCAGCGTAGGTTGCCCATTTTGCTGTTGCACTAGTGGTGCTTGCAAGAACTCCATAAACCTTGGATTCTACACCAGTTGCGAAAAGACATTCACCGCGGCAACTAGCTGAGTCCAGAACGCATCATCCTCAAGTTGCCCAGTCATAAAGCCCTGTACTACTGGAGGGACATTCACATTGACAGGAGGTACAAACTGACGTGGCCGTGAGTTCTCGCCAATCTCGAAAACCATAGGAATTTCCTGCCTGTCCTTTGAAGAGGAATCCTCTTCCATAATGCCCTTCCCTTTGTCGGCCATAGTGTAATCCCGCGTTCCTGCACTCTGTGTCTTTACCCAAAACAACCGAGGCTCACTCTTTGAGGAAAAAGTGATTGATGTCCCGGTAACGGAACCATGAAACCGGCCCGTGGGGTGGTAGGCGTTGGCTTTCACCCAAAATTCTTTACTTTAGACACGCACACAGAGAACTTTGCAAAAGTAACCTACAACGGGGATTAACACTTAAGTACACACACGGCTCGAAAGCTAGAATGCTCTGAGCAAACGCCGACAACCTGTAGGCCCCAAAATTGGCGCCCCTTTCAGTATTTCTTTATTCTTTAGAGGGTAAATTACAAAGAAGAGTCCTGGGAATCCTTCACCTGTATCCAGCTAGATACCATCTGTTTTGGCCAAATTTCGGCAGCATAACAACCCCAAGACTTGCACGAAACCAATTCCCCTGATAGAACTCACTTCTACTGGCGTATACCCTCTGATTCCTGCCCAAAAACAGTAAATTCAGGTCGCTGTATTTACTGGTTTTTGCCCTGTTTCCAGCCCTAAACAGTCCCCAAACTGTTCTCTCCTACTGGGCCACGATTCCCAAAGGTTCTGGTGTCCGTATGGCTGAAAAACAGTCAATTTTCTGCGCATACACAGCGCTGAATTTGCACCTGTACGGTGAGGTTATGACCCTCACCGGTGCCTGCTTTGGAGTAGCAGCTAGCTAACCCTGTTCCTGCTCAAGGAGGCTCTTGCCTCAGCACGAAAGCATGAAACCACACAGCTGTACATCAGTCAAATGAAGAGCCCTCTTCTGGGGCATCACATAACTGCACGTAGGGGAAAGAGAGAACAGTGTGTAGCGTGCAGGGCATCACTCCTAGCACCACACTGTACATGGGAGGAAAAGAAAGCACTCCATAGCTCTTAACCTGTGACAGCCTGCATAATGAAGCCTCCCCTCTCTTAAATTTCAGCGCAAACTTTTTTGGATGGGGCTAGTTCACGAAATTCTGCCACTTGGCGCATTTACAAGCATTTTCTCGTTTTGGGTTTGCCGCCTAAAAATCTCCCGACTGGTTGCTCGGTTGACTTCGCGGCAGAGTTGTAAAATGTTCCTCTAGTCATACCGCTGGTAATGACGCGAACACATTTCGCGGCCCAAAATAGTAGTTCCCTAAATTTTGGGAAATGATTCCGTTGGGCTCCCACTGGTCATCTGACCATCTATCCTCATTGGGACCGCATCCAAAAGTGCAATGTGGCCCAACTATCGGATACTTTCTGTTGGTAGTCCCACGTTGACTTTATGCCTTTATTGAGTTCACTTCCTAGTATCCACCAACTTGCTAAGTGCAACTGGGGGACCTACATGATCTTGCTCTGAGCCTAGACATCCTCTTACTATACAAATTCCAGTGCCGACCACTTCCCATTTGCGGGTAAAACTGCCGTTCACATTGGCCATACAATGTTCGACCGTTTGCTACTTCAAAAAGAGAGTCTCAAAAATAAAACAAAACCCATTGGAAAGAAACCAACAACTAAAGTTAGCAATTGCCACGTCCTAGTGACATAGTTAACAACTGCCACGTCTCCGTGACAGAGAGACTACAAATTTTCTACAGAAGGAAGTGAACAAAACATCAAGGCACTCTTGCGTGATGAGAGAGTCCATACAGGGAAAGAAGCCAGACACCTCGAAAGGAGATGTCTTGCGAACCTCCAAGCGGGCTCTTTCGACAAGAGAGTCACTAAACAAATCACGCATACTGCCTGGTCAAACAATATGACAAAACGCTGACCCTTCACATAACCATAACACTTAATGAAAGACTCATCAATGGGAGGATCATGAGAGAATTGGGTCACACTCGTGTTCTCATTTATTGCATTGACAGAGAAAGTGAGTTCTGTGGGTTCTTTAGTTTCTTGAAATTCAAGCTTAGGACATGTTCTTTTTATGTGACCCTTGATGTGACAATGAAAACAACAACCTTCCTTAGAATAAGTGCTTTGCTCTTCCGATGTGATGTATCCTTCCTTGTTCTACCCTTTCATCTGGGGTGAGCTTAGGTTTAGCAATTGTGTTAGCCTTACCCTTAGTTCATTTGGAGAGTTCTTTTCTGAGAGACTATTAAAAGATTGGTTAGAAGAGTTACCGTTCTGAGGGTTCTGCGAAGTCTGAGAGGTACTTGTGGAAGTCTTGTTTTCCTTGGGCTTTTCCTTGTTGTGCTTCATCTCTTGTGCGAGAGCAATCGCTACCGTCTTGTTGAGATCGATTGGGTCGAGGACTTCGACATCAAACCTGATATAGTCGTCCAACCCGAAAATGAAAGCCTCCTTGCGCTCATCATCCGATTTGCCTAATTGGGTGCGCCAATCGTCTTTCAACCGTGCGAGGTACTGTGGGGGCATAAACCGTGCCTTGAGATTGTCTTGGAAGTCGGCCCAATTGAAGGAAAGGGACGCACCATCCTCGGCTTCCTCTAGGTGCGCGGTCAACTGTGCCTCTTGCCATGCATGGTACCAATTAATGGCATCACCGGCAAGGTACATAGCTGCCGTCAAAACCTTGCTATTTCCTGTCTTCTTAGTTGTCGCAAAATAAGTATTAAATTGATGCAACCAAGAATAAATAATCGTAGCATCCATCTTACCATCATACTTACTGAACGTGATCTTCTCTGTGACTGGGTGGTTGGAGTCTAAATCTCGGCTTGCACCACTTAATGAACTACCAACATATTTGGCTGGCTCGGACTTCGAGGCGAGAACCTGTCGAACCAATTCTTGCATGCGTAGTTCTCTCTGTGCCTCACGCTCTGCTTGTCTGTCTTCGACTGCCAAGCACGCTTGCTCACGCTCACGCTCCAAGGTGTCTTGCCTGTGTTGGCGTTCACGTTCCACGGCTTCCTGTCGTTCTGCTTCTCTTTCTAGTTGTGCCATCACAAAGCGATTCGCTTCTTGTTGTTGTGCCATCATGTCCATCATCATCTTGACCAAAGCCTCCATAGGATTTGGTGCAAACCGTGGCGTAGATGGGGAAGGGGGAGGGTCAGAAAAACCTCCTGATGCGGAAAATTCTTCGTCCCCTTCTTCATGCTCATCACCTTCATGCAAAGTATCCATGTCGCTTTGGGTGACGACCATACACTGAGATCTTTGGTTTATTAAGTTCACGAGGAACTTGGGTTCTTGTGGGTCTTGGGTTCTTGGGGGTCTTGAGGTTCTTGAGGTTCGGGAGTCTTGAGGTTCTTGAGGTTCTTCTTTAGCTTGCAATCTGCGTTAGAGAAGGATCTTCTCTTCACCCAAGTTCTGCTCTTTTCCACGAGCACACCCCTTGGCAGCCTTGCGCTCACACCAAGGTTGCTTTTTCCCACCTCAACGGTCCGCTCTCAATGAGTGAAAAGAGAAACAAGGGGAGGCTGGACAAGCCCTTCTTTCTTGGGTTTCCTGTCACTCTTCAAAAACACGATTAGGAATCGACATGCCCAAGAGGACTTGGGTTACGTGCGACCGCTACAAGCAAAAAAAAAAAAATTATGTGGTTCTTGTGATTCTTTCCTTGAGTGAAACAGAACACTGCCAAAGCTTTGATACCAATCTAAGGTGCAGCGGAAGTGAATGTTGAACTTTGCTCAAGATGAGTGCTCCGAACTGTGCTCAAGGGTTTCTTTTACTTACGGAAGGAAGAGCCTTCCGTTCCTTTAGTGAGAGAGTGCAATGGACACAAACAAAGTGATGAACACGGTGAATGAAGGTGCATGAGACTGAGAGATAGAGAGAGAAGAATACGACACCAGAATGTTGTCAAACCCTCCTCCAAAGGCCCCACTCTCTATGGCGAGAGTGATCTACTATTGATTGCACAAATCTCTACAACGCTTTGGACTTGACGACGATGTCGGCGACAATGAGGACGACAACGAGACGGGCTGAAATCTGCAAATCTTTATCTGCTGAATTCTAACTCTATATCGATGACGATGTGGATGGCGACGATACGACGATGACACACCGAAAACGCAGATGCTGAAACTTGCATTTTCCAAGCTGAAACTGCAAACTTCGTGGGATCTGAACGTGCGGCGAGAATCTGCTACGGAAAGGTGAGATCTGCGAGGTTCAGGGGTCTACTGCGGGATCTGAGTGCTGAAAACTGAAAACGTTGGTGCAAGGGATGATCTTGTCGCGATGAATCTGCAAAACGCTAGGAGGTAATGCTGATGCAAAAATGCTATGATTGGTTCTATCCTTGCGGTGGAAATCTGCTAACACTAGGGCTGATCTGCTGTCTGCTGGGGAATCTGCTAACGCTAGGGCTGATCTATCTCCTTGCTGTCGCAAGGGCTGATTTGCTCTGCAAAAACGCCAGGGGCTGAATTGCATGCAAAAACGATGGGCTGTCTGTAGGGTGAAAACGCGAGGTTGACACGCCGGGGTGGGTCTTGCTACGAAGGTGCATGTTGAACCTTGGTTCTTGCTGCCTCTTCTGCCCAGAAGTGCTAGCGCTAGGTTTCTTTATATACTTGCTTGTGAAAATTGCCCTACCCAGTTTCCAACAAAAGTCACTTAAAAATAATAAGTGAAAATTGGCTAAAATAGGGAAAATAGGTCTATGCACTGTAAAAATGCTCCTGATGGGTTCTGACTGTAATCTAATGATCATGTTGTGTGCAACAAGAGGATATGCATCTAGTCTAAGTATCTGGACATGCACGATCTGCGAGCAGACTCACAAAAGTGCCAGATCACTTCCTAAGCTAACTGAACTGGACTGAATTGAACCCATTTCATGAAGTAGTTTGTCTACATAGGGTTAGATGTGCACGTGACAGAACACATCCCTAAACTACTCTTGGAAGATAATTGTAAGGTGCAGCGGAATGAATGTTGTATTTTCTCAAGATGAGTGCTCCGAACTGGGCTCAAGGTTCCTTTTGTTCTTATGGAAGGGAGAGCCTTCCGTTCTTAATGAGAGAATGCTATGATCACAAACAAAGTGAATGGACACTGTGCGTGCAAGTGTATGAGACTGAGAGATAGAGAGAAGAGAGATACGACACTAGATACGACGTAAAACCCTCCTCCGAAGGCCCCACTCTCGTTGGCGAGAGTGGTCTACGATTGATTGCACAAACGGGTACAATGATGATGCATAAAACTCATGCAGATCTAAGCTATGTCGACGACGACAACCGGGATGGCGATGACAACAATAGGGCTGAAATGGGGACAGTTCTAACTGCTGTCCAAAAACACTATCTGCTGAAATCTGCTGCAAGTAAAATGCTGGTTTTCGAGGCTGACTTTAGGCTGCAAAAACGCTGAATTTCCCTTGATAAAAACGCTGATGTCTGCCGTGTTTAGGGCTGAAAACTGACCTTGCAGGGAAATCTGCTAAAGCTAGGAAATCTGCTATGTTGTTGTGGGAATCTGCTAACGCTAGGGCTGATCTGCTGTCTACTGTCGCCGGGAATCTGCAAGTGCAAAAAAGCTGGCTGATCTGGTGCAAAAACGCTAGGCCTTCTGTTGAGAGAAAACGCCAGAGTTGTCGCAGGGGTTGGTCTTGCTAAGAAGTTGCCTGTTGAGCAAGGTGCTCCTGCTGTCTCCTCTCCAATTAGTGCTAGCCTAGGTTTGCTTATATACAAACTTACTCAATTTGCCCTACCTACTTTCCAACAAAAGTCACTTAAAAATAATAAGTGAAAAATGTCAAAAATAGGTAACATAGGCTAAATGCACTAGAAAATTCCCCTGAAGGATTCTGATGGGACTGCTTATGATCATGATGTATGCAACCAGAGGATATACATCTATACTAAGTGTCTGGGCATGCACGATCTGCGAACAAACTCACAAAAGTGTCAGAACACTGCTAATCTAGACTGACTGGACTGACTGAACCCTTGTCGTGTGTTGTAGCTTGTCCACGCACACATAGGGTTAGATGTGTCACGTGACAATAATGGAGCTTGTCAGAGCGAGCAATGGAAAGTGGAGAGAGAGAGAGAGAGAGAGAGAGAGAGAGAGAGAATGGCGATGGACACACAAGAGACCGATGGAAAAGGCTGGCAAGCCCCAATAACTCCAGATGGCAAAACTGTTGTGTACAAGACAAGATGAATGGGAGAGTGCAAGCCCCCCCTCTTATATATAGGAGAATAGGGGTAGGTAGGGCAGACCAAAAGCCCCAACGACAATGCACAAAAAATACCCATGAATATGGAAAAATGGAAAAGGACCAGAATAGGTCTGCCCAGGTAAAGTGCTGAGCAAAACCCTAAATGTGCCTGAAGATCCCTGTCCAGCAGGTGTATGGGTGGCCAACCCACAAACAAGGGCCAGTGCACATGATGTGTGTGAAGCCTGTAGGCAGGGTGCGAAGCATCTGGAGATGAAGAATCTAACACCCCCCCTCAACGATAGATGCGGAGTCGCTAAGGAAGAAGATGCAACACGCCTGGCAAATCTGGATGTGAAAAGAAGAAGCGTCAGCCAAACAAAAAAAACGACGAACCGTCCAGCACCAATGTGATGATGATCGAAGCTAGGTCAAGCTGATCAAGTCGCACATGGAAGCTGATGGAGAGGCTAACAACAGAACAAGTCACTGAAGAGAATATACATGAGGGAAAGATAAAGACGAGCAGGGAGCTCATCAATGGAGGTTAGCACGAGAGAGACGGAAGAGCCTGAAGAAGAGCACTCTGACACAAAAGGATAGAAGGCCAAGGTGGTAAACCGGCAAACTCCAAGCCAAAAAGTGATCTCGATCATAAGAGTGAAGAAGGAGGTGGATGAAACTAGAGGGTGAAGCCATCGGCCTGTGAAGGGCTAGAGATGGCGGTGACAGAAGTCTATCGAGAAGCTGTCCCATCCTCAGAATCTGAATCCTTCTTGCGGTCCGCCATTGTTTATAACATTTTGTTGCAAAATGACCTTCCTTTCCACAATAGGTACAAGTAATGGCAGGGCGAGAAGGTGTACAACCAAGTCCAGACTATTCGGGAGCACTACCACTCCCACTGGATGTAGAAACCAATGCAGTAGCACCCGCAGAGGCAGTAGCACCCGCAGAGAGGTCTGAGATGGCTCTATCCTAAATGCACGAAGCTATCTGCTGCATAGCACGTAAGAGGTCCTCCCAAGTGATAGGAGTAGGGCGCGTAGAGGTAGTAAGTGACTGGAACAAGGAATCATACGTGTCAGGAAGCTTGAGCAACAACCAAGTTGCCATGCCCTCGAAGAGATCTGGTGACCACAAGCTGCTAGCTCATCACGGAGCAGAAGCATGCAGGATATGAAGTCCTCGATAGTCAGAAATGACGAGATTTTCAATCCGGTGTTGGTGTTCATCACCGGGCGTTTTGCTCAAACCCCCGCATTTCTAGCAAAGTTTCAGCCCCATTTTGTGCGATTTCAGATTTGGACAGCACCTCGACTTTGCTTCATCGGCATCCCTTCGGGTTTCCCTTGCCTCTACCGTCACTTACCCCTACTTCGCGATCTTTTGGCTACTTTGCGGTCTTTTGGCGTCCTATCCGGCGTGGTTTTCTGATCCTATCCTCACCTTTGCTTCTGATTTTACGCACGAGACTTCTCTGCTGATTTTTTGTATGTACCTACGGCAACACTCCCAGCCATGCCCATCTTTCCTCCCGACGAAAAGCTTGACGGCTCCAACTTTGTCGTCTGGAAAATGAAGATCATGGTGATGCTTATGTAGTTTGACCTGTGGGACTGGCTAACCGATCCTGCAGGTGCTCCTACATCGACATCATCACTGTTGCTAATTGGACTATTTTCTTTTTTTTTAATGATTAATCTCTTTTTTAGGATATTTTATTGTGTGCACTAAGAACTGTTAAAAGATTGTAGCTACAGGAACTGCCATCAAGAACGGACAACTCTGATGTGTCATTTGATGGGTGATGGTAAACATCGCGAAGGAGTTTCCGTAAGTTCGGTGGAAAGGGCCGGGTTACGAGTGCCTCTGATACGTCACAGGATGGGTGACGGGTGCATCAGAAAGGGGGCATTCCGTAGGCTAAGGAGGAAATCCGAACTGAGTAAGAAAATACGCGTAAGAACGCAAGCACAAGAATAAAAATGGGTTCAATGAAGCTTTTTACGAAAAGCAGGAACATTCGCGGGAGGGCAGATGCTTTCCCGCGAGGAGGCTGTGTCTGCATTGCATCTGTGCCGTGTTCTGCACTCGGGGACGCCTGGAATGTGTTCGTGTAGCATTGTTTTCACTAACTGAGTGAGTTTTTAAAGTTTGAACAGGTTCACACTTTATTTTATAAAGTGGCCGGTCACTTTTAAGTGACCAACCCTTTTATTAATAAAATAAAGCAAGGCTCTCTAAAAATCCAGCGCTAATAAGCTACGCAGGCTGAAAATCAGCGATCTCTCTCCTCTCTCTAGAAAACGCAGATTCAGCGATCTCTCTCTCTCCTCTCTCTAGGGGCGCCAGGGTCTTTCTTTTCGGCTCTATTCCCGCCGGGTGCCAGGCCCTATAAAGTAGCAGCCAGCGTTCCAGTTTTATACACACGCCGGAAGCAGCAGAAGAAGCTAGCGCTGGGATTCTGGAGCAAGGGTTGGCGACGGAAATTGCAAGTGTTCGTGTGACGACTGAGTACGGAGGTCGTTTTTCCAAGCAAGGAGCGACAGGTATAAGGTGTTGATACGCATTGAGAATTATTGCTTTGTGTGGTTTGTTTTGCAGGAATCTCTCGTCTTACGTGAAAGCCCCTCACGGGAAGTACGGCTTCACGCCCAAGTCCCTTACGGGAAGGAACGGCCTTGTGCCCAAGCCCTTTACGGGAAAGCACGACCTTCGGGTCTAAGATTACAGAACGGAGGGGTTTCCTCGGGTTCTCGTGCTTGTATAAGAATTCTACCTGAATAAAGAATACTCTTGACGGGGGAGGACCAGCCCATCTTCTGGTCCCCAATACTGTGTCGATCTTCTCTCTTCTCTCACTTTTGCAAAGTATTTTATTTTTCAGATTTCTAAGTGCTCGTGTACGTTCCCGTTTTGTGACAGTGGTATCAGAGCTCGGACTCCTCTCTTTCTTTGCAAAGAAGGACGATTCCGGGAAGAACGGGAAGAACCATGTCGGGCCAAGGGAGAAGCGTTGAAGAGGAGCTTCAACAAGTGCAAGCTCAGCTTGCGGATTTGCAACAAATCTTACTATTGCCAGAAGTCCAAAAGCTCTTGGGCGGAATGAAGAAAACGAATGGAACCAATGCAGTCGGGCATCCAGACCACACTGTTGGCGTGAGACCACAGGAGGAAAGTGAAGAAGAACGTGCCGAGGTGCACAAAGGATCTTCGGATCGGAATGAACGGCCTACTCCAAGGAAAGGCCAGGAAAAAGTGCTCTCTTTGCTAGACGAGAGCAAGGACATCTCTATCTCATCTCCATCCTACTCTCCTGATTATACTTCTACTTCTCAATCGTCTCGCCACAAGAAGGAAGCCGCTACTACTACTACCCTACATCAACCTAAAGATAAGCCTCGATTCAAGAAGCATGGTCGCAAGTCTCAACATCGCATGAGAGTCTTCAAATCGGGCGACAAGGACATCAAGTTCGAAACCTACAACGGACGGAGAGATATCTCCAAAGCACTGTCCTTCATCAGACAGTTTGAAGTCGCCTTTACCAATGGGCACTTCACAGAAAGATCCAAATTGCGCCATGTGGGGATGCACCTCAAGGAAACGGCAAGTAATTGGTGGTTAGCCAAGATTCTGGAAGGTTCTCAGGCCAGAACTTGGGAGAGATTCAAATCTGAATTTTATGAACAGTTTCTTCCGCCTGACTTTGAGCAGGACATACGGAAGGAATGGGACTGGCTCGCCCAGAAGGAACATGAGAGAGTAACGACCTATGTGGACAAGTATTGGTCGGTTCTTCTGAAGGTCACTCCCTTCATGAAGATTGCCGACGAGGAAAAGAAACGAAAGTTCGAAGCGGGTCTCCAACCGCAGCTTCGAAAGAGTATGAAAGTGTATCTGCATGACACTCTTCAAAGGATGATGGAGTCAGCAATCATTGCTGAGGATTTGCACTCAACTGGGACGCCCAGAAAAATGGAGCATAGCACTTACCGTGCGAGACAAAGAGGGGTCTACGATGACCAAGGGGGCCAAGGAAGAAAACGTCCTCCATCTAGGGACTATGATCATTCTAAGAAGCCAGAGGGCAATGGCAAGCGAACTAAGTATCTTTCTCCTACTCAACTTCAAACCTTCAAAGAGGAAGGAAGATGCTTCTATTGTGGCGAGAAAGGACATTTGAAACCGGATTGCCCGCTAAAGCAGCAACGGCAAGAACACGCCCCTACGAGGCAAGATAAAGCAAGGAAGGAACCCGCTCCACCAAGCTCGAACTCAATTCCAGATGTTCAAGGAAACACAGAAACGGAGAAAGGGAAGCGTCAACTTCTGAAGGGCTTGGGGTCTTTGAACAACCAGCGAGTACTGATTCTTTACGATCCAGGATCCACGGATAACTTCATCTCCCTGGATACTGCGGAACGTTTGTGCCTCACACTGGCTCAGCTTGGCACACCGGTTACATCTGGATCGGCATTCGAGGGGTTGACAACCAATGCAACTCCCGTGCAAGGACAGCTCAATCTTCGGATTGGCGAGTACAAGGACCACGAATCATTTTTTATGGCACCCATCGAGAGATGTGATATCATCTTGGGTATGCCATGGCACTTCCACATGACACCTGTCCCTGATTATGTGGAAAAGACCCTCACTTTTGATCATGGGGGTAAGAAAATAAAGATTCATGCTCATGTAGGAGATTGGCAGTTCCCAATTGTAAGTCATATCTCCATTAAGAAAGAAATGAAGAAGTGTGTTTCTGCTTACTTGATTTTTGCACGTGAGAAGGATAAAACTAGTGGGGATTCACTCTCTAGTCTGGAAATTAAGCATTTTCAATTTATTGAAAAATACAAAGATTGTTTCACGGAAACACTCCCTAATGAACTACCTCCAGTACGCCCGAAAGATCACCACATAGATCTCATACCAGGTAGCTTGCCTCCCAATCAACCCCCTTATCGGGTGAGTCTTGCTCAGCAAGAGGAAATTTTGAGGCAAGTCAACGAGCTTCTAGAAAAAGGGTTAGTACGGCCAAGTGCTTCACCCTACTGCTCTCCAGTTCTACTTGTGCAGAAGAAAGATGGCACGTTTCGAATGTGCATAGACTAAAGGTCTTTAAACAAGATCACGATCAAGAATCGTTTTCCGATCCCTCGGATTGATGATATACTTGATAAGTTGCAGGGTGCAAGTGTCTTTAGTCACATAGACTTAAAGAGTGGGTATCATCAGATACGGATCGCCCCTGAGGATGTCCATAAGACTGCTTTCCGCACCACCTTTGGACTATATGAATTTTTGGTAATGCCTTTCGGCTTGACCAATGCTCCTTCGACGTTCAATCGCATGATGGACCGCATTTTCAACCCGTATCGAGCTTTTACGGGAGTATTCTTTGACGACATACTCATCTTCTCTAAGTCAGAAGAGGAACATCGGAAGCACTTGGACCTAGTGTTTCAAGAATTGCGAAAGCATGAGTTGCATGTGAATGCAAAGAAGAGCGAGTTCTATCTCTCAAAGATACACTATCTCGGCCATATAGTCTCTCACAATCAAGTGAGTATGGATCCTGCCAAGATCCGAGTGGTAGAAGATTGGCCTATTCCCACTATGGTACATGATGTACGTAGCTTCCTGGGATTATGTTCGTATTATCGAAGGTTTGTCCGAGGATTTGCTCATGTAGCAGAACCACTTCATGATTTGACAAAGAAGAAGATTCCTTTAAGATGGGGATCGAGACAACAAGGAGCTTTTGATCGGCTCAAGTACTTGCTAAGCCATGGACCTATTTTGATAGTGCCTGACTTAAGAAAACCATTTGAGGTTCACTGCGATGCTTCAACGATTGCATCGGAGCAGTGTTAAACCAAGAAGGCCATGCAGTGGCCTACGAAAGCAAACGACTTAAGGATGCAGAGTTGCATGCATCAATCTAGGAAAAGGAACTCACGGCTGTGATTCACACCTTATCCAACTGGAAGCACTATCTTCTAGGAGCGGATTTTGTGATCAAGACTGATCACCAGAGTTTGCGATATTTTCTTACGCAAAGGAAACTATCTGAGAAGCAGATGAGATGGGCAAACTTTTTGTCTATGTTTCACTTCCAGATCCTTCACACGGCTGGGAGTAAGAATGTGGTCGCGGACGCATTGTCTAGGCGGCCAAGGGTGAACGCTATCACTTCAGTGTATCACCAAGAATTAGAAGCACTACCAGATTTGTATCCGAATGATCCAAATTTCTCCACCATTTGGGGAAAGCTACATCATGGAGAGAATGAGTTTCCCTATTCCATTCGGGACGGTTATCTCTACCACCATCAGGCCATATGTGTGGCGGAACCATTAAGAAAGAAGATCATGGATGAAGCACACGCTTCGCCTTATGCGGGTCATCGGGGTATCCTCCCCACGACCTTTGCAATGGAAAGATATTTCTTTTGGTCTAGCCTTAAAGCAGACATTGATAAGTATGTCAAGGAATGCTTGGTTTGCCAAAAAGTGAAGTATGATCGGCATAAGACGCCTGGGTTGCTACAACCATTGCCTGTGCCTAATGAACCTTGGGAAGTATTGCCATGGACTTCATCATGGACCTCCCTAGAACTCAGACTGGAAATGACGCGATCTGGACCATTGTGGACAGGTTTAGCAAGCAAGCACACTTTATACCAGTCAAGAAAACGATCAAAGCAGATCATATGGCTAGGGTCTTTCTGGCACAGATCTTTAAGCATCATGGAATGCCTAAGTCTATTGTGAGTGATCGACATCCTCGCATGACAAGAAATTTTTGGCGTGCCTTGATGGATAATCTTGGTACGAAGCTGAATTTTTCATCTGCCTACCATCCTCAAACGGACGGGCAAAGTGAGATAGCCAATTCCACAGTATTGGATATGTTAAAAGCTTATGTGTCACACCGGCAATCTGACTGGGAGAAATATTTGCCTCTTGTCGAGTATGCGTATAACAATACCATACACTCATCGACGGGGAAAGCACCTTTTGAGATTCTCTATAGTAAGCCTTTGCTTCCACCGATCCTTTTAACTAAGGATAAGATCTTTGCAGCAGATGAATTTGTCTGGGATTTGGACACAGCCTACGGGCAAGTTAGGAGAGCTATTCTACGCTCTCAGGAAAAGCATAAGAAAGCTGCAGACAAGCACAGGAGGAATCTAGACTTAACAGTCGGACAGTTAGTCTTACTCAAGTTTGAGAAGGCAAGACTTAAGAAACAAGTGTCTCATAAGGGGAAGGTGGTAAAACTTTCTACCCGTTATTATGGGCCGTTTAAGATCACTGACCGAGTGAATGATGTCACCTTCCGATTAGAGCTACCGCCTAATTGGAGGATCCATAATGCTTTCCATGTCAGTTTACTCTGGCCGTATGTCGGACCACCTCCGAGCCAGCCTAGTGCTAAGGAACCTCCTGAGGTTGAGGAAACAGAAGAAATACTCCAACCGGAGCAGATAGTAAGTCATCAGGAGCGGCCTCTCAAGTCCAGAAAAATAACACGGAAGTATTTGGTTAAGTTTAAGAACTATTCGAATCTTGATGCTCAGTGGATGACGCAGGAGGATTTAGCAGCTTATCACGAGATACTGGAGGTATATGTCCAAACACTACAGTTGAGGTCAACTGTTTAGAAGCCAGAGGGATGTTGCCAATTGGACTATTTTCTTATTTTTTAATGATTAATCTCTTTTTTAGGATATTTTATTGTGTGCACTAAGAACTGTTAAAAGATTGTAGCTACAGGAACTGCCATCAAGAAAGGACAACTCTGATGTGTCATTTGATGGGTGATGGTAAACATCACGAAGGAGTTTCCGTAAGTTCGGTGGAAAGGGCCAGGATACGAGTGCCTCTGATACGTCACAGGATGGGTGACGGGTGCATCAGAAAGGGGGCATTCCGTAGGCTAAGGAGGAAATCCGAACTGAGTAAGAAAATACGCGTAAGAACGCAAGCACAAGAATAAAAATGGGTTCAATGAAGCTTTTTACGAAAAGCAGGAACATTTGCGGGAGGGCAGATGCTTTCCCGCGAGGAGTCTGTGTCTGCATTGCATCTATGCCGTGTTCTGCACCCGGGGACGCCTGGAATGTGTTCGTGTAGCATTGTTTTCACTAACTAAGTGAGTTTTTAAAGTTTGAATAGGTTCACACTTTATTTTATAAAGTGGCCGGTCACTTTTAAGTGACCAACCCTTTTATTAATAAAATAAAGCAAGGCTCTCTAAAAATCCAACGCTAATAAGCTACGCAGGCTGAAAATCAGCGATCTCTCTCTCCTCTCTCTAGAAAACGCAAATTCAGCGATCTCTCTCTCTCCTCTCTCTAGGGGCGCCAGGGTCTTTCTTTTCGGCTCTATTCCCGCCGGGTGCCAAGCCCTATAAAGTAGCAGCCAGCGTTCCAGTTTTATACACACGCCGGAAGCAGCAGAAGGAGCTAGCGCTGGGATTCTGGAGCAAGGGTTGGCGACGGAAATTGCAAGTGTTCGTGTGACGACTGAGTACGGAGGTCGTTTTTCCGAGCAAGGAGCGACAGGTATAAGGTGTTGATACGCATTGAGAATTATT
The DNA here is from genome assembly GCF_014529385.1 of Adiantum capillus-veneris. Taxonomy (NCBI): domain Eukaryota; kingdom Viridiplantae; phylum Streptophyta; class Polypodiopsida; order Polypodiales; family Pteridaceae; genus Adiantum; species Adiantum capillus-veneris. The sequence continues at coordinate 130,107,132 of NC_140943.1, read as the reverse complement.
GCTTTGTGTGGTTTGTTTTGCAGGAATCTCCCGTCTTACGGGAAAGCCCCTCACGGGAAGTACGGCTTCACGCCTAAGTCCCTTACGGGAGAGTACGGCTTCGCGCCTAAGTCCCTTACGGGAAGGAACGGCCTGGAGCCCAAGCCCTTTACGGGAAAGCACGACCTTCGGGTCTAAGATTACAGAATGGAGGGGTTTCCTCGGGTTCTCGTGCTTGTATAAGAATTCTCCCTGAATAAAGAATACTCTTGACGGGGGGGGACCAGCCCATCTTCTGGTCCCCAATACTATGTCGATCTTCTCTCTTCTCTCACTTTTGCAAAGTATTTTATTTTTCAGATTTCTAAGTGCTCGTGTACGCCCCCGTTTTGTGACAATCACCTACAACTTCTTCTGTTGTTACACTTGTTGGCTCCTCATCTACTTCTTCTCATGGTACTGCTTCTGGCGGATCAGGTATTGTGGTTACACAAGCTATGGTGAATCGCATAGTTTACTCTTTCTTACTCATCAACTGTGCGGATAGCGTGTTGACCTCTTTACACTTTCACACCACTGCACATGAGGTATAGGGTTTCCTTTGCAAGACAAACAAAATGTTCAACTTTCATCGGATGTCAAACACTTCGCTCCAAGATTGCTTACATGAACTCTCCATTAATATTTTGAAGGTCGAAATGCTAGACAGCCCTTCCCATGGGACAACGGGAAGACCAAGGGGCAAGAAGCGGGGCTCTGACTGTCCAAGATCGGCGGCAAAGGAATGCTGATGCAGAGGGTAAAAACGTTGGTCCAATCTCTTGTCTTGCCCAAAAACGCTAGAGCATAGGGCTGAAAAACGCAGATCAGCTGACTGCCCTTCTTTTACAAAAAACCGCTAGGCCAAGGTGCTGAAAAACGCTGATGCAAGGAAGGGGCAGCAGGTGGCGATCAAGGTAGAGGGAGGGAGGGAGGGCGATAGCAGAGAGGTTGCAAAAGAAGATGCGGATCCCAAAATGCTAGGGCTAAAGCAAAAAACACAAGTCCCAAAAAAAGGCTGATGGAGATGAAGCAATTCTTTGCAATAAAATCCTCCGTGTTGACCTCCCAGGGGTAGGCAATGGCTGATCCAAGCCTAGAGCTCTAATACCATGTCAGAGTGAGCAGCGGGGAGAGAGAGAGAGAGAGAGAGAGAGAGAGAGAGAGAGAGAGAGAGAGAGAGGTGATGGACACACAAGAGGCAGATGGAAAAGGATGGCAAGCCCCAATAACTCCAAATGGAAAACCTGTTGTGTACAAGACAAGATGAATGGGAGAGTGCAGCCCCCCCCCCCCCCCCCCCCCCCCCCCCCCCCCTCCTATATATAGGAGAATAGGGGTAGGTAGAGTAGACCAGAAGCCCCAACGACAATGCACAAAAAATACCCATGAATATGGAAAAAATGGAAAAGGACCAAAATAGGTCTAGCCGGGCAAAGTGCTGAGCATAACCCTAAATGTGCTTGAAGATCCCTGTCCAGCAGGCGTACAGGTGGCCAACCCACAGCCAAGGGCCAGTGCACGTGATGTGTGTGAAGCCTGTAGGCAGGAAATGAAGAATCTAACACAGCCACCACGGAATATAAGAACTCAAACATTCTCTCTCAGACCCTAGACGGAGAACCAATCAAGGAAGCTGGCATGAAGGGATAATGTCGCCACTGGTAAAGGCTACGTGAACATATCAACAGGTTAAACATGTCCAATGACAATGACCGTTTCAAATGCTGTAAGATCCAAAGAGCCTATTCCATATGTGACTTGGAGGGTTTTTGCATAAATGAATTGAGAAGTCCCATCGGGAGACTGATGTCAAAAACTTGTAATACTTCACAGCATCAACTACATTCGAGGTGTCATATAGGGACAACTTTTGATTGGGCTCCATAGGAGAAGAGATTGGTCTACACAAATGCAACGACTCTTGGACATAGAGCTACTGAGAGAGAAAGATGGTCCCCCCTCTATCTACCATATCCCTAGTCCAAGAAAGTGATGAAGCAAGCTAAGGTTTGTCATCTCAAACTCCTTTGCCAAGGTCTCCACAGTGCTGCCTATATGCGGATCATGGCTACGTATAATCACAAGATCGTTCATGTCACAAACTGCTGACGTGTCAAAGCCTTGAAGAATGGATCCAACTTGCAGATGCCGGCCGAGGGGCCTAAACCCTAAGAAGAACAAATAACAGAAGAAGAAGTCATGCCAACTTATGGGGACCCCGTCTCATGGGGCCCCAAGTGACATAAAGGATTTTTAAAAAGCAGGACCTACACGCAAAGGCTTGCGCATGAACAAATGACGTGGCAGGCTGTACCGATTTCCACGTTTTGCACTGATTGCTGACGTGGCAGTTGTACGGAATTCCGTGATTTACGCTGGCATCTTTTGGCATTGCTTTTGGACCAGAAAATTTTGAGTTTGAAGGCTTTTCATGTAAACTACTTTTCATAGGCCAAAGGCCTTTAAATATGTGCTAAGGGCTCATTCTTTGGCATGCTTCCTGGAGAAGGTGCAGAGTCTGGAGTACCGGCTTGTACTGTGTTGATGCAATATACAGAAATACCGAAAGGGGCACCAAAGTTTGGGGCCAATACTCTCTAGGGTGGAATTCCACCACTCCGTGTCGCGTGTCGTCTCTCTCTCTCTCTCAATTCAGTTGTTATTAAAGTGCTAAAAGTCTGTTCAGTCTGTTCTTTTCTATTGGCACGTGCAGTTCACATAGAGGATACCAAGTGTCTCTTTCTGAAAAGATATAAATCTGGTTTGCAGAAGAACGATGAAAGGAATGTCGTAGAAAGGAAGAAGAAATCTTCTGGTACCACGCTCGAGGAGCTTGCTCAAGCCATAAAGAGCCTCTCGCAACCTATAAACTTTTGTCGCCCAATCCTAGAATTGAAAATCCTAGAAGCTGCCTTACCTACACCTCCTCCTCTAAGTCAACGTTGAGAAAGCGACTTGACATTCATCTGAATCATAGGCCAAAAACTGTCTGAATAGTCACCATCCGCGCAATTGGTGCAAAGGTCTCGGCTTAGTCTACTCTTGGTCTCTACGAAAGCCCTTGGCAACAAAACGGGCCTTGTGCTTATCCAAAGATCCATTTTATTTGTACTTCGTCTTGTAGACCCACTTGACATCAATGACCCAATTTAGTGGCTGCAGAACCAACTCCCATGTGTTATTCTCTCCGTGGAATTGCATGGCCTTGTTCCTCTTCGGTTGTGAAGGGGCCTCATGAAATGTGAGAGGTTCTCTAACCTTTGCCATTGAGGACATCAAGACAAAGTTCGCCTGTAATAAATCTGCATCTGTCTCAACATTCTATAATCGTTGAGATCGTCTCATAATACCCACATCACGCCAATCCGGTGGAAACTTCACTTATTTGCAATTTTGCCCCCAAAATCAAGAGATATCGATATCTCCTCCAACATGGTGAAAACTTTCACATACACAAGGCTTTGTGTGCCACGTGGACATGCTACATCGACTCCCACAGCCAATCTTGTAAATAGCATTGTCTTAGAATCTAGGGGATTTGGTGCCGACAATTTTGTGATTTTGTTCGTAGGACCTGATGCCCAGACAAGTCCATTAGATTCGGTTTTCTAGTCTCCAAACCCTCCTACATAAATGGTTTGTACACAATGTACTTCGGTGGGCATTTGGTATTACGGGCATGTAGATTTGGGTAGGAGGAATCCAACGTGCCAACCCCAAACGATTGGATTCTTGGGTTAAGAAATGTGCAGCAATGACCCAAAAACTCCCCCTCCGGCTACTTTGTTAAAAGCAACTTTTACATTATTTATTTTTAGCGTTATGTCAAAGTCATTGCTTAACAAAGATTAATTCAGCCTCATAAGCCTTAAGTTCATAATATAAAGACAACATAAAAAACTATTACAGGCTTGGACACTCCAAGCGAGAAATCAATAGCAACACACGAGTAAATTCTGCAAAATATTGAACTTGATGAGAGAGAGAGAGAGAGAGAGAGAGAGAGAGACGGAATGGCAGAGTTCCGTCCCCAAATGCACTAGCCCCAAAGACTAGCGCCCCCTTGCGGTATTTCTTTATTGTTGCTTCACAAAGGTGAGGTTGCAGCTCTCTGAGATTGTAAGGTGCAACAGAAGTGACTGTTAAACTTTGCTCAAGATGAGTGCTCCGAACTATGCTCAAGGGTTCCTTTTACTTACGGAAGGGAGAGCCTTCCGTTCCTTTAGTGAGAGAGTGTAATGGACACAAACAAAGTGAATGACACTATGAATGAAGGTGCTGAGAATGAGAGATAGAGAGAGAAGAATACTACACCAGAATTTTGTCAAAAACCCTCCTCCGAAGGCCCCACTGTCTATGGCGAGAGCGGTCTACTTATGATTGCACAAATCTCTACAATGCTTGGACTTGCCGACGATGTCGACGACGATGAGGACGACGACAAGACGGGCTGAAATCTGAAAATGCTAATGGCTGAAATCTGCAAACCTTTATCTGCTGAATTCTAACTCTATGTCGATGACGATAATGCAACGACGACACGCTGAAAACGCAGATGCTGAAATCTGCGTTTTCCGGGCTGAAACTGCAAACTTGGCGGGATCTGACCGTGCGGCGAGGATCTGCTGCGGGAAGGTGAGATCTGCGAGGTTCGAGACTTGTTCTGTTGTGTCTAAGTGCTGAAAACTGAAAACGCTGGTGCTTCTTGGGATTCCGTCGCGGTGAATCTGCAAAACGCTGAAGTGTTATGCTGATGCAAAAACGCTAGGGCTAAAATCATCTGTTGTGGTGGGAATCTGCTAACGCTAAGGAACGTGTTGTGTTGCTGTCGCCAGGGCTGATTTGCTGTGCAAAAACGCCAAGGCTGGTCTGTGTGATGAAAACGCTAGGTACTTTCTTCTGATGCAAAAATGCTAGGCTTGCTGGGGATCCTGCTAGGCCTGCTGGGGATCCTGCTGAGAAGGTGTCTGTTGAACCGAGTTCCTGCTACTACATCTTCTGCCAGAAAGTGCTAGCGCTGGGTTTTCTTATATATTAACTTAGGCAATTTGCCCTACCCAGTTTCCCACCAAAAGTCACTTAATAAATAAGTGGAAAATGGCTAAAATAGGGAAAATAGGTCTATGCATTGTAAAAATGCTCCTGATGGGTTCTGATGGAAATTTGATGATCATGTTGTGTGCAACCAGAGGATATGCATCTACTCTAAGTGTCTGGACATGCACGCTCTGCGGACAGACTCACAAAAGTGCCAGATCATTTCCTATTCTAGATTGACTGAACTGAACTAAAACCTTGCCATGAAGTAGCTTGTCCACGTACACATAGGGTTAGATGTGCACGTGACAGAGACTCTATGTCCAGATGCTCTCAAAGACACTGAACTCATGGGTCCTTATAAACAGAACAAGAGATGACCAAACGCAGAGCCCCAAAAGCACTTGCTCTAAAAGCTCTTATATCCAAAAGCATTTGCACCAAAAAGCATGCGTAATCAGCCTTGCCTTGCAGCAAGCGCAAAACGTGAAAACCCATACAATAGTGCTACGTAGCAACCAGCGCGAATTGCGTAAATCTTCCTCAGCTTTAGTGCTCTGATTTTTTAGGGTTCTAGGCCCTTGGTCGGTGCTCCACAAGTTCTTTAAGTTGGTGAGTTAGGTTTTTTGAATTTAGGTGTTGCGTGTGCATTGCACTGGAGCCACATGGACAAGTTAATGCTATAGTCTAGCCTCATTCTTAGTTAGCTTAGGATCTAGCCTAGCATTTTGTGAGCCTCTAGGACGTGCATGATCACGCAGGTCATGGTTGCATAACCCTCACTTGCACAATTATGTCACTTAAGCCCTATAAAAGACCTATAAAAGAGTCACATGGCCATCAGTTTAAGGACGGTAAAACCCAGTACCATAGAACAAGTACCCACAACACAAGGATCACGAACGTTTTCAACCTCAGCATCAGATCTTCCATCGCCAGCACCTTCCAAGCCGTGATGACATCGTCTTCATATTCTTCTGATATCCAAGTGGACGTGAAAACTTTCTTGAATTTTACCGATGTCGTAGGTGCTTCTCTATGTAACAACAAAGTAGACCACTATGTCTATGCATTTCCTTTCAAGTAGAATGCGGCCCTTCGCACCTTGGAGCATTCCAAGAACACGACGTCAAACTGCTGTATAAACTCAAAGGGCTCAATGGGCGTCTTGGTAGCCTGAAAATGTGTCGAAATTGACATCCTGACCCCCTTCCTTAAACTCCTTGGTCTTCTTGCTCATCTATTCACTATCAGAACAGGACGAGCTCTCCTCCTCTAAACTACTACACGATCCATTAGTACCTAGGCATAAGCACTAGCCCAAACATAAATTTCCAACTGCATGTGAACCACCTCTTATAAGTCACTTAACTTATAAGTGACTTGGGGGCATTTTAATAAATCGTGGGCTGATTTCTCATGCTGCTCGGCCCAGACGGAAACTCCTATAAGAGCAGCCCCTTGGGTGCTAGAAGAAGGCAGAGGAATTAGAAGGCAAGGACCTCTCAGCAGTACCAACGCTTGATCAGCCATCAGCCGGCGTTTCGCCGGCAATACATCAATGTTTTCAACCACCCAGCAAATAAGAAGCTTCAGCGTTTTTGTGCTCATCATTCAGCCATTAGCCTCGTTGTCACGTGCACATCTAACCCTGTGTACATGAACAAGCTACTTCATGACAAGGGTTCAGTTCAATTCAGTCAGTCTAGAATAGGAAGTGATCTGGCACTTTTGTGAGTCTGTTCGCAGACCATGCATGTCTAGACACTTAGAGTAGATGCATATCCTCTGGTTGCACACAGCATGACCATCAAATTTCCATTAGAACCCATCGGGAGCATTTTTTCAGTGCATAGTCCTATTTTCCCTATTTTAGCCAATTTTCACTTATTATTTTTAAGTGACTTTTGTTGAAAACTAGGTAGGGCAAATTTGATAAGCTTGTATATAAGAAACCTAGCGCTAGCACTTTCTAGCAGAAGAGGCAACAGGAGCACCTTTGCTCAACAGGCACCTTCTCAGCAAAACCCCCCAAGACCAACCTAGCGTTTTTGCCAAGCAGAGGCCTAGCGTTTTTCATCCACAGCAGAAGCCAGAGTTTTTGCACTTGCAGATTCCCGGCGATAGTAGAACAACAGATCAGCCTAGCGTTTTGCATTTGCAAGACAACCGGCGACAGCAGAACCAGCTTTAAAAACGTTTTTGGATCAGCCTGGACCTCAGCATTTTTGGCAATTCCGTCGCGACAAGGCATCAAGAAGGACCAGCGTTTTCATTTTTCAGCAGTCAGACTACGCAGTAGAACCCCCAAACCTCGCAGATCTCACCTCCCCGCAGCAGATCCTCGCCACACGGTCAGATCCCGCAAAGTTCACAATTTCAGCCCGGAAAACGCAGATATCAGCATCTGTGTTTTCAACGCGTCGTCGTCGCATCGTCGTCATCGACATAGAGTCAAAATTCAGCAGATAAAGATTTGCAGATTTTAGCCAGTAGTGTTTTCAGATTTCAGCCCGTCTCGTCCTCGTCCTTATCGTCGTCGACATCATCGACAAGTCCAAGCATTGTAGAGATTTGTGCAATCAATAGTAGACCGCTCTCGTCGTAGAGAGTGGGGCCTTCGGAGGAGGGTTTGACAACATTCTGGTGTCGTATTCTTCTCTCTCTATCTCTCAGTCTCAACACCTTCATTGACAGTGTTCATCCACTTTGTTTGTGTCCATTGCACTCTCTCACTAAAGGAACTGACGGCTCTCCCTTCCGTAAATAAAAGGAATCCTTGAGCACAATTCGGAGCACTCATCTTGAGCAAAGTTCAACATTCACTTCTGCTGAACCTTACATTGGTATCAGAGCTTTGGCAGTGTTCTGTATCACTGAAGGAAAGAACCACAGAATTTTTTTAAAAAATTTGCTTGTTGCGGTCGCACGTAACCCAAGTCCACTTGGGCGTGTCGATTCCTAATCGTGTTTTTGAAGAGTGACAGGAAACCCAAGAAAGAAGAGCTTGTCCAGTCTCCCCTTGTTTCTATTTTCACTCATTGAGAGCGGACCGTGCACTTAGCGGCCGGCGAATCGACGTGAGGTGGGAAAAAGCAACCTTGGTGCGAGCACAAGGCCGCCAAGGGGTGCGCCCGCGGAAAAGAGAAGAGCTCGGGTAAAGAGAAGATCCTTCTCTAACACAGATTGCAAGCTAAAGAAGAACCTCAAGACTCCAGAACCTCAAGACTCAAGAACCCAAGAACCCAAGACCCACAAGAACCCAAGTTCCTCGTGAACTTAAGAACTCAAGACTTCAGTGTATGGTCGTCACCCAAAGCGGAATGGATACTTCGCATGGAGGTGATGAGCACAGCAGTGGCGAAGAAGAATTTTCCCCACCAGGAGGTTTTTCTGACCCTCCCCCTTCCCCATCTACGCCAAGGATTGCACTAAGTCCTATGGAGGCTTTCGACAAGATGATGATGGACAGAAGTTAGAAAGCGAAGAAAGAATAGCAGCCATAGAGCGCAAATATGAAGCAAGAATGGCAGCCATAGCGCGTGAGCACAAGCAAGCACGCTTGGAAGCCAAAGTAAGAAAAGCCAAATTGGATCGTGAGCACGAAGAAAGACGAGTAGACTTTGATTGCGAGAACAAAGCAAGAAAAGCGATGAGCGACCAATACATGAAAGAGTTGTTACGACTTTTTTCTAATGTGCAGACATACATTGCAAAGGGTCAGGAGAAGGAGACTCTCTCAGTCTCTTCTTTTCCAAAGCATGACACACAAGATTTGCATGATGAATTGAATGATAATGATAAGCATGATAATTTGCAAGATGATTTGCATGATAATGATGAGCATTATGATTTGCATGATCACGATGTGATTTCTCACAAGCATGATGATTTGCAGGAAGATGATGTGATTGTTCACAAGGATGATGGTTTAGTTGATACTTTTGCTAGTGAAGCTAACCTTATTGCAGTTTCAATCAATCACAAAGAACCGATCTTGGCTCTCGAGTCTTGGTCCAAAGAACCCCCACAGGAAGTATTCTGTGTTCAAATGATTAGTCAGTACGCATTGTTCGGATATTTTATTCGTGATGCTTTCCTGTATTTTAGTCACCGTCATTATGTGATCCCTTTTCATACGCATGCCATATTCCACGTTGAATTCACTCATGAATGAGCACGGATGTATGCGGATTACTCATGAAAAGTTGAAATGTTTGCACCCAAGGAATTCACATTCCATGTCTCTTCCTTGGCACAACACAGTATCTGAAAGAGCACAAGAAGGATTGAGCATCAAGCATAGGCATTTCCATTGTGATTTGCCACAGTTGATTGATTTAGATCAGAAGGTCAAGATTCGATTCCATTGTTTGCATGTGTTTGATGAACGGTTTAGCACTCCGTCACTTTGTTCATCTACATTGCATGCACAGTTTTTTCGAAAGACAAGAATTTTGCCAGTCACTTTACATGGAATGGGTATGTTCATGTTTTTGTGTTAGAAGTGGTTTCAGGAATTTTCATTTTTGGAGATTCTTGAAGAAGGTAGACGCATGACTATTGACGAAGTTGAAGCATTGAAGGAGCCACAGAGGACTTTGTGTCGCTTTCGGTGCGGCCCAAAGAAGCAAGCGTTACAGACTTTTATGAAGTTCAAGTATCGCATGATCCACGCATCAGAGTGGGCCGGCGAAGAGTCCTTTCCAAGATTCCAGACCCTGTTGGCGATCTCCCTCGATGCCATACAATTCGGTACCAGTACCTCACTTTGAAAAGGAGGGGACGTCACGTGCACATCTAACCCTGTGTACGTGGACAAGCTACTTCATGACAAGGGTTCACTTCATTTCAGTCAGTCTAGAATAGGAAGTGATCTGGCACTTTTGTGAGTCTGTTCATAGACCGTGCATGTCCAGACACTTAGAGTAGATGCATATGCTTTGGTTGAACACAGCATGACCATCAGATTTCCATTAGAACCCATCAGGAGCATTTTTACAATGTATAGACCTATTTTCCCTATTTTAGCCCATTTTCAATTATTATTTTTAAGTGACTTTTGTCAGAAACTAGATAGGGCAAATTTGATAAGCTTGTATATAAGAAACCTAGCACTAGCACTTTTTGGCAGAAGAGGCAACAAGAGCACCTTTGCTCAACAGGCACCTTCTCAGCAAAACCCCCCAAGACCAACCTAGCGTTTTTGCCAAGCAGAGGCCTAGCGTTTTCCATCCACAACAGAAGCCAGCGTTTTTGCACTTGCAGATTCCCGGCGACAGCAGAACAACAGATCAGCCTAGCGTTTTGCATTTGCAAGACAACCGGCAACAACAGAACCAGCAAAAGCCCTAGCGTTTTGCCAAGAGATAGAATTCAACCTAGCGGTTTTGGATCAGCCTGGACCTCAGTGTTTTGGGCAGTTCCTTCGCAACAAGGCATCAAGAAGGACCAGCATTTTCATTTTTCAGCAGTCAGACTACGCAGTAGAACCCCGAACCTCGCAGATCTCACCTCCCCGCAGCAGATCCTCGCCGCACGGTCAGATCCCGCAAAGTTCGCAGTTTTAGCCCAGAGAACGCAGATTTCAGCATCTGCGTTTTCAGCGCGTCGTCATCGCATCGTCGTCATCGACATAGAGTCAAAATTCAGTAGATAAAGATTTGCAGATTTTAAGTAGCGTTTTCAGATTTCAGCCCGTCTTGTCGTCGTCGATATCGTCGGCTAGTCCAAGCATTGTAGAGATTTGTGCAATCAATAGTAGACCGCTCTCGCCATAGAGAATGGGGCCTTCGAAGGAGGGTTTGACAACATTCTAGTGTCGTATTCTTCTCTCTCTATCTCTCAGTCTCAACACCTTCATTCACAGTGTTCATCCACTTTGTTTGTGTCCATTGCACTCTCTCACTAAAGGAACGGAAAACTCTCCCTTCCGTAAGTAAAAGGAATCCTTGAGCACAATTCGGAGCACTCATCTTGAGCAAAGTTCAACATTCACTTCCGCTGCACCTTACACTCGTCTTATCCACGACATCAGCACCTCGCATCTACCGCAACAGCAACTCGGCATTTTCAGATTTCAGCCCTCGAGCCTAGCATTTTCAGCATTCAGCTCTCAAGCATCACCGACGACAGTTTTCAGCCTTCATCATCCTTAGCCTCGTAGTACCCGCACCATACCAGCATCGTCAAGCATCTCAGCATCTAGAACCATTGTACCAGATTTGTTCAATCTAAAGCAAATATCTCCATAGCAGTAGAGAGGGGGGCCCTTGGAGGGGGGTTTGGGACCCCATCTGGTGTCGATCCTCTCTCTCATAGGTCACTTTGGCCTTTTGAAGACGTTAATATAACATTTCATTTCTCTCTCTCTCTCTCTCTCTCTCTCTCTCTCTCTCTCTCTCTCTCTCTCTCTCTCTCTCACACACACACACACACACACACACACACACAACACTCACACTCAATTTGCATTCTCTTTTGTTTTGGTCTATTGCATAACTCTCAACAAGTAAAAGGGGCTCTCTCTCCCCTTCAATAAAAGGAACATTGGGCACGAACCGAGCACTCATCCTGAGTATTCACCATCATTCACTTCCACTGCACATTACAGTAGGATACGTCAATGAGTCGGCATGCATCCCAAAACCTTGATTAGCATGTCCCACAAGTCTTTGAATAGAAGACTTCTACTGCAGACAATACTATCGAATCTCTTTTGGCAAACCACAACAAAACCGCTCAATGTGCGGTCACAGACTCACTCTTCCCAGGAAGGTGGTCCATGCCAACCCTCTTCAAGACACTGCGTCCAGATGCTCTCAGAGAGTGACCCTTGGGGCACTTATAAACGGTACAAGGGATGCCCAAAAGCAGAGCCCCAAAAGCATCAATTCAAAAGCACTTTTACCCAAAAGCACCTACTACCAAAAGCTCCACGCAATACTCTAAAAATCTGCCATCGCAAATTACGGAAATCCGTACAGTTGTGCCACATCAGCAATCAACACAAATCATGGGATTCTGTACAATCAGCCACGTCAACATGTCAGCGCGAATTTAATCAGTCCTAGACTTCAAGCTTTCGGTATTTTGGGTTTAAGCCCCCCGGCCGGTGCTCTGTAAGTTATTTAAGTTCCAACAGGTTAGGTTTCTACAGCCCAAACCCCTTAGGCCCCATTGGCCATCTTCTAGGTTCAGTTTCTCTTGTCCACCCGGCCATTTGGGTACACCACGTCATCACTTTGTGACACTATGTGAGGGACTTTCAGATCCACAATGCACAATGGGAAAGCATCCATAGAGGGAAGCTTTCAATTCGAACCTCCAACAAACCTTCAAATGAGACTGTTCGATTGAATCACGCAACATAGGTGGATAATTTAGGTCATGCTGATGCAGTCCAAGCTATAGTGCCTGTCATGGTAGAGCCAAAGTATGACAAGGAGGGTAACCTTGTGACAGATGGAGGCTTAGTCTCCTCAACAGAGTCATCCTCCTCTTCTGATCTCAGCGTTGACTCTTTTTGTGTGTGGAGCCATGATTAGATCTAGGCTAGTACTAGATGGTTTGAGACTTCATACTCTATTTATGTAGTTTGACATTTTGATATGCCATGCATGACATTTGTATACTCGCCTCTTTGTGACGAGGCATTTGTTGTACTTTTTCATCTGTTATTTTTAGTAGTTTCACTCTCTACAATTGCCTGGTTTGCATTCAAGTGTTTAAACGTGAATGGTGACATCGTCTTCAAGTGTATAAGTTTCAGTATCCAGTAACTTTGTATTGCTATTGATCTATACCAAGTTGGATCTATACCAAGTGTACTTTCAAAAATACACCAGGTAAGACATGCACATGCTAGTACACATCATGCTTCACAACTCTAACCAGTACATAGTAGCAAACACGTGTAATGCTAGTCTAGATTACTAACTAACCGCCACAAGTTGTCTGACTTCGTCGTGTACAATCATTTATTCAAAAAAGTTTGTACAGTGATGCTAACTGAGCTAATTGAATCTATCCAGACATGTAGGTCCTACAAACAAGCTCACAATGGTCTCAACATGGAACTCCCTAGGTTCTCCCAGTCTAGGGGTGGCTCTGAGTCATAGTAGCATGTCCACATGGCACATCAAGCCCTCGTGCACATGACAAGCAGTGCCAAAAGGCACATCTTCAAATAGCTACCACCAAGAGGGTTGTCAATCCCAGCAAACGGAAAATACCATGGACTGTGAGGATGAAAATCAAGGCTTCGCTCCACATCTCCAGATCGGTAATGCCTAACCCTCCCCCCAATCTGACAGGCAAGCAGTGTGCCAAGCAACACGAGCTAAGCCTTGAAAATCAAGGCTTAGCTCCACAGCTCCAGATCAGTAAGGCCTGCCCTGGCAACCAGACTGCCAGCCAGGTAACCACCAAGTCAAACCATCTCAAGTAAGAGCAATGCTCCTCAACACCAACCAGGAGACCCAAACACTCATCCCAGTTGATGCGATCACTTCTGGCCAAGTAGAACCTGTCTAAGGCAGCTCATAAGGCACATCCCATATTATTGGGCTTCAGGCCCCATTCTTCATCCTAGCACCATATACTAGGTCTTTTTAATTTTCAGTCTTGTGATCATATATAATTTACTCTGCCCTTACTTTGCAACAGATCTCACTTATATTTGAGCTTACATATGAGAAAAGTTGCTCTAGTATCAATCTCTCTCTCTTCCTTTGCAGTTCTTGTCAGACTTTGCATTCCTTTCTCTTCCTCTTATGTGTATGTAAGATGCACGTGTGTGTGTGTGTGTGTGTGTGTGTGTGTGTGTGTGTGTGTGTGTGTGTGTGAGAGAGAGAGAGAGAGGGTTCTTCCTCCATCGCATTTTCGACTACCAATGCTCAATAGTTGAAAACAGTGAAACCAATTTTGGGAGCAACTTGAAAAGGCAGGCAATTAAACTAGGTTGTTACACATTGAAACTGCATAGGATTTCTCACACAACAAGAAGTTAATTGCTACCTGCCCAAAAAGGTGGCACTCCGCTTAGAAGTATGTATAATATGACTCCAGCACTCCAAACATCTGCTGCAGGCCCATAATGCTTGTGTAATACCTCAGGTGCCACATAGTATGGACTTCCAACCACATCATGGAAAACCTCACCTAATTCAGAAAGCAATATGAACTACATGAGAACATATACGAATTCTTTTGTGCTTGGGAAAATTGGACTCAGAAGCACAAGCAAACACATCTCCGACTGAGTTTATGTACCTGGGTGGAAAAAAACTGAGAGTCCAAAGTCTGTGGTCTTAAGAGCAGCATCCTCATTCTTATTCAGAAAGAGAAAATTCTCTGGTTTTAAATCACGGTGCATAACACCCAACGAATGGCAAGCCTCTACTACACCCACAATCACCTTGGTCAAGTATGCTGCCTTTCTCTCACTATAATGACCTCTTTGTATAATCCTATCAAAGAGTTCACCACCAGCGCACAGCTCCATCACTAGATGCACTGATGTGATGTCCTCATAGGCACCCTTAATGGTAACGACGTTGGGATGCTCTGACAAGTGGTGCATAATCTGAATCTCCCGTCGCACATCATCGACATCCTCTTGCGAAATGAGCTTGCGCTTGGCTATCGACTTGCACGCAAACTCCTTGCCTGTTGACTTTTCAATGCAGAGGAAGGTGGTACCGAATTGCCCCTGTCCAAGCTTTCGGCCGAGGACATAGAGATCCTTGAGATTCTCAGTTTTCCGCCCCAAAACAGATGAGGTGAGAGACTGACCTGGAGAGAGAATGGGGTCATGTGACCGATGCATGGCTTGAGGGTGTGGCCGGGGTGCAACAACAGGTGGGTGAACTTCAATGGCGTCAGGCTTCTTTTGTGGGAACTCAGAGAGGCCTTCACCCTTTGTCTGCTTCGTAATTTCAACGGCCCCACTCTCTGAAGGCGGCTCCGACAAGCCCCGCTCGGGGTCCGCAGCTGTTTCTGCTTTCCAAAACCTGTAGGAGTTCAGATCCCCGGAAAAGAAGCCGTTCTTGTTCAAGCTAGATGTTATGCAGGTGTTGCCCATTTATCTGTAAAGTTAGCAGAGGTATGAATAGTGATTTGACCCATCAAATGGGTCAATCTGCTTCGCCGCCAGGTAGAGCCAGGAAGGGTACAAGCAGGAAAGGCGCATCACAGCCAAACCCACACACACTCTTTTATTGAATCTCGTAGCTGAAAACCTCTATACCCTTCCCCCTTCTCTCTCTACCTCAACGATAGCAAATCTGATCTCTCTCTCTCTCTCTCTCTCTCTCTCTCTCGTTCGTTTTCTATGAAAGAAGTCGTAGAAAGGGTAAATCTACACGAGGAAAATACAAAAAGAAACGATCCAAAAGCTGCTGCTGATGTGCGAGAGCGTGTGGGAGTGGAAGAGAGGTACGTAGAGAAGGAAGACGCTAAAGGAAGAATCCCAAATCTCTCTCTGTCTCTCTCTCTCTCTCTCTCTCTCTCCAAACAGAAGTCGATAGATCGATTGGGGCGATGAGGTCAAGGTTGGTGTGCGCGCGTGCGTGCGTCTGTGTGTGTGGGAGAGAGAGAGGGCAAGAGCGACAGGCGGGAGTGAACAAAACACGGGCATCAGCCCAGCCAGCTACGCATCGCAATTCCCGGGACCTCGTGGGACGACGACCCAACCCAAGCCCTTGTTGACTTTATCCTTTCCAAGTGGTTTCACACTGCCCAGTGCCTATCGGTATCCTCTATTTGGTTGGGGATCTAGAGTTCCAGAGCATTGTTGATTGTGGACCATATGTTTGGAGGAAAAAATTGGGGTTGGGTGGGATTCGACCTCATAACCCCCCATCCCGAGACCATCGCTATGCTACCACTATGCTATTGTATGCATTTTGAGAATTTCGATGGACATGGAAAATGATACCATTTATATTGCGTAGTTCTAGCCCGCCGCGATCTTAGTTCACACCGAGTTTACAAGGAGTCCACACCATAATAGTATAGTGCACATAGTTTGCAAAGTTCACATCTAGTTTTCATGCAAGTTCACATTCGTCTGAGTTTACATCTATATAACAAGATAATGGTGGAAAGAATTGAGGTGAAAGGGTTGCCACGTGGCTACAAATCCCCCCTCCACCTGAAGTCCATCCTCTTTTTCACAAAGTTACTAGCCGTAAGCTGTGAAGACGGCGAGACGTAGACAATAGGTGGCAAGGATTGGTTGCAACTAACGTTGTCCGCAGTCGGTTACACTTAACTTGGATTTTGAATTGGCCCCTTCCTTTGGCCAGGCATGGCTGCAGTTGCTCTTGGCCAGTAGCTTGAGCCTTGACTGCGGGCTTTGTTGCTCTTTACACAGACTTGCAAGGTATGATAGAAGCACAACGTTCAGCAAATGTTGGTCCAAGCCTCACATGTCTATCCGCAAGAGTAAGGAGTTGGATATAGAAGCCCTTGGTTCGAAGCCTTGCTTATTGAACCCATTGGCAGCAATATGTGGGAGAGAGAACCTTCAATTCTCATCCTACAACACCAACATGTAGGCAATGTCCTCCTTTATTTGCAGATACAATAGCGCCCAATGGGTTTTGATTGCTAGCCTTGGTCCCCTCTCTACCCTGTATTGCCTGCAATCCTCTCTCCTCACGCACACCTATCTTCTTCTTTATTGGATTGTGGGTCTTAGTGCATCTCAATCAATGCAAGTGTTGTTTTTTCTATTGGGTTTAGCTTTTACATCATCAAACTCAAAACAATGGCCGGCATGATTTGCAATCATCCTTAGAAAGTCGAGACTTGCTCAAACTCTTGCAGCATATGAGGATGGGATCCACATTGCTACAGGTACAAAGATACTTCCATGCCATCTTGGATGTCATAAATGGGGTGCACTTAGTGCACCCCATGTCCATCAACATGGGTGGGGCCAAAAATTGAACAAATGAAAAGCTAGGGCTTTTCCAAAATGAAATCACCCAATATAATTTTTCAATCCTTCCTCCAGCATGTTGCCTCTTAGAGTGCGCTTATTGCAGTGTATGTTCCAACATGGGCATGGAAAACATTCTCTAGGTTCTTTCTCTTATGGAAAGTGAGGCCCTTGCAAGCACACATCCTTGCATCTTCAACGTATGTGGCATTATGCAAGAAATTGACAAGAGTATTTATTATACACAATGTGTTTGAGGAGCTTCTTGCCAGGGATGTGGTCTCTTCATATTATTGATTGAAGGAATCCCATTGGGGGCATGACTAGCAACCAACGGGAGTTCTCAATAAACATGAAGTGAGGTTTCATTTTTAGATGAGCTTTTGATCCAAGATGTAGTCTCTTTGTCTACACTTAGGCCAGGATCCTTTAGCATGGGAGGAGACATGGGATACTTTTCTTTTTTCAACAAATATCGAGTGGGGGTCATGCTCCAAGTGTTCTCTGTTAAATACAAAAACTGTTATTGCAGATGCCGCTACCTCGAAGGCAGATTGCATGATGCAAGAAGTTGATGGGGGGCTAACAAATTGATGAGGATATTTTTGGTGAAAAGCTCTAATGCTTAATAAAATTTAGACGAGGTTCTTGATTGAAATACCAGTTTTTGGAGCGCAACTGAGATGGATTGTTGAATATTCCTCTAACGGGAAGAGACCAAGAAATTTAAGATTAATTTCAAAGCGATGGTGGAGTGGGGGGTTTCCTTGGGACTCAATCATCTATGCTTGCACCTTAGGGTATTTGGCATGATGGATAATGTCGATAGCAGATAAAAAATTCATGATGAGGTTGGCTCAGCTCAAATACACACAAAAAATGATGGGCAAACTTCATGTCTAGAATGCCATACCTTGAATGTACCAGTTGAAAAATAAACCCAAAAAGGGAGGAGACGTTGAATGGGTTAATGTGAAGCAGTTAGAGAGACTGTCAATCAACACTTTATCTTTCAGTTTTAAGTTGATTTCATATTTGGTTGACACTTAGTGCATAGCACCCATGCTTTATTGTTTACAATCACATTCCACCAGCTGATTTGAAACATGCCCTCATCAAGTGGGGATGTTTTCAAGAGCACTCAAGTTGTGTATGTTTCTGGGCACAAGAGAAAATTATCAGAATACTAGAAACATAGTGTAGATGTTGAAGCTTGGTCAAATTACTTCATCAATTTCTTGCACTACAATTGCAACAAATAGAATTGATCTTATGGGTCTTTATTATGCATAGTCATGAGGTTGAGGTCTGTACTTATTTTTGCAAATTAAAAGGCAAGATAGTTTTGAAGCATGCTTACTTGAGGGGCCAACAAGTTAAGTTAGGTGGCAAATGAGGTGACAAACAATTACCATTTGGGTAAGATCTTTTTTTGGCAGCAAAGAAAAGCGAGACAGAAAGCAAGACATAACAGCCGATAGGCCGGTCTATAATGCTAGTCTAGTTTACATCAACTTCACATTCTCGATCGATGGTTGTGATCTTCGCTAATAAGCGAGGCTTGTTTTCAATGGTGGAGATCACTGCTTGACGCACCCCTAACCCCTTTTTTTTTTCAAATTTCAATGCCCACCATGCAGCTCGCCTTGCCGAGTCTAGCCCACTTGAAATTGCTATCATCCAACCAACTTTCTCGTAAATGGATCATGTGCATGGCTACCATAGCCGCATGGCCTCTCTCTCTCTCTCTCTCTCTCTCTCTCTCTCTCTCTCTCTCTCTCTCTCTCTCTCTCTCTCTCTCTCTCTCTCTATCTATCTGTGTGTGTGTGTGTGCGCATGTGCGTGCACATAGGTTTTGTCTCCACAATGCTGCTTACCTACATCGTCAAAGTAGATCTGCTTTGAAGAGGACATTGTCGTAGGGCAAGGTAATACGACAACACCCCTTTTTTATTTATAGGGCCAAAAAGTAGGGCTTCTAGAAGATGGCCCGATGAAGGAGAATGTGAAAGGTGTTTTGCTTGTTTTGGCAAGGACTGGAGGGCCTTATTGCAACATCCAACAAACTCTTTGGCGCTCATGACCAGGGAACGGAAGCATTGGGCTAGGTGGAAAAGATAGTGTCCAATTGCTTTACGTAAATACAAAACACACATTGGAAATTGTTCTTCAGCACGTAGTGGTGGTGATGCTTTGACGCAAAGGGATTGGCACAATTCAATATTTCAGTATAGAGATGAGACATCTTCTAGTTCAATTTGAATGTAGGCAATGAGGGGGCCAAGGTTGATAGACATGGGGCTACAAATATTGATTGGATTGACAAAATAGCACCATGCCCGGTATACTACCCTACCGAAGAGGAATTTTTTGATCCATTGCAGTACATTTAGAAATAGCAACTGAGGCTTCTAAATATGGCATTTACAAAATTGTACCTCCTCTGGTCGCCTTGCCCAGTCTAGCCCACTTGAAATTGCTATTATCCAACCAACTTTCTCGTAAATGGATCATGTGCATGGCTACCATAGCCACCTGCCCTCTCTCTCTCTCTCTCTCTCTCTCTCTCTCTCTCTCTCTCTCTCTCTCTCTCTCTCTCTCTCTCTCTCTCTCTCTCTCTCTCTCTCTCTCTCTCTCTCTCTCTCTCTCTCTCAGAGTCTCACTCTTACCACGAGGGAGAGTGGCAACCAAATCAGAGACATGTCGTTCTTCCCTCTGTCGCGGCCAGTAGGCATCTTTCGTCCCTCTCGCTCTCTTCCCTTCTGGCTTGTTCGTCTCCCCTCCCTCTCTCTGTGTTAGTCTGTGGCTTCTCTGCGTCTCTCTCTCTCTCTCTCTCTCTCTCTCTCTCTCTCTCTCTCTCTCTCTCTCTCTCTCTCTTAACCCTCTTGGCTCACGGACACCATATCACCAATGTCATAAAATCTAATATCTAATATCTAACCAAATGATTTTCTCATATTAAATTGATCACTTAATATGGGAGAATAAACGGGAACAAGTGTTAAGATATAGACATGTGCTTATAGATCTATCTCAACACGGGGCCAATGGTAAAGGGGCCCAAATGAGAGATGGTCTATCAAAGAGCAAGGCTAACAAATGGAGCATAAGACCTTAGGGTTAGCTTCATTGAAGAGCTCCAATAATGTGTGTAAAAGGCCTTTGACCTTAGGTAAGCTAGGGCTGAGCTTGAGGCACGGGAACCCGACCCAGCTCGAGGTGCTTGTCCTGCTTGTCATGCTTGATGACTAAGGTGCTTGAGGTGCTTGATTATTGAGATGCTTGAGGTGCTTGACATTCTTGAGATGCTAAGGTTGCACTTGAGGTGAGAACCCAGCCCAAGCTTAAAGTGCTTATGAGCCAAGCTTGTGGTGGGAATTGGGCCTATGCATGAGGGGCTTGAGGTGTCAAAAAGTCAAAGATTCAATCCCTACAAGGAGGGGGAGAGCCCTACATGAGGGGGGATGAGAGAGAACACCCACACACTCACACAAGGCATGCATGGTACTAATAAAGCAAAAGGGACACTTGTCAAGTTCCTCCTCATGTTGCCCTCATGGTGTGCCTGAAGCCTATTGGTTGGCCACCCAAGGCATGCATGGTACTAATAAAGCAAAAGGGACACTTGTCAAGTTCCTCCTCATGTTGCCCTCATGGTGTGCCTGAAGCCTATTGGTTGGCCACCCAAGGGATCCAATAATAATTTAGGAGATTTAATTAAATGATTTAGCATTTATATAGCCCTCTCTCTCAAAGGGGAAAGGGGGACACTTGTCTCAAGGCTACCCTTGCTGCTTGTAATGCCTCATGCTTGTGATTGGCTAGGCCTGGAGGGGTCCAACGAGCTTCAAGCATGAGCTACAAGGGGGGGTCGACCCAAGCAAGCTAGGGGGTTTCTTAGGGGGTATACTCACCCACACACACTCACAAACACTCTCATTGTGTGCTATGCAAAGTGCAAGAGCTCCCTCTCCTTCTCCAAGCAAGTAGAGGTTGAGAGCCTACACCAACACTCTTGGATATGGGAGTGCAAATCCAACCAAGAGCCATGCTTCAATGCTTAAGCTTGCCATCTCCTTCTTCTTCATTACTATGCTATTATGTATGCTAGCAACAAGAGTTATGATAAGTGAGGAACTAATTCTTTCTCCTACAAAATGTTTCTTCTTTCTCTTCCCTACCCTCATTCCTTGCTAGCTCTCTCCACCTTCGAAGGTGTTTGAGGTCTTGGGACTGAGGCTTGGGATAGTTAAATCTTTCTTTAAGTTTATGTTATGTTTGTGATGCATGAAGCTTTCCATCTTCATTGCATCACCTAGGTCACAAGGAACACAAAGATTGTATTGTAACAAGTCTCTCTTAATGGGAGAAATCATAATACAAATGCCTATTGGAGGGGGGACCGGCTCCACATAAATCCAGTCCTCAACTGTTGTCATGTTCTCTAAATTCTCTCTCTTGCAAAAGTATTGTTCATGCCAAGTTAACTAATTGCTATGATTATGTTGCTATCTTCAATTATGTTCACCCGCTATGCTCACAAAGTCATTTCTCAAAAGTGCTCTCATTAATTTCCGCTACTCTCAAATTAAATAGGCCAATTCCATTACATTGGTATCAGAGCATTTGGTTTCTCTTTGCTTGCTTAAGAAGAGAGGTCCTTAAGTAGACTATAAATGGTTGATGTTGTTAATTATATTAGGGTAAGTGGAAGTGGGATCTATTATCGGTTTTGTTGAGCCCACTATGTGCGGGATGGTGCACACCTCGGGAGCTTTGGACTTTATAATGGAGTATTTTTAGACTTGCCTACGGCTTTACCATTACTGAGCCATAAGAAGTCCGAAAGGAGCTAGCCCTTGGCAACTCTGCTATGTTAGACCTACTCCTCTACTCTCTATAATTAACCACTTCGAGCCGTGGGTGTAGATACTTAAGAGCCGATTTTCAAAGGCTAAGAGGAGTGGCAACTAAGGTTTTGAATTGCCGAAGCATACACTAAGTACATACATAAATTTTGTTAACATGGCTGACAATAATCAAGAGAGTAGAATGAACATTGATAGCTTTGATTTTGCACATGAAGGTGCTAATGATGATGCTCCCATTTTTGTGAATTATCTCGTCACTAGGTTGCAGCAAGCTATGGGAAACCCTGCTTTGCAAGCCGAAGTTACTCAACAACTTCGTGCTTATGGAATTTCCCTTCCTCTCCAAGAGGAGAGAGAGCTTAGGAGGCCTCTTGAAGAGACCCCCAAAAGAAGACTCTCTCCCATTCGAGAGGAGGAATCCAAAGAGCAAGAAAGCAATGAAAGTTTAAGTTCCTCTGAAGATGTGGTTCCACGAAGACGGCGGTCTAGACGATCGCCCACTCCTCCCAAGAGGAAAAGATCAACATATAGTCCTTCTTCTCATCACTCTGAAAGGCAAGAGAGGAAACAAAGGAAGAAAAGGGCTAGGAAGAGGTCACCCTCTTCTCCTTCTTCTTCACCTTCCTCCTCTTCTGACGAAAGTTATGGTTATTCTCTTGGAGAATACAAGAGAGGAGGACATCGTAAATCATTTCCTGCATGGCGAAGGTCACAAAAGCTAAAGAAGTTGAGGAAAGAGTATCTCTTTTCTCACCTATGATGGCACCTTCGGTGCTACCGACAAAGTGTTGGCCTTCATCCAACAATTTGATGTGGCCTTTGGAGATGAGGGCTTCACAGAGTCCTCTAAGCTACGCCATGTAGCTATGCACTTCCAAAAATCAGCTCGTCAATGGTGGGCTAGCCTTCGTGGAAATGGTGAAGCCCCAAAGACATGGAAAACTCTACGAGTTTCCATCATGAAGCAATCCCTTGCAAGCGATGCAAAGGACAAAGTGCTTACCGAATGGCGCAGCTTGAAGCTCCTCTCCCATGAGTCTATCCACAAATATGTAGACAAGTTTTGGGATTTACATCTCAAGGATACTGTCTTTCAAAAGATAGACTTTGCCGAGCAAAGGCAACAATTCTGTGCGGGATTACCTGAAGAGATGGCCGAATACATCAACTCTCAACGGCCTGGTACTATTAGCGAAGTAGTCCATCACACCATGGTTGCTTCACGCATCAATTTCCATCAAGGGGCTAGACGTAATGTCAAGCCCATGGAAAACAAAGACAAAAATGATGCAAAGGGGAAAACCAATGTTCAAAATACTTCCCAAGTCAATTCCAACAACAACAACAATCGGTCCAAGGAGAAGGGAGTTTACAAAGGTAAAAACAAACTCTCTCCTGAAGAGCTTGAAGCTTTTTGCAAGGACCATAAGCGTTTCAAGTGTTGGGAGCAAGGACATGGCTATCGTTCTTGCCCCAAGAAGAATACTCGCAATGAGAATCCCAGGGCTTCCACCATCGAAGCTCCAAAAGAGGATGCTCATTGCAAAGGATCATCACTTTCCTATGCTTGGGGAAAGGTAAGAGAGCATGATGCCTTCATCTTGTTTGACCCTGGCTCTACTCTTAACTTCATATCAATGGAGTTGGCCACCAAGTTGGACATTCAAGCTTTTGAGATGGGAGATATAGTAGTGGCTGATGCAGCTTCAAGGGACAACAAGCCTCCGTTACTCCCTTGATTGGGAAGTTGAGGCTTCATGTCCAAAGCTATGTCGACAAGGAAGACTTCTTCATCTCTCCTCTCCAACATGAGGATGTTATCCTAGGGGCACCATGGTTTGATCGCATGGCTGCCAACATGAAGTTCCCTGAAAGGAGAATCTACTTCACCTATAGGGGAAAGAACATGTATATAGATGCTAGTGAGCGTGGTTGCACTATTCCACTTGTAAATCCTCTTGCTTTTGATAAGTCAATGAAGAGCTCACTTTCTGCGTACATGATTTTTGTCAAAGAGTCTCTAAAAGATACTAATGTTTCATCAAATGTAAATGGTAGGAATCAAGAAGAGTTAGACTTGTCTAATTTTCTAAAAGGATTCCAAGATGTGTTCATCGATGATATCCCTATGGACTTACCTCCAAAACGAGGGGATGATGACCATCACATTGAGCTCCTTCCTGGAAGCTCACCACCTAAAACAGCCTTTATAACCGAATTTGGAGTGTTCACATTTCACGTTATGTCTTTTGGCTTAACTAATGCCGCTGCTACCTTTCAAAGATTAATAAACACTACTTTTAGAGAATATTTGAGGGATTTTTGTGAAGCTTTCTTAGATGACCTTTGTGTTTATTCCTCTTGGAAAGAACATCTATCATGCTTACGAAAAGTGTTTGAGAAGTGTAGATTGTATTGCATCTCCTTAAACCCTTTCAAATGCTAATTTTGGGTTAAACATGGAGTCATTTTAGGGCATATAGTGTCCAAAAATGGGATTTCCACAGATGATAGCAAAATTAAAGCCATTGCTGAATTGCCACCACCTACAAACTATAAAGGAGTTCAAAGGTTCATGGGCCATGTTGGTTATTACAGACGGTTTATTGTAAACTTTGCCGAGATAGCTCGTCCTTTGTATAAGCTTCTTATTGAGTTCCAATGGACTACGGAGTGTGACCATGCTTATGAGTCATTGAAAAAGACCTTGACTAGCGCTCCTATTCTACGAGTGCCCGATTGGAATGTAATTTTTCATGTGCATATTGATGCATCAAACTTTGCTATTGGCTGTGTTCTAGCTCAACCAGGAGAACATAAACTGGACTACCCCATTAGCTTTTCAAGTCGTCAATTGAATGATGCCGAGAGAAACTACACCACTACACAGTGAGAAGGTTTATGTATGATTTATGCATTGAAGAAATTTCGCTACTATCTTCTGGCCAACAAGTTTGTGTTCTATGTTGATCATCAAGCCTTGTTGTATCTAGTAAATAAACCTTGTTCCACGGGAAGAATTACACGATGGTTGTTAATTCTCCTTGAGTTTGATTTTACCGTTGTGGTGAGACTTGGTAAAAGACATGTCATGGTTGATCATTTGTCTCGCATACCCAATGGTGAAGCCCCTATTGGAGTCGATGATGAGTTGCCCGATACTTCTCTATTCCTAGTCGAAACCATACCTGAATGGAGTGAGAAGATTGTGAACTTTCTAGTTAATGGTTTTCCACCCAAAGAGCTTCATAAAGACATAGCTCAAAAACTGTTAAAAGAATGTGAACCTTACTCTCTCATTGCAGGAACTCTCTACAGGCTAGGGAAGGATGATATTCTTAGACGTTGTGCCCGTGAGAATGAGTATTTATACAAACTGCAAGAAGTCCACATGGGTATAGCCGGAGGACATTTCTCAGGGGAACTAACAGCTAGAAAGGTGTTGCAATCAGGCTATTGGTGGCCAACCTTATTTAAGGATGCATCACTTTTTGCAAAAGGATGTGATGAATGCCAACGTTACAAGATCACACAACGAAAGGATAGGCTGCCCTTACATCCTGTTAAAGTGACTCAACCATTTGAAAAATGGGGTTTGGACTTTGTAGGCCTAATTAGTTCGGTAGCTCGTAACACTCAATCTCGATATATTATCGTTGCCACTAACTATGTGACAAAGTGGGCGGAAGCCAGGGCGACATGTAAGGCCGATTCGAGGTCAACTACCAAGTTTCTCTTTGAGAATATTATTACAAGATTTGGTTGTCCCTTTGAGATTATGAGTGACAATGGTACTCATTTTATAAAAAATAACTCACTACCAACTTTATGATAGCTCACCATAAGTCCACACCTTATTATCCACAAGCAAATGGCCAAGCTGAGAGCACCAACAAGACCTTAATCTCTATCTTGACCAAAACGGTGGACTCACTCATCGCACAGATTGGGATTTAAAGCTTACATCAGCTCTATGGGCTTATCGTACTACGTACAGAGTTGCCATTAATTGCACACCGTTTAAGATGGTGTATGGCCAAGAAGCGGTTATGCCATGGGAGTTTGTCATTGTTAGTCTTCGAGTAGCTTCTCAAGAAGGTTGGGATGGTAATCCCTTAGTTGAGTGATTATATATCCTTGAAAGGCTAGATGAAGAGAGGCAATTAGCTGTGCAAAATGCACTTGTGGAGAAAGATAGGAGGAAGAAATGGTTTGACCGTCATCTAAAGAACAAAGATATCAATGTTGGTGATAAAGTCTTTATGTATGGAGTGCATAACGAAAAGAAAAAGTTGAAATATATGGGAAAAGGACCATATAGAGTATGTGAGATCACCCCACAAGGAACCATTCGTGTGGAGACTCTTGATGGAGTGGAAACCATTGGATTCCTCAATGGGAGCAAATTTAAAAGATACTATGATCCTTTAAGTCAAGAGGAGCTATGTGCCATCCATACAAAAAAGGCAGCCAAGGCACAAATAGAATTGAAGAAGATACAAGCTCAAGCTGAGGCTAAGGAGCGACAACAACGCATAAGACAAAAACGAGGGGCTAACCTTGGAGTCACACATGCATTCCACGTTGAAACCGACGAGAATTGGTTGGACTCTGACACACCTCTACGATACCCTATTGAGCTAAACAACACCTATGGAAAAGTGCTATATAACGCCTTATTGGTCACGATTGCTAAATATAATCTGCTATCATATGGAGTATGGTGTCAGCTAGGGAAGCCACCTCTATCTGAGAGTATTATCCAAGTCAAGGGTGTCAACAAGAAAAAAACTTCGGTTTTTGGAATCTGGCACACTTTTGTCAGTTATGACAATGGGGTTGTAGCTCAAGACTTTTGGTCATGCCTGTTGGAACTATGGAGGGTAATATAAACCTAGGACGCTTGTGGATGATAGCGACCAAATGCACTATTGATTGGGGGATAGGGGGTGTCACAACACAGAAACCAACTCTTAGCCCTGCCACTCAAGCCATAGTCCCGGAGATATTGCCTCTTAAGGAAATAAAAACCAAAACATTGCATGTCCAAGAGGTTGAACCATATGTCCCAATAGCCCAACTCTCTAGCGCTTCAACTGATGTAGTTGAAATAAAGCTTGCGACACACAAGACCCATCCCAATATAACAAAGAGAACATACAAGTGGGTTCCTAAAGCTTCTTTAGCAACCATAGCCAGTGCTAAAAGACAGGAGCTTGGTAAGAGACGTCCCATTCGCCCCAAGAAATGTAAAGAAATGTTGCATTGGATTCCTAAAAAACTATTGGAAGCCCAAGGCTACTATGAAGGAAATGATCAAATCTGGTTGCCAAAATGTAAATTGTGCTCTTACTTGTCAGCGGGCCCATGTGAGCTCAATCCTGTGGCTCCAAAACAAATTGAGGATCGTGGAAAGGAAAAAATCACGGTATGCTACACACCTGCTCCAGAGCTAGTTTGGGTGCCGAAGAAAGAACGATTTGTTCCACCTAGCTCAAAAACAACGAAATCAAATGAAGCTTCTTGCTCTTCGTGTAGTTTCTATACAGAAATAGAAGCTTCAACACAACGTCCACCTACCATTGTACATATCCATACAAGCAAGAAAGAGTTTGCACCTCCCGTTGTAAGTTCACCACCTACAACAATGTTGCAAATAAAATCATGGGAGAGTACCTTACCACCCTTGCAACTAGATGAAACGCATAGGGCGGTCGAAAACTATTGGTTAAAGCCTTCACCCATAACAACTTGGAACAATTGGTTTCAAAAGGTGACGATATCATTCCAAAAGGTATGATCTACCCAAGGAAGGGGGGAGTGTTTGCTGACATCCATCATTCACTTGCTTCTCTCTCAACTTCCTCCCTCACCTCTTAATCTCCAATCTTAGGGAATGTATATATAAAGCCTTATACTCACACAAACAAGATTAAAAAGTAAAAGATCAAGAGCCATAACACAAAATCATAAAAACACATTATGCACAAGAACGAGACCCTTGTAATATATGCACTTTAACCATCATGTATTTGCATGTACATATATGGCTAGTATGCTAGAGTCATCCACTCCTGCCTTGGGTGAGAGGTGCCCTCGTTACTTTTCACAAATCTTTCACATGGTCTTTCCGGTGCTTGCTTGTGAATGGGATTTGGTAGGTACCCTAGCATGTGAGAGGAATTTCAAGGAGTTGGAGTGGCTGATACGTCTCTTGACCATGACTGATCCATACTTAGTAGAGAGCGTTTCTCCCATTGCACAAGCCTACCCTTTTGACCAAGATGACTATAGGCGTTGTCAGGAGTTTTTTGAAGTAAGAGATTGTGCATATGTACATACACATGCATGGTGCATCGAATAAAGGATTGCCCAATTTCCATAGCCAGGTGGTTACGTGGGGCCCACGTGTGCACAGGTAGGACAGGGTGTACATAGTGCAGCGATTTTCACTATTACCAGTACCAGTGTGTTTTTTCTACAATAAGGAGGAGTTGGTAGTGCATAAAACTTCTCAAGGAAGCTATCCACGGGCCGACGACATGAGGTAAGCAGGTGCGTCAGATGGCATCTAGTGGCGTCAGGAGGCCGAACGGGGTCAAGACTTGCACGTGGATAAGTACGGACACGACGTGGTGTTTTCTTGTGAGATTTATGCAGAAAGGTCATCATTAGGACCACTTTTTGGGGCCACTTCACGTGGTTGCGAGAGGCATTATTGAAAAGAAATGAGTGCCAGGTGTGCGGATGATGCAAAAAGATGACAACTATGCACTGCGAGGTCAGTTTTTGGCATGTTCGGGGTCCGTTTGAGGTCATCTAAAAGGCCAAGGGTGCCCAAATAAAAAATCTAAGTGTGGGAACTGAAAAAACTGAGAGAAGACTAGAAAAAACGTGGAGAAGAGAGGAGGAACAGTCGCAAGTGTGTTTTTGCTGTTTTTGGAGCATTTTTGGCCCTAAACTGCTCATTCGAAGTTGGATTTGAGCACTTTGACATTGTAGACTGGGGTTTTGGGCCATTCCGGACGCAATGGCGTTGTCCATTTTGCCAAATTCCTCACAGATTTTCTGTTGTTTTTCTGTGTAATCTTCTCCGGTGAGTGAAGCCTCTGCTTAACTTTGTGGTTGTATCTGGTGTATTTCCTCAATACTGTGTAAACTATTTGCCCCATTGGTGTTGGGCTGAGCTTCATTGAGTCTAAACAACAGCAATTTGCCTCCTTTGAGCTGAAATTGAGAGTGTGTGTGTGAGTGTGTGTGTGTGAGTGTTGAGTGGGCAAGTGGGAAATCTCTCTCTTCTCACTCCGTGTGTGTGTTTCCTGTCTCGGCCAGGCTGGTTGTGTAAGCCGAGTGGTGCCCCATAGTGTGTGTGTGTATCATTCCAAGAGTGTGTGTCGGTTCATTATAGAGGCGCTGTGCGTGTTTCCTGTCTCGGCCAGGTTGGTTGTGTAAGCCGAGTGGTGTCCCATAGTGTGTGTGTGTGTATCATTCCAAGAGTGTGTGTCGGGTCATTATAGAGGCGCTGTGTGTGTTTCCATCCCGCTCACATTCTTTTGGCGTCCCCACGGAGGATCTTCTTCGAGTACTTTCTGCTTCGAGCTTCGAGATTCGAGATTCGGGGCTACAGGTTACAGGTTACAGGTTACAGGGACAGGTACAGATACATGTGATTCACACAGGTACAGGTAGCTGCAGTACACTGACATACTAGCAGTGATGTCACTTGCAGTTGTTGTGGGTATACATCACTTGGCGCCTATTTGAGCGCATTGTCTGCTGGATTGTACGTTACTTGTGGAAACTGCCATTGTACGCATTTGTGGAGCCATACTTGGTTGTATTTGGCAGTCCCAGCCATTTATGAGACTTGGTCTGGAAGATAGTCATTTCTGAGACTTGACTATACGCGATTTGCATTAGCCTTCGTGTGAGGGTCGATAGCATGAGGTTTTTATTGAGCTGGGGGATTCTCAAATGTGGAGATCCTTTTGGTGATACAGGTAGCTGGAGCACCCTTTTCGTGACCTCGCCATAGGCTATGTACTAGTGAGTCCTACTTGATGCTCGGGTTCTATTGTTGACAGTTTATGCATACATATACAGTCTATATTTTGGGTTCCTACTGCTCTATTTCTGGGGAAACTCTGCCAAAAATTTTCCAAGTTATGATGGCTGGTTTTTTGGTCTTTTGAGCCATTTATGCTGTTATGCTGCTGAAATTTTGGCAAAATCAGAGGTTAAGTCAGGTGTGCCTTCTTGGGAGCTTCATGGTTGGCTTTAATGGATGATCAAAATGGCCCTCAATTCACTCCATTTCATTTAACTCAAAGAATCCAGATAAATGTTCATGTGTCCAGGAAGATTTTTTTCCAGCAGCGCATAGTCTTTATGTTCGGGCCAAGAAGATTACGAGAGATCTTGGAATGTCTTTTGCCTGTTGTAATTCCGATGATCAACTATGAAAACTCATTTGATGTGCATGTGTTTGTCTTTATCTAAAGTTGAGCTCCATTGAAGTTTCTGGGGATTGGGTAGTCAAAAGTTTTGGGTTCTTGCACGTGTGTTCAAAGGGGTTCTCAAAGCATTGTAACTTGGGTAGCCATGGCTTTCTCTTATCCGGAGTTTCATGGAAGAAGTGATGAAGATGTGGAAGATTTTTTGGAAAAGATGGAGGTTGCCTGCATTAGCAACCAGATTCATGACCCTTCGCAGATGTTACGTCTTCTCCAAATTTGTTTGAAGAGTGATGCACGAGTCTGGTCCAAAACATTTGAAGAGGAGTTGCGTGCAGCGGATCCACCTGTAAGATTGAGTTGGGACAATCTAAGGCATGGGTTGGAAGTGGAGTTTGTGAAGATAGAAGATCCTGACAAAGTGTGGCAAGAAGTACAAGGTTTGGTGCAAAAGGAAGGTGAGCCAGTAGATGCGTATATACGTAAGTTCTCATTGGCATGGGAGCGGATGTGCAAGGCCTTAGCACCACAGGTACCCCTGCCTGACATGATGAAGAAGGACAGGTTCTTGGCTGGTCTTTGGGAGAATATACGTTGGAGAGTGGAGCTAAAGAAGCCTAGGACATATGAAGATGCACTAGAGGTAGCAAGAAACAAAGAGTGGAAGTTGAGGAAAATGAGTCAGTTAGGGGTGGAGTCTTTGCCCATGAGGTCTGAATTTCAACCTATAGAGTCTTTACAAGGTCGCATGTCAAGGGTTCATCATGAACTAGTGGTTCCTGTTACTACTCAAGTTATGCCAGCAGTGGTCACTACATCGGTGCAAGATGATGGGCTAAGGCAAGACATGAGGCAAGTGGTAGATTTAATGAAGAATCTCAGCCTAAACATGCTAGGTCAAGTGGGAAATAATCGAGGTCGAGGGAGGTTTGCAAATCAGCCAGGAGGTGAAGAAAGGCCTAGGAATGGTGTTGGACAAAGAAATGGTAGGTTTTGGAGGCAGACCATGTTATAATTGTGGAGAGCTGGGTCACATCAGCCCGCAATGTGATAAGCCACCAAGGATGGGGGGAGACATGTATCCATTGCCAAGACAGGTGCTAACTAGGTCAAATGATTATGGCATCAAAATTAAGGAAGACGAAGGAACCAGTGGACTGACCCAGGAGGAAAAGGGAAAGACAAAAGTGCTAAGTGTAGTCACCTTGGAGAAGGCATCAAAGCTAGAGGATACATTAGTGATGCCTATTGGGAGGAGGACCACAGAGGACAAGGAAGGAAGAAGTGCCCCAGGTCCTAGTAAGAAGAAGGGAAAGAGTCATGAAGGTGAGGATGTCAAGGCCAAGAGGAAAATGAGAGCTCGTCGAAAGTTTCATGTTTCAGATTTTCCACTAGGGGATGGGCAATTAAGCTATGACTTGAAGGAGGATCTGACAAGCAGGAGGGCAGATGTTACTTTTGGGCAACTTATAGAGATGGTACCTAAGCTAAAGCGACGGTGGAAGAGGATGGTTAACCCAATGGAGAAAGAGCCAGAGAGAGGTTCAGTGAAGGTGTTGGCAATGGATGAGCTACCAGACATTTGCCCAATAGTAGATGTGTGGCATAAAAGGAAAAATTTGGGACAAGGTTATGTGGATGGAGGAGCCCAAATATGTGTCATTACACACTCATGCATTGAGAAGATGGGTCTTACAGTGTCTAGGGTGTCAGGTTTCTGGATCAGATTGGCAAACCATCAAAAAGTAAAATGCTTGGGTGTTGTAAAGAGCTTAGAAGTGGAGGCATATGATGCAAAGTCAGTGGTTGATTTTCATGTGATGCCAGCAGGGTTGGGAGAATATCCTATTATACTGGGTAGACCATGGTTACGTGCAGTGGGAGCTGTTCAAGATTGGCGACATGGTACGATTAGCCTCTATGGAAAGACAGGTACCAAGAAGCTTTATAATATGGACACAAGGAAACGATTAGAGGAGCTTTATGAAGATGAGAATGAGTCTAGTGATGAAGACTCTTCCACGGTGACAGATGAGGACAGTGATAGCACTACCAGCAGTGATGAGGATGCTGATGTTGCATTTCTTTTGATGGACAAAGAAATCCAAGAGTTTGGTTTAGTTGCATTTGCGAATGAGGTTGAAGATGAAAGTGAAGGGCCTTATGAAGTGATTGAAGGGCTGATGCAAACCAAGGCTGAGTTGTCAAAGAAGCAGGAATTGATGACACAAATGATCAGTGGAGACCTCTCAGCTATGGAGAAGGATATATATTTTCACATGCTGGCTAGTTTTCCTGATTTGTTCATTACTTCATATGAAGAGATCAGAGGGTTCAAGGGTGAAGAGATGCATATAGAGCTGAAAGAAGGTGCTAAGCCAGTGTGGCAAAGGCTAAGAAGGATGGGTCAAGAGCAAATGGAAGCCTTGCGAGAAGAGGTGGACAAGTTGTTGAAGGCAGGGTTCATAGTCCCTGTGGAGACCACAGAATGGGTGAGTCCAGTTGTAGTCAGTCCAAAGAAGGATGGAAAGTGGAGAATTTGTGTAGATTTTAAACCCTTAAACGCAGCCACTAAGAAGAACCCATATCCTCTTCCATTCACCGATCAGATCTTGGATTCAGTGGCAGGTTATGAGAGGTACAGTGTGTGTGATGGTTTTTTAGGCTATTTTCAATTGAAGATTGCTCTTAAAGACCGCACAAAGATCACTTTTATTACGCCATGGGGCTACTATTGCTACACAGTATTGCCATTTGGGTTGTCAAATGGACCTTACTTCTATCAAGAGAGAGCAAATTGGGTGTTGGAACCATTCATTGGTAGTTGTGTTAAAGCTTTTATGGATGACTTCTGTGTTTATAGCA
Source organism: Adiantum capillus-veneris (assembly GCF_014529385.1). NCBI lineage: Eukaryota > Viridiplantae > Streptophyta > Polypodiopsida > Polypodiales > Pteridaceae > Adiantum > Adiantum capillus-veneris. The sequence continues at coordinate 130,073,938 of NC_140943.1, read as the reverse complement.
GTAGGGCTGAACACCATGAGAAGCTGCAGATGGTATTGGCTCGATATGATGAATGTGGAGGACAACTAAATCCAAAGAAATGTCATCTAGCACAGCCAAGGGTGAAGTTATTGGGCCACATGGTGTCAGAAAATGGCATTGAGGTTGATCCAGACAAGGTTAAGTTTATTATTCTTCTTCCATCACCTACGAGTACGAAGCAATTGGCAACCTTTATACACAAAGTGAAGTACATGGCAAGGTTTATTCCATTGTCTTCTTAGATTCTTTATCCATTACAACAAGTGGCAAAGCATGATCCATTGCAATGGAATGACAAGTGTGAAGAAGTGTTTCAAGAGGTGAAAGAGGTGTTAGGGGGGTTGTCAGCCATGCAGGCTCCTGATTGGGAGAAAGTTTTTTATGTAAATCCCTCAGTAGGGGATGATGCCATTGGAGCCATGCTATTGCAAAAGGGGAAGGGCAACCATTATATGAGGCCAGTGTATTGTGCAAGCAGAGTGAAGTTGGTAGCGGAGAGAAAGTTCTCGGAAGTAGAGCTAGTGATGGCCAGTGTAATATTTGCTTGTCGACGATTTCGTCATTACTTGCTACCACGGCCTTTTGTTTTCTTGACGAGTTATGCCTTTTTGCCACAGTTAATTAATGGTACTAACATGTCAAATGTGGTGAAGAAATGGGTAATTGAGCTGCAGGAGTTTGAGTTCTCTTTTCTAGTGGAAGATAGTACAAGGGCTACCCTAGCTGATTTGTTGACCTACAAGGAGAATCCCCTTATTGTTAAGGAAGAGGTGGTGAGAAAGGTAGTTGAAGAAGTGCCACAGATCAGCAATGCACATGTGTTGTTCTTTGATGGTTCATACAGAAAGAGCCATGATGCAGCTTCAGGGGGTATAGCACTTTATGACCCAGAGGGGAAGCTAGTATGCAAGAGAGGGTTCAAATTGGATGCTCATAGTAATAATGAGGCTGAATATGCTACTCTGGAAGCCGGATTACACATTTGTTTGAAGCATGGGGTTCGAAGGTTGAGCATAAAAGGTGATGCCTTGTTAGTGGTGAAGCAAGTGCTGGGTGTGTGGAAGAGCAAGAACACCTCATTGAAGGAAATGTGCTTCAGAATTAAAGGCCTGTTAAAAAAGTTCGAAGCATGGAGCATCAGACACATTGAACGTGCTCTAAATGGAGAGGCACATGAAGCAGCTCAAAGCATGATTGGGGAGCTATTTGTGTTGAGGACCACTTTACCTCTTTATCATGGCCGGGAAAGTTTGGCTCAAGAAGAGAAGTTTTTGCTAACAGGAATCATTCCAAAGGAAATTCATGAGTCTAAGAAGTATGGTTTGGTGCGTAGAGCATACACGTACAAATTGATTGGTGATGTCTTATACATGAAAGGGGCTGATCTCGTGTTGAGACGTGTACCTTGGCGGGAGGAGCTTTACAGAGTGTTGGAAGAGAATCATGAAGGCGCATGTGGCGGCCATTTTGCACTAAAGATCACCTTGCATAAGATTTTGCAAGAGGGGTATGTATGGCCTAGTTTGCACAAGGATGTTCACCATTGGTATAGGTCTTGCAATAGGTGTCAAGCATTTGGTAAGAGAGTGTTAAAGCCAGAGCTACGAAAAACCATTATGGCGTTTGATGTGTTTGAAAAGTGGGGGATTGATGCAATAGGCCCATTACCTATCACAAGCAGGGGCAAAAGCTATATTTTGACGGCAGTGGACTATCTCTCTAGATGGGCAGAGGCTATAGCAGTAAAACAGATCACTGCAAAGGATGTGGCAAAATTTGTGTATGATGAAATATGTTGCAAGTTTGGGGTGCCACTGTAGCTACTTTCAGATAAGGGGCCTGGCTTTAGAGCTAAACTGCTAGATTTTTTATGTGCAAAGATGAAGATTAGGCATCAACATACCACTCCTTATTACCCGTAGTGTAATGGCTTAAATGAAAGATTCAATGGTGAGTTGGTACAGGTTCTTTCGAAAGTGACAGAGCACCAAGGAAAGAATTGGGATTTGGAATTGCCTAGTGCATTATGGGCTTACCGTACTTCAGTGAAGACGGGTACAGGGTTTACTCCATTTCATTTGGTGTATGGAAAAGAAGCACTATTGCCTGTGGAGGTAGAGTTGCCTGCGGTCAAGATGTTAGAGAAGTTGCTTGGGCCGCCTAGTGATGCATTCAAAGAGAGACTCTTGCAGTTACAAGAGGTCCAGTTGGATAGGATGAGCGCATTGGAGCATTATGGGCAGATGCAGGATAAGGCTTTGGCAAAGGTAAATGAAAAGGTCAAAAGTCAGGGTATCAAGAAACATGACTTGGTTTTGTGCTACAACAGTAAGCTGGACAACACCTTCCAAAAGAAGTTTCAAATTAAGTGGGAAGGCCCTTTCAAGGTAGTGGAGTGTTTCTCGAATGGTACATATCAGCTGGCTAACCTGGATGGGGTTCTACATAAGTCAAGGGTAAATGGATTGCGTCTTAAATTGTATCATGCTAGATTGATGATGGTGGAGCAGGATGAGCTGTCTGTGGAGCAAGTGATGTTTGTGAGGGATGAGGAGACTTGTGATGAGGCGAGCCTCATATCTCTTTTTGCTGCTGCTGATCATGAATGATCTAGCAAGCTAGGGGATGGGCAAATTATGTTAGGAGTTTTTTGGAGTAAGAGATTGTGCATATGCACATACACATGCATGGTGCATCGAATAAAGGATTGCCCAATTTCCATAGCCAGGTGGTTACGTGGGGCCCACGTGTGTACAGGTAGGACAGGGTGTACATAGTGCAACGATTTTCACTATTACCAGTACCAGTGTGTTTTTTCTACAATAAGGAGGAGTTGGTAGTGCGTAAAACTTCTCGAGGAAGCTATCCGCGGGCCGACGACATGAGGCAAGTAGGTGCGTCAGATGGCATCTAGTGGCGTCAGGAGGCCGAACGGGGTCAAGACTTGCACGTGGATAAGTACGGACACGACGTGGTGTTTTCTTGTGAGAGTTATGCAGAAAGGTCATCATTATGACCACTTTTTGGGGCCATTTCACGTGGTTGCGAGACGCATTATTGAAAAAAAATGAGTGCCAGGTGTGCGGATGATGCAAAAAGGTGACAACTATGCACTGCGAGGTCAGTTTTTGGCCTGTTCGGGGTCCGTTTGAGGTCATCTAAAAGGCCAAGGGTGCCCAAATAAAAAATCTAAGTGTGAGAACTGAAAAAACTGAGAGAAGACCAGAAAAAACGTGGAGAAGAGAGGAGGAATAGCCGCAAGTGTGTTTTTGTTGTTTTTGGAGCATTTTTTGGCCCTAAACTGCTCATTCGAGGTCGGATTTGAGCACTTTGACATTGTAGACTGGGGTTTTGGGCCGTTCCGGACGCAATGGCGTTGTCCATTTTGCCAAATTCCTCACAGATTTTTTGTTGTTTTTCTGTGTAATCTTCTCCGGTGAGTGAAGCCTCTGCTTAACTTTGTGGTTGTATCTGGTGTATTTCCTCAATACTGTGTAAACTATTTGCCCCATTGGTGTTGGGATGAGCTTCATTGAGTCTAAACAACGGCAATTTGCCTCCTTTGAGCTGAAATTGAGAGTGTGTGTGTGAGTGTGTATGTGTGAGTGTTGAGTGGGCAAGTGGGAAATCTCTCTCTTCTCACTCCGTGTGTGTGTTTCCTGTCTCGGCCAGGCTGGTTGTGTAAGCCGAGTGGTGCCCCATAGTGTGTGTGTGTGTGTATCATTCCAAGAGTGTGTGTCGGGTCATTGTAGAGGTGCTGTGTGTGTTTCCATCCCGCTCACAGCGTCTAGTGACCTTCTTAGTAAACATGGGTACCTATGATGAAGAAGAAGATTTACATGACTACATTGATGGCACATATGGTCTCATGGATGATGACTTTGTTTATCTCGACGACGAGGATAGGGGTTTAGCCTTAGGGTTTCCCCCCAATCTCTATAATATCCTATTCCCTTGACTCTCTAAGAGGAGTGCAAATAATTAGGTTAGGGTTCCTTATGTTTTTTTGTTGTGTTCAATAAGTGTTGGTACTTTTCCCCATTGATGTGCCTCCTAGAGGTATTCTTTGTGTTTCCTAGTGTGTACAGGAACGTGTTGCTGTTGTTAGGATTTGGACCTTCATGGAGTCTTTCTCTCATTCACACTTCAAATCAAGCGCGACCATCAACACAAACAGGTGTTTCTTGTCCATTAGCATTGCCCCTTATCTTTTTTGCATCTATGTTTGTCTGCTTTAATTGTGATTGGTAGCATAATATTCAGTGCCTTTGTTTAGTATCAAACATTAAATTCGATGTAATTTTTTGTCATAATCACTTGTTTAGGTTTTAAAATCAAGGAGTCTGAATAAGCTAGTTTGACCAAGCTAGGTGTTAGAGATCTTCTCTTATACCATGGGGAATGCCTTCCTAATAATCAATGGTTACTTAGGTTCTTAACCCGATTTAGGCAGCATTGTGTGAAATGTACTAGGGCTTTCTAGTGGGCTTGACCCTATTGACCTTTAGCTTAAGTATTATAAAGGGAGTTTACTAGTGTGATGAGCCTGGGGAGGTGATATGTTGCAAAATCATAAACAAAACACTACCACCTAGCAAGGTGTGTCAACATAGAAATGAAAGTTTTATTACCTATATGAAAATAAAAAGAAATCCTAAACTAAGGTCTCATACTTGGATTCCTAGAGGGAAAAAACCAAAAGGGAAAAAAGTGCCTCTAATATGTGTGCATGCATCTAATGCACCATAATCAATCTGCACAAGTCAAGGGTCTAGTGCAACTAGGAGGGATAAAAGAACTCTTCCCAAACAATAAAATATAAAATCTCCTAGCTCTCTCTCTAATGGTCATATGATGGCTAGCACCTAGCTCCATGTGGATGGAGATCCATATAAGTTCTCTCAATGCTCCTACACAACAATATCAAGCAACAAGGCACTATACCTCAAGGAGGCATGTCAGTGTGAAAAGACAAAAAATTCAAGGAAAAAAATCTGAAACAAAATCTAGACCCCTAACCTACCTATCCGTCACCATGGAATCAAGGGAAGAGGATATTATATAGACCGAGTGGCATCCCTAAGGCTAAGCCTCTACCCTCAACATCTAGATTTAAAAAATCATTTTCAGTGAGGCCATAGTCTTCTTCAGTCTCTATTATTGATTCTTCTTCATCTTCTTATGCACATATGTTAATCAAGAACCTCACTATGCGTGGATACTCATCTTGTGCAAAAGAATAGGCATGTGCCACTGGCGCTATTGTGTAGGGATCACTAGTAGTCCATAGATATATCAGCCATTCTATCTCCTCAAAATGTTTCTCACACGCAAGTCTCTCTACCAAATCCCATTCACACGAAAGCATAGGGTAGCATATGTGAAACACTTGAGAAAAATAAAAAGGGTATCTTTCGTAAAATAGAAGCGCATGTTGTTGGAGTGCATGTCTCTCCAAAGTCAACCAGGAAAGCGTCGGGCTTTTGGCTATAAACGGAGAAGCAACCAAGGTGCAAACCAAGGGGAACGAGTGTAGTTAGGAGAGATTTTTGTGTTAGTAAGAAGATATAATGACCCTTAGAGAGAAATTGCGGATACAATCATATCTCAGAGCAGAAATAATGGCTTAAAACAAATTGAAAGAATACAACGGCACTTAATTGGTGCTGGAAATCCTCAGATACTTCCTAAAGTTGATCCCCAATAACCATTTGCAAGCCGATTGCATACACCATTGTCCGTATGCACCTCGATTCATGAACCTCTAATCGAAAATCCCCAATTTGTTAGAAGTAAAAGGCAATCACCGTGCACAAATCCCACTGTGTCCACTTCCCTTGCTCTTGCATTTTGTGCTAAACGCTTCTGGAACGAGAAGCTTGCTATCCAAATCCTCCTCTTTCTGTTGTCTTCTCCCTTCACTTGCATGCTCAAGAAAAAACTCCTGCTAACAGAGCACGCAGTAGCTGGCGGGTCTCTTCAACCCGCCGTGGATCTTCCTCCTCCTTGTAGCACTCGGTTCTCTCCCAAAGCAACCACCTACCTCTCTTGCCCTCCTCTTCTCCTGCTTTCCCACCAAGCCTAATCGAGAGATATACCGAGAGATCTCCCCCGTCCCATGCTGTCTTATTCCTCCATTCCCGTTCTCCTCCCCCGAATACCTCCTCTTTTACGGCTGCCCTCCCTCCTTTCTTTTCATTCCCTTCGCTTCACAACACCCTTTGAAGCCCTAAAAAAAATAATTTTAATCCCCCTCCATGGCAGTCACTGTGCCGTGACTAATGTGGCATGGGAACGGAGATGATGATGTGGCAAGGCGACTTGGGGCCTGCTGTTGGGGTATAAAGCCCAATGTGGTCGCCCAGGTAAGTGGGCGGGCCGCCAGGTATGTACGCATATTCTTTTGTAAAAACCTAATAAGAACTCACTATGCTCTACACATTACAGTAGAGCGAGTTCACCATATCGTCGTGCTCTTTTTCTCGCACTCTCTCTCGCATCGCACTTCCGCTCGTACTCCTTCAACTGGTATCAGAGCTCAGATCGAGGCTCGGGGCAGCATTGTAGGAAGCTAGAGTCACCTGCTTAGATTGGAATGAGATTTGACAGGCAAAGACACGGCCCCAAATCTTGTGGTCATCTCGGAGGTCATCTCGGCCACCGTTCGGCTTCGACATAGTTCTGTGCAGGCCATTTTCGACTACGTGGTCTCGGCGGGTGTAGATCCGACTCTGCAAATTTGGGGTTTCAGCCTACGATTGCAAGTGCTGAGGATATCTACACTTCCAAAGTGCTGATTTGTGGTTGTCTACACAACGAAGGACGACTCACAGTTCTTGGAGGCGTGTCACATACGACACGGGCGCATCTACACATAGATTGTAGGCGACATCCACTAGTTCATCAGGTAGCTTGTGTTTGCTGCTTGATATTCTAGATTTCATCTTGACATTGCAGGTACTTCCACATGGGATGTATTTTCAGAGATGATGTATGTCTATTGAGGGTTTGTTGGTTGTGAGTCACGCAACAAACAACCGCCGCAGCAGTTACAACATACAATGGGAAATTTGTGGATGTATGACTTTGTGGGAAGTCTATGTACTGTCAGATTTATTGCAGCCGTTGTTGAGGGTCGAGTGAGGTTTTATGAGCTGGGGGATTCTCGAATGTTGAGATCCTTTCGATGATACAGGTCTTGGAGCGATCCCTCGAGCACCCTTAGATAGGCAGCTAGGATGTATTGACTGTGAGTTAGACAGTTGGGATTGCATCTTTGCTTTACTACCGTTGAGGGATTGTTGCAGTCTATGCTTACAGGACAGTGAGAGACAATACAGGTGCAGGACAGGTTTACACACAGATTACAATGTTAGAGAGACAGTGGTTTTTTGAGCTGTTTTTGGTATGTTTTTTAGTACACCAGAGCCATTTTACAAAGGAGACTCTGCCGAAATTTCTGCAGAATCGGAAGCTTTCTTGGTTCATTTGACAGGTTGATATTGGTTCAGAGGTCAGTTTACAGGGGAAACTCTGCCGAAATTTTCCCAGGAAAGTAAACTACTGTGAAGCGTAGTTATGGCTGGATCGCAAGACACTGCTCTTTACAATATCAAGAAGCTGGATTGAACCAATTTCCCATTGTGGAAGAAGCAGATTTGGCACGTGTTGGTACAAAAGAAGCAGATAAAACCTATAAAGCTCAAGGGGATAAAACCAGAAGATATGGACGAAGATGAATGGAGCGAAATGGATGAATTGGCACTTTCTACCATTATGCCGACTTTGGCAGAAAGCGTTTACTTCAATGTAGCAGACGAGATGTCGGCTTATGAAGCATGGACAAATCTGAGTGATCTTTATGAGAAGCAGAGTGCAGCTTCACAGGTATACTGGCTTAAGAAGCTTGTTGACTTGAAGATGAAAGAAGGGACACCTATGTCCAATCATCTGAATGAATTGAACACCATCTACAGTCAGTTGTCAGCTCAAGGTGTCAAGTTTGATGAACCTGTTAGAGCTATGTTCCTGTTGATCACATTGCCGGAAAGTTGGGACACTTTTTCGCACAGCTTTGAGTAATTCTGCACCTCCAGATGGTTTGACCATAGCAGGTGTAGAAGGCAGTCTGCTTACTGAAGAAACCAACAGAAAGACAATGGACAAAGGCAAAGGAACAACCTTAGTTTTCAGGGGAAGGACCAAAGAAAAGTACAAAGGTGGAAAGAGGAATCAGTCTCGTAGCAAGTCCCGCAGTGCTAAAGGCAAGAGTGACATAGAATGCTACCATTGTGGCAAGAATGGTCACATGAAAAGAGACTGTAGAGAATGGAAAGCAGAAAAAGGCAAAGAGAAAGCTGAAGACCATGGTGAGAAGAACAAGTCCTCAGTGAAGATTCAAGAAATAAATGTGACAAACACTGTTGCAGAGGATGACAGTCTAGTGTCAGGAGACATCTACTTCTTGAAGAATACAATGGACTCAGCTCTTCTTACAGCATCTGATGGAAATGCACTGAGTGACTGGATTATAGACTCAGGGGCATCACTTCATGTGTCTCCAAACAAGGAGTGGTTTACCTCTTATGTGACCACTAAAGATCATGTTCGGCTAGGCAATGGGCAGACATGTGAGATCTTAGGTGTTGGAGATGTTCAATTGAAGTTTCAGAATGGCTCTTCTTTCACGCTGAAAAATGTGAGACATGCTCCCATAATTACAAAAAGCTTGATCAACACAGGTTTACTTGATGATGCTGGCTACGTCACCACTTTTGGACAGAACATGTGGAAGATATCCAAGGGTTCTATGACAGTAGCACATGGAGTAAAGTTTTACATGATTTATGTATCAAATGTCTCTAAAAATGTAATCAATGTAATCGAGCAGCCGAACGTTTCTTTGTGGCATAGCCGGTTAGGACATATGTCCAAGAAGGGAATAGAAATCTTGTCTCGTTCTGGTTATTTGCCTGGCTTTAATGATTTTGAATTTTGTGAACATTGTCTGTATGGTAAGCAACACAGCAGCTACATAAGCATAGAAGTAGTAGAAGAGATACATAGTTGGCACTTGTTCATAGTGATTTGTGTGGACCTATGCCTAACCTATCTCTAGGGGGAGCTTCTTACTTTATGACATTTATAGATGATTACTTGAGGAAAGTATGGGTTTACTTTCTCAAGCACAAGGATGAAGCGTTTAGTGTTTTCAAAACATTTGTGACACTTGTGGAGAATCAGAGTGGCAAGAAGCTTAAATGCTTACGCACTGACAATGGTGGAGAGTATGTTTCAAAGGCCTTTCAGGAATTTTGTGAGTCAAAAGGTATAAAACGTGAACTTACTGCTCCTTACAATCCTCCTCAAAATGGTGTTGCTGAGAGGATGAATAGGACCATACAAGAGAAGGTCAGAAGTATGTTGTCTAATGCACAACTGCCAAATGGGTTTTGGGCTGAAGCTGTATCAACAACTATTCATCTTATAAATAGATCTCCTAGCAAGGTTTTGCAGAAGGATTCAGTGGTGGCAGAGATGGTATGGTCAGGCAAAATGCCCTCATACAAGCATCTCAGAGTCTTTGGCTGTGAGGCATATATTCATGTTCCAAAGGAATTTAGGAACAAACTTGAGCCAAAGAGTAGAAAGTGCATCTTTCTAGGCTATGGTAATTCTGGTGAGATGGGGTACAAACTTTGGGATCCCGAATCCAGAAAGGTTATCCGCAGCAATGATGTTCACTTTAATGAATCCAAATATCATTCTAAACCAGAAAGGGTTGAGGAGATTAGAAGAGTTGTCTTCCAAGAAGATGGACCTGCACGTGTAAGACAAAATGTCAAGGCTCAAGAGGAGCAAGGACAGGATAGAGTGGAACCACAAGGTGTGGTTGAGCCTCAGCCACCTATTTTGCGTAAATCGGGACGGATCTCACGACCTCCTGATCGGTTTGTTCCATCGATGAACTATGTCATGTTGACTGATTGCAATGAGCCTTCATGCTACAAGGAAGCAGTGCAAATGAAGGACTCCGGGAATTGGCAATTGGCCATGCAGTCAGAGATGACAGCTCTGCATAAAAACCATACATGTAAGCTAGTTAAATTACCACAGGGCAAAAAGGCTCTACCTTGTAAATGGGTTTACAGGTATAAGATCACCACTCATGATAGTCAGCCAAAGTACAAAGCAAGGCTTGTTGCCAAGGGCTTTAAGCAAGAACAAGGCATTGAGTTTGATGAAGTCTTCTCTCCGGTGGTCAAGATGACTACATTGAGATGCTTTCTTGCATTGGTTGCCATATTAGATTTGGTGTTGCACCAAATGGATGTCAAGACAACGTTCTTGCATGGTGATTTAGATGTGGAAATTTACATGCAGTAGCCAAAAGGGTTTGTTGAGAAAGGCAAGGAAGATTTGGTATGCCAGTTGTTAAAGAGTCTTTATGGCTTAAAACAATCACCGAGGGCATGGTACCATAAGTTCCACAAGTTTATGCTTTCTCAAGGCTACAAACGTAGTGAGTTCGATCACTGTCTATATACAAAGAAGGCTAAGGATGGCAGTTGGCTGATCCTTATTTTGTATGTGAATGACATGTTGATTGCTGGCAAGCACTTGGAAGAAATTTCAGCTTTGAAGTCAAAGATGGCAAAATCATTTGACATGAAAGATATGGGTGAGGCAAGTCATATACTTGGTATGCGCATTGAGAGAGACATATCAAAGAAGTTGATTTGGTTATCTCAAACAGAGTATATTGACAAGGTTTTGCAACGTTTCAATATGGAGAAGGGAAAGGCATTGAGTGTTCCATTGCCACCATATGTGAAACTTAGCAAACAAGATTGTCCTATGTGTGTCTCAGGAAGAATAGGATGAAATGGATAAGATTGCATATGCGTCTGCAGTAGGTAGTTTGATGTATGCAATGATTGCTACTCGCCCAGACATTGCATTTGCAGTGGGAGTAGTAAGTCGATACATGTCAAACCCAGGCAAGAAACATTGGGAGGCAGTGAAAGGAATATTGAGATACCTGAAAGCTACAAAAAGTATGCGTATATGCTATGGGAGCCAGGAGCTAAGTGTAAAGGGTTTTACAGACTCAAATTATGCAGGTGACTTAGACAATCGAAGGTCTACGTCAGGGTATGTCTTTACATTGGCTGGTGGAGCAGTATCATGGCGTTCTAGATTACAAGATTGTGTTACTCAGTCTACTACAGAGGCTGAATATGTTGCAACATCAGAGGCATGCAAAGATCAATTTGGCTTAATCGACTAGTAACAGATTTGGGAATCAAAGAAGAGATGCCTGTGTTATATTGTGATAGTCAAAGTGCTATACAATTGGCTCGCAATCCAGTTTATCACTCAAAGACAAAGCATGTGGATGTGAAGTATCATTTCATTAGGGAAATGCTCGAGGATAAGCAACTTCAGCTTGTCAAAGTTCACACCATAGAAAATACTGCTGATCTACTTACAAAAGGACTTCCCTCAGAGAGCTTTGCGCATTTTCGCAAGCAGTTAGGTGTAGGGTAGTACATCACTTCTCTACATCTCTTGTATATCAGCTTGTATAGTAGCTTCTCTCACACTTAAAGTACCACATTGGACTTTAAGTGGGAGGTTGTTGGGGTATAAAGCCCAATGTGGTCGCCTAGGTAAGTGGGTGGGCCGCCAGGTATGTACACATATTCTTTTGTAAAAACGTAATAAGAACTCACTATGCTCTACACATTACAGTAGAGCGAGTTCACCATATCGTCGTGCTCTTCTTCTCGCACTCTCTTCACGTCGCACTTCTGCTCGTACTCCTTCACCTGCATGATTCGCAACGGTTTTACTACCAAACAAGGGTGCAATGGGATGCTTGTCCACTTTTGCTTCATCAATGAGTGCACGCGAGCTTCCCCTGGCCCGACACGAGCTCTCCTTTCTCCCTAAGCGCTGTCGTTTGCTGCCCGCCATGATTCCTCTTCTGCCATTCACATTATGTAAAAGAAAAACCCTTTGTAATTTGTTCAAATGGGCGGCCCTTTACATTTTTGGGCAGGTGGCCCTCCAAGGGGGCACAACATTGGGCATACACTTCGACCAAAGCATTGCCTTGCACCACATCGGTATACAGCAGCCCTTGACTAGCAATATTGTCACGAATTTTGTTGTCCATATCAACGTCTCGGATAATGCCACATGCCCAAGAATAGGTCATTGCATTTAACAAAAGGCCTTCCCTTCACATCTGGTTAAAACTACCCGAAACTTCCTCACCACAGCCATAATGGAATCTTGTTACCAACAGTGTCCCAAGAGACGACATTGTTGAATTGAAAGCTCATCAAAAACTTTATGTGCTTTTGTAAGGCACCACTTTCAACATATATATCACCCAAGGCATTTCCTTGCAAACATTGGGTCGCGTATCAATCAAGCAAGCATTGCAAGTATAGACCAAAGCATTGCCAAACACAACTTACTTAGCATATATCTTGGCCAAAGCATTTCCAAAGCACCATGTCAAGAATATATCTCAACAACGATTGTGTCGGGCACAAGTTCCACCTGCTTCTTCAGCTATCAATGCACTGTAAGAGATGACATTTCGGTCAAGATACTCCTTGAGCACTTATTTTACCGCACTCCAAAGCCTGGATGAAGCCCAAAAACTCTCAGATGGAACAACAACCGAGGCGCAAAGTGGTAAACTGGCCCCCAATGAAATATATACTGGCAATACCTCGACAACCAAAACTCCAATTGCCAATTTGAAAAGACCGATGCGCTCCACAAAAGTAAGCACTTTAGACCCATGAATTCATATCAACTCTGACCCTTCATCAATAGCTACCTAATCCGGTACAAATCTGCAAATCATCCCAGCTTGAAGCTGCCATAACTTCCTTATCATAGATCCAATTGATGAGCCGTAAAGACTAGCATGGAGAGCTCGTCAAACACTACAAATTTGGCTTATAAAATCACATTTTGGAAGCATCACTATAACTAGGCTTGTAGGCAACAACTCCATTTCTAGGCACCGAAACCCACATTTAACATACATCTTTGTCCTCTTGGTGACATCATATCTGCTAAATTGTTCATAAGTTTGGCAAAAGCTCAAAAATGTATGCAGATTTGCATCTTTCACCTCGTGCCCGCAAAGCACCACGACATACACCCCCTCTAAACTTGCACAACCTTCAGTTTGTGCAAATCGTTATTCCAAATTGCAAGCAAAAACCTATAAACATATAAGCACTACCCCACTGTGAACATGCTTTGAAAAGATTTCCAACTTGAGGCCTTATTTGATTATTCCCTCCTCCAGGATCGTAGGGAAAACACAAGAATTTCCCAATAGTAGAGTATAAGCATGAATTCCCACCTGGATCATATGGCATATAAGTCAACCGCCCCAAATCACGAACATCTCTAGCTCCACCTGGATCAAATGGCATATCAATCAAATTCCCTAGACATGCATATAATCGTCTCCTTTTGGATCAAAAGCTAGTAGAAAATCCCCTACATCATAGGGTAACAAAAAATTCCCATATAGCATCTTGTAACATTCAATATTGCCATCTTCCTTGTGCATCATGCTCATCTAATTGTTGATAATCTATCACAAGTAGGAGCAATGGCAACACAGATTCACCCCCTCTAGTATTGGAATCTCGATCATGCATATCTGGATACATAAAGTCCCTGGAATAATCCTCTTCATTGGGCTCCCAAGGTGCATCAAAAAAGGTTTCCCTAGTTTGTACATGCCCAAAATCGAGTAGAGCATCATCCAACAACTGCATAAGGTCATCATCAACCACATTCAGATAAACGTGCTTATGCATGAAACCAAATTGCTCGGTACCCTTTGCATCCACAATTAAGAAGCCTTCCAAAACTTCATCCAATAAGCACATAAGCTCTAGGTCCGCGGCTTCAAAAGAATCTTCCACCTTGCATATCTTAGGCTGCAAACTAGGCATTCCACATATGGTATGCATACTAGCCACATCTATTGTAGACTGCTCATCAAGTTTCTCCCCCTCATCCAAATATCTTTGAACTTCTGTAGCACAAAGCTTAGCATGTATATTGAAAATTCCATCCACGTCCCTGTACATATCTGTTACCATATACATGTGGTAGTGATGTGTGTGAACACACTAGGACCGCCCATGCATTGTATACACGCCCATCGCTCTAGGGCTATCTATCTTTTCATTGCACACTAAGTAATACACTCTCTCATGTGTGTCTTGAGCTTCCTTCACCTTCTCCAAGCTGTGTGTGTTTTCTTGCAACCCTAATTCCAACAATTGGTATCAGAGTAGGTTACGTCCTGTCGGGCTTAGTCACCAGCAGCTCCAACACATGCCTTCTCACTTTCTCCTATTTCATTGAGTTTTGGCGAGCATTCACAGGTCGACAAAATTTTTGGGTGAGCTTGTAGAGCTCAGTCTGCTCAGATTTCTGATTCAGGCTCATTTTGACCTCTGTTTCCACTACAACCAAGTCTGCACATGCAATTTCGTCATTTTGTGCAAATTTTTTGTCAGTGCCAAATACTACATAACATGTCCCATACAGTCTACTGTGGGTTGCTATATAGCACATGCTAGTCTCACTCAGTTTCTCCTCATTTCGAGCAGTTTTCACATCAGGTGTAGGCATTTTCCATGGCTGACAACAACACAGATGTGTTCAACATGTTTGTTGCTGAGGACAGATTGGATGGGGACAATTATCCTATGTGGGCTTACATGATCTTGTGTCAAAGGGCGTCTGGAATATTGTGCAGGGCATTGATGTACGTCCTGGTTCTGAGGATGTAGGCGATGTTGAGGATGTAGGCGATGTTGAGGATGTGGTAGGTCTTTTTGCGAGGATTGCTGCTATTAGAGTTGTTTTGCCTATGGCAGAACAAGCTTGTTGAGATGTAAAGGATGCACAAGCTCATGGCATTGATTGCGTTGTCTGTGAAGCGCACCATTACTCCTCACATTCGTTCAATGAAATCTGCAAAATAGGCTTGGGATATTCTGGCTGGTTTTTATGCAAGCCGCAATGAGGCAAAAATTGCATTGCTGCGTAAAGACTTGGAGTCGAAGATTATGCATGAGGAAGATGATTTCCTTGCTGGTGTCAAGGATATCAATGAGCAACTTATTTCTACAGGTGAAGTCATTTCAAACAGTTCCCTTGTGCAGACTGTTCTTGATGCCTTACCAAATTCTTACCAGAATTTTTCTAGTACTTGGAGACTTATGACCCAAGGAAATCTTGAAGTTGTCAAGTTTGATGCATTGTGCACATTGTTGTTGCAAGAGTCACTTTCCAAAAGAAACAAGACTAGACAGCGTGCAGTTGAACAGGATTTTATTGCTTCTTAAAGAAAGGGTGGTAACAACAATGCAGCCACTTCTTATGGTTCTTCTGTGAGTGGAAAATCACCTGTTCCTAATGCTTTTGCTCGAAGCAATTCGTCTGGAAATTTTTGGTGATAAGGGCAAAAAGAAGATGCGTTTCCATTATTGTAAAGCTAATGATCACTTGATCAAGCAGTGTCCTAAGTTGAAGGCCAAAGAGGCTAAGAAGAAAGAGGGTGGTTCCATTGCAAATGATGGTTCCACTACAAATGCAGCAATTGTTGAGTCTTCTGTGAAAGGAGACTGTGATGTTGATGTTGATGCAGAATGGGCTTTTAGTGCAAAGTGTACCTATAATCCTGCTATCCATGATGCATGCATGTCAGTTGCTGCAAATTCACATGTGTGGTATTTCGATAGTGGTGCTACAAAGCACATTACTTCACATCGTGAATTGTTCACCTCTCTCGAGTCTGTCCCTCATGGGAATTCAGCCACTTGTGCCAACAATGCCTCTTATCCAGTTCAAGGAGTTGGAAAGATTGTGCTTACTATTGCAAATGGTAGTTCTTTCACACTCGTTGATGCACTTTATGTACTTGGGATCAAGATGAATCTTTTGTCTGTATTTGCACTTGCTAGACTTGGACTTGTAGTCAAATTTGTGGATGACAGATGTACAATTCATGATCTCAGTTTTGGTGATGAAATTGTTGCATGTGGCCTTTTGTGCCATGGGTTGTATAAGCTCACTTTGTATGACAAGTGTGTACAAAATTTTGCAAATGCAGTTGCAGATTCAAGGGCTATTTCAGATGCAAAACTTTGGCATGCATGTTTTGGTCATCTGAATTTTTCTAGTTTGTTGTGTTTGCAAAAATCTGATATGGTTGCTTATTTGCCGCCTCTTGAAGCACCTGTCAAACATGTTTGTGAAGGCTGTATGTTTGGGTAAGATGCAACGTTCGAAGTTTCCAAAGGATGGTTCAGTTAGGGCCACATGCAGGTTGCAGCTTGTGCATAGTGATGTTTGTGGGTCCATGCAAACTCCGTCCTTGGGCAATTACCTTTAGTTCATGACTTTCATTGATGGTTACTCCAGGCATGCATGGGTATTTCTGCTTAAAGAGAAGTCCGAAGTTTTTATGTGCTTCAAACAATTTCTGGCTATGGCTGAAAATGTCTCGAAATGTACTATGGGCACCCTCCGTTTTATCGAGGGGGGGAGTATATGTCTCATGAATTTAATGCATTTTTGGCTAGTCATGGGATAAACACCAATGTACAGTGCCTTATATGCCTCAACAAAATGGTGTTGCTGAGAGGAAAAACAGGTCACTTACAAAAGTTGCACGATGTATGGTCAAAAGTCAAGCTTTGCCGCATTCTTTTTGGCTTGAGGCCATCATGTGTGCCACTTATGTACTTAACAGGTGTCCTACAAAAGCTTTGCAGTCTATTACTCCATATGAAGCATGACATGATAGAAAGCCTTCTATTGAGCACATGTGGGTTTTTGGCTGTTTGGCACATGCTTTGGTGCCACAAACACAACGCATAAAATTGGATGATAAGGCTATCAAATGTATTTTTGTTGGTTATAGTGCTGAAAGCAAAGGTTACAGGTTGTATCATCCGCAAACAAAGCTTATTCTGGTTTCACGGAGTGTAATGTTTATGGAAGCTTCTGTTCAGCCCTTGCTGTCATGTACTAGAGATAGTAATGTAAGCTCACAGGATATTTATGATACTTTGTTGCCTCTTTTTAGTGGTGGAAGTTCGAATGTAACCCCAATGAGGCAAATGTATAGCCTATGGGGGTTTTCAAAAATATTATAGATCAGCCTATTACTGAGGCAAACGTACATGGTGTACTTGATGAGGAAAACATGAGCAGGCTAGAGGTATGCCAAAATGGTTGGTGCATACATTGCATGACAGTAAATTGGATGCACCTATGTCTAGTCGCGCTCGTTCAGGGTCTTGCCATGCATCTTATGCATCAGATTGTTATGCTTTGGCTGTGTCTAGCTTACATGATATTGAGGAACCTTTGTCTTTTGATGGAGCACAAAATTCAAAAAATTGGATGGCTGCCATGCAATCAGAATATGATGCACTTATAGAAAATGATACATGGACTTTATGTGATTTGCCTCCTAGCAAAAAGGCCATTGGTACAAAGTGGGTTTACAACTTGAAACGCAAGCCGGATGGTGAGATCGATCGCCATAAGGCTCGACTTGTTGCAAAGGGTTATGCACATAAAAAAGGAATAGATTATGAAGAGACTTTTTCTTGCACTTGTTGTATGACTACTGTGTGTTTTCTATGTGCATTGGTAGCTCATTTTGGTTGGGATGTACATCAATCAGACATTGTTACTGCTTTCTTGAAATGGGAGGAAGTTTATGTAACGCAGCCTCGCGGTTTTGTCAAGAAAGGGCAAGAGTACAAAGTGTGCAGATGTAAGAAGGCTTTGTATGGGTTGAAGCAGTCTCCTCGTGCTTGGTATGAGAAAGCTGACACTCATTTGGTCAAACAAGGCTTTTGTAACATTCCAACAAAAAGCACATTGTATGTAAAGCGTGAGGGTGATGTACTTCTCATTGTGGTTCTTTATGTAGATGATGTAAGGTCTCTGACGTGATCACAAGAGCACCCTTGTACCACGAAATGAATACAATGGAATAAGTTACTATTTTTAGCAGTTTTCCAGATTCTGTCAGTGCCATGATGTTTAGAATGTTATAAAGCTTCAAAATGTGAATTAAAATAATTTTTGTGAAAAATTTCTAAAAATAGTAAGTTTTTGGTCACTCGAACCGTCCAGTCTCGACCGTCTCGAAAATCTGCACCCGTACCCCAAATTTGAAAAAAATGCATTTTCGGACCCCGGGGGGGGGGGCTGCTAAATATGGCAGGTACTCAGACCCGTACGTCTTAGTTAGAGCTTAGTATAGCAATTTACGGCATCAAAATCCGACTCGTATGGCCCGTTTTAGCCTAAAACCAATTTTTCACAAAATTGTCCGGAAGGCACCGGGGGCCCGAGGCTGTGTGGGAACAGGTCCCAGCCCACTCCAGACCTGCTTTAGCAGCTAGGGGGCGCCCTCTTGCTTTGTGGGAGTCTTGGGGAAGCTGCCAAGCCTGCAACTCAGTGTGAGAGTCAGTTTGCTCAGCCAACTGGACACTTGGTGGATAGGCAACTGGACTTGCCATGCAAGGACTGAGTGCTCATCCAGATGCAATTAGCAACACAAATCTATTTTCAGCCTGTAGGATCCTATTTAAAGGCCTACACACACACACACACACAGAGACATATATGCTCACACACACACAGAGACATATATGCTCACACACACACATTGCATACTCACACACCTACACACTGGGAAGGTGCTGCCGGCACACACACAGCTTTTGAAGGAGAAGCAAGGAGGGAGGTGCTGCCGAAATTCCCATCTTGAGGATTCATTGCATCAGAAATTTAAGAGGATTCTCAGTCCCTAATCACGGTAATTATGGTTTAATTACTGCTCTCTTAATCTCATCATTACCCACTCATAATTCTTGTCTACTATACCTACTTTTAGCTATAATTCTCTATACCTGCTCTCTAAGTTTTCATAGATATACTTCATTACATAATTATCATTCATTTAGTTAATTTATTCAGCCATTCATCATCCTTAATCAAGGATTAATGCATGATTAGGAAAGATTCTCTCTCTAGGCGGTATAGTCAATAAATTGTTAGCTAGTAATAGTGTAGATTTGTCAGAATTCAATCTTCACTACTCAATAGAGTTGTAATTAAATTATACTTAATCTTCTCCCACATTAGATGCGATTAAGGCTGAAAATTAATCCGTCATTAGTCCGATAAGAAGAAGGTTCTTCCATCACACATACCTGCGGTCACTCTGCACCTTCATATTGCTCTAGGAAAATGAATGAGCATGCTTACTTCATATCTTTCGTGAATCAATTAGAAAAACTCTGAATTTCTTAATCATCTAAGCCAAGTAATTAACCTTAGAGTCGTTTCCCATAGGGTGGATACAGAATTACCCTTAAAATTTGCTAGGGCAAAATAGGGAAAAATCTAACCTCGTGCATAAGGAGGAGTCTTTAAATAAATCTAATCTGCCGATTGGTTTGTCATGTTACTCTCGGACCTTAGCTCTTTTTTTTTTCCAAGTCTATCATTTAAGTGGTGAGAAAAATGGCCCCGGTTAAGAGAACTCGCTTCGGTGGAGCCCACGACCGCGAGGCGGGAACAAGCAATGTCAACGGAAAAGGAAAGGCTCCCATGGACGAGCAAATACCGGCCATCTCACGGGTTATTGACGAAGAAATGGAAGAGGTAGGTCCCAATTTCTATTCAAGTTGTTTAATTAACATTGCATACGATTAGTTAGGAATGAACATATCCCCGAACATGTTGGAGAAATCCGACAGAAACCTCGGCATTGAATGCATAGTACATTTAAGTATAAAGTAGGAAAGAAATGATTGATGGGTATGCTGTTTGCAAGAGGAAAGAATGTTTGCTAGGGAAAATTTAGCTCGACATGTTCATTTTATTTCCAATGTTGAATCAGTCCTGACCCCCCTACTGATCACAGGGGGCAGAGTTCCTCATTAGGGCTCTTGAATCCACGACTTGCTTTTTATGCGGTGGATACCCACGACTTGCTTTCTATGCGGTGGGAACCCACGTCTTGCTTTCTATGCGGTGGGAGTGTCCATGACGTGCTTTCTATGCGGTGGACATACCTAGTTGTATGGGCAGCTAGGCGACAACGGGAGGAGTGAACTCTCGCTGGAGGGGGGATGTTGTACCTCCAGAACATTGGAACTTTTATGAATAAGTTTGAGTAGAATTTTTACTAGAATTCTGTCTTGGTGTTGTTTGCAATACTGGTTGAAGGGCTATTTTAACGAACCATGTGATTCGGAATTAAACAAGGAATATCTATGTTGAACAACCTTTGTGGTAGTAATTAGGACACACGAGGAAGTGTGAGTGTGGGGGTGGAAAGTGGGGGCTTGGCTCGGGTTGCCAATGCCTACGAGATGGGTGGTCCCGATTGGTCGGGAACTCTCTGTCCCCATAGTGCTTACTCGATATTGGTATTACTCATTGCCCCTAGAGCGGCGAATCCTCGAGAGTACGTGCCTCTGAAACATGGGGAAAAAGGCACTCGGGGTTTCTCTCCTCTTGGAAGGTGGGTCTTAGGATCGCTAGATAATTAAGTACGCTTCCCCTGCGAGGTGGAGCTAGATCTCGTTGCTAGTAGGCTCGAACTCGACTCACTTTGTGATGAGAGATCGTCCGCTAGTTGAACCCTGAACCATTTTGTTTGCTTCCGCTATAGATCTAGTGGCCACCAGGTTTACCATCAGATCCGTTGTTTGATACGACAGGGTGGGGACCTCACAGATGATTTGCTGATCACTGGACCAAATGAAAGACATATTGCTGAATTTAAGGCTTATTTGAATGCTACTTTCAAGATGAAAGATTTGGAGCTGTTGCATCATTACTTGGGTATACAGTTTGAGTAGTGTGATAGTGGTATTGCCTTGTGTCAGAAAAGTTACATAGAGACATTGCTACGTAAGTTTGGACTTGAGGATTGCAAACCTATTGCCACTCCCATGAAAACAGGTTTGAAATTGAGTCTTCATGATGTTGGTGATCCAGCAGATGTCACTCTTTACTAAACTGTTGTTGGATGCCTCACTTATGTATGCAACACGAGGTCGGATATTCAGTTTGCAGTCTCACAGGTTAGCAGATTTATGCATAGCCCAGGGTCTAAGCATTGGCAGGCTGTCAAGAGGATTTTCCGCTACCTTAGTGGCACTTTACATCTTCGCTTGTTTTATCCCACATGCAAAATTGCTCAATGAAATTTGGGTTCACAAACCTGTCGAATTTTGGAATCTTGTTCTCTTTTGGCACCCCATGCAGCTCCAACTCCTTGTCATAGAACTCCAAGTATCCTATTGGATCATAACCATAAAAAATTCCTTGCTGATAAAAAACTGAGTGTTTGGCATTTTCAAGGGCCAACTGCTACAAAATCTCTCGCTTCCAGTCATTTGGCTCTTTAGATTCCCTCGGTCCCATTGCTGACTCCAATGTTTGAAAAAAAATTGTGTTATTGTGCTCTTGAAATCCACCTAATTTATTTTCTGTAGAGTGTTGCAACTCCCAATTCTCGGTTTTCAAATCGGTATCCAAGTTTTGGTTCCTAACCTACACTTGATTTGAATGTTGATGCTACAAAATAGCAGCCATTAGCTCCAGAATTTGTTGCATGTCTTTTGTTAGTCTTGTTGCCATGACTGGCTCCATCTACCCCGGTCTAACTTCACGTCAGGTTCACCAAATTATCGGAGTGCATGTCTCTCGAAGTCGACCGGGAAAGCACTGGGCTTCTGGCTGTAGACAAAGAAGCACCCGAGTTGTAAACCAAGGGGAATGA
This sequence comes from Adiantum capillus-veneris, assembly GCF_014529385.1. NCBI lineage: Eukaryota > Viridiplantae > Streptophyta > Polypodiopsida > Polypodiales > Pteridaceae > Adiantum > Adiantum capillus-veneris. The sequence continues at coordinate 130,052,031 of NC_140943.1, read as the reverse complement.
GTGCAGTTAGATTTTTGCGTTTAGTAAGAAGATAAAGTGACCCTTAGAGAGAAATTGCGGATTAAATCATATCTCAAAACAAAAATAATGGCTTAAAACAAATTGAAAGAATACAACGGCACTTAATTGGTGCTGCCAATCCTCAGATCCTTCCAAATGTTGATCCCCAATAACCCTTTGCAAGCCGATTGCATACGCCATTGTCGGTATGCACCTCGATTTGTGAACCCTTATAATCGGCAATCCCCAATTTGACAGAAGTAAAATGCAATCACTGTACACACATGCCACCCTGTCCACTTCCCCTGCTCTTGAATCCTGTGCTAAACACTTCACGAATGAGAAGCTTGCTGTCCAAATCCTCCTCTTTCTGTTGTCTTCTCCCTTCACTCGCATGCTTGGAAAAAAATCCTTCTAACAGAGCACACTACAGTTGGCAACTCTCTTCAACTGGCCGTGGCTCTTCCTCCTCCTTGTAGCACTCGGTGCTCTCCCAAAGCAACCACCTCCCTCTCTTGCCCTCCTCTTCTCGTGCTTTCCCACCAAGCCTAATCGAGAGAAATGTAGAGAGATCTCCCCCCTCCCATGCCATCTTCTTCCTCCATTCCTATTCTCCTCCCCCCCATTACCTCCTCTTTACGTCTGCCCTCTCTCTTTGCTTTCCATTCCCTCTGCTTCAGAACACCCTTTGAAGCCCTATAAAAATCCTTTTAATCCACCTGCACGGCAGTCACAACGTCGTGTGACTGACGTGGGCATGGGAATAGAGATGATGACATTGTCATGAATGTTTTGGATGAGCATAAAGTGTCATGCCAAAAAGCTTGCCCACTAACCTCGTGTATATATGTGTACATAGCCCTGCAAGTCTTGGAAGTGACCGTGTATGAATTCATGTACAAAGATGTGATTTTTCTAGGCTTGGGTGCTGATGTTTTGGGTTGTTTGAGTCTCCAAAACATGGTTTTCAATAAGTATTTTCAGCCTTGCTTTATACCTTGTGAATCGGACTTGTGCATCAAGAGTTATGAGCATCCAAAGTGGGCGGTCTCAACTTAGAAAGTGATTGCAGGCGCATGCAACAAAGGCAGTTGGGCCAACCTGACAATTTGAATTAGAAATGCTGAGGTTTTGAGATTTCTAGAAGTAGCCAAGATGATGGGCTTCGAGCCATGTGTTACAGTGTGTCATTCGGTGATCGAAGCAACAAGTTATGCTTTGGGGAAAGCGTCCAAGAAGTTCTCCTACTTTGGGGAAAATTTGGAAATTTGTTGGCACAAGGGGTTTGGGAAAATTGAAGAGGAAGTTGCCATGTGGCATGGGGATCATCCCACATGGAAGGGAAAAGGGGAGAGTGGGGGGTATATAGCCTAAAGGGGGAGTGCCCTTGTTAAGTATGGAGCCTGATTTACCCCTTGTAATTTTCTGTGGTAAAAGCGCACATTTGTAAGGCCCCCATTATGAGCAGAAGCCATTGTGCATGAAGGAAAATCACTCACCAGGAAACCAAAATTTTCATGTCGGAATATTCCTTTTCGCCGAAATATTATGGCTGGACGGCGGCCGAAAAGTGGTCGGAAAACAACCGTCAGTTGGCCGGTGGCCGATAGTCAATGGCCGGTGGCCGGTGGCTGAATTCAAAAGGGGACTTGTCTTCTCAAGGGCAGTCACACATGGGCGGATTGAAGGGTCCAATTTGGACTTATTCATACAAGGGTGGCTACACATGGCTGCCTCTCATGAGAGAGGGCAGCCCTTTTGGCCTATAAAAGGAGGCCATTTCTACACACATTTCATAGTGTGAAGTTGATGCAACAAGGTGAGTGTGAGGTGGTGAGAGTGAAGCAAGGAGGGAGCTCCATTAAGGGTATAATCCCTTTGTAAACTACTTCTTGTTTTGAAGTACTAAAGCCATTGAGTGGCTGCTTTCCGGTGAATGTAGCCCACATTGGGTGAACCACGTATATCGTGTTTACTCTCTCTCTCTCTCTCTCTATCTACTCTATAATCTCGTGTATGTAAATATGTCTCTCTCCATTAAGTAATCTACTCAATTATCTATTTAGCTACGTCTTATTTCCTAACAACTGGTATCAGAGCAAGGTTTGCTTGTAGCTAAGTTATCTCAAGGAAAGGATTCCTTGAATTGAGTGGGAGTTATGGCAGAGGAAGGGAAGCTCAAGATTGAGAAGTTCAACGGAAAAAACTACCAACATTGGAAGATGCAGATTGAAGATTATCTCTACCAGAAGGACCTCTATTTGCCACTAGGCGGTCTTGCAAAGAAGCCCACAACGATGGCAAATGAAGCATGGATTGTCCTTGATCGAAAGGCACTGGGAACAATCCGATTAAGCTTGGCATGCACGGTGGCCTTCAATGTTTTGGAGATGAAGACCACGGAGGACTTGATGAAGTCACTTGACGACTTCTACGAGAAACCATCGGCATACAATAAGGTATTTCTTATGAAGCGCTTGTTCAATCTAAAGATGGCAGAGAATGGTTCAGTTGCAGAACATCTAAATGACTTTAACACAAACATAAGTCAACTTCGATCGGTGAAAATCAATTTCGATGACTAAGTGCGAGCTCTCCTTATACTATCATCTCTACCGGATAGTTGGGACAGCCTTGTGATGGCTGTAAGTAATTCTATTTCTGGCACAAATACTCTTAAGTTTGATGATGTTGTGGGTGTTCTCCTAAGTGAGGAAATACGAAGGAGAAGCACAGGAGAATCATCAAGTGCTGCATTGTTAGTGGAAACAAGAGGAAGGCCTAAGGAGAGGTTTAAAAACCAAAAGGGTCGTGATCGCTCAAGACGAAGCAAGTCACGCACAAAGTCAGTTCTTGAATGTTGGAACTGAGGCAAGAAGGGCCACGTCAAGAAGGATTGCTGGTCCAAGAAGAAGAAGGAGACAGAGTCTCAAGACAACAAGCCAACATCAGAGGCCAATGTGGCAAGAGCAAGATGCTCTAATTCTCTCATTAGACAATGTGTCATTCCGGGGCTTCATTCCATGCGACACCACACAAGCAACATTTCCAAGATTACACCAAAGGTAATTTTGGGTATGTATACTTGGGAGATGATGAAGCTTGTGAGATTGTCGGCAAAGGTACAGTTTCTGTCAAAATTGCTAACGGAAATGAATGGAAGCTTAAAGATGTTAGGCATGTTCCTTCTCTTCGGAAAAATTTGATCTCTACAGGACAATTGGATGATGAAGGTCACAACATTGCATTCAGAAACAAACGGTGGAAGATCTCAAAGGGATCTTTGGTGGTTGCCAAGGGAGAAAAGGTCGGTACACTTTACTTGTGTACTATGAGTACACAACCTTCAGCTTGTGCAGCAACTACAGAAGTTGACAGTGCGGTGTGGCACTACCGGCTTGGGCATATGAGTGCCAAAGGAATGCAAATCCTTCGAACAAAGAAGCTTCTACCAGGTTTGAAAGAAGTAGACTTAGAGTTTTGTGAAGACTGTGTTTATGGTAAACAAAAGAGGGTAAAATTTCAAAAATCAGGAAATGAAAGAAAAAATAAAAAACTTGAGTTGGTTCATTCTGATGTTTGGGGTCCTGCAAGTACACCATCACTTGGTGGCTCATTGTACTATGTAACATTCATAGACGATGCGACTGGAAAAACATGGGTTTATGTCATGAAGAATAAATCCGATGTATTTTCCATATTTCAAGGGTGGAAAGCCTTTGTGGAGAATGAAATAGGTACCAAGGTTAAATTCCTCAGATCCGACAATGGAGGCGAATATTGCAGCCAAGCTTTTGAAATATTTTGTGCTAGCAATGGCGTTCGGAGGCAAAGGACAACCCCAAGGACACCTCGAGCGAGCACGAAGCATGCGGCTACATGCAGGCCTACCGCTTGAGCTTTGGGCGAAAGCTGTAAGTACGTCTGTGTACTTAATCAATCGGTCACCCTCAACGGCATTGGATGGGGGAGTTCCAGAAGAGGCATGGACAGGTAAACCGGTGAATTATGCATTTCTCAAAGTGTTTGGGTGATTCTTTCATGCACATTGATAGAAGCCTAAGATCAAAGCTAGATGCAAAGTCCAAAAAGTGTTTCTTCATTGGCTATGGAGAAGGTGACTTTGGGTATCGCCTATGGAATCCTGAAGATGGTAAAATCTTAAGGAGTCGGGATGTAATTTTTAACGAACAAAATATGTACAAAGATTACTTGGAAAGAAAACAAACAAAAGAAACAGGTGATGAGTACATGGAGCTTGAGGACGATGAAGACTCAAGGACTGCAAACGGTGACAATGTGCAACAACGTCAACCAAATGAGGAGCCTCAACCTATTTCCCGAAGATCTACAAGAGCAAGTAGACCTCCAGAAAGGTTTGTTCCTTCCTTCAACCATCTCTTGATCTCAGATTCTGGAGAGCCGAAATCATATGAAGAAGCTATGCAACATGAATCCAAAGAAGAATGGACGAAGAGCATGCAAGTGGAGATGGACTCACTACATCGCAACCAAACATGGGAGTTGGTTGAGTTGCCTAAAGGTAAACGGGCACTTCCAAAAAAAATGGGCGTACAAAGTGAAGGAAGAAGAAGGTGGGAAGAAAAGGTACAAGTCTAGGCTTGTGGTAAAAGGGTTTTCTTAAAAGAAAGGTATTGACTTCAATGAAATATTTTCTCCTCTTGTAAAAATGAACTCAATTAGGCTTGTCTTAAGCCTTGTGGCTGTTCATGATCTAAATCTCGAGCAAATGGATGTAAATACGGAATTCCCTCACGGTGACTTAGAGGAGGAAATCTACATGCTTCAACCAAAGGGATATGAAGTAAAAGGTAAGGAGAAAATGGTTTGCAGATTAAAGAAGAGCTTGTATGGTTTAAAGCAAGCATAAAGACAATGGTACTTGAAGTTTGATCGATGGATGTTGGATCATGGATTCACAAGATGCAACTCGGATCATTGTGTCTACACGAAGAATTTGGGAGATGGAAAATTCATGATCCTAATGTTATATGTTGATGACATGTTGATTGCAAGTGCTAACATGCAGGACATCAAAGACCTAAAAGAGGAGCTGTCCAAATCTTTTTCAATGAAAGATTTAGGTGCTGCAAAGAGGATACTTGGTATGAAAATATCAAGGGACAGGACGAAGAAGACAATAAAGCTATCTCAAGAAGATTACATCAAGAAGGTACTAGAAAGGTTTGCAATGCAAAATGCAAAACCAGTTTCTACACCTTTGGCTGGTCATTTTAAACTAACGAAGGATATGTATCCAAAGACACAAGAGGAGATAGCCTATATGTCTAAAGTTCCATATGCTGCAGCGGTAGGTTCTCTAATGTATGCTATGGTCTGGACAAGGCCAGACATTGCACATGCAGTGGGAGTTGTGAGTAGGTTTTGGACAACCCAGGTAAAGAGCATTGGCAAGCTGTGAAGTGGATACTTAGGTATCTAAAAGGGACAACAATAAATGCTTTGTATTTTGGAGGAATTGATATTTTTCTAGAAGGGTATGCTGATGTAGATATGGCAGGTGACAAAGATACTCGAAGGAGCACCACTGGCTATGTGTTCACGGTTGGAGGCACAGCAGTAAGCTGGGCTATAAAGCTGCAGAAAGTGGTTTCACTTTCTACCACAGAAGCAGAGTATGTAGCAATGACGGAGGCAAGCAAAGAAATTCTATGGCTTCACAGATTCTTAGAAGAGCTGGGATTCAAACAAGACAATTGTGTCTTGTACAATGATAGCCAAAGCGCTATCCATCTTGCAAAGAACTCAGCCTTTCATTCAAGGACAAAGCACATTGAGGTGAGATATCACTTCATACGCACTCTTTTGGAAGAGGGACAACTAAAGCTAGGAAAGGTGCATACAAGTGAAAATCTTGCAGACATGTTTACAAAGGTGGTCAACAAGGAGAAGTTGAGCTTTTGCTCATCTTCAATCGGCATTCAAGGATAAGAAGCTAGAATGGAAAGCAGTGACAGGTTTGGTTTGGAGATCAGTCTCCAAGTGGGAGATTGTTAAGTATGGAGCCTTGATTTACCCTTGTAATTTTCTGTGGTAAAAGCGCACATTTGTAAGGCCCCCATTATGAGGAGAAGCCATCGTGCGTGAAGGAAAATCACTCACCGAGAAACCAAAATTTTCACGCCAGAATATTATGGCCGGACGGCGGCCGAAAAGTGGTCGGAAAACAACCGTCGGTTGGCCGGTGGTCAATGGCCGGTGGCCGGTGGTCGGAAGTCAATGGCCGGTGGCCGGTGGCCGAATTCAAAAGGGGACTTGTCTTCTCAAGGGCGGTCACACATGGGTGGATTGAAGGATCCGATTTGGACTTATTCACACAAGGGCGGCTACACATGGCTGCCTCTCATAAGAGAGGGCAGCCCTTTTGGCCTATAAAAGGAGGCCATTTCTACACACATTTCATAGTGTGAAGTTGGTGCAACAAGGTGAGTGTGAGGTGGTGAGAGTGAAGCAAAGCGGGAGCTCCATTAAGGGTATAATCCCTTTGTAAACTACTTCTTGTTTTGAAGTACTAAAGCCATTGAGTGGCTGCTTTCCCGTGGACGTAGCCCACATTTGGTGAACCACGTGTGTGTGTACTCTCTCTCTCTCTCTCTACTCTATAATCTCGTGTATGTAAATATGTCTCTCTCCATTAAGTAATCTACTCCATTATCTATTTAGCTACGTCTTATTTCCTAACAGCCCTTAGGGTGTATCACTTGGTGCAAGCTTGGCTTGATGGGCTCGTGGGCTCCTTGGGGAGAGATGGCGGCTTTTCCAGCTGTCCACACTATCTGGCTAGGCGGTTGGTCCATTCCCTTGGTCAAAGGGTCACCGACACCTCATTTTATGCCAAAAAAAGGCAAAAAATGAGCCAATTAAAAGATGCCTACCAAGAGAGCCTTGTTGGCTGAGAAGAGAGAAATTTTTTTTGGGATAAAAGATAAGGAAGCCCCCCATTTTAATACCTGAAACACTTGCACATCTTCTAGAGAGCTCAATTTTGATCAAGAAAGAGTGCACCCCCGGTTTCGAGCGGCCATAACTCTTTCACCTTTCATATGTTTGTTGTCTCTGGATACTCTACGGACATCTCCACGAGACTAGCTTTGCCATGATGTCCTCAATTTCTCCTAATTTTAAGTGTGTTCCATGATTGAAGGTTTTTCATGAATCTCTACAGGTGTTTATCATAGGTATTTTCGACGGCATAATAGTTCTTCCTTTTGATGGTGTGATTCGTGCAAGGCTATAGAGGCTCTCATTTTTCTTTTCGTTTGCACCTAACATCATTTTGGTGCCCCCACTGAGGAGCAAGTGCTCCCATGCTCCAACTCTTGTGAAATATGTCTATTCTGTAGGGAGAGAATGTAAAGGGGATGTGGGTCCTTATGGACAACCGCCTATGTATGTGCAAATCGTGGACAACACTTGAGGTGGTCGTATAAATGGATTGCAGCCTTTGGAGGGTCGTGAGGTTTTGTGAAGCCAAGCACTGGGGGCCGAGTTACCGAGTGTGAGGTGGATTAGGTACTGGAGCAATCCATTGACATCCCTTGATCTTTCAACGTCACATGTAAGTGTTTTTTGTGGAAATCAAACATGGCGGACGAGTTTCCACATTTTCATGGAATTGCTTACTTTTATTGAAAAATTGGAAGTTAATAGCTTACTACAAAATATATTAGACCAAGCTATATTGTTGCCGATGTTGTAATACAGTTTATAAGATGAGGCAAAAGTTTGGTTACAAAATCATGAAGAGCTGGTGGAGGCACAAACTCGAGGGGTGGTTTTGGACTACAATCGTGTGAAGCAAGCTTTTATGGCATAGTACATATCCATTGAAGTACCTGATGAAGTTTGGCATGAAATTTTGGGGACACTCAGAAGGCTAATCAAAGTGTTGTTGATTTTGTCATGCAGTTCACCCGTTCATGGGACAAATGGGTCCGAGCTTTGGGAAATGAAATCCCTCCATCCATGTTAAAAAAGGACCGTATTGTGGCAAGCTTAAAAGAAAGTCTGAAGTTCAAAGTTGAGCTGAAAAGGCCCGCTACCCTCGAGGAAGTAGTCACTATCGCTAGGGAGAAAGAATGGAAAGCTCAAAGACCTAATGAGTATGGGAAGGTAGTCCCTGTGCAAAATAATGGTAGCCATAAGGAGGAAAATCAGGCAAAGGCTAGAGAAAAACCTGCTCAAAAGGTTGCTAATACTGAACAGTTACAGAGCGAAATATGCAAGACATGATGACCATGATGTAGGAATTGCAACTCAATGTTCTTGGAGGTGGTCATGGTCGTGGTAGAGGAATGGTCCAGGCGTGTGAAGGTCAGCTCAATGCTAATGCGGGTCATGGACAAGGCGTCTTTGAGCCGCAAAGGAGGTTCATCCCTACCTGTTATAATTGTGGTGAACTTGGTCATATCAGCACTTATTGTTCAAAGCCAACAAGGATGGGAGGTGATATGTTTCCACTTTCCCAGTAGATTCCTAACATGGCTAATGATTATGCATTGTATATACGGGGAGATCAAGGTACTGAATAGGAAAATCAAGCCTTAACCTTTGGTGGTCATGTGGGTATTGTGCGAGTGGAAAAGAAAGATGCAGATATGTTGCCTGTAGGAAAAAGTGAGAGGGAAGCCTATGCCGCTCCATGTCCCAACAAAAAGAAGGGGAAAGAGAAAGAGGGTGAAGATGAAAAAGCTAAGATGAAGAGAAGACCTCGTAGACGGTTTGAAGTAGCACATTTACCTCTGGGAGAAGCCCAAACAACTTACAGTTGAAAGGAAGACCTGATTGCGAGGAAAGTAGATTGTACTTTTGGATAGTTGATGAATATGGTGCCCAAACTTAAAAGGCAGTGGAAGTCATTAGTGAATCCAGAGAAAGAGACGAAGCATGGATAAGTCATAGTGTTGGCTATGGGAGAGTTACTGACATTTGTCCTGTGGTGAAGGCTTGGCACAAAGGTGTGGGCATGGGAGAGGCCTACATTGATGGAGGTGCTCAAGTTTGTGCGATCACACAGTCATGTGTCGAGAGACTGGGTCTCATTACATGCAGAAGCTCTGGGTTTCGGATTCGACTAGCAAACCATGCCAAAGTGAAGTGTTTGGGGTTGATTAAGAGTTTGGAAGTTGAAGTCTTTAACATGAAGGTTATAGTAATCTTTCATGTTATGCCAATTGGCCTGGGAGCTTTTCCTCTCATTTTGGGACGACCTTGGTTAAGAGCTGTTGGTGCTGTGCAAGATTGGGGCAAGGTTACAATATGTGTGTATAGCAGGAAGGGTGAAAAGAGGGTGTTTGATATGATTATCAAGCAACCTTTGGCACTAGAAGATGTGAGTGAGAATGATGAATCCAAAGTTATCAATGAAAACAATTCGGAAGATTCAGAAGGTAGCTCTGCTTCCAGTTCCAGTGATGAGGGTGAAGTGTCATTCTTGTTGTTGCACGAGGAGAAGAGGGAAGTGGGTGAAATGTTGCAAGTGTTAGGGAATATAAATGCTTCAAGCCGTTTAGATCAACTTGAGGAGTTGATGCAGCCTAAACACGAATTGCCAGTGAAGAAAGAGTTGATTCAAAACATGCTGAGTGCCAATCTGAAACAAGGAGAAAGAAGGGAGTACTTAACAATGTTAGATAGGTTTCCAAATCTTTTCATGACTTCATATCAAGAAATAAGGGGTTTTGTTGGAGATCCTGTGAAGATCGAACTAGTTAAGGGGCAAAAAAGCCAATAAGCCAGAAACTAAGAAGGATGGGTAAGGAACATATGAATGCTTTGAAAGAAGAAGTGGATTAAATTTTGTTGCAAAGTTTATTGTGCCAGTTGATAATGCTGAATGGGTGAGCCTTGTAGTGGTCACTCCAAAGAAAGATGGGCGTTGGAGAGTTTGCATTGATTAAAAACCATCAAATGCAGTGACCAAGAAAGATCCTTACCCCTTAACTTTCATTGAGCAACTTTTGGATGCCGTCGGTGGCTTTGAAAGTTACAGTCTTTGTGATGGTTATTCATGGTATTTTCAACCTATCCTTGCTCCTGAAGATCCGAAAAATACTACTTTTATCAAGCCATGGGGTTATTTTTGCTTTTGTTGCCTTCCTTTTGGGTTGACAAATGGGCCTGGAGCTTTTGAAAGAAAAGTAGATTTGGTCCTTACCCCATTTCTTGGGAAGTTTGTCAAGGGATTCATAGATGATTTCTGCGTATACAGTTCAAGGAAAGAGCATGTTCAAAAACTTGAGATGACTTTTGCAAGGTATGATGAATATGGTGGTGAGTTGAACCCTAAGAAATGTCACTTGCACTTGGTGCAGCCAAGGATAAAGCTTCTTCGACATGTGATTTCAGAAAATGGGATAGAAGCAGATCCAGAGAAAATGGAAGCTTTGTTATTGCTGTCATCTCTAAAGGATACCAAATAGTTGGCCACTTTCATACAGAAAGTTAAATATCTGTTTTGTTTCATACCCTTGGCATCACAATTATTGTATCCATTGTAGCAAGTAGTTAAGAATGATCCCTTGGAGTGGACACATGACTGTGAAGTTTTTTTGATAGAGTCAAAGAAGTTTTGAGTACACTACCCATTATGCAAGCTCCTGACTGGGAAAAAGAGTTTTATGTTAACCCATTAGTGGGAGACGATGCCATTAGGGCCACGTTGTTGCAAAAGGGGAAGGAATCTCAATATATGAAGCCTGTTCATTATGCTAGCAGAGTGAAGACTCCTCATGAAAGAGATTACTCTAAAATTGAATTGGTGATGACCAATATGGTTTATGCTTGCAGATGATTCAGACACTACTTGTTGCAAAAGTCGTTCACTTTTCTCACTAGTTATTCATTGCTTCCTCAACTGTTCAATAATTCAAATATATCAAAAACAGTGATGAAATGGGTTATTGAACTTTAGGAGTGTTAGTTCACTTTTTTGGTGGAAGAGAGTACTCGGGCTACCCTGGCAGATTTACTCACTTATAAAGACACTCCTATTTTGGTTAAGGAAGAGGTGGTACAAAAGAAGAAAGTCGAGACTCTTGCCATATCTGATGCTTCACTACTATATTTTGACGCAATTGTCATTTATGATGCACAAGGAAAACTTGTAAGGAAACAAGGGCTAAAACTTGATGCAAAAAGTAACAATGAAGCAGAGTACATGGCTCTTGAAGGTGGTTTGCACATCTGTTTACAATTGGGAATTAGACGCTTACAGATCAAAGGAGATGCCTTGTTGGTCGTGAAGCAAGTATTGGGAGTATGGAAGAATAAGAATCCTAAACTGAAGAATTTATGCTTCAAGGTGAAATCGTTGCTCAAAATTTTGCGTTGAAGGCAAATGTCCCTTTATATCATGGGAGGGAAGTATTATCAAAGGAGATGGCTTTTATGTTAATAGGTGTTCTACCTGAAGGTTTACCATCCTCCAATAAGTATGATTTTATAACAAAATGTAGAAAGTAAAAAATGCTTGAGGATGTGCTTTACATGAAAGGAAGTGATTTGGTTTTACGTCATGTGTCCTAGAAAGAGGAAATTTACAAGATTTTGGAAAAAAATCACGAAGGATCTTGTGGAGGCCATTTTGCCATGAAGATCATGTTGCATAAAATTTTGCAAGAAGGCTATGTGTGGCCAAGCATTTAGCGGGATGTTAACCATTGGTGCAAGTCTTGTTTGCCTTGCCAGAAGGAGGGAAAGAGAATTTTGAAGCCCAATTACAAAAAACAATTCCAGCCTTTGACATGTTTGAAAAATGGGGTCTTGATGCTATTGGAACCTTACCCATGACTAGCAAAAGGAATGCTTACATTTTGACAGCAGTGGATTATTTGTCACGATGGGCAGAAGCTAAAGCTGTCAAATAGATTACCAGTAAGGAAATGGGAAAGTTTGTATATGAGCATATATGTTGCAAATTTGGTGTGCCATTAGAATTATTTTCTGATAGAGGACCGGGATTTAGAGGAGAGCTGTTTGATTTCCTATGCGAAAAGCTCAATACATAGCACATGTACATTTCTCCTTATTATCCCCAGTTCAATGGTCACAATGAGAGGTTCAATGAAGAGTTGGTGAAGATCTTGACAAAGATGACCCAGACACATGGAAAAACTTGGGATTCAGAGTTGCCTTGTGCATTATTGGCCTACAAAACTGTTATCAAAAAGAGCATAGGGTTTCTCCTTACCACTTGGTCTATGGAAAGGAAGCATTATTGCCAATCGAGGTGGAGATTCCTGCACTCAAATTGTTGTCATTGGGAAATGAAGAGCAAACAAATACTTGGCAGAAAAGGTTTTTGGATCTAGAATGTGTGATTGGACGAAGTTTTAGCTTTGAGCTACTATGAAGAAGTGTCAAAGAAGGCTCAGCTAAAAGCTAATGAATGCATAAAGGATAAGGGAATTGAAAAGGGTGATCTTGTATTGAGATACAATAGTAAGTTGGACAATACCTTTCAGAAAAAGTTTCAAATCAAGTGGGAAGGTCCTTTTACTGTTCTAAACAAGTTTGGCAATGGCACATATCACTTGGCAGATTTGAGTGGTGCACATCATAAATATTGTGTTAATGGTTACAGATTGAAGAAATATCTGGCACGTTTGATGACATTAGTGACAGATGAAATGTTGTCAATGGAGGAACACAGTGTGAAAACATTTGAGAATGTAAATGAGGTTTCTGGGAATGAGCTATAGCAGTTGTTCAACCTAGAAACCTCTGCTTGTCATGAATGATCAAGCAGGCTAGGGGGGGTTGGCAAGCTATGTTAGACATTTTTTGGATGAGCATAAAGTCACTAAGTCATGCCAAAAAGCTTGCCCACTAACCTCGTGTATATATGTGTATATAGTCATGCAAGTCTTGGAAGTGACCGTGTAAAAATTCATGTACAAAGATGTGATTTTTCTAGGCTTGGATGCTGATGTTTTGGGTTGTTTGAGTCTTCAAAACATGGTTTTTAATAAGTATTTTCAGCCGTGCTTTATAGCTCGTGAATTAGACTTGTGCATCATGAGTTATGAGCATCCGAATTGGGCGGTCTCAACTTAGAAAGTGATTGCAGGTGCATGTGACAAAGGCAGCTGGGCCAACTTGAAAATTTGAATTAGAAATTCTGAGGTTTGAGATTTCTAGAAGTAGCCGAGATGATGGCTGAGTCGTGTGTTACAGTGTGTCATTCGGTGACCGGAGCAGCAAGTTATGCTTTGGGAAAAGCGTCCGAGAAGTTATCCTGCTTTGAGAAAAATCTGGAAATTTGTTGGGCACAAGGGGTTTGGGAGGATTGAGGAGGAAGTTGCCATGTGGCATGGGAATTATCCCACATGGGAAGGGAAAAGGGGACAGTGGGGGGTATATAGCCTAAAGGGGGAGTGCCCTTAAGGTGTATCACTTGGTGCAAGCTTGGCTTGATGGGCTCCTTGAGGAGAGATGACACCTTTTCCAGCCGTCCACAGTACCTAGCCAAGCTCTTGGTCCACTTTTTGGTCATCGGACACTTGTGCCCACCCCATTTCCTTGGTCAATGGGTCACCGACACCTCATTTTGTGCCCAGAAAAGGCAAAAAATGAGTCAATTAAAAGATGACCACCAATAGAACCTTGTCGATTGAGAAGAGAGAGAAATTTTTGGGATAAAAGATAAGGAATCCCCCCATTTTAATAGCTACAACACCTGCACAACTTCCAGAGAGCTCATTTTTGAGCAAGAAAGAGTACACCCCCGGTTTTGGGCGGCCATAACTCTTTCACCTTTCATCTGTTTTTTGCCTATGGATACTCTACGAACATCTCCACAAGACGAGCTTTGTCATGATGTCCTCCATTTCTCCTAATTTTGAGTGTGTTCCATACTTGAAGGGTTTTTCATGAGTCTCTACAGGTGTTTATCACAAGTGTTTTTGGCGGCGTAATAGTTCTTCCTTCCAACGGTGTGATTCATGCAAGGCTATAGAGGCTCTCATTTTTCTTGTCATTTGCATGCTAACAATGTGGCAAGGCAACTTGGGACCTGCATGGTTTGCAACTCTTTTAGTACCAAACAAGGGCGCCATGGGATGATTTTCCACTTTTGCTTCATCATCGAGCGCACTCGAGCTTCTCTTGGTTCGACACGAGCTCTCCTTTCTCCCTCAGTGCTGTTGCTCGTTGCCCGTTGCCCGCCATGCTTCCTCTTCCCCCATTCACATTATGTAAAAGAAAAACCCTTTGTAATTTGTTTAAATGGATGGCCCTTTACATTTTAGGACGAGTGGCCCTCCAAGGGCACAACATTGGGCATACACTTTGACGAAAGCATTGCCTCGCACCACATCGATTTTCAGCAGCCCTTGACTGGCAATATCGTCGCAAATTTTGTTGTCCATATCAACATCTCAGATAGTGCCACATGTCCAAGAATAGGTGATTGAATTTTACGAAAGGCCTTCCCTTCACATTTGGTTAAAACTACCCGAAACTTCCTCGCCACAGCCATAATGGAATCTTGTAACCAACAGTTCCCCAAGAGATGACATTGTTGAATTGAAAGCTCATCAAAAACTTTATGTGCTTCTCTAAGGCACCAATTTCGAGATATATCCATTGCCTTGCAAAACATTGGGTCGCTTATCAATCAAGCATTGCAAGTACAAATTAAAGCATTGCCAAGCACAACACACTTTGCATATATCTTGGCCAAAGCATTGCCAAAGCACCATGTCAGACATATATCTGAACAACAATTGTGTCGGGCACAAGTTCCACCTGCTTATCCAACTATCAATGCACTGCAAGAGATGACATTCCGGTCAAGATACTCCTCAAGCACCTTTTCTACCACACTCCAAAACCTGGATGAAGCCCAAAAACTCTCAAATGGAACAATAAACGAGGCGACCAAAGTGGTACGGGACTAGCCCCCAGTGAAATATATACTGGTAATATCTCGACAACCAGAACTCCGATTGCCGATTTGGAAAGATCAACACGCTCCACAAAGCGAGCACTTTAGACCCATGCATTCATATCAACTTTGAACGTTCATAAGTAGCTGCCCAATCCGGTACAAATTTACAAATCATCCTAGATTCAAGTTTCCATAACTTCCTTACCGTAGCTCCAATTGATAAGCCAAAAAGGTAGGCATGGAGAGTATGTCAAACACTACAAATTTGACTTATAAAATCACATTTTGGCAGCATCACTACAACTCTTTGCAGGCAGTAGCTCCATTTATAGGCACCAGAACCCACATTTATCATACATCTCTGTCCTCTCGGTGACATAGCAGCTGCTAACATTGTTCGTAAGTTTGGCAAAACCTCAAAAAAGTATGCAGATTTGCATCTTTCACCTCGTGCTCGCAAAGTGGCACAACAATGTCTCTAGTAAACTATCCGTCTTTGGGAACACAAATAGATTTGGTTAGGTATCTAAAACATAAGGGGTGTTTTCTTGTGCTGCTTGATGTGACATGGTGAATTTGGGCTATGTGTTGGATCCGATAGGGTGCACTCTCGTTGCTAGTTGCTCTTGCCTCTTGTATTGTTTTTCTTTTTGCATTTTTTTGTTAGTATAAGTATAAGGCTATGTATATAAAGTCCCTCAATTAGATGTCAAGGAAGTAAAATTAAGAGGATAGGAATCCAAAATACTGATGCAAGTGAGGATTCCCCCCTTCCTTGGGTAGATCATACTCTTGGAAAAGTTGTCATCACCACTTGAAACCAATTGTTCTAGTTTGTGATGGGAGGTGACTTAGGCCAATAGGTTCTCGCTACCCCAAGTGCCACATCGAGGCTCTCCCATGAACGTGCCTGAAATGTTTCAGTAGTCGGTGGTTCAATAGATGCTGTCTTGGAATTTTTTATGTTTTCCCTTGCGTTTCACAATGGTATGGGGAGGATGTGTAGGAGCTTTTTTAGAAAGGTATGAATTAGATGAGGAACTAGAAGCTTCCTAGGACTCTTCCCTTCTTGAGCTGAATGTAATAGATTGAAATTGCTTCGGTTTCCAAACTAACTCTGGAACAAGGGTAGGGTATTGTGGAATCTTCCCTTTGCCACAATCCTCAAATGAGATTGGGGTTGCAGAATCAAATTTGCGTTGTGTGGCGGGTGAGATAGAGGAAGATACTGATGCATGGTTTTTAGGACCCCTTCTGAAGATGCAATAAAGGCACAGTCAGTTGTTGGGGAGATGAGGATACTCTAGTCCAAGGGATCTCGAAAGAGAAGAAAAATCTACTTCACAAGCACCAAAGAGTAAAAAGTGCCATGGATAGAAGATACGTGGGAACGAGCTCTTATGCATGCCTACAACCTATATCTTACAGAATAGCCCATTCTAGGTGTGAATTTCTAGTGAAATTTACACGAGGATGTTCGTGTGGACTCACAGCACAGCATACTCCGTTTTCACTTTTTTACCGACAGTAAATATTTTTTACCACAATAAATATTTTTTACCTGCAGTAAATATTTTTCACCTACATGGTAAATACAAATCACTTTTTACCTACAGTAACTTTTTTTACCCATGGTAAATATTTTTTACTGCACCATAAGTATTTGGTAGGTAACAGTTCACTGTTACTAGAAGCAGTGATTGGGCATCAACAATGCAGTTACAGGAGGAGAAAAGGGGAAAATCTTATGGTAAAGGTGAGTCAACAGGGATAAAGACTTTTGAGTTGAAAAGAGACATGCTGATTTTTTCAAAGAACACATGTCAAAAGAAGCCATGGTTGAGGATTTTTTGAGAATTTGATATTCAGGAGGACCCCCGCAGGTCCCCCCCTGACATGTGCAGAACCTCCAGTTTCAACAGCCACCTACCTGCTCTTAAATGCTGGTCAAGGCCTTATCCCCATGTGTCACAATCAGAAAAATCAGCATTTACCCTCCCCTCTCACATCACTCTAGAGAATATCTTGATGGTGACATATCAGGTGACCTCAATCTGTTGACCACCCTAAGCAAAAAGTAACCCCAATTAGCGGATTTAAGCATGTTTATCCCTAATCCTAAACCCTCTCAGAAACCTATATAAGGAGGCCTTCTCTCACTCAAAACACAACACTTCACCCACTTCACCAAGCAACGAAGCTATGACGACATTGCTCACAACGAGGAGCTATGGATGGAGCTCTACTCTCCCTCCCTCTAGTATGCTACATTACTAGCCCTAAAACCTAAATAAGGAGTCTTCTCTCATGCTCCATGGCCACCATCCTCGCCATCATTCTCTTAGGTATTGATGTGTTGCTAGTAGGATCATACCTACTTGCTGGGTTGATTGTTTTTGACAAGGGATTATGCCATCCTTGGCTTGCTTCTCTATATCCTTGCTATGTATGATCAGATGCTGTTGTATTGTTAAGCTGATGTCTTGTGTATATATATGCTGCATAAGGTCCCTAAGCTTCGTTTCTATGTGTTTTGCCATATGTTTTGATGCCATCATAATGCCAGAAGTCTCACTTGCCTATGTGCACTATGTGTGAGGTCCCTAAACCTCTTAATTTAGGGTGGTGCCCCCTTTGTTTTGTTCTTTGCTTGTTTGCATGAGGCGTGGTTTGTGGAGTGTGCACGAGTACAGAGGCCACCCGATTGCACTGCTCTTTTTCCCGCTATCAGATACCTTACGTTTAGGGACCCAAATTTGATCATTCCATCATAGTATTCTTGGGCATCTAATAGGGTTTTAGGAATCCAACATGATGTGGTCTTGACTTTCTTAGAGCGCGCTATTGATTTTCAGAAAGAATGTTTTCTTGAAGTAGGTGGAAGAGTTGAAGGACTTGGAAATGAGGCCTTTAGGACCCATTGATATGTACTCTTAGGTAACTCAAGTTGAGTCCTTGTAGGATCACTGCTTGTTGCAATGATGGGAATCAATACGTTAGGTTTGTGGGAAACCAATGAGGATGACTTAACGACTTTGGTTTGTGAATGTTGGTTAGCTTGCAATTTTACCGGAGTCAATAACGTAGGTGACCTTTCTTGAATGATAGGGAGAAGATCTTGTTTTTTGTGTCGTGACACTCCCAATCCCCCATTCAATAATGCATTTGGTTGCCAACATCCACTTGCATCCTAGGCCTTCCATAGTTTCAACATGCATGATTTTTTTTTTTTGGCCTACACTCCCATTTTCATAGGCAACAAGTGTTTGAAGGACTCCAAAAACAATGGTTTTCTTCTTATTAATGCCCTTGACTTGCATGGTACTCGGAGATAGGTGTGGTTTTCCTAATTGGCACCATACTCCAAATGACATCAAATTATGTTGATCTCCCGTATCTAACAAGGCATTATACAACACTTTCCCATAGGGGTTTTTTAGCTCAATTGAATACCGTAAAGGTGGCTTAGATTTTAATGGATCATCATTGGTTTCCTCAAAAAATGCTTGTGTGATTCCCAAATTAGCCTCTCATTGGCGTCTAAGACGTTTTTGGGATCATGCATTCCCTCACTAAACGTCCTTTCAAACAAGGAAGGTGTATGCCCACTTTTGGATGTCTTGTCCTCACTCTCTTCTTGGATGATATTGGGTATGGCTAACAATCTATGCTTTGTGTGGTAAGGATGGACTTGCATGGAAAACACTGTGTCAAAAATCTTTACATGTCCAAATTTTGGTTCTAGCTTTCTTTGAGTCTCCTCCACCAAACCCTTAGGTAGTGAACTCACTCAATCTCCTCTATTGGGTTTGGGTAGGTTCCAATCTTCTTCTTGCAGTTTTCCTCTTTTGGCCCTCGTGGCTTATCTTGGGGGTTCCTGATTGGATTTGGAAACACTTGTTGCATTTTCAAGGATTCTTTATGGCTCTCCCCAATTGGGTTTCTGTTTGGCTCCATCTCATGGTGTTCTTTGTTGGCTTTTCACCTTGCGGTAATGGTCTTGGTTTTTGTTGTTTCAATAGAATCTGAATCATCCTCGGGTCGTTCATATACACAGGATCATCTCTTGTCCCTGTGTTTGTCTTGGAAATTGGTTTTGAACTTCCGGTATTTAGCAATCTCTTCCTTCGTGTTTTCCTTTTCTTTGCTCGGGCAATTGATGTAGTGTCTCTCTCTTCAAGGATAGGGTTTAAATTTTGGAGCATTGATCGTGCAATCACATTGGCGGATACAATGGGTGGTACTGCTGATGTCCCACTAACAATTTTGACCAAATTCAAGGGTGTGATCTTTGTTGCATCTAGGTTATGGGGGCACTGTGCAATCAAATGATCTATGCCACAATGATTACATGTGAGTACTGGCATTGCAAAAGTGCTCCCCTGACTCGTTTGCACTTGTGTGGCATTGTTTTGTAGCCTAATATGACATTCAATTATCCAATGTGGTCCATCACACTCGTAGCATTGAAGAGGTGGTCTCCTAGCCATGAGGTTGATGTTTTGACCTCTTACTGCAAGAGCAGCTGCTTGATAAATAGGCTTGACTTGCCCCCAACAATCTTCCATGTATTATATAGGAAACTCTTCAAGAGTATCCATCCCATAGGCAATACTAGTGTCTATTTCTTCCTCATAGCCATCCAAACAAGCACTAGATTGCTCACAACCCATATGATTCACAAGGGTGACTCTTGGATGTGGGGGCTGCAATCCTAGCACTGGAGGTGGTAGCGGTGTAGCTTGAACAACATTTTGGACTCTAGGAACCATGTGTTGTGATAGTTGCTCAAGAGGTGGGGCATGCATCAATGCAAGAATTCGAGGTGAATCCGTCCAGGTGAAAGGTGGTCTATTTGCCATCACACGTTTGAACATTATGCAATCCTTATCTTGGTGACTGTACCTACCACATGCATTGCAATTCCCGTTGAATTTTACTCTAAATATAGGGCATTCACTAGTGCTATGTGGACAAAAGCAAACTAAGCACCATTGTTGTTCCCTTCTTGGATACATATGATTGTTTTGTGGAGGACGATTATCTCTAAGACTTTCTTGAATTGAATTGGTGAGATCCTCCAAGGTCATCTCAGATATCTTTCACTCTTGAACAATAGGATTTATGGTCATTAGCTCATGCCCCGATGCTGGGGAGGTACTAGAATTTGGATTAGAGGACACTCTTTCCCCTGCAACAATCATTAAATTGTCTTCCAATCGGATTGCATTGGTAGTGACTGCCTCCCAAGTAGTAATACCTCTAATGACTAGGTCAATATAGATATTTTCATGTTGCAATCCTCAGAGGAATCTACTGAGCAATTGGTTATTATTGAAACGCTCATTTACAGGACAACGAGAGTTTAAGTGCTTTAGACGACTTATAAAGCCTCTCACTGACTTGCCTTCCTCACGTTCGGCCTTTTGTAGAGCTAAGATGCTACATCCAAAGCACACCTTCTCGTATGTACTCCTTCAGGAACAATCTCCAAAGAGTAGGGTGAATCGTTTTCTCTTCCATCCTTGAGATCCTATACCAATCCCCATCCTTCCCACTCAAAGTCAAGGTTAAAGCATTGCACTTATGTAGTTCATTGTGTTCTCCTAGGGAATCACATACTTGTTCAAATACTTCGATGTGATTTTGAGCATCTTCGTCCCCATTGAATTTTTGCGTAAGCTTTGCAATCTATACCGCTTTACTCCTAGGTTTTCTCTCAAGTGCATGACACATATTCTTAGCAATAAATCGGCCTGTCAATTTAGCAAATGCTGCGAAATCACCTATGTGGGAGGTATGGCTGGTGGAGGCACTCCTGGAATCATATGTGGGACGAGGGTGATTACTGGCCTTGGCATATATGTAGCCGACATAGGTTATGGAATATGACTTGTCATAGGCCCACTCGGACAAGGGCTCAAGAATGGCACTCGTGGAGCATATGCTATTGGTACAATCGGAGGTGTAGGATCCATGTGTGCATAAGTGGCTATAGGCACGCACGGTCGAGGCCCACGAGAAAATGTCAAGCAACCAAGATACCAAAGAATGGAGTCATTGGTTCCAATTGTTGGATACATTTTGGAGGGCGAGTTTTGAGAAGGTTTCACAAATGCTTGAAAGAGGAGGCTCATGTAGAAGGAAAGTTTGTAACTCTTCCTAGAAGGCACCTTCTATCAAAGAGGAGAGGATCAAGTGCTCACAAGAGTATTGACAATCAAGGGAATTCTAGCCCTTCTAGATGGTTTGCATGAGAAAGCATGTTGTGGTCATTTGGCCAAAGAGCTAAACGTGAAGAAGATTTTGCGTGCAGGGTATGTTTGGCCAAGCTTGCACATTGATGTTCAACATTGATGTAGAAGTTGTCACACTTGCCACGTAAATGGAAATAGAAGGTTGGTCCATGGTCCAAGGCAAATAGTGCTTGCAAATGGACCCTTTGAAAAATGGGACATTGATGCTATGAGTCCACTGTCTAAAATGAAAAATGGTAAACTTTACATTCTAGTGGCTGAAGACTATATGACTAGGTGGATAGAGGCTCAACATGTAGCAATGATAAATGAGAGAATAGTGAGTAGGTTTGTCTACACTCACATTTGTTGCAGATTTGGCATACCTTTGGAGATTGTTTCTAATAATGATCTAGGGTTTAGGAAGGTCTTTCTCACATAAGTTTGTGAAGAGCTACACATTCTACATTGTCACAACACACCCTACTACCCCTGGTCAAATGGTTTGGTAGAGAAATCAAATGGAGTCATTGTAGGCATCATAAAAAAGATGGTGAAAAACAAGAAAAAGTTGTGGGACAAGTTCTTGGATGGGGCATTATGGGCATAACAAAACACATACAGGGAGGCCATAGAGTTCACACCATTTCACTCGTTCTATGGTCAAGAGGCTTTGCAACTAATTGAGCTCAACATTGCAACAATGTGGCTTCATGGAAAAGGGACATAGAGTTACCAAGATGCATGGGTAGATTTCCTTCTTACCTTAGCCGAGCTTGAGTGGAAAAGAGAAGCATCTTACAAGTGCTACAAGAGGAAAGCTACACAAGCAAAGAAGAGGCTCAATAAAAAGGTAAAGGAAAAGGGTATCATAAAAGGTGGGCTGGTGCTAAGGTATGACAATCGTCTCAATAATAGGTTTGATGCCAAATTCAACAGCAGATGGAAAGGCCTGTATGTGGCCAAGAGGGCTTTCCATTCAAGTTACTACCATCTCATGGATTTGAATGGCAAAGATAACTCCAAGAAGGTAAATGGGTATCGGCTAAAGCCCTACTTGAGTCGAATTCTACCGAAAGTTTTGCAAGAGCATCATCATGAAGTTACATCATCACGTAAGTTTTGTAGTTTAGTAGTTCAAGCCAAGTTGACAAAGAACTACAAAATGAAAATTTGGCTAAGGCAAAAAACATCACAGAAGGCTTGAAACCACTCTCATTGGAAAATATGCCTTTTGATGGTACATGAATGCACCACCATCTTTGGGGAGGACTAACAAAGCCATTTTTTGGCTATTTGTATTTATCAAAGTGATCTACCTCACCCAAGCAAAATCACCTAAACACTATGGCTATCCTTACTTTTTCATTGGACATAGGTGTTGGTGCAGCCAAAGCTGGTTGGTGCTATGAAAAGGCCTATGCAATGCTATGGGCGCCTACGGGTGTAAGCTGGAGTGCTAGAGCAAGTAAAAAAGACCTAGGCATGTAAGTGATAGCGGAGATGTATGCTTAATGTGGGTTTTCAGGCCAAAAGCGCTCCAAAAAGGGCCAATTGGGATGGCAGATTTAGGTGACCAAAATGATGGAGATATGCCCTTGAATGTAGTGTTCGAAGGGCTCTAAAAGTTGGTCCAGATGGCTCCTCAAACGAACCTGTAGGGTGAAGGATAAAGCAATCAAAATTTGGAATGCTTTGCAGATTCTCAACGAACAAGGTAGGCAAGGATAGTGGCCAGAGTTGGTATGAGTGGATAGATGCAAAGTGCTTGAGTTGTGGAGCATGTTGGTCCTTTCAGATTGTCAATCAAAGTCCAAACAGAAAAGTTCTGGCCAATCAAAAATTTGTCAAGGGCCAATTATGGGCCAAATTGACTGCATTGGTTGGCATTCCATCTAGCATTTTCTTGGGCCTGCCAAAGTTCTGAAGAGTAGTGTACATCATATGAAGTTAGCTTGATTTGACGGCACGACAAACGGGATCTACAAGATACTGCAAGTTGAAGTTGGGTTGCATTTGCCCGAGGAGCGGTGACATATGGGTTTTGCCAATTTTGGCCGGCACCCATGGGGCAAAACATTTTTTGAAGGAAAAGTGTGCAAAGGAGCAACGATGGCGCCATCGTTGCCCCCTTGAGTAAAGGGTGCTCATGTGTCAAAGAGAGAGGGTAATGCCCTTCAAAAAATTACAAATGAGGGTATCCAGATCGGCTAATCAAATGTGAACTTCCAAAATCAAAGAGGGCTCTCTATAAGAGAGAGAAAAAAAAAGGTTTTTTGGGGCTACTTCAGGGGATTCTTTGTCTTATATGGGAGGAGGCTTTTTTGGCCACCATGGAGGTATGTGCCCATGTCTGAGGAAGCCATAGGGAGAGGCTATTGAGCTTGTGTTTTTGCAAGCTGGGTGAGGCTATGGCAATGTAAAGAAGCTGTACAAGTTCTTTGTTGATGAATCAAAGTCCCACCATTGAAGTGCATCTTTGTGTCACGTTGAATCCCCTTCCCCCTTTTCTTCTCTGCTTTGTTGCAAGTGATTTTGGGTGTGTGACGGTAGTGCTGCCCCCCCGATGTAGTGTGTGCACAGAGAGAGAGAGAGAGAGAGAGAGAGAGAGAGAGAGAGAGAGAGAGAGAGAGAGAGAGAGAGAGAGAGAGAGAGAGAGAGAGAGAGAGAGAGAGAGAGAGAGAGAGAGAATGTGGTGTTTGTGTGCGGAAATCAATGACAATGGAGGGCCTTTGTAGGTGTGTGGTGAGTTGTGGTCCGCACAAGCGTGTGTGCATCGAGTTGAGTGCAAGTGTGCATTTGCTATGCGACTACGTGTCATTTAAAGGTGTTTTTTGAGAGGATAGGGGTGTTGTGAATACCCTGGGATTTAGAGAGGAATTTTTTGTATGTGCTAGGTGTGTTCCCCCCTCTCCCTTTCCGTCTTTTGGTGCCCCCGCTGAGGAGCATGCTGATTGCTTCTTGGTGATGTGTCCGTAAGCTGAAATATGGTAGAATACCGGCCCAATTTTCAATGGTGATGAAGATGCTGATGAATGGATAGAAGACTTTGAGTTGTTTATGCTATCAATATGGATGTGGAGTGATGAAGAGAAGCTGCAGATGAATGGATAGAAGAATTTGAGTTGTTTATGCTGTCAATACGGATGTGGAGTGATGAAGAGAAGCTACAGATGTTTCCATTGGTATTGTGAGGCAAACCAAAGGCCTTGCTTGATGGTTTGGAAGCTGAAGCAGATAGAGATGGATTGGTTTTTGGGAGTAGTTTCTTCTCAGGTTTAGAAGGGTGGTGTCGACTGTGGAAGCGGATACAAGGATTAAAGGCCTACAATCTTGATGATTTTGTGGATAAGTTTGACGCATGCTAGAGGGATTTTGTGGCTGCCACCCAAGTGTTCAATGTAGATTGTTTCAAGATAGAGAAGTTTCTACCTTGCATGCACCCTTGTGTTCTAGAGAAGGTCGACTATGAAGAGCGGAGAAGCTATGCCAAGGCTGTCAGAATTGCCAAAATGAAGAGAAGGAAAGTGAAGAGAAAGGTGGAGTTAGGCTTGTTGAAGCCTGCAAATTATGTGTCTGTGACAACGCTAGGGTGTTCTATGGACCAATTGAGGATGCCAAATGTGCGAAGTGTGGATCCTGTTGGGGTAAGGTCTTTGATCTATTATGTTTCTTTGAGGTTGCTTGTTTGTGAGATGCCTATGCCGATTGTGAAGGAGCTCGTCAAGAAGATGAGACTTTTGTCAAAGAGAGCATGTACACAAAGGAGTTAGTAGATGCCAAGTGCCCAGTGCAGCTTGAAGAGGTGAAGCCTATTCTTGTGGAGTGTTTGTATGAAAAGGTAGCAGATTGTAGCCAAGTTGTAGGTGCCAAAGGCTTAGAGTTGGATGATGAAAGTGTGCAAAGCGGAGAAGATGGTCAAGTCCTGGTCAAGTGTTTGTGGAGCAACTAGAGGATAAGGATGCATGTACCGAGTCCACATCCTATGGTGAGACGATGGGCCCCAATGAGCTTGAATTGATGAAGGTAGGGCTACCTTGTTATGTGCATGAGGATAAGTTGATTGGCCATGTAATTGAAGAGCAGGTCAAAGTGTCCGAGCTCGTGGAGGAAGGTATGCAATTGAGGGTGCTATGCTGCACCCTATAAGTAGCTGTGGAATGTGCCATAGTGGTGCAACAAGTACAAAGCTTGGTTAAGGAGGACAAATCTGCTAAAGCTGTGGAAGAGGAGCATGTAGAAGAAGAGGGTCTACAAGAGGTGTCAGTGGAGCTGTGTGGCTCTATTTTCTTGGATGGTCTTGAGGCTGCAGTGTGAGGAGGAGTTGATGTAGATAGAGGGGCCTTTGGCGAAGGGACATGTGCTTTTGGTTGCACATGAAGAACAAGGGCAGGCTATGGGTGTGATAAAGCCATCAAGAAAAGTATGTGCCTTATTGTTGAAGGGTGTGCTTATGAATGCAACGGTGCAGTGGGTCGTTGGCCATTTGCAGGCGTTTGTGAAGGAGATCTCCTTATCCCTAAGGTCAAAATCCAGTTTTAGTGCGTGTATTGTGCATTGGAAACAAAAAAAGATCATAGACGGGCACGACTAAAAGCACACTTTATCGTGAGAAACTTACATTAAAAGAGAGAGCTTTTACCTACAAACACATTGGTATGCTCAGTACAGCAATGCAATACCGTATGCAAGAGAGACGAGAGATTGAAGAAACAATAGATAGTCCTTGAGCTGTTGCAACAACACTTACTCTTTATTATCCAAAGCTTAGACCTTAAAGTTACAAAAATTGGAATTTACACCTTAGCCAAGGTGTAAAAATGGATTCCTAGCTAATTGGGGCTCAATATAAGGTTAAGAGATTGCATAGAATTACAAAGGTGAAAGCCACTGGCCCCTTTAGATTCACTGGTACTCAATAATATTACAACGGCTTTGGACTTGCAGGATTTTTCAATAATAAAATGGGTTTGATTGCAATCATTAGGCTTGAAAAAGTGTGTGGAGTCCTGCTTGATGCTCTTCTTTTGCTCTTGTTAGCTGAGCAGCTAACATTCCCTCCCTCCTTGCCTGTGTCGTCCGCAACACAACTACTTAGGGTGCTAAGTAGTGGTCGGGCTTTTGCATCGCCATTCTCTTTTCTTGATGCTCAAGACCTTGTTGGTACTTGAGATGCAGCTCTTTGTATTCAGTGGACATGAATTGCATGTTGATTGCATTCTTCAGCTCCATTGCTGAATAGCTAACAAACCAAGCACGCAAGTTTGTGATGACAGGGCCAAAAATCTTTGATTTGTAAGTGAAAAGCCCATGTAGAATGCTTCTTCAAATGTCTACATATAATATGATGGGAGATGGACCTTGTGTAGAATCCATGAAGGACTTCTTTAGATGGTTGACCAGAGAGATCATAGCATAGACCTTATTTTCCTTTGAGGAAGGACATCCATGCAGCATCTATTTGTTTTGCCCTATGAACGGTTTGCAAACAAGTAAGGAGCTTCTTCACAATCTTTACTAGCAGAATACATGCCAAATCTTGGATCCCTTGAAATAGCTGTATAGTCGAAGTGAGCATCTCCACCATGTATGACTCTATTGGTCTGTTATTTGGAGGTGATGGAAACCTTGGGTAGTTTAACCAGGTTGGTCTTTCTGTTGGAGGATAAGGTGTTGTTGCCAATTTTTGACTCTCGGTACCGGGCACTACACAGGATCTTGTTTGATTAGTAATGGTGCATTTGTGAGAACAATGAGATACTTGGGATGCCGGTTAAGCCATATCTCATGCCATTTGGGGTGCTGTAGTGAAAGATTGGCATGGAGATCCTTGAGGAGTCTTTCTTTGATTTGGAGGACTTTGAATTTAATGAGAGGATAAGGGAGAGCTTGCTGATGCCACGTTTCATTGATTGTGCAGGGCGTGAGTAGATTGACATTGATTAAGTGTATAATTTGTTCTTCCCATTGCATTGCCTCCTTCCAAATGGTCTTCGTTTCCTCTTCTCTCTGCTTCTTCAAAACGGCCTCCTCCTCAGCAGTCAGGCTTTTTGGAGTAGGGAAAGGTTCTACTTCTGCTTGAGAAATTTCAATCTCTGGAAGACTGGCCTCTTCCACTGTTGGCACTTTCAGATCCATGAATTGAAGGGTATCCTTATCTTGCATTGTGGCAGTGATTTTCTCATCTCCTGACGTGGCTGCATGAGCCATGACAACTTCTTTAGCCTTGCGTAACTCCTTATTAAGCTGAGTAATCTGCTTTTGGTAGTTTTCTTCTCGCTGCATGAAGCTGATTGAAAATTCTCTTCTTTGCATCTGCTCAAGATTTAACTCCATCATAAGGTCTTTAACTTTTTGTTCCATTGCTTTGTATGCTTGATATGTGCCGTATAATGTGGCTACTACAGGGTTGCCAAGAGCAATGTATTTTGCTCTTGGCACCTGGCTTTTGATTGTGCCAACTGAGTATTTGCATTATTTACCTGGATTTGAAGCTGGTCGATTGTTGAAGTAGATTCCTGTAGAGTTGAAGTGGCCTCTGTGACTTATTGCTCTAGTTGCTGATTTATTGTCTAGAGAGTTTGCACATCCATTACTGTCTTTGTAGTTAGTTCATCCAATTCCTTTTCTTCAAAATCCATGGCTTCTTTGTATGACTCGACACCTATATTTGCCAAGTCTAGCCTTTCCTCATAGAGCCGCAGGTGCATGTATACACTAGGTAGATGTTGGTGGCGAGCATAGATTTCTTCTTTCCTTTTGTCTATCACATCGTGTGCATACTGCGTATATTCATCTATGTCCTCTAGATTCTCTATTGTTTTTGTGTTGCTCACTTTTGGCTAATTCATTTGTGTGTCTTGAGCCTCGGTGATTGGCTCATCTGGTTGGTTCAGCCTCTTGTTGCTTGATAGTTTCTTTGATTGGTTCAGTATCTGGTTCCATATTGTTAGCAATGAGAGTGGTCTCCTCTGGTTGTGGCTGTGTTGTAGTCTCTGACTATGGTGGTGCACTTGTGGGAGAGAAGTGTGTAACTTCTGTAGTAGGCTTGACTGGTTCTTTGGGTGAACCCTCCTCAGGTTGTGTATTGGCTGCTTCTTGTGCCTTAGCCTGTTCTCGCTGTCATTCTTCTTTATGGTAGAGATGCTCTAGGCCAGCCCAAGGATCTTCCTTTTCATCGAACATTGGGTGTTTGGTTCAAATTTTGATTCTTCTTGGAGATTGTTTCCACTTTTCCTCAAAATCTCCCTAAAGTCCACCTTTCGAGCTCGAAGGCTGCTTATCTCTCTCTCTCTCTCTCTCTCTCTCTCTCTCTCTCTCTCTCTCTCTCTCTCTCTCTCTCTCTCTCTCTATTCTGGCCACTCTTTGTG
The DNA here is from genome assembly GCF_014529385.1 of Adiantum capillus-veneris. NCBI lineage: Eukaryota > Viridiplantae > Streptophyta > Polypodiopsida > Polypodiales > Pteridaceae > Adiantum > Adiantum capillus-veneris. The sequence goes on along the minus strand of NC_140943.1, from coordinate 130,023,493 downwards.
CTGGTTCTTCACTAACCACTGTTGGCCTATGTTTCTTGGTCCGTTTTGCTTCATCCACCTTAGATTTCCTTTTTCTTTTCTTTTTCTTTCAAGAGGAGTGTCCTCCTCTTCTTGCACTTCCTCCTCTCTGTTACCTTCTTCTTTTGTTGATGCAAATGTGGGTTCTTGAGCTAGTACATCAAATAATTGAGTTCGCACTCTTGTTGCCACTGGTGGAGCCCGTGTTTGTACTTCTGGCTCCTCATCTGTCTTGTTGAGTAGCCATAAATTTTGCTCTAGGGCAGGCGGTAGATGCTCTACTTGGCCTATAGCGTGATAGGAAATTTTGTGTGTAAGCACTTATGGAGATCCCAAAAATGTGATGTTCTTTGGCTTCTTGACATGAGTGAGTGTTGTGTAGATGTATTGTGCGTGGTTCACCTCTATCATCCCCTCTTTCTTTGATTCTTGTGTGAAGGTGGAAGCCACAACATGATTGGGAACTGTATACCTTGCCGGTCTCTTGGCAGTGAAGTGAAAATGTTGGTGATAGAGTCGCAGTGCCGTCTCTATTTTCCTTTGCTTCAAATCCAAAAAGGAGAATGATCGGTTGGTGAAAATACTGTTGGTTGGTAATTGTCCCTCATAGGTTTTCCTCCTTTCTGAAGCTCAAGTGCTTCTGCCACTTGGTCTTTACTTATGTTAATTTTGATAGGAGAGCCATTGAGGTCAGATATGGTGGCTCGTCCTTCCTTAGTGATGCTGTGCAAGAGCTCATACGCTCTTTTGTACTTGACACTGTAGGGTCCATCTCTATGTAGTCCTTAAGGCCAATCTTTTCCCAAAGTGGTTGGATTGCTTGTTCTTTGATGAGGTCTCGAGCTTCCCTTGGTAGCATCTATACTTTGACTTTGGTTCCATGAGCACTCTTGAATGATCCATGGTAGACAATGACATGTTGGCTATCCAATTGGTCTTTTGCCAACCATGTGACATTTGCCACTCTCAAGGAGTCTTCCTCCAGCTGTGATATGGTGGGAGTTCATCAAATTTTTTCTTCATGGTATTTTTATTCTGAGAACTAACAATGTATTAGCACATTCAGAGATTAGACCATTCTAGCAAGTTACAACCAAGTAGAACAACTAAATAATAAAAAATGAGCCCTAAAAATTATAATTTTTGCAAAGTCTATCTTCAGCGTGCCTAAGATGCGGATGGGTGTAGGTGCATGTAAAAATGGTGTCAGATGGACTGTATAGAAAATATGAGTGCTGGTGGTGATCTGCAAGAATCTTGAGAGCTTTTGGACTTTTATGATGGGAGCTATGAACAATTATATGTCCACTTGACAACATTCTGTACTTTTGGTAATTGACCAAGTTAGGATTTGTCAAACTTGATGAAACTTGGGCAAGTGTTTAATGTGACCACTGTGAACATATCTGTGTATCACAGATGTAGCCATTCCTATCTTAGGTGTGCCTAAGATAAAAAGAGGGTGGTTTAGGGCCATTTCTTATTTTTGGTACTCTGTTGGGCTCTAGAGCTGATCTCTGAAGAGGTCTCTTATGTGGATACTATGTCAGAGCTAGAAGAGATCATGCAATACATGTTACAAAGTGGAACTGACATAGTTAAAGTACATTCAATGGACATGTATGAATAAATGGATTTATATGAAGCACTTACACATATAAAGGAGGATCTGGGTGAAGCAGTTGAAGTCAAGGGAAAGACAAAATATAAATCTGTTGCAAAGAAGGTGAGGCTGGTGGCTACACCTTTGCCAGAAGGAAGTGATGGAGTAATGGAGAAAGCTTCTCACCAGCCTATACTAAGAGATCCAAATTACATTGGCCATAAGTTTATTGATGAGACATTGAAGCATCTGAAAATTGGAGAGGACGATTTTCTTATTGAAGAGGAGATCAAATGCTTTCAAGAGATGCTTGGAAATCATGGTAAAGCCTTTGCTTTTGAGCCTGATGAGATTGGGTGTGCAAACCCAAATGTTGTTTCTCCTATGGCTATATTTACTGTTCCTCATATGCCAGGGAGTTTACACCTTATTCCGATACCCAAAGATCACTTGCCAAAGCTCATTGATTTGTTAAATGAGAAGATAAGGATGGGCATTTTGGAACCATCATGCACACCATACTCTAATCGGTGGTTTACTATTCCAAAAGAAGAATAATACCCTAAGGTTCATTCGGGATATGCAACTAGTCAACAAAGTAACAATCCGTAATGTGGGTATAGGTCCAATAGTGTGGATGAGTTTGCTGCTAAAGCCTTTGCAAGAAGATCTATCTATTGCATGGGTGATCTTTACGCAGGATATGATCAGTTTCAGCTTGCTTTGGAGAGTAGGGATCTTACTACAATGCGTACACCTCTCGGTTTAGTAAGGATGTGCACTTCTACCATAGGGTGCTACTAACTCTGTAGCTCATATGATGAATGGTATGAATAAGGTGCTAAGGGATTTTATTCCTCATGTTACTATGCCTTTCATAGATGATTTTCCGATCAAGGGATGTGAAGAAGGGTTGGAGGATGAGGAAAAAGACCAAAGGGGGTGCCGACAGTTTGTTGCCCAACATATTGCTGACTGTGATGCCATTTTATCTAGGCTTGAAGAAGTTAACTTCACACTTTCAGGGCCAAAATTCAATTTTTGGTGCTAAAGAGGTTTTAATTGTGGGGCATATGTGTGATCCAGATGGAAGATGACCAAGTCTAGCTAAGGTTGAAGCTATACAAAAGATAAAGAAACATGCACATCGGTCACAAACGTTTGGAGATTTTTGGGTGCATGTGTATTTTACGTATTTGGTTGCCACACTTTGCTCATGTTGTAGAGGTGCTTTATCAATTGCTAAGGAAGGGTAAAAGGTTTGTATGGGAAGAAGCTCATACAGTGGCCACCAAAAATTGAAAACAATGCTTTTTGAGGCTCCTACTTTGAGAAAGGTTGACTATAAGTGTAGAAGGCCAGTGATCTTAACCGTTGACACTAGCCCGACAGGTATTGGCTGGTGGGCTATAGGTCAAGATGATGAGTATGGTCACATGTATGCAGTCTGGTTTGGACCAAAAGTGCTTAATGCTCGTCAAAGAGGTTATCCACAAGTCAAGAGATAAATTTGGGATTTTTCTACTGCCCTGAGGTTTGACAAGGAAGATTTCATTGGTGATTCAGTTGTGCCAGAGACAGATTGTTTACCATTGATAGGGACGATTGCAAATTGTACTACTCCTAACATTGCAATGCTATGATAGATAACCTTTATTAAGTCTCTTAACCCAGAGTTTTGTCACATTGCAGGAAGAGATAACCCTATAGCAGATATGTTGTCAAGGGCCAGATATGAAGATGAAGAGGAGATGCTTACCACTAGTGATGATGTGGGCTTAAATTTCTACACCTCTTCTCATTTACATGCAAGCTGTGGTACTCATGCTTGTGTTTTTGAAGTCTTTTTGGAAGAGATATATGACGGAGAATGGATTTTGATCGGCCATTACCTAAGCACTATTACCAAGCAAGAGGGATGGAGTGATCAAGAGTTCAAGAGGATAAAAAAGAAGGATTATGGCTACTTTTTAAAGGATGGTCATCTGTGGAAGCAGCCAAAGCGTTCAAGAGGGGTACCGCAACGAGTAGTTTGTGATAAAGCAGCTCAACAACAAGTGATTAAAGAGGTTCATGAAAGCTTATGGGCCGGACACAGAGGGGTATGGGCAACTTTTGTCAAAATTAAGGACCGCTACTGGTGGAAGGGAAGGTACAAAGACGTTGCTCAATTTGTGGAGAAATGCTTAGTATGCTAGCAATATTCTAATGTTCGGCATCGAGACGGATTACATCCTACTTATCCACTAGTTATGCATTACAAGTGGGTAGTAGATTGATTACAATGCCAATGGGTGTTTGGTAGATGAGGTATATTGTTCTTGCTAGAGAAGATCTCACTAATCAAGTTGAAGGAAGAGCTTTGCATACAAAGGCTACAAGTGTTGTATGATTTTTTTTTCTTGAAGATGTAATTTTCAGGTATGGATGTGTTGGTAAAATCACTAATGATAGAGGAGAGCTAGATGCAGATGAAGCTCGTGAGTTATTTTCTTGATTGGACATCAAATTGGCTCTTACTATGGCATACAATCTAGAGGGTAATGGGAAAAGTGAAAGAGGGCATTTGCCTATTGTTAATGCTTTAGCAAAAGAATACAAAGGAAATATTGGTGATTGGCCTAAGCTTCTTCCTTTTGCTTTATGGGCTGATCGCATACGCATAGTTTAGTTACAGGCTATATGCCATTTGACTTGATGCATGGGTAGAAACCCATTATGCCTATAGAGGAGGCAGTTATGTCTTGGACCATAATGCCATGGTAAATAGATATGTCTACAAAAGATTTGCTTGCTTTACGTATTTGTGAACTTGAGAGGCGTCAAGAAGATATTAAGTAGGCAAAAGAAAAGCTCAAGGAGGTAAGGTTGAAGAATAAAGCAACATTGGATGAGAAGCATAGACTACGGCCTTATGTTATCAAGATGGAGATTGGGTACTTGTTTATGATAGTAGCTTAGAAAACCAATACTCTGCTATGTGGAAGATGGTCAAGCGGTGGTTTGGACCATGAGTAGTTTTTCATGTTTATGACAATGCAACATATAAACTATGTGAGCTCGATGGCATTGAGCTTAGAGTGCCTATTGCAAGGAAAATAATCAAACTGTTCAAGAAAGAGGAAGGTGAGTTTATTTTTGAGGTTTAAATCTTGGATCACCAGCCAAGGGATGATGATGATATGTATGCATCAGACAATGTGTCTGATGAAGCTTTTGATGATGCAAATTAAAAGTGAAGTTAGTTGGCACATGCCAGAGGATGTGTAGGTTCAAAGGGGTGGATGTCGTGCTGCTCCGCTTCCATGATGGAAAAAAGAGCAAAGGAATGCAAGTTAAGCTTCATTGGAGCCTACGCATTTACTAAGCAGTGATAATGGCTTGTTAATAGGCCAAGTTTAATGGTTAATGTATGTTAGATGTGGCTTTAAAGGGCCAAAAAATGCCTCAATGATGCTAAAAAGTAGTATGCTCGAGGTGATCATAGATGGAAATTATGACCTAGAACTGTAGTGCTTGAAGTGCTCTACCGGCCTATTTTACGGCTCGTCGATTGGAGCGACGGTGAAAATGTTATGGCTGTTTGAAGTTTGAGTCAATTTCTAAAAAAGATTATGCTTGAGGTGATCATAGATGGGAGATTATGACCTAGAACTGTAGTGCTTGAAGTGCTCTACCGGCCTATCTTTACGGCTCGTCGATTGGAGCTACGGTGAAAACGTTATGGCAGTTTGAAGTTTGCGTCAATTGCCATCCCATATTGGGAAATTTCAGCTGAGGGGATTAAAATGAAGTGGATGCATGGGCCTGAAGTGCTCACTTTGTGGAGCACATCAATCTTTTCAGATTAACGATCAAAGTTTCGGTTGCCAAGATATTAGCCGTTAAAGATTCACCGGGGGTCTATTCCTTACCACTCTGGTCGACTCGATTGGTGTGCCATCTGGGAGTTTTGAGCTTCAGCAAGGGTTTTGAATGCAGTAGAATAAGTGCTCGAGGAGAATCTTGTCCAAAATGTCATCACTTGCAGTGCATTGGTAGTTGGGTGTGCTCGGGAGGCAAAAATGGAGCTCGGCACTGCTTTGGTCAACAATTATGAAAACTCGGTAAGGTTTTGGCAATGCGTATACCAAATGTGGTGCCGTTACGAAAGCACATAAAGTTCTTGATGAGATTTCAATGCAAAAATTCCTCTATTGGAACACGTTGATTAGGGGATATGCCCATTGTGGTTGTGACAGGAAATCTTTGGCTTTGTTAACCAAATGCAAAGGGAAGGCCTTTGAAGAAATGCATTCGCCTGTGCTTGCATCTTAATGGCCTCTGGCAATGTACGCGACACTGCAATGGGCAACAAAATTCACGATGATATTGTTAGTCAAGTGCTGTTGGACAAGATGTTGTGCGAGGCAATGCCTTGGACAAAGTGCATGCCAAATGAGGTGCCCTTTGAGGGCCGCCCATGAAATTAAAAGGGTTGAACGGCCCTGGAAGGACCTTCCATAATCACCAAAGGCCAAAGGGCATGGCCACCCAAGGGGTTTAATGAATGTGAAAGGGGAAGAGAAAATGGGCGATGGCATGAAGGCAGGGCTCAAACAACGAGCTATGAGGAGAAGCATTTGCGCAAAGCAGGAGAACACTCGGATGAGCTCGCATCACAAGGCAAAGTTGCTCAGCACCTCATGGCGCCCAAGTTCGGTGTTGGTCCCGGCGGTTTTCGCACACTTGACATCCGCAGCTACCACATCATCAAGTTAGTGCCATGCCCCTAGCAACGACGGCACCATCGCTGCTTAGGGGGAGGGGATTTTTGAAAAGGGGAAACATAAGGAGGAAAGGAGAGGGAGATAAGGGTATTGAGGTAACATGAGCAAGGCGAGGAGAGGAGCTTGGCGCTTGGGAGCTTGGCCTGGTGAAAGGAACATAGAAGGAGTCGGCTTGGAGAAGAAGGCGGAACAAGGCTTGGAGGTGAAAGAGGAGCACAAAAGGTGGAAGTCGGATCTCGGCAAGGGTAATCTCGGGGAAGAGGATCTCAATGCTCTCTCTCGCTCTCTCTCTCTCTCTCTCTCTCTCTCTCTCTCTCTCTCTCTCTCTCTCTTCCTCAACCTCAACCTTGACCAAAGTGTGCAAGGATAAGCGGCAAAGGTAATGAGGGAAGGAGAAGGCGGGGAATAGCTTGAGAATAAGAAGAAGGGGGTCGGGATCTCTTGCTCTCGACATTCAAATAAGAAGAGAAAAGCAAATGAGTGAAAGGTATTGAGCAGAAGAAGGTAAGCAAGAAAGAAAGGTTGAAGCGGCTTGGCGAAGGTGGAACTTGGTGAGGCAAGGAAGGGGAAATGGAACAGTGGACGTCAGGGCTCAACTTGGGTAACGATTCGGAGCTCGGCAAAAAAGGAGCTCGACAAGGTAACGAGTCGGAGCTCGGCATGAAAAGGAGCAGTGAGGTAAGAAGGTGAGAGGATAATCCCTCTCTATCGTATTTGGGAAATACAAGGATGCCAGGCAGGGAATTTTTGCTAGATGTTTACTTCCTAATTAGCTTCAAAAGGCTCTAATGGCAGGCATAAGTGAAAAATTTGCAGTCCTGATATAATTTGAGAGGATTAAACTCTCTTAACTCTATCAATTCCATTAATGGCAACCAGTTGTATTCAATTCCACTTTGGCTAATCATTAGCAGCTTAAAAAATTCATATTGTCAATTTTTAAGCATTAAAAATGTCCTCAGAGTCTTTTGCCTCATGTCGTGCATCTTGTCTCTCTTATTTAATACAGTGAGGAGCCCGCCGGTGCTGACCTGGCTCACCTCACGAACCATTATCCTCGATAGCGCGGTAATACATGAGGATAAATATCTGCAACTATTACCACTACACAGCTTTTCAAAAATAAAGATGCTCATTTGGGCCATCCAATTTTGGATGGCCCAAATGAGCATCTTTATTTTCGACCTACATAAAACATATCAATTATTGAAAATTGTATAAATTGTTGGAATTACGGTTGCAGGAAAACACACACAGCTTGGAGAAGATGTCATAATAACTAATATCTAATTCTCCTAACTGATTTTCTCATGTTAAACTGATCATTTAATATGGGGAAGTACCAGGGGAGAAAAAGTTAGATTATTAGTAAAGCTAGCAGACTGGTCACAGTAGGGGGCCCACAGTAGGGATCCAAAGGGGTACCATCTGCACAAGAGAAATGTGCAATGTGCAATGAATGGGCTCCAAAGACCTTAGGGTTTAGTCCATTAAGACTTCCAAAAGGTTAAGTTCCAAAATTTCAAAGTGTAAAGTCCAATGGTCAATTGTAAATGGAATTGGATGATTTGTGTGTGTGCAAAAGGCCAATAAGCTAGAGGACAAAAGCAAAAACGTTTTGGGAAGATGACAAAGTTTAATAAAGACTACACACACACACACACACACACACACACACACACACCACCTAAGCTTACCCTTTCCACAAAGTAAAGAGGACACATGTCAGGCATGTAAAGAAACCCCCAATTCTTGCCTGAATCCTATTGGATGGGCACAGAGGTGGACCAATGAGAAATTAGCTAGTGTAAACTAAAATTTTATTTTTATAAATGCTCAAAAAATAACCAATAAGAAATAGTCTCCCTAAAAGACTATTGGACAGTCAAAAGGTCCAATGATAATTAAGCAGTTCCTAAAATTGCTTAATTCCTATTGGCCATAGGACTAAAAGGTCCAATAGCAAAGCAGATAATTAAATTAATTATTTGGCATTTACAAAATGGAAAAAAGGATGGACACTTGTCACAAGGCTCTTGACTGGGCCTCTCAAAGGCTATTGGCCAAATTATTTACGGGCCAATAGGAAGCCAGCAAGAGTAAAACTCATACTCAAATACTATTGGCTAGGCTTTTCAAGGGCCAATAGGAATGCAACATGAGTAATTGGCAAGGGGGGTCAACCAAGAGGAGAGAGGGGACTGTTTTGGAAGGGCATTATTCCACACATACTCACACAACTCATGTGTAGAGCAAGAAAATCATCTCCTTCTCCAAGCTTTAATGGAAAGCTCATCTTCTTCTCCAAGTTTGAGAATGGAGGCCTACACCAACAACTCTTGGATATGGAATGCAAATCCAACCAAGAGCTAAGCTTCAATGCCATGCTTCTCTCCTCTATTATCTAATTACTAAGCTAAACAAATCTACAAGAGTAATTAAGTGAGGAAATACTTCTTTCTCGTAAGAATACTCCTTCTTCCTCTAGATCTACTCTCATACCCCGCTAGCTCTCACCATCTTCGAAGGTGTGTGAGGTCTTGGGTCTGAGACCAACGAGTAACTGATGTTATGTGTTATCACATGTAAGTTTGGTGCATGAAGCTTCCATCTTCATAGCACCGACGAGTTTTTACCAAGGAACACAAAGAATTGTATTGTACAAAGTCTCTCTTAATGGGAGAAGTTATAATACAAATGCCTAAGGGAGGGGGGACCGGTCCATGTAAATCCGGTCCTCAATAGTTGTCAATTGCTCTATTTCTCTCTCTCTTTCAAGTATTGTTATGCCAAACTAATTAGGTGTTATGATAATGTTGTTATCTCCAACCAAGCACTCTTGTATGCTCATTAGGAATTTTCTCTTAATGAAATGCTCACTATGTTAAGTTATTTTTCGCTAGTTACAAGCTTTATAGACCAGTAATTGTTACAGAAGACAAAGGAAGCTCAAGGCACACAACAGAGAGTGTATTACTTAGTGTGCAATGGAAAGATGGATAGCTCTAGAACGATGGGCGTATATACAATGCACTGGGGAAAAGTCCTCCTAGTGAGGAAAAAAATGCCATAGCGGTCCTAAGTGTGTTCACACACATCACTACCACATGCATATCGTAACAAATCCCCCCTGATAGTGATGTGGTGAATGAGAGATGGCATATAGAGTAGAGGGAAGTACCATGCCTTGAACATGATCAGTCCACAAGGGGAGTAAGCCCAAAAGCTTTGCAAAAAGCCTCAAACTTCTCACAAGATAATGCCTTTGTGAAAAGATCTGCAAGGTTGTCCTGTGTTGGCACATAAGCCAAGCTGATCTCTCTTGATGAGAGCCTCTCCCTGACATAGTGGTAATGCACCTCAATGTGCTTTGTGAGAGCATGAAAAAATAGGTTCCTCGCAATTGCCAATGCACTCTGACTCTCAGTGTAGGTAGTGTCTTGTCCAACATCCAAATCAGCCATAAGGCGTCTGAGCCATACACACTCAACTGTAGCTGTGAAAACAGTCCTCTACTCAGCCTCACAAGTAGAAGTGGCCACACTAGGTTGCGTCTTGCTCAACCATGATATACATGAACTTCCAAGCATGAAACAAAAACCACTTCTAGACTCTTGCATGTCAAAACGACCAGCCCAATCTGAGTCTCAAAAGCATGTAAGTCTGGCGGAAATGATCCCCCCTTGGAATAAAACAAGCCAATATATAAAGTTCCACTCAACTAGCATAAAATCCTCTTGCATTGAGAGCCTGCCAATGCTTAGACCCTGGCCTATGCATAAATCTATTGACCTGTGAGACTGCAAACTGAATATTCGGCCTTGTGTTGCATACATAAATGAGGCATCCAATAGTGGCAATAGGTTTTCATTTCGCAATTCTAAACTTACATAGCAATGTCTCTATGTAACTTTTTTGACACAAGGCAATGCTACCATCACACTGCTTAAAATGTATACCCAAATTATGATGCAACAGCCCCAAATATTTCATCTTGAAAGTAGCATTCAAATCAGCCTTAAATTCAACAATATGTCTCTCATTTGGTCCAGTGATTCGCACATACTTACATAGAGAACCACAATGATAGGTAGATCACCCTCACGCTTAACATACAATGTGCCCTCTGTTGGACTGTTATGAAAGCCTCGTTTGAACAAATGAGTGTCAGCCTTCTCATAACAAGCACGAAGAGATTGCTTCAACCCATATAAATCTTTCTTACATCTTCACACTTTATCCTCTTGTCCTTTCTTGCCAAAATTGTGAGGCCGCGTTACATAAACTTCCTCAAATATGTTACCATTCAAGAAAGTAGTAACAATGTCCGATTGATGTACATCCCAACCAAAGTGAGTTGCTAATGCACATAGAAAATGCACAGTAGTCATATGACAAGTGGGATTAAAAGTCTCTTCATAATATATGACTTTTTGTTGTGCATAACCTTTTGCAACATGTTGAGCCTTATGGTGATCAATCTCACCATCCGGCTTGCATTTCAATTTGTAAACCCACTTTGTATTAATGGACTTTTTTCCAGGAGGCAAATCACATAAATTCCATGTGTCATTTTCTATAAGTGCATCATATTCTGATTGCATGGCAGCCATCCAATTTTTTGAATTCTATGCTTCATCAAAAGACACAGGTTCCTCAACATCATATAAGTTAGACACAGCCAAAGCATAACAATCTAATGTATAAGATGCATGGCAAGAACTTGAACGAGTACAACTAGACAAAGGTGCAACCAATTTACTGTCATGCAAAGTATGCACCAACCATGTGGGCATACCTTTAGCCTGCTCATTCTCATCCCTTTACTCATCAAGCATATCATGTACATCTACATCAATAATAGGCTGATCTATAACATTTTTAGAAACCTCCATCGGTTGTACATTTGTCTCATTGGAATTTAATTCAAACTTCCACCATTGAAAATAGACAACAAAGTGTCATAAATGTCCTGTGAGCTTACATTATTGTTTGTAGTACATGATAGCAAGGGCTAAACAAAATCTTCCACAAACACAACATCTCGTGAGACCAAGGTACGCTTTGTTTGCGGATGATACAACCTGTAACCCTTCCTTTCATTAGTATAACCAACAAAAATACATTTGACAGCCTTATCATCTAATTTCCTCCGCTGTGTTTGTGGCGCCAAGCCATATGCCAAATAGCCAAAAACACGCACGTGCTCAATAGAAGGCTTTCTATCATGCCATGCTTCATATGGAGTAATAGACTGCAAAGATTTTGAAGGACACCTTTTAAGTGCATAAGTGGCACACATGATGGCCTCAAGCCAAAACAAATGTGACAAAGCTTGACTTTTGACCATACATCGTGCCATTTTTGTAAGTGATCTATTTTTCCTCTCAACAACACCATTTTGCTGAGGCGTATAAAGCATTGTATATTGGTGTTTTATTCCACGACTAGCAAGAAATGTATTAGATTCATGAGACATATACTCTCTCCCTCAATCGGAAGAGAGTGTGTCCATAGTACATTTCGAGACATTTTCAGCCTTATCTAGAAATTGTTTGAATTTGGACTTTGCTTTAACCATGCATGCCTAGAGTAATCATCAAAGAAGGTCACAAAGTCAAAATAATTTCCCAAGGATGGAGTTTGCATGGGCCCACAAACATCACTATGCACAAGCTGCAACCTGCATGTGGCCCTAACTGAACTATCCTTTGGAAACTTTGAACGTTTCATCTTACTCAAGATACAACCTTCACAAACATGTTTGATAGGTGCTTCAAGAGGCGGAAAAGAAGAAACCATATCAGATATCTGCAAACGCAACAAACTGGTAAAATTCAGATGTCTAAACGTGCATGCCAAATTTTTGCATCTGAAATAGCCTTAGAATCCACAACTACATTTGCAAAATTCAGCCCACACTTTTCATACAAAGTGAGCTTATACAGCCCACGACATAAAATGCTAGATGCAACAATTTCATCAATAAAACTGGGATCATGTACACTACATCTATCATCCACAACTTTGACTACAAGTTCAAGTATATCAAGTGCAGATACAAAAAAAGATTCTTCTTGATCCCAGGTATATAGAGTGCATCAACAAGTGTGAAGGGACTTCCATTTGCAGCAATAAGCACAATCTTACTAACTCCCTAAACCAAATAAGAGGCATTGTTGGCACAAGTAATTGAATTTCCATGAGGGACAGATTCAAGAGAGGTGAAAAAATCACAATGTGACCTAATGTGCTTTGTAGCACCACAATCAAAATACCACACATGTGAATCTACAGCAATTGACATGCATGCATCATGGACATCGGGATTATAGGTACACTCTGCAGTAAAAGCCCATTCTGCATCAACATTAGCATCACAGTCTCCTTTCACAGAAGACTCAACAATAGCTGCATTTATAGTGGAACCAGCATTACTAGTAGAACCATCCTCTTTCTTCTTAGCCTCTTTGGCCTTCAACTTAGGGCATTGCTTGATCAAAGTGATCATTAGCTTTACAATAATGGCAACACATTTTATTTTTGCCCTTATCACCAGAATTCCCAAACGAATTGCTATACCAGCAGAAGCATTAGAAACTGGTGATTTTCCACTCGCAAAAGAACCATGAGAAGTGGCTGCATTGTTGCTATCACCTTTTCTTTGAGTAGCAATAAAAGCATGTTCAACTGCATGCTATCTAGTCTTGTTTTTTTTGGAAATTGACTCTTGCAACAGCAATGTGCACAATGCATCAAACTTGACAACTTCATGATTTCCTTGGGTCATAAGTCTCCAAGTATTAGCAAAATTCTGGTAAGAATATGACAAAGCATCAAGAATAGTCTGCACAAGGAAATTGTCTAAAATGACTTCACCTATAGAAATAGGTTTCTCATTGATCCTTGACACCAGAAAGGAGATTTTCCGTATCATCTTCCTCATGCATAATCTTCGACTCCAACTCTTTATGTAGCAATGCAATTTTTGCCTCATTGCGACTTGCATAAAGACCATCCAACATATCCCAAGCCTGTTTTGTAGATTTTGTTGCACAAGTGTGAGGAGTAATAGTACGCTTCATAGACAATGCAATCAATGCATGAGGCTAGGCATCTTTTACATCCCAACAAGCTTGTTCTGCTGTAGGCAAAAAAACTATAACAACAACAATCCTTGCAGCAAGACTTGCAACATCCTCAACATCGCTGGTATCCTTAGAACCAGGACGTACATCAATGCCCTTCACAATGCTCCAAACTCCCTTTGACAAAAGAACATGTTGCATCATATAAGCCCACATAGGGGAATTGTCAGTAGCAAATGTCTTGAACACATCTGTGTTGTTGTCAGTCATTTTAAATGTTGCACCTAATGTAAAAACTGCTTGAAACAAGGAGAAGGAAAGGAGGAAAAACAAGTGCTATATAGCACAAAGCACAGAAATTTGTAAGGGACTTGTTATGAAAAAATGGCACTTACAAAATTTTTGCACAAAATGATAAAGTTGTATGCACATTACTGTTTGCAGTGGAAACGGAGGCTGAAATGAGCCTGAATAAAAAATGTGAGCAGACTGATCTCTTTGAGCTCAACCAAAATATTTGTCGACCTAGAGAACAATCGTCAAAGCTCACAAAAATTGAAGAAAATGAGTAGACGTATGTTGGAGCTATTGGCGACTAAGCCCGAGAGGATGCAACTTGCTCTGATACCAATTGTTGAAATTAGGGTTGCAAGAAAAAACACACATAGCTTGGAGAAGACAAAGGAAGTTCAAGGCACACAATAGAAATTGTATTACTTAGTGTGAAATGGAAAGATGGATAGCCCTAGAATGATGGGTGTATATACAATGCACTAGGGGAAAAACCTCCTAGTGAGAGAAAAAATGCCCTAGCGGTCCTAAGTGTGTACCACATGATAGGGTAACTTAAATAAAACAATAACAAACTTTTAAATTACATGTCACACGTTACCAACATATATTGAAGCACAAAAGAACATACTTAAATTTAATTATAAATAAAGCCAAAATTCCAAATGAGTTTTAAACGAGGGTTTGTTGTGCCATATTTGCACTTGTAAAAGAGGACTACAAAAAGTATATATCAATCTAAGTCCTCGTCTTTCTAGTCCTTATCATCCTCATCCAAAGGTACATTAGTTTGATTGCTTTGACGCTACAACAACCAAAACAAAATTAGATAAATCAATAACTCAAAATGATTATTAAATATTCATTAACTATACTTACCACTTGTAGAGATCAAAGGCTGAGTCGAACTGCTCACGAGAGCTATGATGGTTTTCTAATAATCATCACCAAGTATCAAACTCCATGTGTCTCTCTTGATACTTGACTATTCTTCTAGTAGGACGGGTCAAAGTAAGTTAAAGATAACCAAAAAAAGTTTCATAAGCTACAACATCTCTTATATAGAACTTGCACAATTGAATATTATTTACATATTTAACTTTCCAGGCTGCTTTACCTTTTGAACCATAATGCGTGGGAGTTTTTGTGACTCGAGCTTCATGTTGTTGTCTGTGGGATGAGTGTTATTGTTCACCGAGCAAACCTTTTCGAGCAAATGAAATTTACGAGCGAACCTTTCTAGATTTGGGATATTGATGGGATCTCTATTTCTAACAAATGTGTGAGTGAATATGTACATGTGAGAAAATAAATGCCCGTAATAATGAACACCACTAAATGGATAGCAAGTTATTGTGAAAATGTATGTTGACAACAACGGCTATAAGTGTTGAGTCCTTTTTTCATTTTGGGAGAATGGGAAGGGGAGGAGTGGGTGGTTTTGGATGGGGGGGGACACAGGTTATTGATGGAGTAAGCCAATGGAAAATTGGTAGAAAAGTTGCATGTGCATACCTATCTCTATGTTTATGGTTGTCTTTGTACATCAACCCATTAGTCATCCTCTAGAAACCCCCAACCCCCCCCCCCCCCCCCACCCCCAACCCACACAAGCTGAATGGCGCCTGTTGCCCAGGCCTCCCTCTAACTTTGTAGCTTGCATGTTTCACACTTAATGGTTGGATTTTTCTTTTGAATCACAAGACCATGAGAAAGACATGAAGATTGTGTACGTATATGTGTGTGTGTGTGGTTGTGTAATTTTGTGAGTATTTACATGTGTTACATGTGATTGTTTATGTGCGCCTTGCGTGATCACAACTCTTGTGTGCGTTGGCATGCACGTGTGTGAACTATAACTACATCATTTTACATAGTTAGTGTTGGGCTAAGGTTTTGCAAAACCTTATAGAGTGCACATGTAAAAGAAGGTGTGGCCACGTACCCTCTTTTACATAAGATTTTGCAACTTCTTAGCCCAACACTTAGTTCAACTTTGAGCATAACTTTACCCATTAGATTTTTCTCTATATACCAAACACTAAGAGAGAGTTCACATACATACATGTGTACATGGATGCAAAAATTTGGTGGTGACATACACAAATACTCGAACTTTCTTAACATGGGAAAACCCTTTGAATATATACTAGTGCTTCTTTCCATTCTCATTAGATGAAATTTAATGAGATTCTTTTTCAAGCCACATAATCTTGATCAAAATCTTCATGTAGTCAGATACAATAGAACTGTGCTCATTGATAGTCAAACACGACATTTTGCCTAAGCTAGCCCACCACAAGCAAATGCTTCTAGCATGTGTGACTTGCTCTCCTGAGAAAAGAAAGACATTGTTGGGCCATCATCCCTTGCATGTAGGGTTTTGCCTCGAATTTGTTAGAGTAAACCTAGCTTCACCTACACGAACCTACTCTATCTAGTTGGTCTTATGATATATGAGGCATATATGGGTGATAGCATGAAAAGGTGGTGCAAAAAGTAGTGTCCTCGACACTTCTTTGTGAGGCATTTATGGATGGTGCTTTAGCACACTTTTGGAGATGTTCTTGGGACACTACGCTTTATGTTTATTTTTTTGAAACATTGGCTCCAACCACTTTAACAATTTCTTGAAATGTATGTCCATCTACCTTTCATGCATGTTGTTGTAGCTGAGCACCTCTCTCTCTCTCTCTCTCTCTACTTGCATGTTTCTTAGTAATTTACCCTCATCTCTTCTTCTCTTCAAGTAAGCAAGCATGGCTTGCACATCCATCTGCCTCAATGACGTCTACATCCTAGCTTGATGCAAATGCACTCAAAAACTGCAATGCTCCAACCTTCAAAAGGGCCAGGCTCTTGTCTACTCTATCCCACGTTGGCAGCAGGACATTAAACAACAAAAACCTTCTCACTACACTCAAGGTGGATGGAAGCATCAACAGGTTGGCAGAGAACATTCAGCAGCAACATTTTTATGTAGGTGAGAGCACCTTGGAAGAGGGGGTTGTGTTGCACCAGTAGCATTGGCAGATTCTTTAGCTTGGATTGCAACCCACATCCGTGGAAGTAACAATTGGTCACCAACACCATCCTCCAAATGATCGCCACATTATCGGGCAACAATAATTGCAGACAATGGTTTTGGTTACCATCAGTAAGCTTCAAATACAATGGAGTGGTCTCACTCATCTCAGGATCATGTTGAGGACAATCCAAGAAATATGGGATGTCCCCTCATGGCCGCATGGATTACTCAACCACGATTTGCCAGGAAGCCACACATAGGTTGCGGCAGTATTGGGCCATGATGAAACGAGAGAGTCGTCAAAGAAAAAGAGAACGAGATGCATCATGCTTGTCAAAGCCTGAAGATATGAGTACAATTTGCAAAAAAATGGTGCTTTGATGGCAAGAAGATACAGAAGGCATGAATTGCAAAGCTAAGAAAGCCATCTTTTGATTTCTTCTAGAGAAGCCAGCTTTTTGACGACTACACTGTGGATTAGAGAAGTCTATACTCTACAACATACAAGGCACAATCACCAAAGTCAAAGCATCCTTGTCCGAGGAGGAGATAAAGCTAAAAAGAGCTTTATGCATGATGTTGGTGAATAGCAAAGGGGATCCATCAAGGTCTATAAGAAATTCGGAGATGGCGAGGTTCACAGAGTTGCATCGACAAAATTTTGCAGTAGCTAATTCACGATTACAGCAGGCTAAAGCAGGAGCATTTCCATTGTGCCAACGTCAGCAGCCTCAAAGTCATTGTATCACGCAGGAGATAAGAGACATTGTGTTTGCCTTTTGACAGACTGAGACGCGAGTCTCCCCAAACAAGAAAGATGTGTGTCGAAAGCGTCTGGGGCAAAAATCTTACATAAACCATCCAATACATTTTCTTGACGAGTCCCAAAAGTGCTTGAATTATTTTGTTATCTTGCATGCTCTAGTATAGGTACCATGTGTATAGGTAGTAATAGCATTTAAGTAGTATTACATCATGTATAATGTTGTCTATGAAGCCCTAGATGTGTATATGCTCCAAGGCAATCTTTTCGTACTCTTAGAGCACCAATTTAAACTCATGTATTTTACTATCACCCTTGCTATCACCATAGCAAGCACCATAGGTATAGTATATACAAACTCTTCAACCACCAATGTATACTCATGAATCTCCCAAATTACTTAGAACCATGAAGAATACCATCACCCTGGGTAGAAGCTAGCATGAGGTCAAACAAGTACTTCAAGTATAGATAAAGGCAAAAAAAGTGCATTGGGCCAAAGTGCATAGACTAGGTACTTCAGCACTACCAATTTTGCTACATGTACCTTGTAGAAATATATTACATTGAAGATTACCTAGAGTACCTACATGTAGATGCCAGTAATACTACCATGTCAAAGGGGTTGGTGCTCAAAAGCACCAATGTAAACTCATAAGTTCTATTAGGTTCCTCTTAGACAATGAATGTACACTTAATGGTAGTTTAAAACCACCTTTGTAAAATCATAGGTCCTTTACAACTATAACAATACATACAAATAGGCTCTCTTGGCCTACTTGGAAGCTTCAAAAGTAACTTGAGATTAGGTAGAAGCTAGCATGTGACCACTAGCATCTCACTAGTATGTACTTTTGGAATACAAACTCTAGGTATATAAGTACTTTAAATGTACTCTGAGAGGTACTGATTAAATTATCAATTTCAAGGACTTAGGTACTTTGCAAAAATTGGTACTTCATAAAGTACCATTTATAGTGGCTTAGGTAGTTTAGTACCTAACAAAAGGTTTAAAAAGTACCATGCTAGGTAGCATGTTCAAGTTGCAATGACTTTCACCTTCTCTTCACAACCTCAACGTTTTAATGAGATTTTCTTTTAACTGGACAAGAGGAATTTAATAGGAGATTCCAAATGCAATATTCACACATCAAGATCTGTCTCAAATGTTTTGAGGGATTGAAGCCTTGGTTTTTTCACAAGTTGAAGGATAGGTACACTTGTTGTTGCATTGCTCACATATAGATGATATACCTCAAGGATGCATTAAACCAGATGAGACAAGTGAAGGATGTGGCTGCAAGTGTCAAGTATGCTTCGTAGAAGAGGATCTAGGAAAGTGTGGAGCTACTGCATACACGCACAATAGCATCAACAAATTAGTTGAGATGTCCGAAGCGAGATGAGTCTACGTTTCATAAGCTCTCTTGCTTGAAGGGAGAATGTGATCAATGTGGATCGCAACGGCTAGTGCTCTGTCCAAAAGAAGAGTCTAAAAATGCATTCTAGATTTCAATAAAGGTGTTTGAAGACATTGCATCAGCCCATCAAGAGGGCAAGAAGCACAAGTATCTACTGGTCAAGAAAATAAGATGTACAGACTTTACATCCTTCCTTAAAAAACATTTAATCACCTACATTAGACACAATTTTATTGCCAAGTGGCAATCTCAGCAATTCAAAGACTACATTCAAAGGTTTCCTAGAGACGTGGTAGTCTTTGTTATAAACTTTGTTGAGAATTACTCTTTCAAGAAGCAAAATGAAATCCAATCAATGCATTGGTACTCTTCACAAGTCACAATCTTGGTGCACATCCCCTATGTTCGAGACGAGGCTAACAAGGTGTTGAAGTATACATTTTTACATCTCTGATGACAAAGAGCACGACATTGTTTGTGCAGCGTTGCATGCAGTTGCATAGTATGTGGCTACAAGAGCAAGGATTCAACTCCTTGAAGCGGCACTGGGTCTGGTCAGACGGGTCTGCTACTCAATTCATGGCATCCGTGCCATTTTTCTTCGTGTCAAGGTATTCTAGCTTTTCTGATCTCTTGAACATGATATCCAATTTCTCCTAGCCTTTGAGACATGTCATTGATCTAGGTACTACTCTTTGGCTGGCATTGAGATGCTATGAAGTTTCTTCGCATCGGGCCATGGAAAAGGAGAGCATGATGGAGCCGATGCAATTGTCAAAAAGGCTCTAACACATGAGCAATTGAAACCTGATGCATGGCACATGAAGTGTGCCAAGGATGTGGTTAGTTTTTTGAAACATAAATTTTATGATGAAAACACCCGGTCAGAGGTGACTCGAATTTTTTGGGACGTTAAAGCGGTTGATGTGACGAGGGAGAGGAAATGGAATTGCAAGTGAGTGGGAGGGTCACACTCTTTTCATTGTGTGAATGGACACTCTAGGACTGACAAGTGTGCACTTTGCTACAGAGATCTCTCATGTTTTTGTCAGTTTTGTATGTCACAATGTTGGACGTGACAAGTGTGCACTTTGCTATAGAGATCTCTCATGTTTTTGTCAGTTTTGTATGTCACAATGTTGGACGTGATGCCTTAATAACACATGTGAAAAATTGGTAGTATATTGCTATCAAACCCTTGGACAGAAGGTGACGAAGAAAGTAATCAGTCAAGTGACGATGAAGGATCAGATTTTCATAAGTATGGTGGGCATCATGACACCATTAGTGATGCTCTACGTGTAAGTGAAAACTTTGCCACGAATATGAACAAAGACAGAGCAGACTTCTACCTCTTGAGGTGCTCAAAGGAGAAATACAAAACAAGATGAGCTCTAAGAGATTCTTGGGAAAACTGCATTTTTTTGAATTCCTATTTGGTTGAGGGCTACTACTATGAGCTAGTCAATGGTACCAAGGATGTTTATTACATACCTCTTGAGCAGCCAAAAGTGTTTTGGCATTGCACTTGGTTCGATCCATCAATTACCTTTGGAACCCTTGCATGGAGAGCCACATGAGTTTAGATTATCTCCAGAGGTTTACGAAAATGTTTACAACAGCATGCCAACGGTGTTGTAGGTTATTTGTATCTTTGAGCCTAAAGGATAGTTGTTTTGCTACAATTATTGTTTGTTGTACCTGAGTCCTCCCAAAACACCTAATCACAAATGTAGCCTCCTAGTTCTCTTTTCTCTTTCTACAATCCATGTGTGGCGTGTTTCTCTCTCTTCCACCGCCACTTCTCACATGATATCATAGTGAGAGTTAGGTCTTCAAGCGAGCTCAATGGAGCGAGCTTTTTTTTTTTTGGCCGCCCTCCCTAGCTCTCCTTCCTCCTCTTGCCGCCCGTGTGCCTCCTCCCCTCCACTTGCTTCTCCTCCTCAGCCTCCTCCTCCAACATCCTCCCTCCCCTCCAGCTTCTTCCTCCATCTCCTCCTCTAGCCGCCATCCTCCTCCTCCTTACTCATCCCTCTCCTCTACCTCATTCCTCCCTCTCTCTTTCCCTCTCTCTCTCTCTCTATGTCTCTCTCTCTCTCTCTCTCTCTCTCTCTCTCTCTCTCTCTCTCTCTCTCTCTATCATCCAAGTGTGGTAGATTGGTTATGCCATTTCCCTCTTGAATAACAGGTCTTGAGTTCAACTCCTCGTTGGCTAGATCTTTAAGGTCTCTTGGGAGAGTTTCCTACGACGTTAAAACTCTCTTCTTCTTCTTCTTCTTTTTCTTCTCTCTCTCTCTCTCTCTCTCTCTCTCTCTCAAGCTGCCTCATGTGTCCTCTGTCTTTCCCTCTCTCCCACTAAACCATGCTTACTCTCTCTCTCTCTCTCTCTCTCTCTCTCTCTCTCTCTCTCTCTCTCTCTCTCTCTCTCTCTCTCTCTCTCTCTCTCTGCCTGCTCCTCCTCAGACCTTCTCTCTTTTCCTTTACCACACTAATCCCCATACCACCGCCCATATTGCAATATGGTTTTCTAACCCCTACACCCCCCCTCTCTCGCTCTCCTCTACCTCGTTCCTCCCTCTCTCTTCTCTCTCTCTCTCTCCCTTCTTGTCCTCCCATGTCTCTCTCTCTCTCTCTCTCTCTCTCTCTCTCTCTCTCTCTCTCTCCCCCCCCCCCCAATCTGCCTCATGTGTCCTCTGTCTTTCCCTCTCCCCCACTAAACCATGCTTACTCTCTCTCTCTCTCTCTCTCTCTCTCTCTCTCTCTCTCTCTCTCTCTCTCTCTCTCTCTCTCTCTCTCTCTCTCTCTGTCTTTGCTCCTCCTCAGACCTTCTCTCTTCTCCTTTACCACACTAATCCCCATACCGCCGCCCACATTGCAATATGGTTTTCTAACCCCTACACCCCCCCTCTCTCTCCTCTACCTCATTCCTCCCTCTCTCTTCTCTCTCTCTCTCTCTCTCTCTCTCTCTGTCCCCTCTTGTCCTCTCTCTCTCTCTCTCTCTCTCTCTCTCTCTCTCTCTCTCTCTGCCTCATGTGTCCTCTGTCTTTCCCTCTCCCCCACTAAACCGTGCTTACTCTCTCTCTCTATCTCTCTCTCTCTCTCTCTCTCTCTCTCTCTCTCTCTCTCTCTCTGCTCCTCCTCAGACCTTCTCTCTTCTCCTTTACCACACTAATCCCCATACCGCCCCCCACATTACAATATGGTTTTCTAACCCCTACCCCCCCCCCCCCCCCCCCCCCTCTCTCTCTCTCTCTCTCTCTCTCTCTCTCCAACTACTCCTCCTACGGTCTACCCTCTCTCTTCTCCTCTACCCCACCAATCCCTATCCCTCCCCCCACATTGCGATGTGGTTTTCTATCAAATTGAACAAAAAAGAAAACAATTACTCTGAGTTGGGTACATGTTCACACTATCACATGCTAAAATCATTTAGGCTACAATATTCGCATTCTCTCTCTCTCTCTCTCTATCTATCTATCTCTATCTCTCTCTCCCTCAATCTGCCTTATGTGTCCTCTCTCTTTCCCTCTCTCCCACTAAACCATGCTTGCTCTCTCTCTCCCTCTCTCTCTTCTTCTATCTCTCCTGCTCCTATTACCCTCTCTATTACGCACTCCTCCACTAACCCCGTACCCTGTGTGTGTGTGTGTGTGTGTGTGTGTGTGTGTGTGTGTGTGTGTGTGCGCTCCTCCTCAGACCCTCTCTCTTCTCCTTTACCATACTAATCCCCATACGCCCCCCACATTGCAATACGGTTTTATAACCCCTACCCCCCCCCCCCCCCCCCCCCCCCCCCCTCTCTCTCTCTCTCTCTCTCTCTCTCTCTCTCTCTCTCTCTCTCGTGTACATGTCTAAAACCAAATAGATTAAAACAAAGATAGAGAGTGGATACTAATAAATGACCCAAAAAATTTATTTATTTGATGACGTTGAGTTACAATATAACAGCTAAACATTGCTATGTACACAATTATGTTTGGTCCCTCATCACAAGTACATATCTAAATCCAAATAGATTAAAACAAAGATATAGAGTGGAGACTAATACATGACCCAAATATCTTCATTTATTTGATGGCGTTGAGTTACAATGTAGGATCTAAACATTGGTGTGTACACAATTATCTTGGTTCCCTCATCACATTTTAGGATGTGCCATGACCGCATCTCCTCCAAGACCATGTGTCGCCTCCATTGTGTGCTCAACTTCCCCAACATGCACTGTAGAAACTACAATCAAATTTTGGTTAGGTATAATGCTCTTAGCAAAAACTACATAATACTGAAAGTTTACTAAGAAGTCATAGAAGACAGTATTTGAAACCAATCACCTATCAAATGAATCCTATGAGAGACAAGGAGAGAAAGAGAGAGTGTGTTGGGGGGAGAGAGAGAGAGAGAGAGAGAGAGAGAGAGAGAGAGAGAGAGAGGTCCTTGAGTAGCCCACTAGAAGGAAGAGTGGGAGGAGAACCGGCGGCAATGGGCGGTGGTGGTAGGAGGAGGAGTGGCAGATGGTGGTAGTGAGCTAACACCACCAACCACCAGTGGTGGGCTAGGGTGTTGGTGGTCATGGGTGGTAAGGGGTGGAAATGGAGGTAGAGGTGGTGGAAAATAAATCTCTCTCTAAAGCTCACTCCATAACCACCCCCTCACAGTGATGACAACAAACTGTCTATCTCTCATTTATTGTACCAATATGTGTACTTAAAAGTAGTTTTAAACTTACTACAATTCAGGTTTCAAGCATCTGCTTGCTTGTTTAGGTACTTAAAGGGGGTATCCAGGTAGTATCAATGTATCAATGATAGGTTTTTAGTGCATGTGCTACAATGTAGAAGTGTGCAGATTAGGTACTTAAAGTAACATGCATGGAACATCTGTGTACTAGTTACTTTAAGTACCATTGTTGTTAGTCTCCCAACATTCTTCACATGTATCTGTTTGTAGATAGGGTACCCTAAACTACCATTGTGAGTGTTTTGAAAGTTCCCTTTTAAAATACCTGCCTGCACATCAGGTACACCAAGTACCTTGGTTGGTACCTAGTGTTACTTTCTAGTGCTAGAAATGCTAAAACACAACATGATTGTAATGACAAGAGGCTTTTAATGACTACACAACATGGCCTCAAAAATACTTAACTTACAATTCTAGCACCATCCATAGCCACAACCAACCCACAACCCACAACATAAATTGAGTCCAAAGCACAAAAACTAGAGTCCAAAGCATGCGACATATAGAATAACTATAAATTCAACTTTTGTGTTGCCGATAAGTTACATGTTAATCTCTCAGTATAGAAGCATTCAAAATGTTATCCAAAAAAGCATCCCTCATGGGAAGTAGGCATATACATGGGTTAGTAGAGAGCGTTAAGCTGTGATGATAAAACATGGCAGTACAAGGGTTTGCTATAAAGCTTGGCTTCCTAAAATTACATGAGCTTTTAAGGGATGAGATACTAGGGCTAAAAGACCATTGGCATCAAATGTGGCCCCATCAAGTATTCTCAATAACTGGTGGTCTTTCCAGCTTTCTTGAGTGTAGCTTTAACATATTTGTCCTCTGATGTAGGCTTCACATTGAAGGTGAAAGCTTCAACGACTGACCGATCTGAAGCATTAGGCCACTTGGCAAGAACCTCTTGCAAATCCCTGGACAAGAATTCAGTAGTCCAATCCTCTAGGCCACGTATAATGATGTAGGAACCAAGAAAATTATAATGGCATTTATAAAGACTATTGTCGATCAATAGCACATTTCTCGTACCGTATCACGGAATCAACTTTAGAAAATTTTGAAGATTCTTGAAAAAGAGTGGTTTTCCACCTACCATTTTGAATGTGGATACATCACACAATTGTTGTCTAGCCCATCCATTGGAATAGTCACAAAGCCCCACAAAAGTTGCGTTGATTATTTTGTTCACTTTCTTCAGCATTGCTGAACTCGAGATGTAAATATTTTCCCAACCCACAACTCAGGCTAAGAACTATTTTGCATCCTTGGGAACATAGAGGTACCTGAAGACCAACAATTCCCTCTCTATGGGCATGCACAAATCATACATACAACAAAAATACTTCAAAGACTCGATCAAACCCGTCATCCTTTTTGTTGATGAGGTCAAATCCAGCAGTTTCAAGATCAGATGGCTGAGCATCTGGGTTATCAGGATCTTCAATCCATGGTATAGAGGACACCGTTAAGATCAAACACTATTGCTAGCTGTGAGGGAATATCAAATGGCAGCGATGTGATGGTTTTTGGAATATAGGGGGGTGGATATCTAATAATTATTATTTCTTTGACATGCCATTTAAGAGTTCCCTTTTCTTTTATCTCTGTAAAAGACACGGGTTCTACATACTTCAAGGAATAGACTAAGCACTTTTTAACCAAAACAAGAGTGACCATTGCAATAAATTGAGAGATAAAGAAATGAAGGCCAAGATAAAATTCTCATTTCTATTCAAAAAGAAAAAATCAAAGGATCTGTAATAACAAGAGAGTGCAAATACTAAGCGTCTTCAATGTCATAGTTTCTTGCAAACAGAAGGCTTGGGGGGTGGGAAATAATACTGGATGTTGGAGGGGAGTACTTTTTTTGGGGACTTCTTCGCAGGAGGCGGTCACTTTGGAACTTCCTCGTTCATCGCTTTTCCATCTCCGCCTAAAACCAAAACCCATGAGACTTACACACTGATGAGCATGAACACGAGCTATAGAGATAAAACTATTAATGAGGTTGACCCTACAAAATTCCTCTATGTGCTTAGATGATTTTCATGAACAAGCCATGAGTAAAAGAGGTCTCACCATCATTATCTTCCTCAACCTTGTCCCTTTGCTGCTTTGAGCGGTTCATCTTTGATGCTCGTGTACTTTTGGATTGTCTAGTTGCACCATAAAGAGACACAAAAATAAAAATCATTCAATGCATGTAGGGAGCCAAGTCCTAGATAGCCAAAACAACTTACCATCAACATGTTTCTTTTGCTTCCTTGACTTCTTCACCATGTCACTAAGGAAGACAGGGAAATCTGGATTCGCATCACCATGAACCATGCGTTGCACGATTTCCACCCCCTCTTGTGCTACAAAATCTATCATCTTAACATCAACATCTTCCATTGGTTCAATTTTCTTTGGTTCTGGTTCATCTACTGTCTATTGAGAGGGCTCCACCTCAGCAGCTGGGGTTTTTTCACTTGCCAAGGATGAGCCTTCCCTGCCACTTGGAGTTGACTAATCATCAAATTGCATGTCTTTGTCTATGGTGTGGGCGTCCATAGTTGGATCAACATTTAGGTTTGCCACCTCAGCTGGTAATGTTGCCACATATGGCTTATGACTGGAACCCACAACTACAACACATAAGTTGTAGCTTGTGTAATCAGAAAAAGTTTCTTACATTCTTAACAAACTATATTAATCTTGATAGACATGGAGAATAGAAAACCAACCATTATGCACACGCCTCAACTTTGCCAACTCCAAAATACTCTGCTTACAGGAAGGGTTGGCACATTATTTCTTTGACCCAGCCCATCCAGCAAAACACAAATCATGGTATCCATCACCACACGCTAGTGTATACACACACACACACACTACTTCAGAAGCCACAAAACCTAAACCACATGCAACACATGCTCCTGGAACAATCATTTTGGCCTGTTGGTGACTCCCATGCTCCCCAGTTGTCGGACGTAGCAACATTGAGTCACCTCTCTTCACTTGATCTAGCAAGCCCTCACAAAATGTGACTTGAGTAGCACATGTAGCTTCTGATGCTGCCAGCTCAATTAGTTCTTTTGCCACCATACTTGACAACTAAATATTAGTCCATGTCAGAAAAGTACAAAGAATACACTCTAAGTACCTATGCGAGTACCAACGACAAGATCAGAGTACCAATCATAAGAACTTACCAAGCACATATGAAAGGCACTTTACAACAAAGGCACATGTACTTTCCCATGGTGCAAACACATGCATGGTACCTGTAAAAAAAAAGACATGTACTTTCACAATGTATAAACACATGCATGGTACTTTGGAAACAGGGCATATGTACTTTCAAAGTATCGACCTATGAAAGGCACTTTGAAAGGTAAAGGCATATATTTTGTCAATGTACATATGATAGGTACTATAAAATCTACCAAGTGATACAACAATATGTATAAAGTGTCTACGTGGGTACTCTTGGTTGTACCTTGAATTTGAACTACCATATAAAAAGCTACCATATTACTTAGCTTCACAAAGTACCTTTAATCCTAGTCTAATGGAGGACTTTGTGATTTTCACCACCATCACTAAGATTTGTGAACCATTGGTCAATAAACTTGCATTGGTACTTATAAAAAGTACCTTGATCTACTCAATCACATTCAAATGTTGGATTTTGAGAGTTCTACCTATTTATTACCATTTATAAGCTCTATGAAGCACCAACAATGCCTCATTGGTGACTACATAAAGTACCATGGTGTATATAATCACAATCACATGGTGGAATCTAAGAGTTTTGCCTTATTTCTACCATCCATAGGCTTTGTGAAGCACCCATACGGCTCCATTGGTACTTATATAAAGTACCATCACATATTTAATCCTTGTTAAATGGTAGAGTTTGTGTAGTTCTATCTACTTGTGCCTTGTTAAGTACCAAAAAGACTCCATTGGGACTTGTGGAAAGTACCATGCAAAACATAATCAGAGTCACGTGTTGAGCCTTGAGAGTTGTACTTATCAGGTTAATATCACAATACTCTATGAACCACTTAGACATTAGGAAAAATGTGGACTCTCCTTGGGCCATATAGGATTAAAGTTAATTAGGCTCCAGCCAATAGGAAGAGAACCTAAGAAAGTAGAGGGAATAATAGGGTTGTTCACTCATTTATTGCTTTGTCTCCTAGAGGGAGGTGGATGGAGAAAAGGGGGGGGGGGGGGGGGGGGGGGGTGGTGGGTCCACAGATACGTTTTTGCAAAAACCCTAAAATTTCAAAAATTAAAAAAAAAACTTAAATTCAAAATATT
The DNA here is from genome assembly GCF_014529385.1 of Adiantum capillus-veneris. Classification (NCBI taxonomy): domain Eukaryota; kingdom Viridiplantae; phylum Streptophyta; class Polypodiopsida; order Polypodiales; family Pteridaceae; genus Adiantum; species Adiantum capillus-veneris. The sequence goes on along the minus strand of NC_140943.1, from coordinate 129,995,458 downwards.
CCATCCAAAACTCCCCCCAAATCTACCCTATGATCAAAAAGTCATTTTCTCACCCTAGAATCTCTTTCCCAAGACTCCCTTCCTCCATAGCCCCTTTCCATAACACAAAGCTCCCACTCTCTCTCTAAACTCTTACACCCTCCTCCTTCCGCAAGCTCTCCATTGCAACTTTAAGCTCCCACTCTCTCTCTAAACTCTATCTCCCTCCTCCTTCCTCAAGCTCTCCATTGCAACTTTAAGCTCCCACTCTCTCTCTAAACTCTGTCTCCCTCCTCCTTCTCCATTGCAATTTCAAGCTCCCACTTAAGCATCACCCATGGCCAACAATGGTCAAAATAGATGCCCCAAACCCATCATTCAAAGTATGGTTCTCCACAACTCGAAGAATGAGGAGCAGCAATGGGAACCTCGGGTTTTTCAAGAAGGTGCTTGGGTCTACATGCAACTTTTCACAATCGGTCCCCATCGTGTTCGTGAAAGAACAAACGTTGATCTCCATTGGAAGGGAAGACTATTAGGCTTCAAGTAAGTAAGAGACAAGGGTACGGTGGCAATCGTTTAACATGTCTTTATGTTTGAACACATGCGTCTACGAGGGATCACCAACCCAAGGGATTTTCCTTGTAATTGCATGTCCCTTGCACTTCAATGGTTTTGGTGGTAAAAAAATTGGACTTTTTACATCTCACAGACTGTTTTGTTTCTATGTAGATGTTTTTCCTTCTAGCCTTGTGGAGGAGCAACCGCTCTCGTACCTTTCAGGCACATTTACGGCCATGCATGCAAGTCTTGGGGATATGCTCTTCCCCAACACAACTTCATCAAACCTTGCACGTCAAAGGGTGTTCTTACACACCCACAAGTACATTGTACCTACAGATGAGCAAGGCTTTGGAGAGCTACAACCTTTGGAGGCTACAACCTTGTGTAGCATGGAGTGGCCAAAGCCAAATGCATTCACTGTAATGTCTTTGAAAGCCAAGATTGTAGCTGATGTGAGAGCATCATCAAAATTTGAAAAAGCCTCGCGTTCCGTTGGGCTTGGATGGTGTTGTCTTGCTCATGTCTTCGCTAGCATATTCGGATCTTTGCCTTTCCATCATACAAACACTATGTATCTTTGCAAAGATCTACATTACGATACATTGGAAGCCATCCTTGGCGAGAAGTGGGGGTATCTTGAAGGACTTCACAACGGAGATTGCTTTCAGTGTCAGGTTGGAAGTTTCGGCATTGCTATCCGTTTCATCAAGGTGCGCTCCACCCTTTACGTGCGGTACTTCTATAAAAGATGGATGTGCAAGCTTGGTGAATGGATTCCATTGAAATCCACCGATGCTACAATTGAGGTATTTGAAATTGCAATCAAATTGTCGAGTGGTGTTGTTGAGACCGTCCAAGTGAACAAGCATTGGACATTGGCCAATGTGCGGGAGCACTTAGTGATAATGGGTTTAGAGCATGGAGAAGCTACAAAGTTTTGCATTGGACGATGTAAGGTGAATGATTTTTCTCTCTTAATTATGTTATCTTTATGTTCTTTGGATTATTCCTCACTCTAAGGTGGGTATGCTATTTCTTATTTTTTTGCTAGATTGGTAGCCGCATGGAGAGCACGATTCAAATTGAAAAGGCGTGGATGACGGAAGAGAATCTGATTTTATCATTAGAGTAGTTATGTTTTGTACTTAAATTTCCTATAATATCACAATTGTAAGTTCAAACAAATGGTTGTATCAAATTTTGACAATGCACATTATCTTAAAGTCGTAGTGTGTGTTTTTAGAGTTAAATGATTGTAATTTAATTTGAAAGTTTTTTATAACTTCTTGTTATTTGTGTTACTGTGTGAAAATTGTTTAATATTTTAATTACTGTTATTAATTTTGGAGGGGGGGGGGGGGACGCTATATAAAGCCTCCTAAACCCTATCATTTTCACAATTCACCTACATAGCCTGTTCACACTCTCATTTGAGCTCTAGCATTATTTGCATTCCTACCTTAGCAGCTAGCATCATGGCATCCTCCTCCACCCCTCCCGAAGCCACGACGTTACTACGCTTCCAAGCGTTTTTACAAACAACCGAGTGGCAAGATCGTGACGATCTCCACAATTTCTTCACCCAATTCCCTGATGTGAACGCAACTATTCACCTAAACATCCAATCTTTTCAGCCTATCTTGGAATTTTTTAAAATCTACATCGACAAGTATGCTGTACCAATTGTCGGACATCAGGAATTGTGGATTCCATGCGATTTGCTTCGCTACATACACAAAGGCGATCGGCCTTTCACCCAACGGCTTCAACGATTTTGTGTAATTGCGGGTGAGGCAGGTCAGTATATTGAAGATTCACGTTTGATAAAGAAGAAGGTCGGCACCCAATTTCTAAGTCGCTTGGTGACTTTTGTGTTTCTTCTTGCGGAGGAGCCTAAAAGATCTGAGGTGAGTTTGCCTCATTTGCGCCTTGGGGGTGTCGTCAAGGACACAAAGGAGCCCATTACAGCACCCTGGGATGCAAGCAAAGAGGGCAATATTCTTGCCCTAACCTACCCAAGAGGTGTCATGGATGCCGCAAAATCCATGGGTGATAAGGGTGCAGAAGCATCCTTCAAGCCCATTGCAGATGCGCCGGAAGAGACATTAACTCCGGAGGTTTTTTGTGAACACCTCTCCCCCATTGTCATAAATGGGGAGGAATATTTGTTTTTACATGATCTTGAAAAAACTTTTGACATTCGCATGGATGAGTGCCTGTCCATCCTCTGTGCCACTGTAGAGTCCTCTGCCATTGACCCCTCCTCCGATCCACTGGATCGAAGCCTCCTACCCCTTGGAGAGAGTGTGGTAGATACAGTGGAGTTGGCAATGGTGGCGGTGACAGATGCACTGCACTCATCTGTGTCGGAGGATGAGTTTTTAGCTACACGCACATTGCTTGAAGCCCAACGCACTCCTATACCTGTTCATATGGATGAACTTGAGAGTGTCTCTATGGTTCCCAATTCATCCATTTCTCTTGACAACAAAGGCATAAACGATGAGGACGACGAAAAACAAGAGGTATTAGTTAATTTTTGTTTTGTGATTACTTTAATTTTCATTGTTGCATTCTGAAATTTTATTTACCTATTGATTTCTTTGTAGAATGTTGTGGAGCTGGATGAGCATGCCGATCGGGGAGGAGATGGTAGGCGCCAAGCTTTTGGATGGCAGTCATCCCTTGCACATTACCTTGGCAAGCTCCCCCAGGATGGCTGTGCGATAATCCACAAGGAGTACACTCCTTGTGGTCAATTTTGGGTGTCAATGATGAAAGCAATGAGCCGCATCCTATGCCTGTCAACCATATCTCAAGCCTCCCAAGTCATTTATCTTGTAGATAAATCTCTAGCCAGTGTTGCATTTGCGACACACATTCATGGTCATGTACTTTGTAACGTGGCCTTAAGCCAAGCTGTAGGTCTAAGCAATGTGGAACAAATTGCTTGGGATGTGCTGCACAAACAGCTTCCCTGTGCCCAAGAGCGACGAGAAAACATTGCTCGCCATATCTTAGATGGCTTAAGCACTCAATAGCTGCATATATCTTGTAATTAACTCTTTCAAATTTGTAATGGGATATATCATATCTTTGTACTTTGCTATTTCAAATTTGGAATGGGACTTGATTTTAACTGTGAAATTCTGTATTGAGTTTATGGTACGATAGACAGTAGGTGATTGGCTCTATATTGTGGTATGATTCTGCAATTCTCTAAACCAAGATCAAGATTTTTTTTTTCATATAAATAACACCAAAAATGCATAATATCAGTGCAATTTTACAAACCTAGACAAGAAAAGGTAAAAAAAACCTGTCTGGGGGCCTGCCGCAAAAGTAACAGTTACTTTTGCCCTCCCGCGCACCTCTGCGACAAGCCCCTAGACAAATTTTTTTTACCTTTTCTTGGCTAGGTTTGTAAAGCTGCACTAATATTATGCCTTTTTGGTTTTTCAATTAACCACAATCGGTTGACAGCTCTTGTAATCAACTTCTATCAACATGTCTCTCTCTCTCTCTCCATCTCTCTCTCTACCTAGTTCTACTCATATCACTTATAAACACAAATGTTCAGTACGATGGAAAAGAAATCACTAAAGCCACAACTCGTTATATTTGAAAAAGATATCTTTACATTGCCAAAATTGCATAAAAGTCAAATTCAGTCTCTCTCTCCTCTGATTCGACGCGCAAGAGCTATATCCTTGGGCATTATTGTCACCCGTTTTGCATGAATAGCACACAAGTTTGTGTCTTCAAAAAGAGAAATTAGTTGATATTCTACTGCTTCCTACAGAGATTCTACGGCGATACCTTGAACTTGAAACGCCTTTTGATAACTTTGCATGATCTCTTTCACCAAACGTGCGAATGGTGCCTTGCGGATGAGAAGGTCTGAAGTCTTTTGATAGTGACGAATCTCTTGCAAGGCCTTTGGAATGTGTCGCTTCACAGCAGGAGCGCGTTGTTGATGGATGGTAGGATCTGGGACATGGGCCTTGCGAGGGCGAACCTTGAAAAACTTTTTCTTTCTACGAGAGGGCTTGCGATGAGGAGCTTGTGCATCTTCAAGCCCACCATGTGCTTCGACTGGCTCTTCAACTCCACCATGCGCTCCAACTAGCTCGTCTTCTACATCCTCAAAATCCTCTTCATTTAGTAACCCATGATCACGTCTAGGCTGATCTGACGGTAGAGCTCCGAAGCCACGTGGCAATGTCTTCCCAGCCAGAATTCAATGATTGCTTGGGATCTCCTGTCAGCTCCACGGTGGGCTTGGTGCTTCGCTGTCCGTCTCGGTTTCAGTGTCTGAAGTCACTACCCGTTTCTTCTTGCGTGAAGGTTATCCATCTTGTTGCTCTTCACTTGACCATTCCCTCTCCATCTCTTCTAGGAGCTCTTGTTCGTGTGTCCAAGGTGGTTTTTGAGCACCTTGGACGGATGAGTGAGGGTGAGCAAGAAAAGATCAGGTGAGCAAAAAAAGGTTGATCTTTTCTTGCTGTTTGCTTTGTGCGTGCCATTGTGTAAGAAGGGGCAATATTGAAAATGAGACTCCCTCTTCTCTAAAAGCCCCCTATTTAAAAAAAAATAGGTCTCTTCACACTTGACCAGGCCACTTAAAAAAACTCTTAATATCATCAAAATATAAAAAACAAAAAATGGATAAATGGAGAAGTATTATATGCAACTCAACAAAGACATCTACAAACATAACCAACGCTTGCCCACTCTATGGCGATTTTCACGCCACCTAGCATGATTAAGGGGTCCGGTGGAGTTTCTCCATTTCTCTTTAGCATTAAGTCGAGATTGTCTCCTAACCTCCTTGGCAAGACTTGACTTTCGCACTCGCTCTATGGCATGACATCTCCCCAAAGAACAACGAAAGAACCAATCAAACATCTCCTTCATATAGTTGGATCTCATAGTTCCACCACCGTGACGTGTATTTTTAAACTAAACACCATTCCTTGAGTGCTCCACATGTCTAATGAACCATATTTTGACATAAAAAATGCTCCATGCGTATACAAAATATGCTCCATCAAGAAAAAATTCTTAGATCAAATGAATGTTATGTATAGCATCAAAATTTGAAATGAACAAAGTAACTTACCATGTAGTGTGTGATATTGCTCTCTCCCCACGCTTGCACAAATGCTTTAGTGAAATTAGAAATGTGATCTTTGAATAAATTTTGTTACTCGCTCGTGGTTTGGGGTTTCCACATGATTTGAAGCACTAACTCGAAGTGGTGCCACACTTGCCTACGCAGATTTACAAGCACGTGATTTGAATCTTGATCGGTCGTACACTTGCAAAGCGCTTTCATAGCTCCCATGGAGCATCCTCATCACCCCTCTCCTTTCGCATCTCTGGTTTCTTGAAAAACCTAAGTGCTTTCACACCATTCATAGATACTTTTTGTGGCACTTCATGCATATTTTCCACCTCACCGATGATAGAAACATTGCCACCATGACATCCAATCGAATTTAGAATTGCTTCAACTATTCCAATGGCTTCCACGGATTTGGAAAGTGGTTTCATTGTGAAAGCGTACTCTATGTGAAGCTTTAACAAGCGATCAAATATACGCATAAAGGCATGCAAAGTGCAAAAGTGTACATTTGTAAGTGGAAAATTGATAATGGGATGCCATGTTCTATCTTTTGTCGACCGATTGGGGACCTCCATGATAGGACACTTCAACACCGAGCACACCCATTCCCTTGCATCATCATCCATTGACCCTGTTGGACATGACTTCCCTTGACACTTTTCTTTGAAGACGTGGAGCCACGAGTACTCTCCTTGTATCCTCGTACACAATATGGACAAGGAAGAAGTGATGAAGCACTTTGTTTACACCCAAGTATACATTTGATTGTTTTTAGATCACTTCCTAAGTGCCACTCAACATCAAATGTACCTACTCCATCTACTTCTAGCTTTTCTCCCTCTAGTTGTGCCTTAATAACCTCTGTGATCCACGGGATCATAGAGAAGACCCATGCCAACACCTCATGAGTCTATTTCGGAACTTCAAAAGCTCCTAACCACCATATTTCCTTTTTCGATTGTACACTAAATGATGGTTTCTGAGAATGATCACCAATAGCATCGACTTTTGCAAAAAACATTGCCTCATTCATGAGTGTCACACTCATACGTTCCAATCTCTATCCTTTGACAATTTGACATTCATCTAGCTTAAGAATAAATATGAGCTTCTTTCCAAGTACTAAACAACACAGGAATTGAATTGTTATACTAAATGATATTCAATACAAATAAACAATGACATTACAATTTGTATTACCTTGTGGAGACAAAGCATAAAATTTAACCATAGATCGTTGTAGTCGTTTCAAGTCAACAAAAATATTGTTAAATTGATGATAACCAAAAGACTTTGCCCCATTAGGAATAGTATTGCCCCCCTTTATATTACCACGTGACTTTGGCACTTGTGGAAGAGTACATCATGGATCCTTCAATGTATTTGTATTCGCCAAGGGATTCCCGAATGAGATCATTGTTTGCTTTTTTTGTAAGTCAGACCCTATATGGAATAGGAAACAAATTCTCGATGATGCCTTGCTCTCGTAATGCATCTTTCATCAATCCATGAAGTGCATGGTATGCATTTGTGCTGATCCCAACCTCATCACAAGCTCTCTGGACATCATCCTCAGACACAAGGTTAGAGATCTTTTTTAGCATCTCCTTTGTGATGACATCTTTCATGTGTTTGGCCTTTTCGCAACCTATGATGTAAAGTATATCTTCCTTTGAGATGCATCCTAGGAGAAGATTGAAACGGTCCTCTTGTCTAAAACTTCCATACACATCTTGTATATATGTCCTATTTCAAAAGGTGAACCGAGTTACAAATTGATGGAAATTATTATAAGTGATGAACACTGTGAATTAAAAAAAAAAACATGGTTGCCGTGATCCGCTTCTTACGTGCCCCTCCATTAGAGGCTAAGTTTTCAATGGAAGAGAACTCCCTCTTACGCTCACACATGCCAAATGGAGTGGCTTTTAGGTGCATCATTGCAATCTGTAGCTTGGCTACCTTTGTTTTTGTAGCTTTCATCTCCTCTTTAAGATCTTTGAGTTGTTTCTCTGTGGAATGGAGTTGCTGTTGCAGATTTGTGGAATGAATGTGTAACACTTGACATTGTTGTCGGAACCATGCCGACGCACTTGCGTGATTGGAGTCCAATCTCTTACAATACCCAAGAAGACCACGTTCTCCTTCTCCCACGTATTTGATTAAGCTTGGGAGTGTACGGAATGTCGGATGACAGCCCACGAGCGGATCTTTTGGATACAACCCTCCATCAAGCCACAAGTCAACATTGGTTTCTCCTCGAAACCGTCGTACGAATGCCTTTTGAAATGCTTTCTCGTCATTTTTTTTTGTGGGAGCAAATTTGCTCGGTAGACGCAAACTAACATTAGTTGACCTGGTAGATGACGGCGCAGGTGATTCATTGGTTATGTCGCAAAGAGACATGGTGAAAAGTTATGATGGAAAAAAAAAAGATAAGATATACCTTTTGGGATAAACATACAATTTTTGGGATAAAAAGACTTAAAAATATATTTTTTCATATGTAGACATATATAAGCTCAATTTTTGAGCTCAAAAGAGAAAAATTTTTAAATTTTAAAAATTTCAATTTTTAAGCTTTATTAGATGGGCGTTTTGATGATGTGACATTATCTATTTATTCTTGGAATTAATGTAGGGAGGGACCCAAATTTTTTTAGATTTAGAGCTTATAAAAGTTAGATTTTTCTTAAAAATACTATATATATATATATATATATATATATATATATATATTGGGACCTTTTTAAAGCTTAAAGGATCCATTTTGAAGATTTTATAAAATAATCATTTTTTGGGGTGAATTGATGCACGAGCTGAAAAGTGGATTTTGTCATTACTACTTACTCTTTTTGTTTGGTGATAGGTAGAGAGAGAATGGTTGTTCTCTCTCTTTTTACCTCCCTCTCTCCCCTACTTTACCCCCCCTCTTCCTCCTACTTTACCACCCTCATTCCCTACTTTCTCCCCCTCTCCTATCTAGAGAAAAGTTAGAGAGAGAGCTACAAGAGTAGCCCTATTTATTGTCTTTGTTCCCTCCATCCCCTACAAAATTAGCTTTAATCTCTTAAAATTAGGAATCCTTACATGACCCCAAAGGGGTCTAATTTTTTCCTAATGAAAGTTCACATGGTACTTACATTGCACTTAAACACCTAAATACAAGGTTTAGTTTTAATACACAATGTATCGATCTTGATGCATACCTCTATACGATCAACGTCGTCTCTAATCTTTGAGTTGCTTGCATCAGTCCCTAGAGCTACCAATGCACTTGAGAGAGCAATGATCTTGGCAACAATTACCATCAGCTCATAATTAGATGCACCACATGCTGGTATTAGAGCCATTAGGACTAGTCTCGTTTCTAGATCTTTCTAGAACCATTAGGAATCATTTACTATGTACTAGATTTTTTTCCTTTTGTCACTTAATCGATTCACTAACATCTTCTTTATTTGCATTTTAGCAATAATCTTTTAGATTCCATGGTAGTTTTGGCTCATGTGGAAAGAGAGAGAGAGAATAAGCTGAGTTGATCACGTGTGATTCATTAAAGAAAAGGGTTGTTTTGAAGAGCCATAGGAAAAGATAACCATTTTGAGGTGCCAGTTTCTCGATTCAAGACCATATGCCCATATCCTCCGCGCTTGCCTCATCTTTGTGCTTGGGCTTGTGAGTCTCCATCAACGCCCCTACAACCCCAAGCTCCCTTCGGCTCTGCCTCAAGACACCGATTACCCATCCCCATCTCCAACACTTGACAGAAATCTCGATTGCCACCTGCATTCGCTATAGCTGCTATGTCCAACTTCACAGCCCGTCAACACCCTCGCTTCGCCTGCTTTTGGAGGTAGGCCCGGGGACTTCAACATCGTGCCTACGGCCAGCTGGTCTCAGCTTTCCTTCGGTACTCCCTGCCTTGCTGTCACGCTCTTAAAGCCCATCAATGCCGGAAGAGCGGCAGTGGACCTAGACTCCAAAGGGATTGAAAGCTCCCGCTTCACGCTACTCTGTCCTCCAAACCCCTGCGCGGTGCTCATCAACGCACGAGAGGGGGGCACAATCAATACAAAGAAAGCTCGATGCAGCTGATCCTCACTTGCATGTTGCGCCAATGAGCCCCAATTATAGCTACCCGTTTCTGTAATCTGCATAGCCTTTGGCTGTCTCCTGTTTGAAGCTCTGCTCGGCTCAATCTACTATCCTCATTTGCTACAGTTGCTTGCTATTCTTACTCCACAATAGACCACTGCACTCGCTTGTATGCATCCTTGCTATCTTGCACCATATCCGTTGCAAGCCCACCATCATCTTATCAAGCTACCCCAATAGAAAGATTTTGAGCTGCTACAAAAATTGCAAAAATTGCACTGCTCCTCTTGCTCTCATCCTGGATAGCCCCCCCTGTCGTCAGCAGCTCAACTCTATTACACGCAGGATTAAGTTTTTTTTATAAAAAAAATCCGCCCTTAACGGCCCCCCTGTCCCACAGCCTTATAGCCTGCCAGCTTATCCCCTAAGGGGTTGTTTTCTCGGCCAACCAGAGTACCTGGTGCTTATCAACAGCCCGACCCTACATTCAGCTCCGTTGATTGACCTGCCTCAGCTTGTTTAAACTTAAACTTAGATTCGTCTAAAAGAGTACATCCCCACACCATTAGCTCCTTTTTCTTGGTGTCACCACATCACCCACTACAAAGGGGACATTCACACTACCGCGAGCCACGAATCACATCACCTATAAACATCACCTCGTACAGAGGATCTTGAGCTTTAGCTTTTTCCAAAGCCCCTGTGACGAGGTGCTTCACTAAAGGGAAGAGTTACTTCACACTTGGCAATTATTTGTAATCTCTTCCTAGCACCTTGCTAATCATTTGTATTTGCATCCTTATATCCGGGTCCGACGCTGCCAAAAGAGCGAGTCTCTCCATTGGTAATAAGACCACCCAAGGCACTTGCACTAGCATTGAATCTTTTTCATGCACAAAATGATTGCCGTACACAATGATAAACTCCTCTTTGGAGATGACAAAATGATCTTACAAGCATGAGAATTAGACATTGCCAATTAAGTGGTAAGACCTTTCTCATGATGATGAACACACATCAAGAGTACACTACACTCCAATACACGATCAATGAATATCACATAAACAGCAATGAAGAGGCCTGACGCATGAAGAATGAACCATGAGCCCTATGAATTAAAAACTACCCTCTAGCCTTGCATGAGTGAATCCGAGTGTGATTCAAGCATGATGAATCTATGTAGAACCATGTCTTGATGTGAACTCACGTAATCCATTGAAAGGATACTCTTGTAAACCATGAGTTAATGACTCCATTGAGAACTAGCCATGATGTATCAAGCATACCTAGGATGAATCTAGGTTTAAGGGGGCGTTTGTTGGGGTAAACCTAGCTTCACCTCCCCGAACCTACTGTATCTATTTGGTCCTATGATATATGAGGCATATATGTAGAACCATGTCTTGATGTGAACTCACGTAATCCATTGAAAGGATACTCTTGTAAACCATGAGTTAATGACTCCATTGAGAACTAGCCATGATGTATCAAGCATACCTAGGATGAATCTAGGTTTAAGGGGGCGTTTGTTAGGGTAAACCTAGCTTCACCTCCCCGAACCTACTGTATCTATTTGGTCCCATGATATATGAGGCATATATGCCACCGCATGGCCAAGACCTCTCACACATGTGAAGAGCCAAGACACCAACTCAACCCACATTGAATGCTAGAGAATGCTAGTCAAGTGACACACATCATTGCCTACATCAACATATTCCCATCTCCAAGTGCTATATAAGCACACTCAATGTACTCATTTTATAATCAAGAAATCTACCATATTTACATTTTGCATTAAGCTTGCTTCTAAGCATTATAACATCTAATAGGATTAGGTTATGCCAACCATAAACGCCACTAATCTTAATCCACCACGAGCCAACCCTAATCCTCACAAATGCCATGTTTTCCCAGCAATGCAACAACCTCCATAATAATAAAAAAGAGCGGCATGGATGTTGCGCTATCATTCACATTGTTAGCGTGCAAACAGAAAAAAAAATGAGTGCCTTTATAGCCTTGCACGAATCACACCATCGGAAGGAAGAACTATTACACTGCCGAAAACACTTGCGATAAACACCTGTAGAGATTTATGAAAAACCCTTCAAGTATGGAACACACTCAAAATCAGGAGAAACAAAGGACATCATGATGAAGCTTGTCTCGTGGAGATGTCCGTAGAGTATCGATAGGCAAAAAACAGATGAAGGATGAAAGCGTTATGGCCGCTCGAAATCAGGGGTGTACTCTTTCTTGCTAAAAAATGAGCTCTTTGGAAGTTGTGCAGGTGTTGCAGCTATTAAAATGGGAGGCTTCCTAAATTTTTATCCCAAAAATTTTCTCTCTCTTCTCAGTTGAAAAGGCTCTCTTGGTAGGCATCTTTTAATTGGCTCATTTTTTGCCTTTTTTGGGCATAAAATGAGGTGTCGATTTACACGGTCACTTCAAAGACTTGCAAGGCTATGTACACATATATACATGAGGCTAGTGGGCAAGATTTTTGGCATGACCTAGTGACTTTATGATCATCCAAGAAATGCCTGACATATCTTGCCAACCCTCACTAGCCTGCTTGATCGTTCATGACAAGCAGAGGTTCCTAGGGTGAATAACTGTTGCAGCTCATTCCCAGAAACCTCATTTACATTCTCAGATGTTTCCACACTCTCTTCCTCCATTGATAGCATCTCATTTGTCACAATTGTCATCAAACGTGCCAGGTATTTCTTCAATCTATAACCATTAACACGATATTTATGTTGTGCACCACTCAAATCTACCAAGTGATATGCAGCTCATTCCCAGAAACCTCATTTACATTCTCAGATGTTTCCACACTATCTTCCTCCATTGATAGCATCTCATTTGTCACAATTGTCATCAAACATGCCAGGTATTTCTTCAATCTATAACCATTAACACGATATTTATGTTGTGCACCACTCAAATCTACCAAGTGTTATGTGTTATCAAACTTGTTTACAACAGTAAAAGGACCCTCCCATTTGATTTGAAACTTTTTCTGAAAGGTATTATCCAATTTACTATTGTATCGCAACACCAGATCACCCTTTTCGATTCCTTTATCCTTTATGCATTCATTAGCTTTTAACTGAGCCTTCTTTGATACTTCTTCATAGTAGCTTAGTGCCAAAATTCTGTCCAATTGCAAACATTGTAAATCCAACAACCTTTTTTGCCAAGTATTTTTTTGCTCTTCATCTCCCAATGACAATTACTTGAGTGCAGGAATCTCCACTTTAATTGGCAATAAAGTTTCCTTGCTATAAACCAAGTGGTAAGGAGAAAATCTTGTGCTCATTTTGATAGCAGTTCTGTAGGCCCATAATGCACAAGGAAAATCTGAATCCCAAGTCTTCCCATGTGTCTGGGTCATCTTTGTTAAGATATTCACCAACTCTCCATTGAACCTCTCATTGAGACTATTGCATTGTGGATAATAAGGAGAACTGTACCTATGCTGTATATTGAGCTTCTCGCATAAAAAATCAAACAGCTCTCTTGTAAATCCTGGTCCTCTATAAAAAAGTAACTCTAGTTGCACACCAAATTTGCAGCATATATGCTCATAAACAAACTTCCCCATTTCTTTACTGGTTATTTGTTTGACAGCCTTGGCTTCTACCCATCGTGACAAATAATCCACTACTGTCAAAATGTAAGCATTTCTTTTGCTAGTCATAGGCAAGGGTCCAATAGCATCAAGACCCCATTTTCCAAACACATCAAAGGCTAGAATTGTTTTTTGTAATTCGGGCTTCAAATTTCTCTTTCCCATCTTCTAGCAAGGCAAACAAGACTTGCACCAATGGTTAACATCCCGTTGAATGCTTGGCCATACATAGCCTTCTTCCAAAATTTTATGCAACATGATCTTCATGGCAAAATGGCCTCCACAAGATCCCTCATGATTTTCTTCCAAAATCTTGTAGGTTTCCTCTTTCCAGGGTAGACGATGCAATACTAAATCACTTCCTTTCATGTAAAGCACATCATCAAGCATTTTTTTATTCTAGCTTTTTTTTATAAATAAAATCATACTTTTTGGATGATGGTAGACCCTCAGGTAAAACACCTGTCCACAGAAAATCCATATCCTTTGATAACACTTCCCTCCCATGATATGAAGGGGCATTTTCCTTCAACACAAACACACAAGTGATCATTTCTTGGGCAGCATCATGAGCTTCTTCATTTTGAGACCTCTCAATATGCTGCAAACTCCATGCTTCAAAGGTTTTTAGCAATGATTTCACCTTTAAGCATAAATTCTTCAGTTTAGAATTCTTATTCTTCCATGCTCCCAATACTTGCTTCACGACCAACATGGCATCTCCTTTGATCTGTAAGCATCTGATTCCCAACTGTAAACAGATGTGCAAATCTCCTTCAAGAGCCATGTACTCTGCTTCATTCTTACTTCTTGCATCAAGTTTTAGCCCTTGTTTCCTTACAAGTTTTCCTTGTGCATCATAAATGACAATGCCTCCCAAAGAAGCATCATGAATTCTTCGATAAGAGCCATCAAAATATAATAGTGAAGCACAAGATATGGCAAGAGTCTCTACTTTCTTCTTTTGTACCACCTCTTCCTTAACCAAAATAGGAGCATCTTTATAAGTCAATAAATCTGCAAGGGTAGCCTAAATACTCTCTTCTACCAAAAGAGTGAACTCAAACTCGTGGAGTTCAATAACCCATATCATCCTTGTTTTTGATATATTAAAATTATAGAATAGCTGAGGAAGTAATGAATAATTGGTGAAAAAAGTGAACGACTTTTGCAACAAGTAATGTCTGAATCGTCTACAAGAATAAACCATACTGGTCATCACCAATTCAATTTCAAAGTAATCTCTTTCCTGAGGAGTCTTCACTCTGCTAGCAAAATGAACATGCTTCATATATTGAGATTCCTTCCCATTTTGCAACAACATGGTCCCAATGGCATCATTTCCCACTGATGGGTTAACATAAAACTCCTTTTTCCAATCAGGAGCTTGCATAATGGGTAGTGTACTCAAAACCTCTTTGACTCTGTCAAAAACATTGTCACAGTCAGAAGACCACTCCAAGGGATCATTCTTAAATGCTTGCTGCAATGGATACAATAGCTGTGATGCCAAAGGTATAAAACGAGATAGATATTTAGACTTTTGTATCAAAGTGGAAAACTGTCTGGTATCTTTTGGAGATGACTGCAACAATAAAGCCTCCACTTTCTCTGGCTCTGCTTTAATCCCATTTTCTGAATTCACATGTCCAAGAAGCTTCACCCTTGGCTACGCCAAATGATATTTTTTAGGGTTCAACTCACCCCGCATTCATCATACCTTGCAATAGTCATTTCAAGCTTTTGAACATGCTCTTTCCTTGAACTGTATACACAAAAATCATGTATGAATCCTTTGACAAACTTCCCAAGGAACGGGGTAAGGACCCAATCCACTTTTCTTTCAAAAGCTCTAGGCCCATTTGTCAACCCAAAAGGAAGGCATCAAAAGCAGAAACAACCCCATGGCATGATAAAAGTAGTCTTTTTTGGTCTTCAAGATCAAGGATAAGCTGAAAATATCCGGAATAACCATCACAGACACTGTAGCTTTCAAAGCCAGCCACTACATCTAAAAGTTGATCAATGAATGTTAAAAGGTAAGGATCTTTTTTGGTTACTGCATTTAATGGCTATTATTATAAAAACTCTCCAACACCTAATTCTCTTTGGAGTGACCACTATAGGGCTTACCAATTCAACATTGTCAAAACTAGCACAATGAACCCTGCAGCTAAAAGTTTATCCACTTCTTCATTTAAAGCATTCATTTTCTCCTTACCCATCCTTCTTAACTTCTGTCTTATTGGCTTTGCCTCTTTGACTAGTTCGATCTTCACAGGATCCCCAACAAAACCCCTTATTTATTGATATAAAGTGATGAAAATATTTGGAAACCTGTCTAACATTGCTAAGTACTCCCTTCTTTCTCCGTGTGTCAAATTGGCACTCACATATTTTGAATCAATTCTTTCTTCACTGGCAATTCCTATTTAGACTCCATCAACTCCTCAAGTTGCTCTAAACGGCTCGAAGCATTTATATTCCCTAACACTTGCAACATTTCACCTACTTCCCTCTTCTCCTCGTCGAACAACAAGAATGACACTTCATCCTCATCACTGGAACTGGAAGCAATGCTGCTATTTGAATCTTCAGAATTGTCTTCACTGGTAACTTCAGAATCATCATTTTCACTCACATCTTCTAGTGCCAAAGGTTGCTTGGTAGTCATATCAAACACCCTCTTTTCACCCTTCTTGCCATACAGACAGATTGTGCCCTTGCCCCAATCTTTCACAACACCAACATCTCTCAACCAAGGTTGTCCCAAAATGAGAGGAAAAGCTCCCATACCTGTTGGCATAACATGAAAGTTTACTATAACCAAGTCTTCATCTTCCAAATTCTTAATCAACCCCAAACACTTCACTTTGGCATGGTTTGCTAGTCGAATCCAAAACCCAGAGCTTCTGCATGCCAATGAGACCCAGTCTCTTAACACATGATTGTGTGATCACACAAGCTTTAGCACCTCCATCAATGTAGGCTTCTCCCATGCCTACACCTTTGTGCCAAGCATTCACCATAGGACAAATGTCAGGTAACTCTCCCACAGCCAACACTCTGACTTGTCCATGCTTCGGCTCTTTCTATGGATTGACTAATGACTTCCACTGCCTCTTAATTTTGGGCACCATATTCATCAAATGTCCAAAAGTACGATCTACTTTCCTCCCAATCAGGTCTTCCTTTAAACTATAAGTTGTTTGGCCCTCTCCCAAAGGTAAAGCTGCTACTTCAAACCAGCTACAAGGTCTTCTCTTCCTCTTGGTTTTTTTATCTTCACCCTCTTTCTCTTTCTCTTTCTTTTTGCTAGGACCTGGAGCGGCATAGCCTTCCCTCTCTCTTTTGCCTACGGCAGCATATCTGCTTTTTTCTTTTCCACTCGCACAATACCCACATGACCACCAGAGGTTGAGGCGTGATTTTCTTGTTTAGTATCTTGATCTCCCTGTATATCCAAGGCATAATCATTAGCCATGTTAGAGATCTGCTGGGGGAGTGGAAACATATCACCTCCCATCCTTGTTGGCTTTGAACAATAAGTGCTGATGTGACCAAGCTCACCACAGTTATAATAGGTAGGGATGAACCTCGTTTGTAGCTCAAAGACACCTTGTCCACCACACCTTGTCTTTGCGGCTCAAAGACACCTTGTCCACAACCCGCATTAGCATTGGACTGACCTTCACATGCCTGGGCCATTCCTCTACCACGTCCACGACCACCACCACCACCTCCAAGAATACTGAGTCAAAATTCCCGCATCATGGTCATCATGTCTTGCATATTTTGTTCTAACTGTTAAGTATTAGCAACCCTTTGAGAAGGTTGGGCTCCAATCTCTGCCTGATTTCCCTCATTTTGGCCACCATTAATTTGCACAGGGACCTCTTTCCCATACTCATTAAGTCTTTGAGCCTTCCATTCTTTCTCCCTCGCGATAGTGACTGCTTCCTCGAAGGTAGCGGGCCTTTTTAGCTCATCTTTGAACTTCAAACTTTCTTTTAAGTTTTCCAAAAAACAGTCCTTCTTTAACATGGATGGAGGGATTTCATTTCCCAAAGCTCGGGCCCATTTCTCCCATAAACGGGTGAACTGCATGACATCAACACTTTGGTTAACCTTTTGAATGTACCCCAAAATTTCATGCCAAACTTCATTAGGTACTTCAATGGATCTGTACTGTGCGAGAAAAGCTTGCTTCACATGATTGTAGTCCAAAACCACCCTTGGAGTTTGTGCATGCACCAACTCTTCATGATCTTGTAACCAAACTTTTGCCTCATCCTGTAGACTGTATTGCAGCAACCCGCAACAATATAGCTTGGTCTAGTATATTTCACAAGTGACTTCCAACTTTTCAATAAAATTTTGTTCATTCTCATTAGACAATCCATGAAACTGTGGAAACTTGTCCGCCATGTTTGATTTCCATGAAAACACTTACATGTGACGTCGAAAGCTCAAGGGATGTCGATGGATTGCTCTAGTACCTAATCCACTCACACTGGGTAACCCGGACCCCAATGCTTGGCTTCAAAACCTCATGACCCTCCAAAGGCTCCAATCCAATTATATGACCGCCTCAAGTGATGTCCACAATTTTCACATATATAGGCGATTGTCCATAAGGACCCAGGTCCCCTTTACATTCTCTGCCTACAGAATAGACATACTTCACAAGAATTGGAGCATGGGAGCACTTGCTCCTCTATGGGGGAACCAAAATGATGCTAGCATGCAAACGACTAGAAAAATGAGTGTCTCTATAGCCTTGCACGAATCACACTAGCGGAAGGAAAAACTATTACACTGCCAAAAACACCTATGATAAACACCTATAGAGATTTATGAAAAACCCTTCAAGCATGGAACACACTCAAAATTAAGAGAAACAGAGGACATCATGACAAAGCTCATCTTGTGGAGATGTTTGTAGAGTATCCATAGGCTTCCCACCTCCGTACCACCATAGTCGCGCCTTATAGTGGCACCCCAAGAAAATCATGTGAAAACCGGTGTTCTTTGAACTCTTTGTGCATCTTCGGCAGTGGATGATCATGTAGGCTATCTTTGTTTCTGGCATGTTCTACACACACAGTCAAAAACTGAACAGCCCTTTTACTATCCCTGCTCTGGATCCTTGCATAGGTTGAGCCATCATCTAACACCTTTGTTTCCATGCGCACAGCCATAATGTAGGGTTGTCCCAGTATGAGTGGATAGGACAAGTGCTCCTGTATAAAAAACTTAATGCATCACATACATCCCCAATTGTTACCTTAACATTTTCACATGAACCATAAAGATCCCCTGGAAGCATATTGGCAGCTCGAATCCTCCAACTGTGATCAACATCAATAGGCCATTTTCCTTTCTTGTGCAAGCTCTTTGCCATAAGATTGATTTTTGACCCATGGTCCACAAGTGCTAAAACTGGCTCTTCAATGTCCCCAAGCTTCACAATGGTTTCTGTCGTTGCTCTGGCCCAATGAGTCCTAGAAAAGTGACTCCTGGGCACAACTTCCTCATCCCCATCATCATTAAAATGCACATGCCTTACCTCAGATATGACTAGAGTTGAGACCACCACAGCCTTTGACTTTTCACCTTCATATGCTTCTTCATAAGCATCCTGGATTGACTCAATGTGATGGATCATTTGGCTTTTAACCGCATTAGGTTTCTGCTCACTTGGTATCTAACGTTTCCTCTTAATAATGTCAATAATCTCCTCATGAAACTCCCGCTTGGAAATTCCCAAGATGTCACCCAACGTGAGCTCCACTTTGTTATTGAGAATGTGCTCTTCAAAAACTTTCTTTAGATTTGTAGCCAACTCAACATCTGATTTCAGCTTATAGGAAGGTCCCTTAGGATTCCCCTGTTTCTTATCTTTTAATGCCTCTTCCATTACCACTTCTGAAGTAGGTTTGGGAGCAAGCCCTTCATCTTGCTTACTGCTAGATCTTGTTGCTCTTTTTGATGTTCCTGCAATATCTTCATCTCTTTTGTGCTTCTCTTCTACTATGCTTCATTAGCTTGAGACTTGACAATAAATGCATATATTGAAAGTGAATCTACCGGATCTTCCCATCCTGTAGTTTCCCTGATGCAATTCCCAACCTGACACAATTTTACATGGGTCACCTTGCCTGCTTCTGCAGTCTTCAAATCATAGGGCCAGAAATCACCTTTAGTTC
Organism: Adiantum capillus-veneris; assembly: GCF_014529385.1. Classification (NCBI taxonomy): domain Eukaryota; kingdom Viridiplantae; phylum Streptophyta; class Polypodiopsida; order Polypodiales; family Pteridaceae; genus Adiantum; species Adiantum capillus-veneris. Next base: position 129,975,840 of record NC_140943.1, on the reverse strand, counting down.
TTGCACCTTCATCATTTGCTTCATTGTATACCTGCAACCCATATGTAGATGCTTCTACCATAGCAACATTATGTTGTATTTTCTCCGCTAACTTCTGCATAGTGATTATGGGAGGTCCTTCCCATTGAGCTCATGGGCGGCCGTCCGTTCAAACCCTTTAAGTTCATATGCGACCCTCAAAGCGCACCTCATTTGGCATGCACTTTGTCCAAGGCATTGCCTCACACAACATCTTGCCCAGCAGCCGTTGAATAACAATATCATTGTGAATTTTGTTGCCCATTGCAGTGTCGTGGACATTGCCACAGGCCATTAAGATGCAAGCATAGGTGAATGCATTTCTTGAAAGGCCTTCCCTTTGCATTCGGTTAACAAAGCCAAAGCTTTCCTGTCACAACCATAATGGGCATATCCCCTAATCAACATGTTCCAATAGAGGACGTTTTGCATTGAAATCTCATCAAGAACTTTATGTGCTTTTGTAACGGCACCACATTTGTTATACGCATTGACCAAAACCTTACCAACTTTTCATAATTGTTGACCAAAGTAGTGCCTCCATTTTTGCCTATCGAGCACACCTAGCTACCAATGCACTGCAAGTGATGACATTTTGGACAAGATTCTCCTCGAGCACTTATTCTTCTACATTCAAAACCCTGGCTAAAGCTCAAAACTCCCAGATGGCACACAGATCGAGCCGACGAGACTTGTATGGAACCGACCCCCGGTGAATCTTTAATAGCCAATATCTTGGCAACCGGAACCGTGATTGCTAATCTCAAAAGACCGACGTGAAGTGTTTCACAAAGTGAGCACTTCAAGCCCATGCAATCACTTCATTTCAGTCCCCTCAGCTACAGTTACCCAATCCGGGATGGATTGCAATTGACTCAAACGTCAAACTGCCATAACTTTTTCACCGTAGCTCCAATTGACGAGCCGTAAAGATAGGCCGGTAGAGCACTTCAAGAACTACAATTCTAGGTCATAATCTCCCATCTGTGATCACCTCAAGAATACTCCTTTTTAGCATCATCGAGGCATCTGTTGGCCCTTTAAAGCCGCATTCGGCATACATTAACCATTAAACTTGGCCTCTTAACAAGCCATGATCACTGCTTAGTAAATGTGTAGGCTTCAAAGAAGCTTAACTTGCATTCCTTTGCTCTTTTTCCCATCATGGAAGCGGAGTGGCACGACAACGCATATTGCTATTGGACCACTACTGTGCTCTCTGTTTTTGGTATTGTCGTTGACACAATTTTTCTCTTTCCATTTTTCCTTTGTTACTCTGTGGCAATACTAGTGGTGGTTATGGACTTTTCCTCTTATAGCGTAGCAAAAAGGACACACTAAGCTCCATATTTATAGGCCGATTCTGGTAGACGTTGCTATAAAATACTAGAAGGTCCTGGAACTACTTTGATCGATTCTACTACAATTGACCTAGTAAGAGCCTATATCCCTCGAGTGTGTGAAGATTGACAACCAGTTTTCCTTGGAGACATTAGAGTCCTTCAAGAGCTTTGGGTCATTGCCTTCTGAGTCAGTCCCTTACTAGATGGAAAAATACTGATTGGAGGGTGTAGTGCACCTGGGGCGACCTCCATCTAGTTGAAAAAGATTAGAGCATAAGCATTGCTAAGGCATTGATAAAAATTTCACACCATGTGACTATAGGATATTGGAGGTGAATAGATAGAGAGAGAAAGAGAGCCATACTTGACACACTCTTATCTCCCTCTTTTGCATTTATGTTGAGTCTACGTCTCTATCAACATTGAGTGCCACAAATGCTCGGCTCTGCTTGTCTAGCTTAGGCCAATCGGTGGAGATCAGAGGGTTTCTTCTCTCAACAAGGGAATTTTGTGCTAGTGGAGAGAAGTATGACCACATACTCGTCCCTGTGGGGTTTCTTGAACTTGTTGGGAGCTTTGTATGTGATCTTGCACTCATTGTTGTGGGGTTCCTTGCACTCGTCTTGTGAGGTTCCTTGCATGGGTAGGGAGACTTGCCTTTCAGACAAAATCTGCTTTTCTCTGAGGTGCAATATTTTTGTACTCTCCCTCATGCTTCCACAATGTACTTGAGACAAGGGTGGTGTCCACACATTGATATAGACGTTTCTTCAAAGAGGTGGAGCAATGATGCCATGCATGCAAAATCTAGTCTGCCTTCATCATTGAGTTTACTGCTAGAAATTGGCATGTGACTTTTGTTGTCAATTTCAAATATTTTCTACGTCACATAAACTTCAACCAAGATATACCATCAAAAGTATCCCTTTGTATATGTTATCTATCATATATAACACTATATGTTAGCGTGCTTCTATCTTAGACTATTTTATAAGCATAGAGTTTACGTGAATCTTCCTTATGATACCATTATCTATTCTAAAACTCTTAGTGATCACAAGGATCACCTAAGGAATTATTTTTAAGAATTGCATGGCCATAAGCTGTGTATTAATAGCAAGTTTTGTTCTTGCAAGAGATATAGTATTTGGGTCATATCATTTCTAAGGATGAATTTACAAAATCTTAAAGTGACATAGGAGATGTTTACCCCAAAGAATCTTCCATTAACATGAAAGTTTTAATGGTATGTGCTTTTATTATAAAAGATTCCTAGAGGATATTTTTGCACTAGCTAGATCATTACATAATTTAACCAAGAAGAAGGTAAATTTTTCAATGGACACAAAGAGAGCAAGAAGCTTTAAATACACTCAAACAAAATCTTCTATGAACTCATGCTAGTACCATCTGTTGGAATTAGGGTTGTAGGAAAACACACATAGCTTGGAGAAGACAAAGGAAGCTCAAGGCACACAACAGAGAGTAGATTACTTAGTGAGCAATGGAAAGATAGGTAGCCCTAGAGTGATGGGTGTATATACAATTCACAAGGGGAAAAACCTCCTAGTGAGTGAAAAATGCCTCAATGGTCCTAAGTGTGTTCACACACATCACTACCACATGTATATGGTAACAAATACCCCTTGGGAATGATGCGGTGAATGAGATCTGGCATATAGAGTATAGGAAAGTGCCATGCCCTGAGGACATGATCAATCCACAAAGGGGAGTAAGCCCAAAAATTTGCAAAAGGCTTCAAACTTCTCACAAGACATTGCCTTTGTGAAAAGATCTGCAAGTTTGCCTTGTGTTGGCACATAAGCCAAGATGATCTCTCCTTCTGAGAGCCTCTCCCTGACATAGTGGTAATTCACCTTAATGTGCTTTGTGCGAGCATGAAAAATTGGGTTTCTTGCAACTACCAATGTGCTTTGACTGTCAGTGTAGATAGTGCTGGCAGTGTTTTGTCCAACGTCCAAATATACCATAAGGTGTCTGAGCCATACACACTCAACTGTAGCTATGAAGACTGCCTTGTACTCAGCCTCAGAACTAGAAGTGGCCATAATAGGTTGTTTCTTGTTCAACCATGAGATACATGAACTACCAAGCATGAAACAAAAACTACTTGTGGACACTTGCATGCCAAAACAACCATCCCAATTTGAGTCCAAAAAAGCATGTAAGTCTAGAGAAAATGATCCCCCTTGGGATAAAACAAGCCAAGTTATAAAGTGCCACTTAAGTAGCGTAAAATCATCTTGCATTGAGAGCCTTCCTGTGAGGTCCCCACCCCACCGTATCAAACGGCGGATCTGATGGTGAACTTGGTGGCCACTAGATCTATTGCGGAAGCAAACAAAATGGTTCAGGGTTCGACTAGCGGACGATCTCTCATCACAAAGTGAGTCGAGTTCGAGCCTACTAGCAACGAGATCTAGCTCCACCTCGCAGGGGAAGCGTACTTAACTATTTAGCGATCCTAAGACCCACCTTCCAAGAGGAGAGAAACCCCGAGTGCCTTTTTTCCCATGTTTCAGAGGCACGTACACTCGAGATTTCACCGCTCTAGGGGCAATGAGTATTACTAATATCGAAGTAAGCACAATGGGGACAGAGAGTTCCCGACCAATCGGGACCACCCATCTCGTAGGCATTGGCAACCTGAGCCAAGCTCCCACTTTCCACCCCCACACTCACACTTCCTTGTGTGACCTAATTACTACCACAAAGGTTGTTCAACATAAAGATTCCTTGTTTAATTTCGAATCACATTGTTCGTTAATACAGCTCTTCAACCAGTATTGCAAACAACACCAAGACAGAATTCTAGTAAAAATTCTACTCAAACTTATTCATTAAAATTCCAATGTTCTGGAGGTACAACATCCCCCCTCCAGCGAGAGTTTACTCCTCCCGTTGTCGCCTAGCTGCCCATACAACTAGGTATGTCCACCGCATAGAAAGCACGACATGGACATTCCCACCGCTTAACCAGGAGACGTGGGTTTCCGCCGCTTAACCAGCAGTCGTGGGTATCCACCGCTTAACCAGCAGTCGTGGATTCAAGAGCCCTTAACCAGGAACTCTGCCCCTGTGATCAGGAGGGGGTTCATGACTAATTCAACATTGGAAATAGAATGAACATGCCGAGCTAAATTTTCCCTAGCAAACATTCTTTCCTCTTGCAAACAGCATACCCATCAATCATTTCTTTCCTACTTTATACTTAAATGTACTATGCTTTCAATGCCGAGGTTCTGTCGGATTTCTCCAACATGTTCGGGGATATGTTCATTCCTAACTAATCGTATGCAATGTTAATTAAACAACTTGAATAGAAATTGGGACCTACCTCTTCCATTTCTTCGTCAATAGCCCGTGAGGTGGCCGGTATTTGCTCGTCCATGGGAACCTTTCCTTTTCCGTTGACATTGCTTGTTCCCGCCTCGCGGTCGTGGGCTCCACCGAAGCGAGTTCTCTTAACCGGGGCCATTTTTCTCACTACTTAAATGATAGACTTGAAAACAAAAAGAGCTAAGGTCCGAGAGTAACATGACAGCCCAATCGGCAAATTAGATTTATTTAAAGACTCCTCCTTATGCACGAGGTTAGATTTTTTCCTATTTTGCCCTAGCAAATTTTAAGGGTAATCCTGTATCCACCCTCTGGGAAACGACTCTAAGGTTAATTACTTGGCTTAGATGATTAAGAAATTCATAGTTTTTCTAATTGATTCACGAAAGATATGAATTAAGCAAGCTCATTCATTTTCCTAGAGCAATATGAAGGTGCAGAGTGACCGCAGGCATGTGTGATGAAAAAACCTTCTTCTTATTGGACTAATGACGGATTAATTTTCAGCCTTAATCGCATCTAAATGTGGGAGAAGATTAAGTATAATTTAATTACAACTCTATTGAGTAGTGAAAGATTGAATTCTGACAAATCTACACTATTACTAGCTGACAATTTATTGACTATACCGCCTAGAGAGAGAATCTTTCCTAATCATGCATTAATCCTTGATTAAGGATGATGAATGGCTGAATAAATTAACTAAATGAATGATAATTATGTAATGAAGTATAGCTATGAAAACTTAGAGAGCAGCTATAGAGAATTATAGCTAAAAGTAGGCATAGTAGACAAGAATTATGAGTGGGTAATGATGAGATTAAGAAGAGCAGTAATTAAACCATAATTACTGTGATTAGGGACTGAGAATCCTCTTAAATTTCTGATGCAATGAATCCTCGAGATGGAAATTTCGGCAGCACCTCCCTCCTTGCTTCTCCTTCAAAAGCTGTGTGTGTGCCGGCAGCACCTTCCCATTGTGTAGGTGTGTGAGTATGCAATGTGTGTGTGTGAGCATATGTGTGTGTGTGTGTGTGTGTGAAGGTCTTTAAATAGGCTCCTACAGGCTGAAAATCCATTTGTGTTGCTAATTGCATCTGGATGAGCACTCAGTCCTTGCATTGCAAGTCTAGTTCCCTGCCCACCAAGTGTCCAGTTGACTCAGTAAACTGACTCTCACACTGAGTTGCAGGCTTGGCAGCTTCCCCAAGACTCCCACAAAGCAAGAGGGCACCCCCTAGCTGCTAAAGCAGGTCTGGAGTGGGTTGGGACCTGTTCCCACACAGCCTCGGGTCCCTCGGTGCCTCCCGGACAATTTTGTGAAAAATTGATTTTAGGCTAAAACGGGCCATACGAGTCGGATTTTGATGCCGTAAATTGCTATACTAAGCTCTAACTAAGACGTACGGGTCTGAGTACCTGCCATATTTAGCAGCCCCCCCCGGGGTCCGAAAATGCATTTTTTTCAAATTCGGGGTACGGGTGCAGATTTTCGAGACGATCAAAACTAGACGGGTCGGGTGACCAAAAACTTACTATTTTTAGAAAATTTTCACAAAAATTATTTTAATTCACATTTTGAAGCTTTATAACATTCTAAACATCATGGCACTGACAGAATTCGGAAAACTGCTAAAAATAGTAACTTTTTCTATTATGATTATTTCAAGGTACAATGGTGCTTTTTTTTTTGGTCGGGGTCAGAGACCTTACACTTCCAATGCTTAGGCCCTGGGCTATGCATAAATATGCTGACCTACGAGACTGCAAATTGAATATCAGACCTCGTGTTGCATACATAAATGAGGCATCCAACATCAGTTTGGTAAGGAGTGACATCTGCAAGATCACTAACATTATGAAGACTAAATTTCAAACCTGTTTCCATGGGAGTGCAATAGGTTTGCATTCCTCAAGTCCAAACTTACATAGCAATATCTCTATGTAACTTTTTTGACACAAGGCAATATCACCATCACACTGCTTAAACTGTATACCCAAGTAATGATGCAACATCCCCAAATCTTTCATCTTGAAAGTAGAATTCAAATCAGAATTAAATTCAGCAATATGTCTCTCATAATTCAAATAAGACTTAAATTCAGCAATATGTATCTCATTTGGTCAGTGATCAGCACATCATCTACATAGAGAACCACAATGAGACGTACATCACCCTCATGCTTAACATACAAGGTGCTTTCTGTTGGACTGTTACAAAAACCTTGTTTGACCAAAAGAGTGTCATCCTTCTCATACCAAGTGCGAGGAGGTTGCTTCAATCCATACAAAGCTTCCTTAGATTTGCACACTTTATCTTCTTGCCCTTTAATGACAAAACCGCGAGGCTATGTTACATAAACTTCCTCAAATATGTCACCATTCAAGAAAACAGTAACAATGTCTACGTGATGTACATCACAACCAAAATGAGCTGCCAATGCACATAGAAAATGCCCAGTAGTCAAACGACAAGTCACGGAAAAAAATTCTCTTTATTATAATCTATGCCTTTTTGCTATGCATAACCCTTTGCAACAAATTGAGCCTTATATTGATCAATCTCACCATCCGGCTTGCGTTTCAACTTGTAAACCCACTTTGTACCAATGGCCTTTTTTCCAGGAGGCAAATCACATAAAGTCCATGTGTCATTTTCTATAAGTGCATCATATTCTAATTGCATGGTAGCCATATAATTTTCTACATTTTGGGCTTCATCAAAAGGTAGAGGTTCCTCAACATCACATTGGCTAGACATAGCCAAAGCATAACAATTTGATGCATAAGATGCATGGTGAGTACGCCTAGACAAAGGTGCATCCAATTTATTGTCACACAAAGTATGCACCATCCATTTTGTCATACCTCTAGCCTGATCATTCTCAGCCCTTTCCTCATCAAGTACATCATGTACATCTGCATCAGTAATAGGTTGATCTGTTACATTTTCAGAAACCCCCACATGCTTACATTTGCCTCATTTAAATTTACATTCAAACGTCCACCATTGAAAAGAGGCAACAAAGTGTCATAAATGTCATGTGAGCTTACATTATTGTCTCTAGTACATGACAGCAACGGCTAAACAAAATCTTCCACAAACACAACATCCCATGAAATCAGAATACGCTTTGCGGATGATACAACATGTAACCTTTGCTTTCAGCACTATAACCAACAAAAATTAATTTGACAGCCTTATCATCCAATTTTGTGTGCTGCATTTGTGGCACCAAAGCATATTCCAAACAGCCAAAAATACACATGTGCTCAATAGAAGGCTTTATATCATGCCATGCTTCATATGGAATCATCGAATGCAAAGTTTTTGTAGGACACTTGTTCAACACATAAGTGGCACACATGATGGCCTTGGACTCATGCCAAAATGAATGCGAAAAAGCTTGACTTTTGACCATACATCATGCCATTTTTGTAAGTGACGTGTTTTTCCTCTCAGAAACACCTTTTTTATGAAGCGTATAAGACATTGTACATTGGTGT